>NC_081764.1:14290435-14959935 GCF_963082965.1 Carassius carassius
GTTTAGTGTTAAGTGCATACATTTTGATCCACTCTGCTAAAACAGTCATATTAGTTAGGAGGCAGAGTGCATGCTGGGATAGGAAGCAGAGTCAGGCGGTAACTCCAGAGGCACTCATGGACATGCTGTGACTATATCACAGAGTCTAACTGGCATGAGAGGAAACATGCGGTGTGACGGTGGGGGGACTGCATTGTGCTATGGACATCTCATTTAGACAGAAACATGCAGGAGACTGCATGAGGCTGAATGCTTTAATATTCTCCTCAAAGGGACAGTTCTTTCATTATTTACTCTATGTTGTTCCAAACCTGTATGCATTTTTATCTTCCAAGGAACACAAAATAAGATATTTTAAAGAACACTAGGGTCCGAAGAACATCAAATAATTTGACTTGTATTGTATGGAGGACAAAGTAAATATCTTCTTTTATGTTCCAAAGAAAATCGTTACGTTTTTAAACATCAGGTTGAGCAAGTTGTTAATTCTCACTATTGTCAGAGATCATCATAAGTGACCTGTCTATCAACCTTGGCCAAAACTCATGTATAGACCGTGCACATATAGTCATACAGACAAACACAAAGAATCATCAGGGAAACTCACATGACACTAAAATAATGCGATAAACATTAACTAAACAAGATAACATGTAATACAAAACACCCTAATGTAGAATACTGATCATAAAAAAACAAAGAAAAAAATATGAATATGAAATATAATATGTGATGTATCAAGCAGGGGCTTCTGGGAATATCCTTTTACTGTTTTTCACTGTTAATTATACAGCAGTTAATAGATTTTACTTGCAGAAACCCGGAATTTGACAGTATTTTACAGTAAAATACATGTGATGCAATATTAAAACATGTACAGGTTTTCATCATATATGGTAAGGTTACATGCAGTTTACAATTTTCTGCTAAAATTCCAAAAAAAATTTTACAGCTTGTGTTTATTACATTTAGATCATTCCTTTTCTATCCAAATGTCGTGTTTTAACTGTCAAAATTCAAGTGACAATAACAACTCATAATTTAATGCAATCCAATCTCAAGGTTCCAAACTGTATTTTATTAGAAATATACTGCAGTATTGATTTGAATAAATCTGCAAAAGGTACAGCAGAAAAAAGCACAAATATCTATACTTATACTGATGGATGTTTTACATGTGTGACGAATGGCTTCCATCCACATAAAATAATGCTTATATTATAGAACACATAATAATATTCATATTCTCATCAACATGCTCAGTGACTGATTGCACTTCAATGCAGCAGACAGCGAGGAAAGGCAATATTCTGACAGCTAACATGTGTGAATAGTCAATTTATGAGCACATATTTCAAAACACGGAGCAGTCTAATCTGCAGCTGTCTTTGTACACAGAAGTGGGCCATGAGCTAAAAATGTTACCCAAAAAAGGCACATTCAAATCCCTGTTAAACAGTATTTCTATATCTTTAGTCATAATTCTTAGGGCCGGACACACAAAAAGCCCTTTGTCCCTCTGTTGAGAATTGAGTTTTCCAAGTGTTAGGAGCCAGAGAACATCCGTCCACCTCCGGAGCTGATCAATATAGAGAGACCGGAGGACTGAAGGCCTGATTTATCCCTCATGGCTACAGAATTCTTAAGCCAGTGCGGCACACAGCACACGGAACATCCTCAGAGCCAGATTAACACAGGGCCTCATTATCGGCTGTGTAAATAAAGACAAATGGCCGGCAATATTCCTGCAAATTTGTTTCCCATTACGCCAGGCCGCCAGTAATTGCAGTTTGCGACCAAGTCCCCTGAGCCTGAATACAGTTACATTCATATTATTACCTATCAGGCTGCAAACAGCACTACATGCCCACTGATGGGGTTACATATTCAACTGACATGAGTCTCTGTATACTGTATTGGTCTCATAGGACAATAACTGAAACTGGAGAGAATGGTATAATAGCAGTTTATGAACTGTATGTATGCGTGCTAAGCATGTAAGGGATGCTGTGATGCATTATAGAAATATAATATAATATAATATAATATAATATAATATAATATAATATAATATAATATAATATAATATAATATAATATAATAAAAATGTCTATATTAAATTGTAATACTATTTAACAATATTTACAGTATATATCAATATTTATGTATCTGTATCTAATGTATCTATTATATGTGTTTAAAATCAACATGAATTGCAATTTGCATAATGAGCAGAAATTCAATGAGAATACATGAAGAGCGGGGATTTCTTTTTCACAGTACCATCATTATCTAAAATTAATGCACTAAATTAAATGCACTCTAATCTCCAGAATATTATAAAATATCACACACAACATGGGTGGAAATGTCTTAAATGTGTTCAGCGTTGAGTCTGAGCTTTATTAGTATGCTTAGGGAGGCTCTCCTGACTCTTTGAGATGGGAAGGATGAATGAAAGAACCATATGCCCTGACTGAGTAGCAATAGCTTCTTCAGTTCCCACCTTATCGATTTCTGCAGAAAATATAGAACTGGCGCTCCGGAGAAGAGGGAGGGCTGCCCTGCTATTGAGTCGTTTTTCCCATCTTTTCCAAAAATCTTTAATCAAAGTTAAAGTGAAATACTAACATGCCACTTGACGTGACCTTTTAGCCTGTTATGAATCACCCCTTTTTGAAAAGGCTCGGGTGACCATTTTTTACCTGCTTCCTAATAAATATTCCCTTATCACTACATGTTAGAGATGTAGCAAATTTAGTTTGTAATGGTTGTCAAAGGACCCTACGCAGTTGACCTTTGACAAAGCCTGGACAACAAATCCATGTTTGTCTAGAGCCCAAGAAACACCTTCACACTATTTAAAACAGATCCGGCCTACAGGAACAAGGTCGCTGAATGGGAGAAATTAAACGTAAATTTAAAATCTAATGCTAAAAGTTCCTCAGAGACATAATGGAGGAGATAAAAACAGTATATGATGATAGATATCAAATCAATACAGTGAATCTATTATGCCCAAAGAATGAGAAAGTAAAGTCTTACATGGCTATTCGATTAAAGAATGTATGAGACATGGTGTTGGAGGTGAAAGGGCCATGCCCTTTTGAACCGTAGAGCATTGTGAATATGGGACTGGTCATAAAAACCTTTAAGAGCTAAATCACTGATTGAAGTCCTTATGGCCCATCATTACAATGTCACGTCTTGGGAGAGTTTTATGAGGGATGGAAAACTAAAAATACTGTAGCCATTTTTGAATGCGACAAACAAGACAAACCATTTAAATCATTCAAATTTTACATATCTGAATGTTTCTGGTCTAAAACACCTTTCCATTGGGACATAATAGACTTATAGGTCCATCATCACCATAATGCCGCAGGCTTTAAAACAATTAATCTTGTCCAGCCATACCCCAGGGCAGGAGACAGCTGAGGATAGGATCCTCAGACAATGGGCTCTTTAGGAAGGTTTAAGCCTTTAAAACAACATGCAGAGGCATCATCGCCATCCTAACAATGGTGCACACATTACAGAGTCCCCAGTGGGCCGGCTGACCATTGCAGGAGAATGATGTCCCCATGGTGTCATCCCAGAGGAGACATATTAGTCCCAACTGTTCTTTTTTATGTCTGGCACTGAGAGAGGAGGCCATGGGGGGACCGTGGAGAAGAAGAAGGTCCAGAGAGCCTCTAGCATACCTTCAAGCATCACATCAATCTACTGTACTTTCATTAAAGCTGCTTGAACTCTCATGGTTTACTAACTTGCTGAGTCTATCTGCCTCCCTTTCTCGCTCATTCTCTTGCTGTTTCTCTTAACGTCAGTGGCCCTGAGGAAATTGTTTATCTTGGAAATTAGATGCAAGTGGTTTTTAATATGTCAAGTGATTAAGCTAAAATAAATTAGCAGTGTGTAATCAAATTAATTTTAAAAGGATGACACATTCTCATTATGGTGACAAACCTGTAGCCTGGCTCTCACCCGGGTTGCTTTTCTTTTCATAAGGCGGAATATGATATTATGGAAATGGATGGGAAATGACAATACATTTAATCAAAGACTGCACACCTCCATTCATCTGTCTAGCTAGCCATCCATCCCATAACTGGCGAGGTTCACCGCTGAGTGTGTATTACTGTAAAGAGCCTCTAGCAGCAGAGGTAAATGATTCTGGTTATAATCCAAGGCACTTATGTGAATCAGATGATCCAGATTTTGATAGGTTCGTAATGGACTTTTCCTCTTCATTAACTGACTTATAGCTCCTGGATTTTATGCTTTGTAGTTTTAAATTGAATAATACATCTCAGATGTTAAAGTAACATTAATATTTTCAGAATCAATGTTAGTAAAATTTTATGTACACTGTTGTATTTGTTGATGGCTGCTGCTCGCAAATAAAGCCTCAATTTATAGACCCTGCGCTCTTTTCTTGTACTATTATCACAAGTGCAAATGCATGCCATAAAACACTTTAATTAAAATTTTTAATTAACACAGGTAATCAATAGGGTGTAACATAACATTTCCCATATTTTCAGCGACACCATTGTGAAAAATGCAATCAAGTAAACAGAGAGGGACAAAAGATGGTTTTATGGGAGAATTTGTGGGACGCCCAGGCCTCTGAATCCTGCTCTTCTCATTACAAAATGACACAGATACAAGTGATCTCTAAGCGATCTCAGACATTCCACCAGGGCCATTTGGGGTAAAGTAGATGCCTCGCTCACCCTAAAGTGACCTACACCACTTATCATAATATGCATTCGATTGAACTTAACAAAATGCCAGATAGCACTAAGTAACCGTTCTCAATCTCTAGTAATGCTCTGAAAGACCTTTATCAAATGCTGCAGTTGCATTTAAGCTAAAATGTGATTCTGGTAATATTTTTGAACATTCAGAGCATATTTTATGGCACCTAAAAACATTCCAGCCTAGAAAGAAACAGAGAACTTCTATTATCCTGCTGACATGGTCAGTGGTGAGGAGTGGACACAGAGTGGAAAATAAACATTATTTCTCTTTGCTTTATCTGACGTTTGACTTTGAAGGCAAAGATTGAAAGACACTTCTGTGGCTAACAGTGCGCGTTTCACCAGCTGTAAATTATCTGAAGGTTGTAGCACAAACAACCTGGCCAGTAGAAGATGTGAAATGCTTTCATCTGCAAATGTTTCTGCCTGTGTATATACATTTCTGTAGCATTTTGAAACTTTTAAGAATCCCTTTAGACGGTTATTTGTCTTATTCTATTTTCTTCTATCTTTTTAACTGTAATTATAATATTTTAAAATTATAATATATACACTCTTAAAAATTATATATATATATATATATATATATATATATATATATATATATATATATATATATATATATATACACACACACACACATACATACATGCACGTCTTTCTAAAATAGTCTGAACTTTGATTTACATATCTTAATATCTGAAAATCTCTTCTATTCTCTGAAAAAATAAAATATTGGTGAGAAGCTCATACAATTGACAGAAAATTAAAATCTTGCAAAGGAAAGTTAATCAGACATTCGAAACAACTGTGCTAACATTTACTTAATAATATTCTGACCAAACACTCTTTTGAAGCTGGCTAAACATTTGCCCTTCCAATCGAACTGTTTGCCAAAGAAATTTATGCCCAGGGTTGAGAGCAATGATGAGAGGAGTACGAGGGAAACTATTTGTCACAGCTGGGTTAGTCAGGGGTTCTGGGAGCAGGGCCTTTTATCACTGTCTGGCCTCTGAACACAACACGCATACCTGCAGACTCAGAGAAAACACAGCTGGGCAAAATCTATGAACAGCACCTACACACCTCACAGCACTGAAAACCTGTCCATTTAACAATATTTATAGGACTTTGTATAGCTTGCATTTGATGGTATTTCATTGATATATTTGTGCTTCTTAAAAGTTTATTTTATATCATTTATCTTTAATAATGTTCGTTCTATTATTTTAGTATTTTGTGTGTTACCATTATGGTGTTATGTATTTGTGGCTATGACACTTTGCACCATTTACCTCTAAATGGGCAACTAGTGATGACCTTTAGCCCCTTCTACATAATTGGTAAATTACCATTAAGAGATCATGTGGAAACAGAACCTTTTCAAAAATACTGGTAAATTCGTTCTGGCAGTTTACCATTATACGAAAGTTGTAAATTACCATTAATGTGCTCTGTGTGAATGCAGAACAAGATTACTGGTATGTGCATGTATGAGTTAAGAACATGCTGACGTAAGACGTCTACTCTGGACCAATCAAATGGCGCATTTACTCCACACTGTTTACAGATTCAAAGAAATGTCTAAAATAGTTTAATACGATGTCTCTGGAACAGAAGCAGCTGCATGAATGTGAATGTTTGACACAAAAATAAAAACATAAACATAAACATTGACAGCGTATACCTATCCATGTTTACAAATCCAACCAGGATGCTCAACCGTTAAGAGGTCATTTCTGGTTAATGTTATCACAGAATTTACCGGTATTTTGGAACTGATATTTGAATGGTGCTTTACCAGTAAAAATGGAACGTCGTTGCCTGTATGAACAGTGCATTTCTGTATTTACCCGTAAATTTGTTCTAGTAATTTAATGGCAAATTACTGTATGAAGGGGGCATTTGATTCTTCCTGCGGCCTTCTCTATATCATCTATGTTATTATTGTGGTTGTCAATATATGTGAAAGGTACAAAAAAAAAGTTTTTAGTAAGTGTGTGGCCTTATTAATTCATTAGAAAATGGCAAGTGGATTTACTTGTCAATGGTTACAGGGTCTCTTGTCAATGTCTACTATGAAAAACTTCTGCAAATGCCATACATCAGAGAAATTTAGCATTTTGCATTTTTGTTTTGCAAAAAAGCCATTAACCTGTTATGTGCAGACCTCTGGACTATATAAATATCCCTGAAATCAATGGATGGCAAGCAGCAGCTTCACATATTGGGATTATATATTCCCCAGCATTGTTTCCCAGCTGCAGGAACTGGCAATGTATTCTGGCAGCATCTCTGGCAAGGTCTGTTTTATGTGTGGTGGGTATGACTGTGATACCTCCCAGTTGTTAAGTATATCATCTTGCACATGTGTGATTGTGTATGTGCTTGGGGGAAAGGGGTCTGAGGACCCCATGTCTCACTAACTGTTTCCATAACCTTGGGACTGACTAAATTCTACAATGGCTGAGAGTGAAGCCAGGCAAGCAGACTGTGATTGAAAATTGCTTTATTGCTTTATATGCGAATCCCCATTCAGTTGCCAATCCATTTTATTTATGGTGTGGCAGACCCTGGTACACCTGCTTAGAGCTAGTGGAGATTACTTTTGGAAAAAAAGAGAGAGAGACAGCCAATCTCGAGGGGCCATTAGCCTGACAGGTTCTTTCTCTCTTTTTCAAAACCCCTCCCACCCTCAGTCTCTCACCTGTCCTTTCTCTCTCTCTCTCTCTGTGTGTTTTTTGCCTATTTGTCCTGTCATTGGCCCCTCATGAACACCTTCCAAAAAGCTGAGAGCACTACTGTACTAATGTTACTCCAGGTTGAAAGTGTGCATGAGCTGTGGGGTCAGCTGCATGTAACATGCAGGCCGGAGCGACAAGACATAAACATAAAACCCATTCTAAACGTGATATAAAAATAATTTCTAGGCGTGTTTTCTTTTGGAAGGCAAAAACAACGTAGTTTCGCAGAGGCTGGCAGCTTGAGAGCATTGCAGCAAGCGGATTCTACGAAGGAGCGAACTTTGGTCTTTCAGCAACCACATGTGATGACCTCAGGCTGGACACTGCTTTGTCCACGGTGAAAGCAGATGCTGCGATCCACAGTGCGAAGTTGATGTATTTCCTCAGCGACCAGCATGGATCAGCTCCAGGCATGGAGCTTCCTCTTTTGGAAGGCCTAACAAAGTAATTTCGCTTTCACACAGCATCTATACGACATGGCTGCGGCAACAACAATATTACAACAAGAATAAAAGGTATACCTTCTTTCTTTCAACATCTGGGCTGCATTATGCAAATCTTCCCACATACTGACGTAGACATGGGGGCATGTTAAAACGAGCCATTTCAGGGGGGTGTGGACGAGTGTTAACTTATAAAGAATATCCCTTTGGATTTGATACTTTAGTCTTTGCAACTTTACAGATCTTCCTTACTCACCAAAAGCTTGTAACACTCCAAAGTGAAAGGAAAATTTGAAATCGCATCATATGACCCCTTTCAATTATTTTGCAAATATAAAATGCAGTTTAGCTGTACTAAAATGTGCTGGCTAAAAGTAAATAATACTTTCCCCATCACTATATATGCCTTACAGCATTTTCCTTGTATTACATCATTGTAAAATATCCAGGCAGGATAAAGTAAAATTAAGCCCAAATAAATAAAATACATTCATTGTATTGCTTTAGGTGATTTGCATTTGTTAAAGTATATTTTAATATTTGCTAACTGGTAACACTCTACAATCATGTATTATACATTAACATTAAATAATGGATGTAACGATACAAACTTCATATTCATCGGGAAGAAGGAGGCGGGAACCGGCGGACAATCAAATGAAACTTTAATAATCAAAATAAACACAAAACAGCGCAACAGCCCCTCGCGGACGACTGTTGCGCACAAATAAAAAGCAAACACAAAATAAAGTCCAGGCCTGGTCCTCTCTCGTCTGTCACTGTCGACGCTCCAGTTTTATATCCTTTTATATCCTTTTATGTCGAACAGGTGTCGTTCATCTCCAATCACTCCACCGGCCTCGCTCGTTCCCACGTCTCTCGGCCTCGCCCCACTCGTCACAATGGAATAATATAAAATAACGATAAACAATACATGTAGCTTGTTTATATTTTTGAACTTCTGCTGATATACTCTTAGTGTTTAAAGCTATATATTTACATTGCTTTATTGTGAAAAAAAAATAGTTAGCCACAGTGTTTCTATAAATTAACTAGCAAATTAAATTGTTAATTGATTCTGTTGCTCCTGTTACCTAATGCTACAACTAATGCTAACAAATTGACCTTTAATGTAAAGTGTTACAATTGTATTACTAAAAAAAGTCCATAATAGGATCAATGTACTGTGTTAATATTATACTCTGTATTGATTTTCACAGGTGTTTTACCATTATTCTGAATTATGAATGCATTCTGTTGTGTTAGGGATTTCCTGGCAGAAAATAGCCAGTACCTTTTCCGTCTTTCTACAGATTTGTGTTTTACAGTGAAGTTTCTCTCTGCTCTTATCTGATTCACTGTGAAGGTTTCCAGTCTTGCATTTGGCAAGTGATATAGGAATATCACATGCTCCTGAATGGTCCATTTGTCTATAGAGTGCAGTTTCCAATATATGCACAAAGTCCTCCCCTGTGCCTGTGTCGGGATGTCTCTGACCGCACACCTCTGCCTTATCTCCATGGGTCTTTTTTCCTCCAGTACACTGCCTACACATACACACACACATAGGAATATCTGGCTCTCATACATATTTGTTTACTTTTTAGAGATTCACAATGGGTGTTCTCTAATAACAAATCATTTATTTTTGTCTAGCTTTAATCTGGCCTTGCTTGACAAGCACCATCCTTTTTGGTGAAGGGTAAGACCACTTAGAGAAAGGCCAATAAGCTCTAGCACAGTGCAGCCTGACGCAGGTGATTTGTCAGACCCCCGCAGCAGCGCTGGTCACCCCAATGGATTTATCTCAAGGTAAATGGAGACACTGCAGACCAAGGACCAGGGCCCTTTGATTAAGGCCCCTTTTTTGTTGTGTTGATAGATGTTGCTTGTGTTTATCTATTTGAAATGCCACTAAATCTGTGAGTCCAATGGAGAAAAAGAGTGCTTTGCAGTTGGGGCCAAAGTGATTTATGCCATGCTATGCAGAGCAATATAGAGACCGGTGGGCTGGCGGACCGATAGCATTTTGAGGTTGGCGAAAAGGTGAAAAAAGGGGTGAATTTCATGCATTTCTTCCACTCTTCTTCATCACCACGCCAGAAGAATAACAAACGCAGGGGAGATGGGATGAAAATGTTTCAGGGAGAGGGAGAAAATGTGTCACTGGGAAGATCTGGAATGCATGGTGATATTTCTCCTGGGCCGCGGAGCATTGAAGGTGAGGAGCAATATCAAGGGGAGGCAATCACCTCGAGAGCGAAGCCCTCTCCCTGCTCTCTTTCAGCACCTCTATTTTCTCCATCTCTCCATCCCTCTTTCAATTTAGATTCCTCCCCGGTTCCCTCCATCTCCACCTGCTCATGGTCTCACCTTCCTTGAACGTGCATTTAACAATCATTCTATCACTAAGACCTTCATTCCTCTATTTGTCAATTTATGAATAATAAAATAACTTTGAAGCCTGTGTGATGAGCTCTCATATATCTCCATCACTCCAGTAGAAAATTCCACTCAAATAATTCACTCCACTCAAAATTTTTAACTGATTTCCGATAATCCCGAATAGTGCTGTGGTCACTGCTTAACCAGACCGTACACCAGACTTCACATTAATATTCAGTTGGTAATTACCCTGTATCCTACAGATCGCAATGAATAGCATATGAAAGAAGAAGCACTGACTATGTGTAGCATTTTTTTTTCCTATTCATTAAAGGAATTAATGAAAATAGTAAAAAAAGAAGACATCAGGTATCATAATATTTTTTACAGCATTTATTAATCTAGGAAAATGTATAAATATATAGTTTATTTGTAATTAATTTTCAGTCATAACATAACTAATGGTAATTTATACAGTGTAAATGTATTGGTAACTGTAGAAATTGTTTAATTTAATGAAGACTAAAATAATTGTTCGTTGTTAGTTCACAAAACCTAATCATTAACTGATTAATGTAGCAAACCTTATTGTAAAGTATTACCATTATAATAAAATTTTGATAATGTTTATGAAGTAAAAAAAAAAAATCAGGTGTGGAAACAATTTTCACTCAGAAATTGCAAGTAAATATCACGATTAATTGCAATGTATCAGCATGAAACACCAAATTAAATGTGACATTTTGAAATAGATTATGAAAGAGTGAAATAGTATTTTCCTGTAAAATGTACTCCAATAACCTTTGAAATTGCAATTCTGCATGTCATTTGGAGAATATATGAGATGACAGCCCACATATATATAATATCATGGAATGATTGGATTGGGGAACAACAACATTCATATTCATATTCATAACCAAAAATCCTTTATTTTCAAAGGAATGTAGAATTCCTCAGCAAGTCCAAATGAACACAATATAAGATTTAGCCATTTGTCACAAATTAATCATGTCTGTGAGCATGTTTGTACTTCATCCCAAACATAAATAACATTAGAATAACAGCAGAATGTTCCCTGCCCTTTCCCCATTCCCTAAACCAAACTTGAATCTCATCACCCCCAGTGTCAGGTCTTGGAGCCGCCTGAAGGTAAGAGAACCCTGTTAAGCAAAGAACTGAGGGATTATACATCAGGAAAATACTGTGAGGCATATATCAATGCCAACCGGACACACCCACTGAAATGAATTGGGTCAAATAAGAGGAGTGCGTTAGGGCCGGGCCCACTGACAGTTACTAATGCGCTGACCATCGTGGGTAATAGGAGTGTACAAATGGCGAGAGGTTTGTAAACTTTGCCTGCTGTTCCAGGCCCAGGGTGTCTGGCTAGCTGCAAATGCTGACTAAATCAACGTGTTCCACCGCATACAGACTCAAGTCTCGAAATCCGTAGTGACTGTGAGAGTGTGCCTTCTGGAAGATTCAGCGGTGAGACAGACGGCAGCAGAATGGACAAAAGTGGGGGGACTAAGAAGAGAGTGAGTTAACAGCTTCCCACACTTACCATGAGCTCAACTTCTTTAAAGAGCACAAACACAGAGGAAAGTGTGTTAACAAGCATCAAGGCTGACACATTCACCCTAAATCTCATAAATGTGTTGCACACTCCCGCAGAAGATGTTAATAAACTCATGCAGACTTAAAGGGTTGCATTTCAATTCCCAGGAACATTTATGGATGTCTCACTGACACAATCCGGAAAAAGGAATAAATCACCCAAAAATTAACATTGATATCATTTACTATCATTGCAAATCTGTATAAATTTCTTCTGTGGAACAGAAGTGAGCTGTACTAAAGAACCAGACCAGTCCAAATCATGAATGCATCGAACAATTAATTAAAACATTCAACTTAAAAAAATAAATACAAATAAAAATAAAAAAGATTTAGTAAGACAGTCCAGATATCAAGAATTTACATTTTAATGTTACTCCCAAAAAACTATGGTATGGGTTCAGAAGACTTAAAAGTGAACAAATCTTTTTTTCTTTTTTTTAGACAAAAGACAAAATCAGGGTATATTCACATATTTCCATTCCAGACTGTAATAGCTTTGAAACAGTGCCTCAATTTTTAAATATTTGTTAGCATGTTCTTATGTGGCAGGAGTTTGCCAAAGGACAAAAACAAGTTAAATGTGTCTTACAGCACCCTCCTTTCAAAATATCAACTACAAAACTTTAACACTATCCTGCCACGCTCAAAGATAGCATGGCCTCACACCTGTGTGATGCAGTTTACACTCTACACTCAGTCAGACACAATAGACTTGGTGTGTCGGTGAACTTGTGCATCAGCAAGCGCTCCTCTGCTGGCACTCAGCTATGTGCCAGTGTGGTGCGAGCTGAACTGCACAAAACGCAGAGCCCTGAAATTCAACGCACAACTCTAAAAGCACACAACACCTGCTTCCTTCAGATTTCACACATACAGAAACACATGCACATTCAGGCACTCCACCCCCTGCTAGTCCAGTGCTGGAATTATGACATGTTATTAATTGCCACCATTATCCACAGCATCTTAGCTGTTAGCTGGGCTGCTCTCTGGGGGTGGGAGGTGGAGGCCTGGGGTAGTTGAGAGAGAGATATGAAGGTGTAATGCGCAGCGCTGCCACAGACAGAGCGCTTCGCATGAAAGTTATTGTGAGATGGTGAATAATTGATCGGAAAACATTTTTCTTGGTGCTTTCCACCAAGCCACAAATCCTCCCTAAGCTCTCTTTAGAGAGGCTGGAGAACATAATCTATTCCAGTACACCAGCCAAATAGACTGAGGGGAACATTCATTCAACATTCAGACTCAGGGGACATTAAATAGGATGGTATTGGGTAGGGTTAGAAAGTAAGAGAGACATGTTGTAATATAATATAAAATACGTAAGCAAATACCATTCAAAAGTTTGGGATTGTTAGGATTTTTTAATGTTTTTGAAAGAAATCTCTTATGCTCACCAAGGCTGCAGTTACTTATAAAGTACTTGCATTACATACAGTTAATCATTTCAACAGTTCTAAAATCATTATTGAATTTGAAACCTAAATTTACCGTCTAAAGATAAAATTGAATGCACCGTCTTTAACCTTCTGCACGCCAGTGCATTCACTTTCAGTTTTTCCTGATTCACAGAGAAACCTTAAGTACTCAGATACAGATAAGACTCAAATCAATCGAAATTTCAAAGGGCCTACTTTCATTTGTGTATACTGCAAATAACAACAAAACATTGTGCTTTTACAAAATGAATAAAACAAACAGGGTGCACTTTCTACCGTCTAGGTGTCCATGAACAACTTTCTACACGTCACAAACTCAGTGAATATTTGACACTTAGACATGAGAAATATGTCTATAGAAAGCTTGTGTCTACTTTTAAATGAACAAATTCAAACCGAAAACAAATATTCTCTGACTATGTAATCCGTGTGAAACTAAAGCGAGGTACAGTCTTTCCCATAACTAATCTCATTATATGCAGTCATCTGCTCGCAAACGCCCTCATCTAGATACAAAAAATAGATTAAAAACTTTTAGAAAAATGTATTAAGTCCAAGTATGTTAGCTTTGCCCAAATAAGAAAAAATATGTAAATTTACAGTCCTTTTCTTTTAGGAAAACAGGTCAAAAGCACTGATGACACATGCACTCAAATGCCCCAATCAAATGCTCTCTAGAATTATAATTCTCCTCCCACTCAAACCACATGCAACCGACTATCAAGTAGTAAATCTTAAAAGAGCTCTTCAAAATGTCCCTACTAACATCATGATCCTTTCGATGTGTTTCAATGCGTCTCCCCCGCTAAACATTTTAACTGTATTTTGTTTTGCCTGATGTAGTCACTGTCTTACATGCAGTGCATTGACGAAATATGAACAATTTCTAAACTAGAGTTAGTGTAGTCATGCTGTATGTTCATCTGACACCTAGAGTGATATATATGAGATGTTTCAAAACAATATCTGTGGTGTCACACACACATACTCTCATAACATCTTAATTGCCGTGGTTGTGTTGATGCCCCCCTCACATCACAGATGGAGAGAGGGGGAGAGGAGAGAAACAGGGGAGGGAGAGGGGAAAGAGGGGAGGAGGGAAAAAAAATTGATTGCAGCAAATACGCTGAGAATCCTATTGTCAACAGCATCCTTCAAGCAACTCCCCAACCCATTCATCTGAAACTGATAGAAAAATAGTTACCTGAACTGTCACACCAAACTCTACTGTTAATTTAAGGTAATTAGTGTCAGAGTGAATCTTAATACATCATGAATGGGTTGGCAGACTCCATGATACCTCAATGGCAATCTGTTTCTCTTTATGTTGAGTTGCATGAACGTTGCCGTGCTCGGTTTATAAAGAAGTTCCACACCTCTGTCAGTCTCGGACTGGCATTTGCAGAGCTGCATTCAATTTTATAGTCATTTTGTTCTGTTTTGTAAATAGCTCTAGTAAACAACGAGAAAATGTTTCTCACATGTTTTTTTTTTTTTTTAACCAACATCTATTCAGATTTTTTCTCTACTGCTAAAGTCAACTGTAATGCCTATGCATCCAAACATTAAGGCTTTTACAGCAAAAATAATGTCACTGAGGCACTGAGACTCGTTTAAACACCCGTATGGACATCTTCAAAGGCTTTGAGTGCACACTGTGGCATCTTCAGTACACATGCAAGATGTGTTTGTTTCTTCAGGAATGAAAGAGGGGTCTGTTAGACAGTGTTTTAGCACCTATTCTCTCCTCACTCTGAACTGCCTGTGATCTCCCTTTAGAGGGTCCCGCTCTCGTACACATAACACACACACATTCTGATGTTCATAACAATGTCAATGATTATATTCTGTTCTTACATTCTGTACTTTTATTCAGAAAAATGAGCTTCAATGCAGTACACCAAGATTATCATCATGTTCGCTGCAGTAATGGCCCACTGAGGTGTTGTATGCCAGCTGTTTAGGACCGTGTCTGCTGCAGAGGAGAGTTAAGCCTGGCATTTTGCCCTACTGAGCTGTTGCCGCAATGCTTTGGAAAGAGCTAAAAGCAGGGAACTGATTGGATGGTTAGTTGTTGAGCATACTACAGCACTACAGTCGCCATGATGGAATATTGGGGGGAACTGATAGGAGGGACTGGTGCACGTTGTAATGTGGGATAATATCTTGTTTCAAATCAAAATTCCAATTGGTTAAATCTTTTGGTTAAATTAGTTTTCTATAGCAGTGGTTTTGTATGTTGGTTTCAAACGTAGTTATCTGAATATGTTGTCCAAACTAGAATACCAATGTCATCATATCTGTTTGTATAAACAAGTAAACATAATATAACCACACAAGCCTATAATAAGGTAATAATCTGTTATATAAGATTTTGACCAGAAAGGTGAACATCAGATTGTCACATTTTCACTGCCAAATGTGTTTTAAATGTTTTCACTTCATAGTAATTTAAGCTGTAAGTCGTAACCATCAGAATTAAAACAAAAAACTCTTGAAATATTTTAGTCTGTGTGCAATTAATCTAGAATATAAGAAAGTTTGCTTTCTTGAATTAAATTACCAAAAAAATAAAGAACTATTCCATGATCATGATGTGAGATGCACCTGTATATATACAGTGGGGCTCGAAAGTTTGGGCACCCCTTGCGGAATCTGTGAAAATGTGAGAAATTTTTAAAAAATAAGAGAGATCATACTAAATGCATGTTATTTTTTATTTAGTACTGTCCTGAGTAAGACATTGTACATAAAAGATGTTAACATTTAGTCCACCATACAAAAAATTGCTGAAATTATTAAAATAACCCCACTCAAAAGTTTGGGAACCCTTGGTTCTCAATACTGTGTGCTGTTACCTGATGATCCACGACTGTCTTTCTGTTTTGGGATGGTTGTGCATTCGTCCCTTGTTTGTTCTGAACAGTTAAACTGAGAACTGTTCTTCAGAAAAATCTTTAAGGTCGTGCAGATTCTTCAGTTTGTCAGTTACAGCTGAGATACAGGAAATGCCAACAACAAAGGGACTTTGAGTCCAAAAGGATTTTTAGGGAATGTGTCTACACAAAAATTGAGTTTCAAAAATAAACTTAACCTAATACTTATTCCCTGAAGTAAAAAGTGTGACAATAAGGCTTGATCTCCCCTATAGTTAATATCTCAAAGATGGCAGTAGAACAGGGCACAGAATGCCTGGCATCAGGCAGGAGAACGCCCTCTGCTGCCACTCAATGAATTACTGTCAGTTCATCCCCAAGGTAAACACAGCCACAGACAGCCCTGAGGACTTGTTATATTGTCTTTCTTCCGTTTCTGAATCCCATGACTGCAAATGGATTTGAGGCCCTGGGATAATTACTGTATGTTAACACAAATACATCTATACACAGATCCTAAGGGCAGTGTTTGTGTGTACGTTTGTGCCCTTTTAAACACAGACGGTCGGAAAAACAATTCTAAAGTCTGATTTAAGTAGCGGTAAACAGTAATCCACTTGTGTCCATCACTGGAATTTCTTGGTACACCAAAATCACTAAATGAATGAATCCCCCAAAATAATCACCCTTTAAGTCAAACAAAGACTTTCAAAGGTCTTTGATGTGATGTGAAGGTCTTTTGGTGTCCCTTTAAAGAAAATCACTCTTACAACTTTACTGCATTTTGTGGTACAACTGTTTTCATTACTATAGTTTTAGTAAATATGTGGGGTGAGACACAAAAGAGAGAATGATGTAACCTCTGTTTCAAAACCAAGTGAGCCGCCGCACTGCCCACATAGTAATATGCCCTGTAAGTCATGGAACTTCATTACTGATTTCATTACTTCTTTTTTTCAAATTACTGATTTGGAACAGTCCATATATCAAAACTGAAGTGCTCCACAAAAAAATGTGGGGTACTTCATTTAACTAGAGTATGGCGTTACCTAAGCTAAAAGCACAATACTCTAAAAAGCATAAAAATACATATCACTAAGAGTTTTTTATTGAAACTTAATTTTTTATTTGACATTTAATAAGTGCACTTCATAAAATGTACAGAAGTGTGTTAAGAAACATTCATGAAAGTGTAGTTTAAGTACACTTGAGTGGCCTTAATTTCATTAATATTATATTATCTGAAAGTAAAGTATATATATATATATATATATGTATATATATATATATATATATATATATATATATATATATATATATATATATATATATATATATATATATATTTATTTATATATTTTTTTTATATATATATATATATTTATATATTTATATATTTATATATATATATATATATATATATATATATATATATATATATATATATATATATATATAAATATATATATATATATATATATATATATATTAAGATTTGAAGTACACAGTTAGTGCACATTTAATACAAGTTTTTCACAGTGTGATTAACATGCCTCCATTTTGAAAAAGCAGTGCACCTATGATGCCTTACAATGCTCCCTCTGTAGGTTTCCACTAGGTTTTGGAACAGAGAAAGTATTTTCGTTAATACACACCACTATATCCTTTCTTCCTCAAAAGCAGGTGTGTGAGAGAAAAGGATCTGCAATAACAGCTCAAAGAGACTGAGAGCACGAAGCAGGGAAAATGGAATGAGAGTAAGTTAAAAAAGAAAAAGTAATAAAGAGTTAGAGGAAAGAGTATGCTGGGAGAGGGAGGCTCAGGTAAGGGTTGCTTAGTAACCATTCCCTCTGAGAAACTCAGACTATCAGTCTCCGGCAGCCTCCATAGCAACCAGCGCCGTGTCAACGCAGGCACGTGCAGCTATGGGCATTTATCACAGGCCGTGTGTGTAATGAGTACTCAGCAGTGGGGAAATTGGGCTGACCTCTGGGCCAAAGCTGTTAGGAAGGACTGGTAGTAAGGCCAGTGGGGTCATGGCATCCTTGTCCCACCCACTTAGTGGGCAGTTATCACAGAAGCATTAGTTTATCGTTGAACCCATTTATCCTCAGGCCCTCTATCCAGCACTGCAATGTTTATAACACTCTAGGTTGCCAAGAAAAATGTAATAACTATGCTTGTACACTTGCTAGCTGAGGCATAAAGACAGAATGGAAAAGACTCTTATTCCTTATTAGGGATTTATTGAAATCTGCTTAATTTTTTAAGTACTTTCAAATTAAACCTGCATCGGTTCGCACATAAAATATGCCACTTGATATGTTGTTATCTAATTCAATGACATTCATAGATTTTAAGATTAAAAGCTTAAGTGAACAAATATTTTCTAGAGGGGACTTGAGTGGGATTAGCTACTGTTACATACAGACAGGCCGACTAAGAGCTGAGCCTATAATTATCAGTATTTAACTCAACTAAATCTGCAACTAGTGTCATAATCTTTTTACTCTCTCCCTTTTCAAAGCACAGAAAGAAAAATGCACAATCAATACATAGGCAGATGGAGTGCAGAAGAAAGAGTCTGAAATAGTCATTTTCGGCCCAGGTTGGTCCCCAGAAGGTAATGAAATCAACATTTTTACTTTAAAATTGATAAGGATTGATTTTACTGACAGCGGGATCATAACGTAGGCCTCTTTAGAGACCATGGAAAAGGACAAAAGATGCTGGCCGTATAAAACTCTGAACACTAAATTAGACCATGGCCCGACAATTAGGTTTTTTTACTGTTTTAGGATATGGGAAATCTTTAGCACTTCATCAGACAGGATTAGACCTCATTAGACCTGGGGTGATCCGAAAAAGACAAATGCAAAAATAAACTTGTTTGGACAGATGGATTGGATGGAATTCTCAATAACTTTCACCATTTTTTTCCTCACTGCAAAAGCAAACACCAAGCCATATTAAATGCCACACCGAAAATACAGAGAGGTCAGAGGTAAAAATCACTGTATTGTACAACTTGTGTGAATAATAATAATAATACATACATATATATATATATATATATATATATATATATATATATATATATATATATATATATATATATATATATATATATATACAGTATAGAATAATTTATATTATAAATAATAGATTTAGAATAGAAATTATATATAAATTGTGAATTCTAATTTATCTTCATACAGATTTAAAACATTTTAATACATAATACATTAGGTAAAAAGCAATATTAGTTAAAAAAGTCTATATTTTACCAAATATGTCATTAAAAATATTCCCTGGCATATTTCAGAAGCATAGATTTTTATAATGAAATTATTTAGTTACACCCTCTGCTACAAATATTAGCACAAATTATAAACAACTTTGTCTTTGAAAAATGACTTAATCTTCAATGAAAATTTTTCATCGCTTTGAGAAAACGTACTCGGTTACTAAACGTAACCTCGGTTCTCTCTAGAAGAGCGAACGAGTACTGCGTCTTAGCTAAGACGCTACGGGAAAAGTCTCTTTTCACGAAATACTGAAGCAAAAAATTATCCTTAATTTTGTATTTTTGTAAAGCGCATTTGCAGCAGTACACAGCCATAGGCGAGACGGCTCGTTCGCTCATTGGCTTGTTCTGCGGCAACTGCACAGCCTATCGAGCGCGGGCTGATGCAACATCAGACCAATAAGGGCGCTTCGCGCCCTTCTTGCCACTTCCCGCCGAAACGGGTGTGGCCCAACCTATAAAAGGAGCTCGAAAAGGCTGACTCACCTGATTTATTTCATCGCCGAAGCGAACCAGAGTGAATCGTGCGCACGGCAGAGAACGCAGTACTCGTTCGCTCTTCTAGAGAGAACCGAGGTTACGTTTAGTAACCGAGTACGTTCTCTTACGAGAGCTCTCTCGTACTGCGTCTTAGCTAAGACGCTACGGGAACCCAATGTAAAACGCCGTGCGCGCAGGGATCACACACCAATAAACCTGAAGCAACGCCCAGGATTTACAGTGCACAGTCACCTGAGGGACTCACAGAGAGTCCAGGACAGAAAAGGGAAAAAGCCCTCCGTCCCATATCTAGCAGCATCCGTAGATGCGGCAATATGACGTCACACAGCCGAGGCAAGGCCTGACCAATGTGGCAATGCGGGTCTTACGCAATACTGCCCATATAACAGTCGGCAGCGCATAGCGCTCGTGAACTCAGAATTCCCCTCAGGGCCCTGATTCGCCTATACCGACAGCAGCCTTGCTTGCAAGGCGGGAACCTCCAGGTTATAGAACCTGATAAATGTAGACGGCGAGGCCCAACCTGCCGCCATACATATATCCTGCAAGGAGATCCCAGTAGACCACGCCCACGACGAGGCGATGCCTCTTGTGGAGTGTGCTCTGACGCCCAACGGGCACTGAAGGCCCCTGGAAGCGTAAGCTAACGCTATGGCGTCAACTATCCATCTGGATAGAGTCTGTCTCGAAACAGCCATTCCCTTGGAACGCCCACCGAACGAGACAAATAGCTGCTCCGTCTGCCGAAAGGCAGCAGAGCGAGACACATAAGCTCTTAAAACCCTGACAGGGCAAAGAAGACTCGAGTCTCCATCCTCCCCTGACACCGGCAGGGCAGACAGGGCAATAACCTGAGCCCGAAACGGTGTGTTGAGGGATTTCGGCACATAACCGTGCCTAGGTTTGAGTATGACTCTTGAGTGATTGGGCCCAAACTCCAAGCACGACTGGCTCACCAAGAGCGCGTGCAAATCACCCACACACTTCACAGAAGCGAGAGCCAACAAGAATACTGTCTTGAACGACAGATGCTGAAGGCTAATCGATTGGATAGGCTTGAAAGGGGGACCTTTCAAGGCCTCCAAAACCGCCGCGAGGTCCCACATAGGGACTGATGGAGGTCTGGGAGGATTCAGCCTCCTAGCTCCTCTGAGGAACCGGATGACTAAATCATTCTTTCCTATTGACTGACCGGACGCCGTTTCAGAAAACGCCGCGATGGCAGCCACATAAACTTTGAGCGTGGATGGGGCTCTGCCCTTATCCAACAGCTCCTGAAGGAAGGAGAGGACCTCCGTCACCTCACAACTAAGGGGTGAATAACCTCGAGCTGTGCACCAGCTGGAGAACACCGACCACTTCGAGGCATACAGACGTCGTGTCGACGGAGCTCTAGCCTGAGTGATGGTATTTAGCACTCTCACTGCGAGATCAGCGGGTAACCATTGAGTGCCCATACATAGAGGGACCACAACTCCGGTTGAGGGTGCCAAATCGAGCCCCTGGCCTGCGAGAGGAGGTCTCTCCTCAATGGTACCGGCCACGGGGCGACATCTGCTAACTGCATCAAATCTGGGAACCATGGTTGGTTCTTCCAAAGAGGTGCTACAAGCAGTATTGAACATCTCGTTTCTCTCACCCGTTCTATCACCTGCGGAAGGAGGGAGACGGGAGGGAACGCATAAGGCGGGCAGCACGGCCATCTCCGTGACGGCGCGCTTTCGTTCTTGGAAAAGAACGCGGGGCAGTGAGCGTCTTCGTGGGACGCAAAGAGGTCCACCTCCGCCATGCCAAATCTCTGCCACAACAGCCGGACTGTTTGCGGGTGTAGAGACCATTCGCCCGTAGGAACATTGCCTCTGGACAGCCTGTCTGGACCCAGATTCTGCAGTCCAGGCACATGCACTGCTCTCAGCGAGCACACGTTGCGCTGAGCCCAAATCAGGAGGCGTTCCGTCAGCCTGCACAGGTTTCGGGACCCGAGACCGACCTGGCGATTTATGTAGGACACCACGGACATGTTGTCCGAACGGACTATGACGTGGTGATCCTTGATATGGGGACAAAAGCGCGTCAGCGCGTTCTCCACTGCCAGCATTTCCAGGCAGTTGATATGATGGAGCTTTTCCCATTCTGACCATAGGCCAAAGGACGGTCTGCCTTCGAGCAGCGCTCCCCATCCCGAAGTGGAGGCGTCCGTCGACACCATTTTCACACTCGGGGAAGTCCCCAGGCTTACACCTGATCGGTACCAGCCGTTCGCTGTCCAAGGTGCTAGAGCCGCAACACAGCTCTGATCGACCTTGAAATGCAGCCGGCCAGACGCCCACGCTCTGCGCGGCACCCGAGCCTTCAGCCAGAACTGCAGGGGGCGCATGCGGAGCAGGCCCAGCCGCAGAACCGGAGATGCTGAGGCCATGAAACCCAGCATCTTTTGACAGTGTTTGAGCGACACAGTCGCGCCACAGCGGAAAGAACTCGCTGCACGCTGAATGCCCATCGCGCGCTGTGGTGACAGCCGCGCCGTCATGGAACACGAGTTCAGAACTATACCCAGAAACAGGATCGTCTGACTGGGGTTCAGCGAACTCTTCACCCAATTGACACTGAGGCCGAGCTTCTCGAGGTGATCGAGTAAAACGGCTCTGTGGTCCATGAGCTCCGCTCATGATCGGGCCAGAACCAGCCAGTCGTCCAAATAATTCAGCACTCGTGTGCCTCTGAGTCTAAGAGGAGCGAGCGCTGCATCCATGCACCTCGTAAACGTACGAGGAGCTACGGACAAGCCGAATGGCAGGACTGCAAACTGGTATGCCTGGCCCTCGAAGGCGAATCTCAAATATCGCCTGTGGTTTGACGCTATCTGTATTTGAAAATACGCGTCCTTCAGATCTATTGACATGAACCAGTCCCCTCTGCGAATCTGCGCGAGGAGCTTCCTGGTCGTGAGCATTTTGAAACTGTGTTTCATCAATGCCTGTTCAGCTGTCTTAGATCCAGTATGGGCCGGAGACCCCCGTCTCTCTTGGGCACCAGAAAGTATCTGCTGTACAGCCCCCCCTCGCTTTGAGACACAGGCTCTACAGCCCCTTTGCTCAACAGTTTTGATATTTCGGCCCGAAGTATGTGTGCTACTTCTGTTTTGACCGTAGTTTCGACGCGCGCTGAAAAGCACGGTAGGCGTCGAGAAAACTGTAGCGTGTAGCCTCTCTTTATAATGCCTAGCACCCAATCCGAAACCCCTGGAAGCACTGACCATGCATTTGCATGAATGGCTAAGGGCTGGATGCGAAACGCGCTCTGTTGACTGGGCAACGGCGGCGCTCGAGTGTGCTGCGCATCTGAGGCGGGGAGCGCGCTGATCACAGCGGGCAGATCGCTCTTCCTCGACCCCGTTCCGGCGCTTAACCGACTGGAGGGAGGCTGAGCGGGTCCCGTGGGACTCGATATATCTGCGAGTAACCGTGGGCTGCATGTGTGCACTTTTACCAGCTGTCTGCCTGTGCAGAATGTACGTGCACGGGCCTCGTTTTTACAGAAGCCCCGCGCCGTATGTGACATAGTGTATGTGGGCACTGGGAAGTGGGCACGTTTACTATGCGGTGCGCTCGACCGATCTGTGTCGATCTTATGTGCGCTAGCCCTGTGTGCAGGGCTGTGCTTATATGTGGAGATGGGCACTGGGTAGTGGGCATCGTCCCTGCATTTATAACACCATCGGCCGTGGCCGGACGAGCATGCACGGGTTTCGTTTTTACAGAAACCACATGACGCGTGTGACATAGTAATTGTGGGCACTGAGGGGTGGGCACGTTTACTATGCAGTGTGCGCGACCGACTTGAGTCGACATTATGGGCGCAGGCCCTGTGTGCAGGGCTGTGCTTACATGTGGAGATGGGCACTGAGGAGTGGGCATCGTCACTACATTTATAGCACCATCGGCCGTGGCCGGACGAACGTGCACGGGTTGCGTTTTTACAGAAACCACATGACGCGTGTGACATAGTGATTGTGGGCACTGAGGAGTGGGCACGTCTACTATGTAGTGCGCGTGATCGACTTGAGTCGCTTTTATAGGCGCGAGCCCTGTGTGAAGGGCTGTGCTTATATGCGGAGATGGGCACTGAGCAGTGGGCAACGTCACTACATTTATAGCACCATCGGCCGTGGCCGGGACACCAGAAATTACACCTTTTTCGGGAAATATCTGGGTAGCCGTGATAACGGTTTTCGTGTGCAGGCAAGCGGGCAACCGTACAGGCTTGCGCATTGCAAACAACGCTGAAATAGTCACAATCTCCGGAAACTGAAACAGCGGCGCGCTTAGGTGAGAGCCCGGCCGCAGCGGAACTCGTACACTGGCGCTTCGATGAAGCAGCCATCGTGTGTAGTGCCGACGCAGCGTCATGCAGCATGCGTAGATGGCTTTCCCAGGATGGCTTCGGGGCTCCCGGCCTCACCGTAATCCTCTGCCGCGGTCCCCGCGGCGCGGGGCGACGGCCAGTAGAGCGAGAACGGGGGTCTCGAGCTGCGTTGCTGAAGCTGTTGTGATAACGGCTTTTGTGTGCAGGCAAGCGGGCAACTGTGCAGGCTTGCGCATTGCAGAAAACGCTGAGACAGTCACAATTCCTGGAACTGAAACAGCGGCGCGCTTGGGTGAGAGCTCGGCCACAGCGGAACTCGTACACCTGCGCTTCGATGAAGCAGCCATCGTTAGTAGCGCCGACGCAGCGTCACACAGGAGGCTTTAGATGGCAACACCGCTTTGGCCGCCGTCCAGGAGAGGGCGGACAAAGGTGCGTCGCTATCGCCTGTTCCACCGGCGGAAGTGAGTGGTAGTTCCTGTTTTTAGCATCATCAGTGTGGAGAATGCTAGTGAGACAGACGAACGAATTCGTGCTGAATATGGAGCGTTCCAAGCCTTCGCCACCTCTTCGTGAAGCTCAGGAAGAAATGAGGCGGGCTTTGAGAAGTACGCTCATCCGAAAGGGAAATACCATCCAGCCGGGAACGAGAGGGGGGGGCGCTGGTGCAAACCACTCGCGGCCGAGACTCATCGCGGCCAACACGATCATTCGCCCCGGCTCCTTCTCGATGTCAGCTCGTCTGCTGGGCTTCTGAGCAGAAGGCGCGAGATCCTCGGAGCTCGCCCAGCCCTCACTGCCCGAAGCTAGCAGAGAGCGCGTGTCCTCTTCCCCCGACGCGGCCCTGAGATCGACTTCCTCGGACGACGCGCCGGCAAACAGCGGGCGCTGCCCACCGGGAAGCGATGCAGGGGGGGCCGGTGAAGCAGGGCGAACCGGCGAGCTCGGTTGAGCTGAAGACGGTTCCGGAATCCGCTGGAAGCGATGCTTTTACGGCGCCTCAGCGCAGCGGAGAATGCAGGCTCAGAGAAAAAGGCCAGGCGAGTCCTCAGAGTCACCATGGCAACAGCTCGCAGTGGGGGCATCCGCCGTCAGCGAGCGAGCGCTGCATGATCTTCACCCAGGCAGGAGACACAGATGACGTACCGGTCTCCCTCGCTGAGTGGGGCTCTGACGAGCCGCAGGAAGGCATCTTAAAAAAGACGCGAGCTCTTTTACGAGTGTGTGTCGCAGGGCGAACACACACACACACATAAAGAACAGCTTGTATATAACAGGATTGAAAGGATATAGGCGCCGGATAGCGCAGCAGGAACGGCAATGGAAGGCGGCGATGCCAGCAGCTTCAGAATGGCTCGTCCTGCTGATGTGCTTTCTCAGACGGCGCTTGCTTCCTCCGTGATCCAGCGATGCGTGAGCTTCGCTGAAGAGATGAAAAATCAGGTGAGTCAGCCTTTTCGAGCTCCTTTTATAGGTTGGGCCACACCCGTTTCGGCGGGAAGTGGCAAGAAGGGCGCGAAGCGCCCTTATTGGTCTGATGTTGCATCAGCCCGCGCTCGATAGGCTGTGCAGTTGCCGCAGAACAAGCCAATGAGCGAACGAGCCGTCTCGCCTATGGCTGTGTACTGCTGCAAATGTGCTTTACAAAAATACAAAATTAAGGATAATTTTTTGCTTCAGTATTTCGTGAAAAGAGACTTTTCCCGTAGCGTCTTAGCTAAGACGCAGTACGAGAGAGCTCTCGTAAGAGAACCCAAAATGATAACTACTTCTATAATGACCAAAACATGATAATGCAAGTTGTTTTTTAATTACAAAATAATGTTGTATCCAGGAGGGGATTATGCATAGATGTTTAGGAGAGAATTGATGGTGCTTTAATCCCATTGAGGAAAGAAGCTGAAAACATTATTGGGCGGACTGAACCATGAGCTAATTCTTGTTAGGAAAAGTGATTAGTGAGTTTGAATGGGGAGGTCTTTACTAGAGCTAACATTGGAAGTACACATTGAGCTGCATGCTGGAGAACAGATGGTGTGTCATAAATTTTCACCCCATTTTCTGACATGTATTAGCATTCGGCTAACAGCCACAGCTTGCCAGCCATTTAGGTAATGTTTCTATTTGAGTGCTTTGGAAAGAGTGATAAAGTGTGTTTGGCGCTCCTTTAACAACTATGCAATCAGCAGAAACAGTGATTATGCAAATATTCAAAGGCTATTGGTGTCAAAATCTGAGAAATGAGAAAATAGCGAATACTTATAAGCTTTATTTCCAATTATATATATTATTTTCGTCAAACTAAAAAAAAAGTTACACAGCGTGTGATTTAAGAATGGCAGATGAGTGGGATTTATAAATGTTTAGGCTTGATGCTGCATTAATTACTAAGACCATTAAAAATCTGTGACAGTGATAGATTGTTGGGTTTCTTTCTCTTATGTTTACTTTAATATGTAAAGACTGCATTCTATCAAGTGATTATAAGAGATGATAACAGTGGTTGATTCTGGTTAATAATTGTAATGTTTGAAGCATTCTGTTCAATCTCAAAACAATCTCTAAATTCACAGGGGAGCAGAGAAAGGTGTTTAGCACTGTGAGGAATCCTCTCCACACAGGGAGAGAGTGAGCAATACATGAAGACCAACGCTTTTTTTATGTCATGGGAAGATGCAGCTTAGATTGATCTGATAGTACACCTTCTATTTTCACCACCATGTTTTTTTTTCCATAAAAGAGAACCCCCTCTTTTCCCATCACATTCTTTTCTTACAGCTATGTGAATGTTTTTAATAACATAAATCTTCTTTCTAAGAGAGAGAAACATTCTTAACACACACACACACACACACACACACACTATTTACTATGTATATAGTAAAGCTTATAGTATAGTTTTAGCTATAAACATATGTATTCGGATTTGTATCTGTACATTAAGACTCTATTTTTATTTAGACTTTACTATTTATTCAGATATTTATATAAATCAGATTACATATAATTAATATTACTGTAATTTTCCCCAAAATCACATGATATTTTTCATTTTATCACATCACCACATCATGACTAAGAAGAAACTATAATACTACAAACTACAAAGTGACTATTTAAACAGTAAATATTAGTTGTCAGTAAATGCTGCGTTCAGGTGTTTTATTGATTTAATGTAACCAGTGTGTGCACAAATAAGAGGAAATTGTGCACATCACACACAAACTGATGCCACACACAGATTAGGCTGCCATGCAGAAGTGCTAGAGAAACGGCAACAGAAGCAGCAAAATAGAGATGGTTTAATTACAGCTGATGTGAAGGGAACAGCTGAGGAAGCTCCTCTCAGCACATATATGGAGGGAGACAGGCATATGCCAGAGAGGCCTCTTTTACGACCACCAGGGAGTATGAGTATTTGAGTTAGAGAAAGGGAGAAAGTAGCTGACATGTCAAATCTTCAGCTGTGCTTGTTTATGCATGTGTGTGGTTGGGGGGGGGGGGGGCATGAGGGAAAAAGAGATTGAGAGGGACAAGAGAAAAGAGAGGTCTCTGCAACCCTGACCCTGGTTTCAGCACAACAGGAAAGCCTCTAATCTGGCTTACCTGCTTTCCTGAGTCTTTAGTTTTGGTCAGAGGGAAGCAAGCTGAGGTGTAAGGTGTGGTACTGTATATCCTACACTAGCACTTGCAAAAACACACATTAGTCCAGGCATGCCATGTTCGCTAGCTTTTAAGCCTTCACTATTTAAACAGCTCACACTGAGAAGCTTAGAAGTTCTGCCCTTGTATACACATAACTATATACAGTATGCACTGACATAGGCAAATCACGCCATGTGTGACATTAGGTACAGATGACTTTTAATGTATGTATTTGGTCCATACTTTTCTCCAAAACACACTGTATTAAATATATACACTTTGTACATTACCTCAGAACTGAATCTAAGACCATTGTGTTACTATTATGGTATTTGAATAATACTAATTGCAATAATGCAATACAACAATAACACTTCTACAGCATTTATTCTTCTAGGTTAAAAACAATGTATACATCTCCTAAGCTGTATAAATTAACATTGATGTATTGGGGGTCAATAAGATTTTTATTTTTAAAAATGTGTACTTTTATTCAGCAAGGATGCATTAAATTGATCAAAAGTGACATTTATGATGTTACACAAGATTTCTATACTAAATAAATACTGGAGTTTTGAACTTCCTATTTAAAGAATTCTGAAAGATGCATCCTTTTTAAAAAAACATATTAAAATATTAAGCAGCACAACTGTTTTCAACATTCATAATAACAGGAAGTGTTTCTTGAGCACCCAATAAGCATATTTAAATGATGTCTGATGGGTCATATGACACTAAAAACAGGAGTATTGACTGCTAAAATGCATCTTGTAATCACAGGAAGAAATTTTATTTCGAAATAGATTAAAATAGAAAACAGCTATTTTGAATTGTAATAATACTTCGCACTATTACTCTTTTTCTGTATTTTGATCAAATAATTCAGCATGGTTAGCATAAGACATTCCTTTCAATAACATAAATTTAGTTTTTTTTTTTTTTACTTTTCTGAACTTTTGAGTGGTAGTGTAAATGCTGTAAAAACATTGTTGTTCACTGTTCTTATTGTAAAGTGTTACCAAAAAATTATATAAACCATTACTACCAAACTGTAAACATGCAGTGCAGATGAATAACCCTATTTTCTGTTTTCTGCCAATCATAGTGGATGATTCATAAACAGCTGATTTATACCATATAAAGGGACACGTAACATGATGTTAAACAAAATACTGCAGATCAATAAATGAGCAGAAAAAAAAATTATATTGCAATATATTTTGACTGCAAGCCACAGTGTGCAAAGCTCAGGGGAGCTGTACTGCAGCTATGGGCACTATGTAGATATGAAATATCTGACTAAACATGTGTGGATATCGAAACTTTGGTATCTTTAGTAACGTCCCAGAGCATACTCACATAACACTTAACCAATCATTAAGCTGACCCCAGTCATGTTTCATTTCTGTATGGCCCCACTGATGCCATGTCAAGACAGAGCTCAGTATATACATCAAGTGGTAGTAATGTTATATGTTTGATGATTTTATGGAATGATGTCGTTGTCCCTTTATCGGTCCCTCTTGCACACACTCTAAACTAGTGCACACATCAGATCACTGTTGAGTAGATTTACATCTCCTCTGCCATGGCTAAATGTGTAGGCCAAAAACAGGTTTATTACAGGAATTCAGGACACAGCAATCTCCCATGTTCAAGCACTTTGATGCATCTGGGGTTACAGGGCTGCTGAATTTGAGGGAGGGTCAGATGAGCGAACGCTGTTCTAATAGGATAAGTGGTCTAATACTACCTTGGGAGCTTTGCAAAGTCTTAATCTGTTGTGTTTAACACTCTAACAGGAATAACCTACTATTGCTAGGGTGGTCATTCTAAACCCTGGAGGCTGAGAACTTGAGTTGACGCGAGGAAAATAGAGACTAATAAATCTAGCATAACAGCCACAGCAACTTGAGCTTTGATATATCGCAGTTATTCATTTTGAAATTGCCATTTAGGAAGTCCAGCGGGTCATTTGTACAACTTACTTTTAAACTTTAATACAACTAGAAGCACAAAAGAAAGGAGTTCTGGCCTTTGTGGAAATGAAACCAACACAGAGATCATTTATCTTTTGGGCAAGCTCTTATTTCTCTTCTCCAAAGATTGTCTCAAATAATCAATGCCACAAACTCTGTTGTGCTGTTTATATTTAACTGCCAACACACCCACCAGTTGCCGGGAAAATGTCAAATGTCTATCACTCGGCTGAACTTGGTTGTAGTAATTTGATGTTATTTTATTTATTTATTTAATGTTTTGTTTTTGTTTGTTTTTTGTTAGTTTTTTTGTCCTGGTGTAACAGAGTAAATTCAGCTGTGGCTTTTTAAAAATAATATTCTTGCACATTGAATGAAAAATTAATATCTAAAATTTATGAATTCTAGTTTTTATATACTATATACTATGAAATTAATGAAATATTAGTATTTACTAATATCTTAATATCATTATCAAAATAGACCAAAAAAAAGGTATTTGAAGAATTGACTTCATAATTTGATTAAAAAATGTCTTCATAAAAATGTCCTTCTAAATAACAAATTTGGGCATAATTGAATAGTCAGTGTTAAATTTAGCCAGCAGTACCTCAAAACCACCTTAATGGTGCTTAGCTAACAGACTGGAAACAACTTACCTGCATTTACTTTTTAACATTGATTTAAAAATGTGAAAACAATGTAATGGCCTTCTAAATGAGTGCGCTTTAAATTTAGCCACAGTACCTCAAAACCAACTATAGAGTACTTAGCTAACTGGCTAAAAGTGTCTCGACACTTCTTAGCACTGCTTACATATTAAATCGGCATGCAGCTTTAATAGCTTTTTTAGCCAAATGCAATCCTGGTAACCATAAGTAGGCAACTAAAACATAAACGTTATTCATCACGTAAAGTAGCCTTGACTTAACACTTTACACACCGTGTCTGCTATTCTCATTTACACTAGCTGCACTTCAGCAGGAGCAAAACAGGCTGACTAACAGTCAGACGGACAGATGGAGGCAACCGACATGAGCTCCTGTCTTGAACCAAAGCGGCGCTGAAACCAGAGCGCTTGGCTTCTACTGCCTCGTCGGCCCAGTATAAACTACAGCCTTTCACATTTCACATCGCTGCCACTCATTTTCTCCACTGTTGCTTTGCACTTAAGCAAGGGGGATCTAATCTTCTAAAATGTAGTGGCTAGAATAATCAAGAAGACACATGCTGAAAATAAAGTCTGTATTTCTGGGTGTGGGAGGGATGGGTATGTGTTTGGAGTCGGCAGATGCCTGAGGACTTTGCGGCCACCTTGACTTGTTAGGAAAACTGGGTATATGCTTACACTTCCGTTGACATGACTGCGGTATCAGCGCTCTGGTTTAAGTGTTGGACACCTTCTGAATGACCCTGCCAAGTGTGTGTGTGCTTAGAGAGATGATCTGACAAACATTTGCCCAGTGCAACCCGACTGGACGGTTGATAGTACAGTGTGTTTACAGCCACCACCATTCCGATGCCCTGACTAACCATATTTAAAATTCAAGGGACTCTTTAGATCAGGGATCTCCAACCTTTTTGTGAGTGAGGGCTCCCTGAAGGGATAAAATAGTCTTGAGGGCTACTTGTTTGATATAGGCACACACACACACACACACACACACACACACAGTTTCAAGATTTGAAAAATACAACAACAAACAGTAATATTGTTAAATATTATGACTATTGAATATATAATTACCGTATATACCCGAATATAAGACAAGTTTTTTTTGTCCTAAAAATAGGCTTTTTTGTCCTAAAAAATGGGGGTCGTCTTATATTCGCGATATAGACAAAATCACGGGGGGAAAGGGAGAAAGAACAACGGCATAAATATGAAATAGTGACTGAATGATATACTTTACATACTTGCATGTAAAATTAGAAAAGCAACATAATATCTGTTTAACTAAATTAAAACGCTGCTCCTCTGCCGCGCGATACGCAGAGAGAACAAGAGAAGTGCGCGCACGAGACGCAGAGCGAGAGAGAGAGAGAGAGAGGTGCGCGCGCGCGCGCCAGACGAAGAGCGAGAGAGAGAGAGGTGCGCGCACGAGAAGCAGAAAGAGCGAGATAGAGAGACGTGCAGATTCTAAATATTTTAAATTATTAAATTATTTTATTATGTTTTAATGGTATATGAAATGTCACCAATAGTTATTTTCTCATTTTATGCCATTATCATAAAAAAAAATGAAAGATTACAATTCAGGCTATTTATAGAACGTGCTCGGCGGGCGACTCAGAGACTCCACGCGGGCTACCAGGTGCCCGCGGGCACCATGTTGGAGACCACTGCTTTAGATGGATACAGACAGGTCTGAAAGGGAAACTGAAATTAGCTACATGCTTGCTTTACATGTTTTTGTTCATAAATATAGTTTGTGCACATGTATTAATCTAGTTTTTGGTTTTTGCAAGCATCACTAATATATATTGCATATACTTAGCATTAGTGATTTGAAATTTTTGGGCACATTTTAGCTGGAAGATCAGCTGAGAGAGCTAGGAGATTAGCATCTGACCATTATTGTTAAAAAAAATAAATAAATGAAAAAATGAATAACTGGGAAAAATGGATTTCAATGACATTCATAACAATAATAATCTGGAGATTAATTCTGAGCAAACTATCTAAAGATGATTTTATGGCTGCAAGTTTTGCACAAGCCACAATGTGGTTATATATATTATTTATATTTATTTAGATCATTTTACATTAAAATCCTTTTTAAAATCTGTATGAATATGTATATACATATATATATATATATAAATATATATATATATATATATATATATATATATATATATATATATATATATATATATATATATTTTTTTTTTACATTTATAATATGTGAATAGATAAACAGCTAAAACAATGCACGCTGCTGTGAGAGTCACTATCACCAATTCACACACCAGAGGCACTGTGCACACACATATATTTCTAAATGTCAAAATAAGAAAGTGTGAAGGACAAGATGAAGAAGATTAGTGTCTTTAAGGGCCTGAGGTTATCCTAATGATGCCATACATCAACCTTTGGAAAGGAACATAGAGTCAAAGTTGTCAATGCATGAATGCCGCATCATTATCATCTCCCAGTTTGAATCATTGTAAGTACTGGTAAAACATACTGGTAAAAGAAGAAAAGAAAAAGCTAAGCCTGAATGCACTGTAAGTCACTTCGGATAGAAGCATCTGCTAAATGCAGAAATGTAAATGTAAGTAATCAGCACCATAACTTGTACCCAGAGAAATCATTCACAGTTACCTGAAAGTCATATGTACACTTGTGCAATGCCCCTCATCTGGCTTTGTAGTGCATGTGTGCCTTTTCAGTAGCACTGCTTTAAATGTTGTTGTGACAATGCTAAATGGCGCTTTTTATGAATGTGCTAAAACAACTTCCCCCAGTGTGGGCCATGGCACCAAAGGCAATGATGGGTGAGAACTAACACTCCAGGACCACAAACAGTGTCAGGGGTCTTGTGATTTCCTGTGATCACCTCCCATCTGCCCCCGCCTGTTACCCAGAGAAGGTCTCTCCGTATGGAACTGTGATTTTCACAGGCTCTCAATAATCCTCTTCAATCTGGGGCACCAACCCCCTTTTCCAAGTCTCACCAGGCTAATAAGGTGAGGATGACCCTAGAACATCAGGGATGAGAGAAGGCGGCCAGTTCTCACCTTTGGAGGCATCACCTCTGCTCTTGTTATGCCTATGAGCAATCCATCTTATGGTTCTCCTCCCTGAGTGCTTGCCCTGATGTACACTCTGTCTTGGTGAAGGTGGCAAGGGTGGGATGTATTTCCTGGGTAGTGAAAGAACAGTTGTGTTTGCATCTATATTTTCATTTATTCTTTTAGCATATGCTTTGATCCATAGTGAATTATACACATACAGTAAGCAATATCTATATCTATCTATCTAGGTATACACACATTTATTAGACTGTACATATTAACTGTGAATGGGCATCTGAATAAAAAAATTAAAATTAAGTGCTTTACTATTTTTTCTGCCTTTCTTGTACAACAATAGTTATATTTTAGCACTAGCAACACTACTGTGACTAAAGAGCTTACACATACTGGGGGATTAACCATTACAGAAACATACAAATAATATTTTGGTCATTACCAATACTTTTAGTACTGTTGTATAATTTATACTTTTTTGTGCATGTTCCTCTGCTCAGTTTAGAATACTAGATTCTGTTTACATGAGTGGTAAATGACAGCAAAATTTTAATATTTTTAAAAACAGTTTAAAAACACAGTATTTTTCACACAATTCACTTATCTGTATACCGCTGTTTTCACTGTCATAAAAACGGGCTGATGACTTCCTTGTTCTATAAAGTCCCTCCTTCAGAAATACGTTACGAGTTGTGATTGTGCCAGCGGTTCCTGTGTTGTGATTTGACACCAGCTTAGCGCACACTGCCCTCCTGGAAACGGGATTGGGCTAGTTTTGAGAAGCAAGTGGGCACGATTTGTTTGGAAAACCTGGCAATGCTGATCTGAACGCACGTGCTGGAGATGTACTTCTAATCACAGGAGCGTTTTTACTGACGAGATGTGCATGAAAATCGCATTTGATTTTTTTGCACAGCCCTACCATCTAGTTAACAAAGCTAAACAGCGTTGCCCTTTGTGTAATAAGTTACAGAAACTGTTAAACGCACCAACTTAAATAATAAAATATACTTACCGGTTGTGGTCCATGAACAATGACTTCTCCAGACAAAGAGGGAACTGCTCCACCAAAATGTGCTGCACATAGTTTTACATGTGGATTATAATTTTCGGGAACCGAGTCAAACATAAATTGTAACCATTAATCTCCAAGTACAGCGTCCCTGGGAAGGCCAAACAAAGGTGATTGGACTCCGAGATGAAAATAACAGCGTTTCGACGACATGGCGATAAACACAAATGCAGCTCTTCCTCTTCTCCGTCGGAGCGCAACAAGACCACGCCCCCTTTTTTGTGTATTCCTGTGGGCGGAGGTTATTCAAAAATCTGTTTTAGTGACGTCATTACTGCAGGAACTAGAGGAATGTAGTCCAAACGGGTCGCTTTTTGTAGGCGAATTCTGTTAAATAAAATATCGCGATTGGCATTGAACTTTGAGCTTTAGAATTTTACTGATATTATTTATACTCTAACAACAACATTACACACTAACTAAAATTTAAAACATGGGATCACGAAGAACGGGACCTTTAAAGATTACCTTTTCTGGCATGGTGCTCATGTAAATAGAATTTAATATTCTTAACAGAGCATGCACACAAAAAAAGTATAAATTAATATTGTTCTACCACTGAGGAGCCATGGATGTGAACGTTTTGGAAATGTATTTATTTATTTTGCCTTGTTGTACATAGTTTTTGATAAAAGCATCTGCTAAATGAATAAATGTAAATAATGGCAAAATGTGGCTTGAAAGTAATTATAGAGACAGTCTCAGGAAAGCTGTCACTGGGGTGGTACCATTTCAGAAGGTATGAATGCATGTATCATTTATGCACAAATATGCACAAGTTGGTTACTAACATGTACATCTAACATATACACCCTTTAGGGGTAAATAAGCTATAAAAGTGTACCTTTTGAAAGGGAACTACCTCACTGAAAGTTTTTGTACCTTTTATCTGAGAGTGTAAGAGGGCAGATCCAGTATTTTAAACCCAAAGGTGACTTCATTAGGGATCTCAATATAATTTTTGGATCTACTTGTTGTCATAGACCCCCATGTACAAATGGTATTAACATCTGCCTTTAGCAATGATCACAAGTTGTCAGCCAAATCACATTACTGGTACGTATTAATACTGTGTGTCACTACATCCTGAGGATATTCTGTGAAGTCTTTATATTTAGTTCAATGGCTGATTGGCAGGTGGTCTTTACTGCCCAAGAAACCATTAGGTTAGTAATTACACTACAAATTTCGACTACATATTTTTTGATCTTATCACTCAAACCACATGTTTGACATGTTGGGTGGATGTTAATACCTGGTTTAACCAGACCATATACAAGCTCTGCATATCTCAAATTGTTTAGAATGCCAGATGTCCTCTGCCCAGAGAACATTAGTTCTCAAACCCAACAACTCATCACACTTCGCATTGAAAAGCCCCTTAAAATAAAACAGAACTGGACACGGAGACTGAGTTATTGGCACAGCTGGAGGGAGACAAGGAGGAGAAAACATGCAGTATTTCTATTAATAACACCACTGATATCTTAAAGGGACTAAGAAGACATTCACACGTAATAGATGCGGTTTCAGGTTGGGTGAGGAGTCGAATGGAAGGGTGTGCCTGTGCTGTTTGGGTAACACGTGGGATAGACAGAGTCAGGTTGCACACTGTTAGCATTCCGATGAAACGTCAAACACTATGGACTAGTGACTCGTGCCTCATCCACCGTTTCTTTACATGTCCCACTGCAGTCAAGAATGGAAGGAGTATTAGTGGAAGGCATATGAGTGTTTTTCCTGGGAGCATGTATCAGTTCTAGGAAATGTGTCACCATAGTATTTTCACTCCTTGCATACAGCAGGCTCCTCGATCTGTGAGCTCAGAGACATCATATATCCTCAAGAGGACGAATGACTATCATCATTTGCATGCAGTTATAATTGAGCCACAGCATATTCAAGCTACGGTCTCCATCGCTCAGACCAAGTTTATGTGACAAAATGTGTAATCTAATATTTGAAGGATAAAATACATACAACAAACACCTCCTCTGTCTTTCGGAGCAAGTGCGCAACAGCAAGGCCAAATATAGTCAGGTTAACATGCTAACCAGCTGGATGAAACAGAGCAACAATCGTATTATCTAAGTCTGTTATTGCTACCACACAAAATGAAACTGGAACAATTTAAAGGTATGATTTACTGCTTTACCAAATTAAATAGAATTTTTGAAAAATCAAAAGTGCATGTAAATAGATGTTTTGAGTTAAAGCGGTGAATAATGATAATAGTAAAACACAGGATCAATCAATTTTAAAGGTGAAGGGAATAATTTCTTCACCCCCAGTGGCACCAAATAGAATTGCAAAACTAATGTTTTCAAACAGGTCTCCTTAACACATTGGTCAGAAAGAATGTTGTTTTATTTATATATCCTACTATTAAAACTATTTATTTAATTATTCTATTATTCTATTAGAAATGTCATGCTTTTGCCATTTTAGTTTTAGTTTTAAATTTCGGTTTTAGTAAGTTTAGTACTTCAGTTGAATTATGATTATTCATTTATTTTTTTGAGTTCTTCATCTTATAATTTATTTCATTTCTGCTTTATTTCAAAAACCAATAAAAATCTAAATAAAATTTCTAAAATCAATAAAAATCCATTTTAATCAACAATAAAAACATACAGTCAGAAAAACAGTAGTCCAGCCCTAATCCTACACAACTGTACCTATGCATAAAACATTGTTTTATAAATCCACAGAGTTTACACTACTCAAGGAAATAAATGTGAATGAATTATAAAAATAAAAAACACTTATGAAAAATACACAAATGTCCTTTAAATATATTAGACATAGCAGGTAGACGTAACTAAAATAAATAATGTATTACACAAGGAATCCAATGTATTATTTAAACATAATTTACAACTCATCACGTAGACTAATTGAGAACCATCAAACTGTGGTTTTTCTTCAGATACAGAAAGATAATGGCAAGACACCCCTCACTGCTATATATACATCTGTAAGGGATTTAGAAACCAGTAACTAAAATGGATTGAAAAATATATCTGCTTTCACTAATGACTGTCTCGACTGCTCTATAAGGACTCATGGGAGTAAGAATGATGGGGTGGCGGCTGAACTTGACTGCCTGTTAACAGTCACTGTAAAATTGTCACGTCAGCGCCTTGTGCCTGTCTTTTTAGACCTAAACCCATTGGCAGTGCTACGATACGGATAGCTTCAGCTTCAGTAGTTGTGCTGTTTTTCAAACTATCTTTCTAAAAAATATATCATTTAGGTGAGGAAAGAAATGTAATTTCAAAAAATGGTCAACCACTTAACAAAGAAACAAATACATTGACCTAAAATCATAATATCTTTATCTGTCTGTTTGATTAGCTGTTAACATTAGCATTACACTGCACTCTTTTCTATATGCTGTATATGTACCAATACTGCCTATCTTAAAATGACTCCAGGGGTGGACCCATCAGATGGGCAAAATTGGATGAAATATTGCAGGGTGAGTATAGAATGGGGGATTGTTTTTAATTACAGTGCAGTGTTCTCTGCATGCATACTGATGACCTGAGGGTTTTTACACACTAGCCTCCACTAACACTTTGCTATAGTGCATTCAACACACATTATAGCTGTGAATTTGATTACTAATCTAAAAGATGCGCTTTCACAGCCACAGTACAGGATGGTTTGATGGTGGAAATTGTACATATTTAATTTAAGGAGCAATGGAAAGTTTTATCTTTTTTATGTTAGTCTATAACTTTCAGCGTGTTTAACTGCAAATGAACAGTGAAACAGTTATTCTTCTTTCATTCATGCAATCATTAAAGAAGCCTTTTAGTAATCAATCTCATCCTTCGGGATCAGTGTAGATGAGTAATAATTTTATGCTAATATATTCTGTGAAAAAATCTTCTGATTCTAGTTTTCTTTTGGGTTGTTTTAATCTGCAATCTATTCATAGATGCAAAGACCAGACATTTCAAGCAGATTTATAAAAATTCAGGAGAAAACGGAAGTGAAACTACAGTTCTTTGAATAGTAATCTTGGACTTTATCACTGCAAAGCCAAAAGACAAAGCGTTGAAGACTGTGTTTTAAAGAGTCATGTAAGTCACCATTATTCTGCTAAGTGTTTGGGGTATATTTAACTTTTTGCTTATTTTGTCAAGATGTTTTTAAGATTTCCTGAACTTAAAATACACCACATGAAGAGGTGGTGACAAGCCACTTGTAGGAAAATTCGTGGAAGAAAACATCACATTCAACATGGTGGTTAAAAGCCCAAAAGTCCTAACTAAGCTAATTAAGAAGCTAAGAAGCTAATTAACTTTATTTTGTTGTTAGTTTTGCTAAGTATTATCTGCATGGTCATCAAGTGAAATAACTATGACTATGTATAAACACCCAAAATATTCTTCGTTTTAAGCCAAAGTCAAGTTTGGGTTGATTCATATACTTTTAGTAGTACATGTTAGCTACCATGGCCAACTTAACAAAAGAAATGTACAGATAATTATACGGTAAAGTGGACTTTGTGCGATCCTGGATCAAATGGCAACAATAAACTCCAATAAACATTTACTCAATGTCTCTTCTCAAACTCCAGCATGGAGAGGGGAACTCTGGAAGCAATGAGGACGGATACAAAGACATCACAAGGAACAGAGGGAGGGTGTCCTGGGTTAAAACAATGGTGACACCCACCTTAGCAAACATGTGCCGTACCACAAACCAGCCTCCTCTAGTCGAACAGTGTGCTTGCGAGGCCACTCGACAAATGACTGCCTCATAGGCCCTTTTGTTTTGCTAACTGGTAACTGTGGATGTGGAAAAAAGGAAAACTTGAGTAAACAAGCAGTGCTTACCATCTCAATAGAGCTGCATGGGTGTTCTTCGGCACAACAGTCTGGGCCACAACGCAAACTATGAGAATAGCATGGCCTGAACTCAACAGCAAACAGGCTTCAATTGTGTCTCTAAAACAGCCCACTGCATTTTGATTCCTGCTCTTTTTTTTTTACACACAGCAATAAAAAAATAATCGTCTTTGAGAATTAAGTACAGCCATTGCTTGCGGTTTCTGAATTTTGCTTTCTTATTGTGTGTTTATGAAGTATAGTGGCTGCACAAATTTGGACACTTAAACACTTTAAAAAGTATAAATGTCATCGCACACTGTTCTCTTGAACTTTCTATTCATCTAGAAATACTGAAGAAAAAAAATTTTGCGCACCAAGTAAGCATATCAGAATGATTTCTGAAGGATCATGTCACAGTAAAAGCCTTTTTGTCCCCAAATAGACACTACTTTTGAATGAAAAATTCATATCTTTTGCATCCCGCAGAAGAAAGAAATGCATACATGTCTAACTGTGAGTAAATGGCAGAATTTAAATTTTTCAGTGACCATAAACAAAGCATTTTGCTTTTCATTACAAACATTGCTCATAAACTCTAGCCTAGCTCATCAACTGGTAACCTCACCTCTGAAAGGTTGAATAAATATATCCATGCCCTTCTCATTCAGTTTCTGCAATATATGATGGCAGACTGGCCATTGTCTTGCCAGGCTGGGAACATTCTTTCTTTTATTAGTATCTAGTTTTGTAACACTGCCAAATAACACTTGATTGCTCTTTAATTAAATATTAATGGCCGCCATTACATCTTCATTTATAATTAATGGCCGTTAACGACTGATATTGCACATTAATGTAATTAAACATTAGTAAAGCAGTAATGTAATTTCACTTTCTCTTACGACGGAAGACTAGATGACTTTATACAGCAGAAGTGGCCAAAATAGAGGCTGCAGTGAGATGACTGGGGCTGGTATTATGACCGCTCTGGCTTCACAATGGCCTGCTGGAAATTAAGACCTGATTTAAAAATCTATAAGTTCAGCTTTGACTGATTTTAGTCATAGTGTTAAATATCTGACTAGCTCAGGATGCAGTGTTTATGAAAATCTCAGACAAGTGATTCACAAAGCAATTAAGCACAGAGTCCAACCTGCCCCTTCACCCCCAAATGTGTAGCTAAGGCTGTTTCACACAGAGATGCTTTTGTGTGCTAGTGTGGGACCAGGAGACTGTACCCTGGGGCATCAGGGGAGAACTGGCATCAATAACTCTCCTTTTTTACCCTAAGGTGGCATCAACTTTAACCCTGCATCTAAGGGTGTCAGTCTAGCATTAAACCAGCTAAATTGTGATTGTGCTGGTCAGCTCATTCCATTCCTGTAGCTCTAGCCTTTCAGGAATGAGTTCACTACTGCTTATAGTTGCATTTTTAATATGTTAAAGTGTTAAAGAGGTATATAAGTGCAAAGTTATATATTAATAACAGTTCTATTATCTGTTTACTATTATCTGTTTTTTTTTGTACGATTTCATATGTTTTCATATGATCTGCTCACCAGTGACATTTGTTCCACATTGTACAAATCCACATGAAATCGCAAATTGTTACATTTTCCAGTGAAATTGGATTGATTCTACATATTCTGTAATCATAGCACTGTCATGGATTCAAAGGATTTTGGTTTATCCTGAGAGATCAAAGCTGAGAAAGAGAAAACAGGAAAGCAACGGGCAAATATTTTCCGCAAGGTAATAAAAATGAAGTTTGCGCTAGAGCATTGGTAAGCACAGCACAGGCCCCGGCCATTAAAACACAATCACTTCTTTCTAGCACTGTGAAAACAAATAAACACGATGAGCCTACGGGGCTGCTATCCTCTGATGGCACTACGACTTCCCATAATTAAAGGATTCGAAAGCACACCAGGACACAAACAAAAGGCTGCTTTTTAAAAATCTCTCATCATGTTGTATCAACTGTTTGTAGGATGAGGGGGGCAGAGAGAGGGAGCTTACACTATTTTTCTGCTCTTTGATTAAGACAGGATGAAGGTAGAAATGGTAAATCAAGACTGCACAGCTGCTGCTTGTTGATGAATTTAACTAGAAAATTAGATCCTTAAGGGCTCCCTTAAGATTTAGAGAAGACAATGGTAAACCAAGAAGACCAAGCAGAGACTAAACATATGGAAGTACAATTTGTATGGTTCTTTTATCCCAAACCACCAAAATGTCACTCTTGTAACATTCTGCACTCTTTTGGAGGATTCCATCACACGTTTGGCAAACGTAAAATATATGAAAGGGGTCATATGACGTTGCTAAAAATAACATTATTTTGTGTATATGGTGTAATGCAATGTGTTTATGTGGTTTAAGTAAAAAAAAAAGCTAATTATTTTCCACATACTGTACATTATTGTTGCTTCTTTATGCCTTGCCTTTCTGAAACGCGTCGATTTTTACAAAGCTTGAACACCATATACCTCAGGCGTGTGATGGAAATGTTACGCCCCTTACCATTCTTTGATGCCGTGTTCCGGAATGACAAGACAAAACCAATAAAATCCATTATAAATTAGGCTTTTATTGCATCCAGTGAGGACATATGTACAGATTATAATGACTTGTACTGTCTTTTTACGCATTGAGTATCTCATAAAATGTCTGCATTTATGATCGGAGAAACAACCAACAACAAGCGCTACTCTACACTGCTCAAACCTTGATATTGGATCGTAGGTGGCAAATTATTTAAATATGAAAACGTACTTACAGGCTGTGAGTCAGAAGTGCCAGACTGTCCTTACAAAGTTGGAATTGTCCCACTTTATAGAAACAGCCTTTGTGCCACAGACGGCAGTAGGCTTCAGGGAACAGTTCTCTGTGAAATGCATTGCACACATCTGAATATTTGGGTTAGATTGTTCTGGAACAGTGTTGTAAATACAACTTAACCACTGATTTCCAGTTGTGTCTTCTTTTGGAAGGCCAAACAAAGTAGTTCTCTTACGAGAGCTCTCTCGTACTGCGTCTTAGCTAAGACGCTACGGGAAAAGTCTCTTTTCACGAAATACTGAAGCAAAAAATTATCCTTAATTTTGTATTTTTGTAAAGCGCATTTGCAGCAGTACACAGCCATAGGCGAGACGGCTCGTTCGCTCATTGGCTTGTTCTGCGGCAACTGCACAACCTATCGAGCGCGGGCTGATGCAACATCAGACCAATAAGGGCGCTTCGCGCCCTTCTTGCCACTTCCCGCCGAAACGGGTGTGGCCCAACCTATAAAAGGAGCTCGAAAAGGCTGACTCACCTGATTTTTCATCTCTTCAGCGAAGCTCACGCATCGCTGGATCACGGAGGAAGCAAGCGCCGTCTGAGAAAGCACATCAGCAGGACGAGCCATTCTGAAGCTGCTGGCATCGCCGCCTTCCATTGCCGTTCCTGCTGCGCTATCCGGCGCCTATATCCTTTCAATCCTGTTATATACAAGCTGTTCTTTATGTGTGTGTGTGTGTGTTCGCCCTGCGACACACACTCGTAAAAGAGCTCGCGTCTTTTTTAAGATGCCTTCCTGCGGCTCGTCAGAACCCCACTCAGCGAGGGAGACCGGTACGTCATCTGTGTCTCCTGCCTGGGTGAAGATCATGCAGCGCTCGCTCGCTGACGGCGGATGCCCCCACTGCGAGCTGTTGCCATGGTGACTCTGAGGACTCCCCTGGCCTTTTTCTCTGAGCCTGCATTCTCCGCTGCGCTGAGGCGCCGTAAAAGCATCGCTTCCAGCGGATTCTGGAACCGTCTTCAGCTCAACCGAGCTCGCCGGTTCGCCCTGCTTCACCGGCCTCCCCTGCATCGCTTCCCGGTGGGCAGCGCCCGCTGTTTGCCGGCGCGTCGTCCGAGGAAGTCGATCTCAGGGCCGCGTCGGGGGAAGAGGACACGCGCTCTCTGCTAGCTTCGGCTCTGCGTACTTCTCAAAGCCCGCCTCATTTCTTCCTGAGATTCACGAAGAGGTGGCGAAGGCTTGGAACGCTCCATATTCAGCACGAACTCGTTCGTCTGTCTCACTAGCATTCTCCACACTGATGATGCTAAAAACAGGAACTACCACTCACTTCCGCCGGTGGAACAGGCGATAGCGATGCACCTTTGTCCGCCCTCTGCTGGACGGCGGCAAAAGCGGTGTTGCCATCTAAAGCCTCCTGTGTGACGCTGCGTCGGCACTACTAACGATGGCTGCTTCATCGAAGCGCAGGTGTACGAGTTCCGCTGTGGCCGAGCTCTCACCCAAGCGCACCGCTGTTTCAGTTCCAGGAATTGTGACTGTCTCAGCATTTTCTGCAATGCGCAAGCCTGCACAGTTGCCCGCTTGCCTGCACACAAAAGCCGTTATCACAACAGCTTCAGCAACGCAGCTCGAGACCCCCGTTCTCGCTCTACTGGCCGTCGCCCCGCGCCGCGGGGACCGCGGCAGAGGATTACGGTGAGGCCGGGAGTCCCGAAGCCATCCTGGGAAAGCCATCTACGCATGCTGCATGACGCTGCGTCGGCACTACACACGATGGCTGCTTCATCGAAGCGCCGGTGTATGAGTTCCGCTGCGGCCGGGCTCTCACCTAAGCGCGCCGCTGTTTCAGTTTCCAGAGATTGTGACTGTTTCAGCGTTGTTTGCAATGCGCAAGCCTGTACGGTTGCCCGCTTGCCTGCACACGAAAACCGTTATCACGGCTACCCAGATATTTCCCGAAAAAGGTGTAATTCCTGGTGTCCCGGCCACGGCCGAAGGTGCTATAAATGTAGTGACGATGCCCACTGCTCAGTGCCCATCTCCGCATATAAGCACAGCCCTTCACACAGGGCTCGCGCCTATAAAAGCGACTCAAGTCGATCACGCGCACTACATAGTAGACGTGCCCACTCCTCAGTGCCCACAATAACTATGTCACACGCGTCATGTGGTTTCTGTAAAAACGAAACCCGTGCACGTTCGTCCGGCCACGGCCGATGGTGCTATAAATGTAGTGACGATGCCCACTCCTCAGTGCCCATCTCCACATGTAAGCACAGCCCTGCACACAGGGCCTGCGCCCATAATGTCGACTCAAGTCGGTCGCGCACACTGCATAGTAAACGTGCCCACCCCTCAGTGCCCACAATTACTATGTCACACGCGTCATGTGGTTTCTGTAAAAACGAAACCCGTGCATGCTCGTCCGGCCACGGCCGATGGTGCTATAAATGCAGTGACGATGCCCACTACCCAGTGCCCATCTCCACATGTAAGCACAGCCCTGCACACAGGGCTAGCGCACATAAGATCGACACAGATCGGTCGAGCGCGCCGCATAGTAAACGTGCCAATTTCCCAGTGCCCACATACACTATGTCACATACGGCGCGGGGCTTCTGTAAAAACGAGGCCCATGCACGTACATTCTGCACAGGCAGACAGCGAGTTGAAAGTGGTAAAAGTGCACACATGCAGCCCACGGTTACTCGCAGATATATCGAGTCCCACGGGACCCGCTCAGCCTCCCTCCAGTCGGTTAAGCGCCGGAACGGGGTCGAGGAAGAGCGATCTGCCCGCTGTGATCAGCGCGCTCCCCGCCTCAGATGCGCAGCACACTCCAGCGCCGCCGTTGCCCAGTCAACAGAGCGCGTTTCGCATCCAGCCCTTAGCCATTCATGCAGATGCATGGTCAGTGCTTCCAGGGGTTTCGGATTGGGTGCTAGGCATTATAAAGAGAGGCTACTCGCTACAGTTTTCTCGACGCCCACCGTGCTTTTCAGCGCGCTTCGAAACTACGGTCAAAACAGAAGTAGCACACATACTTCGGGCCGAAATATCAAAACTGTTGAGCAAAGGGGCTGTAGAGCCTGTGTCTCAAAGCGAGGGGGGCTGTACAGCAGATACTTTCTGGTGCCCAAGAGAAACGGGGGTCTCCGGCCCATACTGGATCTAAGACAGCTGAACAGGCATTGATGAAACGCAGTTTCAAAATGCTCGCGACCAGGAAGCTCCTCGCGCAGATTCGCAGAGGGGACTGGTTCATGTCAATAGATCTGAAGGACGCGTATTTTCAAATACAGATAGCGTCAAACCACAGGCGATATTTGAGATTCGCCTTCGAGGGCCAGGCATACCAGTTTGCAGTCCTGCCATTCGGCTTGTCCGTAAGCTCCTCGTACGTTTACGAGGTGCATGGATGCAGCGCTCGCTCCTCTTAGACTCAGAGGCACACGAGTGCTGAATTATTTGGACGACTGGCTGGTTCTGGCCCGATCATGAGCGGAGCTCATGGACCACAGAGCCGTTTTACTCGATCACCTCGAGAAGCTCGGCCTCAGTGTCAATTGGGTGAAGAGTTCGCTGAACCCCAGTCAGACGATCCTGTTTCTGGGTATAGTTCTGAACTCGTGTTCCATGACGGCGCGGCTGTCACCACAGCGCGCGATGGGCATTCAGCGTGCAGCGAGTTCTTTCCGCTGTGGCGCGACTGTGGCGCTCAAACACTGTCAAAAGATGCTGGGTTTCATGGCCTCAGCATCTCCGGTTCTGCGGCTGGGCCTGCTCCGCATGCGCCCCCTGCAGTTCTGGCTGAAGGCTCGGGTGCCGCGCAGAGCGTGGGCGTCTGGCCGGCTGCATTTCAAGGTCGATCAGAGCTGTGTTGCGGCTCTAGCACCTTGGACAGCGAACGGCTGGTACCGATCAGGTGTAAGCCTGGGGACTTCCCCGAGTGTGAAAATGGTGTCGACGGACGCCTCCACTTCGGGATGGGGAGCGCTGCTCGAAGGCAGACCGTCCTTTGGCCTATGGTCAAAACGGGAAAAGCTCCATCATATCAACTGCCTGGAAATGCTGGCAGTGGAGAACGGGCTGACGCGCTTTTGTCCCCATATCAAGGATCACCACGTCATAGTCCGTTCGGACAACATGTCCGTGGTGTCCTACATAAATCGCCAGGTCGGTCTCGGGTCCCGAAACCTGTACAGGCTGACGGAACGCCTCCTGATTTGGGCTCAGCGCAACGTGCGCTCGCTGAGAGCAGTGCATGTGCCTGGACTGCAGAATCTGGGTCCAGACAGGCTGTCCAGAGGCAATGTTCCTACGGGCGAATGGTCTCTACACCCGCAAACAGTCCGGCTGTTGTGGGAGAGATTTGGCATGGCGGAGGTGGACCTCTTTGTGTCCCACGAAAACGCTCACTGCCCCGCGTTCTTTTCCAAGAACGAAAGCGCGCTGCCACGGAGATGGCCGTGCTGCCCGCTTTATGCGTTCCCTCCCGTCTCCCTCCTTCCGCAGGTGATAGAACGGGTGAGAGAAACGAGATGTTCAATACTGCTTGTAGCACCTCTTTGGAAGAACCAACCATGGTTCCCAGATTTGATGCAGTTAGCAGATGTCGCCCCGTGGCCGGTACCGTTGAGGAGAGACCTCCTCTCGCAGGCCAGGGGCTCGATTTGGCACCCTCAACCGGAGTTGTGGTCCCTCTATGTATGGGCACTCAATGGTTACCCGCTGATCTCGCAGTGGGAGTGCTAAATACCATCACTCAGGCTAGAGCTCCATCGACACAACGTCTGTATGCCTCGAAGTGGTCGGTGTTCTCCAGCTGGTGCACAGCTCGAGGTTATTCACCCCTTAGTTGTGAGGTGACGGAGGTCCTCTCCTTCCTTCAGGAGCTGTTGGATAAGGGCAGAGCCCCATCCACGCTCAAAGTTTATGTGGCTGCCATCGCGGCGTTTTCTGAAACGGCGTCCGGTCAGTCAATAGGAAGGAATGATTTAGTCATCCGGTTCCTCAGAGGAGCTAGGAGGCTGAATCCTCCCAGACCTCCGTCAGTCCCTATGTGGGACCTCGCGGCGGTTTTGGAGGCCTTGAAAGGTCCCCCTTTCAAGCCTATCCAATCGATTAGCCTTCAGCATCTGTCGTTCAAGACAGTATTCTTGTTGGCTCTCGCTTCTGTGAAGCGTGTGGGTGATTTGCACGCGCTCTCGGTGAGCCAGTCGTGCTTGGAGTTTGGGCCCAATGACTCAAGAGTCATACTCAAACCTAGGCACGGTTATGTGCCGAAATCCCTCAACACACCGTTTCGGGCTCAGGTTATTGCCCTGTCTGCCCTGCCGGTGTCAGGGGAGGATGGAGACTCGAGTCTTCTTTGCCCTGTCAGGGTTTTAAGAGCTTATGTGTCTCGCTCTGCTGCCTTTCGGCAGACGGAGCAGCTATTTGTCTCGTTCGGTGGGCGTTCCAAGGGAATGGCTGTTTCGAGACAGACTCTATCCAGATGGATAGTTGACGCCATAGCGTTAGCTTACGCTTCCAGGGGCCTTCAGTGCCCGTTGGGCGTCAGAGCACACTCCACAAGAGGCATCGCCTCGTCGTGGGCGTGGTCTACTGGGATCTCCTTGCAGGATATATGTATGGCGGCAGGTTGGGCCTCGCCGTCTACATTTATCAGGTTCTATAACCTGGAGGTTCCCACCTTGCAAGCAAGGCTGCTGTCGGTATAGGCGAATCAGGGCCCTGAGGGGAATTCTGAGTTCACGAGCGCTATGCGCTGCCGACTGTTATATGGGCAGTATTGCGTAAGACCCGCATTGCCACATTGGTCAGGCCTTGCCTCGGCTGTGTGACGTCATATTGCCGCATCTACGGATGCTGCTAGATATGGGACGGAGGGCTTTTTCCCTTTTCTGTCCTGGACTCTCTGTGAGTCCCTCAGGTGACTGTGCACTGTAAATCCTGGGCGTTGCTTCAGGTTTATTGGTGTGTGATCCCTGCGCGCACGGCGTTTTACATTGGGTTCCCGTAGCGTCTTAGCTAAGACGCAGTACGAGAGAGCTCTCGTAAGAGAACGTACTCGGTTACTAAACGTAACCTCGGTTCTCTCTAGAAGAGCGAACGAGTACTGCGTTCTCTGCCATGCGCACGATTCACTCTGGTTCGCTACGGCGATGAAATAAATCAGGTGAGTCAGCCTTTTCGAGCTCCTTTTATAGGTTGGGCCACACCCGTTTCGGCGGGAAGTGGCAAGAAGGGCGCGAAGCGCCCTTATTGGTCTGATGTTGCATCAGCCCGCGCTCGATAGGCTGTGCAGTTGCCGCAGAACAAGCCAATGAGCGAACGAGCCGTCTCGCCTATGGCTGTGTACTGCTGCAAATGCGCTTTACAAAAATACAAAATTAAGGATAATTTTTTGCTTCAGTATTTCGTGAAAAGAGACTTTTCCCGTAGCGTCTTAGCTAAGACGCAGTACTCGTTCGCTCTTCTAGAGAGAACCGAGGTTACGTTTAGTAACCGAGTACGTTTCGCTTTCTCAATGAAACACACAGCTGCTTCACAACATGGCGGCGGTAGCAACAGCGAGAATAAAAGTTACGCCTTCTTTCTTTGTGTAAACATTTGGGCAGCATTATGCAAATCTTCCCATACAGTGACGTAGAGACGTGGGGGCGTGTTTAAATGAGTCGTTTTAGGGGGGTGTGGACGAGCCTTAACTTTTATAAAGAATATCTCTTTGGGTTTCATTAGTCTTTGCAACTTTAGGGATCTTATTTATGCACAAACTTGTAACAACTCCAAATAGAAAAGAAAAGTTAAAATTGCATCATATGATCCCTTTAAAGGAAATGTCCAAAAAAGTAACAAATAACCCACACACACATAAATATACATGAGTGTATTTATATATGTGTATATGTATAATATATTTTACCCCAAAACATTTTACAACAAAAGTAACAGGCAGAAAATGTACAAATTACAACAGTAGTCAGTTTGACTCATTCATTCACCATATTCCAAGTCATCTGTTCTTTTTTTTTTTTTTTGTTCTTTTTTTGTTTTTGAGGAACAAGACTTCAGAATTATAACACACATGTAAAATTGACCATTTTAACCCTGATGGTAAATGAATGAATTGAAATCAAAAGATTTCAAAGATTTTGAATGATGTTTTGCTGATCCAGGGTCCAATTTCACTAGAGTGACAGAAAATGTTCTTAACTATGTAAGGCATTTGCAATAAAACCATGTCACAATATCAGAACTTTTCAGATAATCTTCAAGAACATGATGATGAGTTTGGGAAATAAAATTAAAGAATAGATGCTTGCCTTTGGTTGAATCCAAAAGAAATGTATTCAGACTCTGGCTGATTTAAGGTAAATCTGAAGATCTTCTGCCAAAAATTAGCAGTTTGTCCAGAGCCCACGTCACTCCTGATGAGATATAAAAGATGCCTTATGTCATTAAGAAGAAAAAGAGGACTTTTCAGTAGGCTTCTATCAAACAAGACACATGCCTCAAAGAGGTAAAATCAGCCATTTCTGGTCTTTCATTGTAACTTTGGCCTTGTTATATGTTGAAATAGAAATTTAACCTGTTTCGTATTTAGATTAAATATCTTATAAAAGCTTGCTCTGCAAAAATCTGATTAACAATCCAACAGATTTTTTGCATCACGTCAACAGACTTGTTTCCCAAACATGATAATTAGTTTAGGTATAATGCCCACCTGTTTTGAAACCACATTATGTTAGAGTTGTGCGCTCTGTGATCACATTAGCATAATACAGTAATGTTTCAACAAAAGTCCTTCTGTGAAGCATACCTTCTGTGTACCACCACAGCTGCATCACTGTGACACGAGTACTGACCTGTTTAATCTCTCTTTCAAAAGAACATTGTTTCTCCTAGGGGTTTTTTTTTTTTTTGATGCAAAGACTGAAATGACTGGATCTAAGCATTTATAAATTGAGATCACACTTTTAGTGTGACCAGTCAAAGCAATGGGCAATACTTTAAATTTGCCTCTCAACTAGATTCAGAGATTTAATCTACAACCCCCAAGCTGACAAAGTCATAATAATGCTGTGATTTCTTAGCACTTACACATCATCTAAAAAAGAGTGATACATTCTCTTATACACTCATACAACCGTTTCTTTCTTCTAATTTTGCAAAGCGCAATTCAAAATTGTTAGCACATAAAACTGGGATTGCTCAAAGCAGGGTTTCTCTCACTGGTGAGTATGCAGAAAGCAAGAAGAAGGAATATGTAAAACCTGAGTGATTAAAGTACATTATGAGCAAGGAAACTGCTTTTCGAGTGTGTGCACAAAATAAATATAATACAATATAAATGAATACAATATAAAAAAGTATGTATGTATAAACAATATACACACGCTCAACACATATTGCTTAATGTCACAACCTTACACATATATTATTGTTTCAAATCACAATTGTCTCTCAAAGCTGTTTGCACCATCATTCCGACTATCTAACTTTATTATAAAACATTCTAGTATATTTCTTCGGACAATATTAAAACAAACCCTACTTCACGTAGCAGAAGAACTGAGTCCTGCTCAACTTTAAAATAGGCTTGTTTTGTTTCATATTTCAAGCAGTTGTTGGCAGCCAATTGGGCTGAAAATGATATAAAAATCATTTTATAATTAATGAGAATTTATATAACTTGCCATACCAAAAAAAGATTTACTCATGAAAAATTTTACATCAGGAATTCAGACTTTTGGCACAAACAGTTATCATTGTTTGTTGCCTTTCCAAGTTCAAGTGAAAGAAGTGAATGTATTTTTGACTTGCATTGTTGACAAACACATTTGTGCCATCGTGCCAAGGTTCTGGTCTGTAAAAAATGTGTATTTTTTGTAATGTGTAATGTTTAATGTGTAATTTATTTATTTATTTATTAAGCCTAGACTTGCACAACAGTTTATTTTGCAAATACATAAAATTTGTAATATTACTACCTATAGTAAAGATGAGGAGTTTTTTTTAAAGGTTTTGGCTTTGCATAAAAAAATAATACTTGTCTTTTTTTTTTTCTTCAAAGGGATGAAAACCTTCCTTTAATAAGGATTAAACTATTTTTTCAGTCAAATCCCTAGAGCAAAAGGTACTTTTGAACTAAAATACCAGTTACATATATGTGTGTGTGTGTGTGTGTATTAATATATATGAGCAGTCATATGAGCAGTTAATGAAATTGCTTGCCTATTTTCATAAACAAGCATCACAGATGTACAGTATGGTGCATATGACACTGCAAGGTTCTTCCCTCTTAAATGTAATTATTCAAAATGTGACCACAGCCTTCGCCTCTGTGACACACATAAGAGTACATGTGTGACTGGCAGACATAGTTTAAGTGATTTTTCACATCTCGATGCAGAGTGATTGAGGCTTCACACTTTTGTGTGCAAGTATTTGTTTTATTGAATCAGAGGATTCTCTCTCTCACACACACTCTTTCTATCTATATATCTCATTACACTGTATTTCTAGTAATAAAGCTGTTTAAGTGCATCACAAATAAATATAGATTTGTGTATCTGGGGTGGGGGAGCTGTTCTCTAATACTCAGCTAAACATTCAAAATTAGTTTTGCATGTTTTCATAAAAATTTACTCACCCTCAGGCCATCCAAGATGTCGACATGACATGACATGCTTCCTCCAGTGAAATTTTGTCTTGAATGAATCAGGAATGGAATATGCACGTTTAGCACTGTTTACAATCAAAAACAGTCCAAAAAGATTAAAATAATATATGTTTGTGATGTGATAATGTTTGTGATTATGTGATAATGTTTTTGCAAATTTCTCCAAATCTGTTCCAATGAAGAAACAATCTCATCTATATTTTTAAGCACTTGAAGGGTGAGTAAATTTTTAAATGGAAACCTTTATTTTTGGGTGAAACATTTCTTTAAACCAATCGTCATTGTGGTCACACTTTTAATTGGAGAAAAAAATAAAAGTTTCAATAAAACAGAGCAAAGGTAACTTCCCATAGTAAACTAGATGCATGCATTAAACAGTTTTAATTACTGTTAATAATGTAAAGAAGTGTTTCTTAAGCACCAAATCAGCATGTCAGCTTGATTTCTGAAGGACTGTGACACTGAAGACTGAAGTAACGGCTGGTGAAAATTCAGCTTTGTAATCACAGTATATGTTAAAATAAATAAAAATAAATAAAACATTTAATATGTAAAGCTATTGGACAATATTACTGATTTTACTGTGTTTGATCAAATTAACATAGCATTGGTGAGCATAAGTAATCTTACTACACCCAAACTTTTGAAAATGACTTGATTTGTAAACAATGCATTGGCTCCAAATGTAGTAGTCATTAAAAAACATGTTAATCAAATAAATTAATCTCTGCTTAAGATGCACACAAACTAATGCATTTAAACTCAAATTAAATGTGCAATTGCATTAGTGTCTTTACAAAAATACAGCTTCCACAAAATAAAATCAAGAAGAAGAGTGCATCAATTATCCCTGCAGAAGTTAAGACCATGCACACAGAGCTTCTCATTAAACCAGAATTCACCTTTCTGGCCTGTCAGAATAAATTCTCTATTTGTAGCCCACTGATTAAACCATTAGTGGGCTGCAGAATTGCAATAACTCTGCTAATCTATTCAAACTTTCTTTAGCCTGTTGCAACTCCTGTGTCTGACAGCCCGTGCAAAGGCGTATGGTAAAACATACTTCAAGAAACTCCACAAAGAATACCATAGCCTACAAAGCATTCCAAGTTTTTCTGTTGAAGCCCAGCTGCTGAGAATAGAAAACACTGGATCTTTTGTTAGGTGACTCAAAGTGCGTGGGTACAAATACATCAGTCCTCAACGACAGAATTATACCACTTTTCCCTCCTTTTTAAGGTACAATCTTGCCATCTTATTTGTTAGAACATCCTTTCTGGAGTTGCCATAACAAGAGCATAATGGGTTTCATTGTCACATGAATTTTGCTTGGACCTGTGAGTGGGTGGGTTGAACTCATAGAGGACAACACCAGCATGGTGTTTTTTGTCCGTGACAAAGAGCTTCTTAATTGTGACCCTGTACGTTTGAGAACTGAGTCATGTCATTTTGTCTACACTATGCACCGCAGACCTTTTGCCATTGTGTTTGTCCATTTTAATCAAATTCTATACGCGCTTATGGTTAGAGCCAGTGTGAATGATAAAAGAGTCCAGGCTTGAGATGTGGATGTGTCATGAAGTCATGTTTTCCAGCACATAGAAGGCTGCTGTTTGCTGTTTAGACCATCCTTTTGTCTCCTAATATTCAAATGAGGTTTAGTTTTAAAACGCGAGCCCGTTCGGCATAAAAGGCTGATAGAAATCTAAAAGGACAGAATATGTGACCAAAAAGGCTGGTCAATAAATGTCTTGTCCTAACACCCGGTCAAGAATGTGGGAAATGGCCCAAGAGGCAAAAGTCTGCCAGACATATAGATACAGTTCAAATGTCTGAGGAAATGGAGATTATATTACATTCAACACATTTTTTAAAGGCAAAATGGCCTGCAATGAATGTCTTTCTGTATTATCTCTCTGTTCTTTATACTTGCTGATCTTTTTAGACACTGGAGTTGAAATTAAGCATTTTTACAGCTTTACCTAGCACAACACAACCCAGAACACATGTGGTCGCATCTTCACACACACACACACACACACACACACATACACAGCACCACTACCTTATTAACATTGACATCTGATGCCACGACTGGGCAAACGAAGCTCAACAATTGATGTCAGAGCCTTACAAATTAAATAAATGGGGAAACGCTATGGTATATTACACACACTAAGTCTCCTTAATGAACAGTCACACGTTGGTGCACAAAGCGTCCTGTGCCAGACAAATCAAACATGTGCTGGCTAGAAAACAGCCATGGAGCTGCACTATGTGGTGAGAGAGACAGATCAATGAATAGATTACCTTTCATAGATTAAACACAAAGTGAAAAAAGTGAAAATTAAATAAACGGCAAATCTCAAGAACATGCTAGATACAAATTCAACTGACACTTTTTTTAATAAATATTTTAACATTAGCATTATTTAAAAACAAAATTATAATTTAATAAAAGAATTACATATAAAAATGAATGCCAATTTTTACTTCACAATAAGATCCAACTGATTAACTTTGGCATTAACATCACATTAGAAATTATTTTAACAATAAATACAGTGTTTATTATTATTATTATTATTAATTCACAATGCATTAAATAATGTTTACAACTCTAATTGTTACTGTAAAATGCTTCAGATGCATAGACAGAGATGAATGTCATTTGCTGTTTAAGTTATTTGCACATGGACAGCTTCCTTCTTTAGAGTGCTTAAATTTATTCATACAATCAGCTGCCATTTTTGTATTCACGGCTTGCAGTCCTTTGGTCTGCCGCCCAGCACCTTAAAGGTGTTCAGCATGTGGGGACATTCATTTCAGATCACTTTACAATCACTTATTTTGCTGTCGGAAAAATGTAGAATAACAGGTGTGGATACTACGGGTTGGTTGAATGCATAACTGTAGCCAGACATCTCTTATTCTCCAAGGTGGGCTGAGCTCGGCTTTGAAAGACAGGAGAGGAGAGAGATGAAATATCTAAAAGGGGTTAAGTGCTGAGGTTACCCATCCATGGAGCATAAAACGAAGGCACTCACTTTGATGGACACCAGAACCCAGATCCCTGATGTCCCAAAATATTAGGTTTCTCTTCTAATAATGTTGGAAATATTGCCTACTGTCATGATTAATCTGGCCGGGTGCTGGCGCTGATTGCAGGTGACGCGGTCACAGCGCAGTGCCCGTGTTAGTTTCCACACACCGTCAGCTTCACTCCCAGTTCCAGGAAAGCCAGTCTGCGCAGTGATAGCAGCTCTTGGTTGCCTCTAATAGATTGTGACAGCCAAGAAGGAAACCTTTATTTTAATTCAAACAACAAAAGCTAAATAGCAAAACTTACGTACGTGCTTAACTTTGTCTTCTGTGCCTTTTCTTATCTTCCCCACTTCCTATTTCTCAAAAGAAAATCATTTCTCAGAGATGCATGCACCCTACAGGATGAGAAAATCTCCAAGCCACATTATTCTCAGCCTTAGCAAACAAAATGCGGAGGTATTTGCAGATGTGGAGGACGGCGCAAAAACATTTGTTGAATCAAAGGCTTGAATTATTGCACAAAGTTCAGCATGTTTCTCATGGCACTTAGAAACTCCATTGTCCCAGCATGGAACAAGGAAACCCATTCTTCAGAGGGGGTGAAAGATAACCTTGGACATTCTCATAATCGAATCTGTAAGTCCCAGTGGACCATCGAGACAAGGCCTTGGGAATTCTTTGCATTGGCCATGGTCAGAATGCACTGTTTGGCCTAACAATGGCAACATTGATTTTAATGCTCAGAGAATTTTGGTTGATCTGAGCAAACTGAGTGGGACCGAGGGGGAATACAACTCCCTGTCATTCCCTTGAGGGGTGAAGCAGGTCATGTCTGTCTCTGCCGCACCCACCCACCCCTTCTGCATCCATCCGGCTATGATCTCACGCTGAAAGCCTTTCTCTCAAACAAACATATGCAGATGCCCAGAAAATAGCGGCACTTCCTCCTTTGCCCGTTGCCCTCTTGCTATACCACTATCAGGCCTGATATTATTTGCACAATCACTCCTTGTTGACAGTGTATGGAGACTGAAACAGGAGTGTTTTGAGAACTGATGTTACATTGATGTCCAGTTGCCATGGGGCCACAGTTGCGGCATGAAGTCATGACCTTCCTGTTTGGCCACATAGTAACTTATTGAGTTGATACAAATTACCCTGATTCTTTATCTACCAATTTAGCTGCTGGTAGTGGGCAGGGGTCACACAGCCCTATTCATGGGATGGCTTTTGAAGTTACTGCTACCACTGTGAGACTTTAACGCTTACCCCCATGCGGTGGGATGGGAGGTGGGAGGTGGGGGGAATGTTTCCAGACAATGAACACTATTGCTTCCCGCCTTCAAAACACTTACTTCCAAAGGACTTCCCTCTGCCAGTTCTTAGTTTGCTCTGGTTGCCGGCACTGGACATGCTTTTCCCTGTGGATATAAATGTTTTATTAGAGGTGACACCTCGGACTGCACTTTCCATGCTTCAGTGCAAACCCTAAGACAGAGACACGACAGGACTGAAGGGAGAGCACTCATGCAAAAAATATCAATTAGAAAAACACCAAACCATGCATTGACACACTATGAATTTGTTACTATTTGAATGAACTGCAAATGTGAGGCAAGAGCATCTGGGCATCTAATTAAATCAGAACTCACAGCAACATGACTCCATAGCAATGACAAAAATTTTATCAGAATATCCACTCCACATTTCATCCCAAGCTTTGGGATTTCATATTTTGCCAAATTATAATTTGATTCATGTGGTATGTAATATTCAAGCATCCCATCAACAGAGAAAAAATATAATGATTTACAATAGATATATAATTGATTGCCAATCAGTGTCTAATCAGCCATCAATGAGACTATTGTGTTGCCCGAAGAAGATGGATGTTAAAAGAAGCCTCTGAAAAACAGATGGTGGATCCCTAACAATAAGGTTTTTGCTTCTTTTTAAAAATGATCAACTTCCTGTGCAACCCTTGACAGATCATTATCAAACCCTAATAAAATAATGCTCTCTAATAAAATAACTATGGAAATAGTAATATATTAAAGTATAACAAGACATTTTCTTCCTTTTCAGTAGTCATGTGTATATATGGGGGGGGGGTAGTTTTTTGTTGCTGTTTTTGTGTTTTTTCTATTTCATTATTACTATTACCTTATTTTCTGTCCGACAAAACCAAATTTGTTGCAACTACAGTGTCCATACTATAATGAAAAGCATATTAAATTACTCAGTTTACCTGATTGCTTTTGGTGTGGAACACCAGCACTGAAGCTTTAATGAAATTTATATTGCATAGTAGCAGATAAAAAAGAATGGTCCTAAGGATTCATGAGCCTTTCCTCAAAAGATGAATGCACTTCCTTACATTTGCAGACCTTTACTGCATGGATTTAATTTGTTGACAATTGATACTGATCACCTTCAAATGGCTTTTAATTGATATTGGTGCGGAAGCAGTAAACTTTAAATAGACATTTCTAATTATTGGATTTAAAAAGTGGGGGCTTTTCGGGAAATGTTATGGCATTTGGAAAAGGATTCATGAGGCAATAAGGAGATGGCCACCCTGCAGCTAAATGACATTAAAGCCTGTTACTGCTTATACCTGAAGGGAGCAATGCTACCAGTCTAGGGAAGCGAGAGAGGGGTCCCACCTCAGGGCAGGTACTTATCTGGAGAATACATTACTTTATCCTGATGGCCAGATATTTCTGTGTCACTCATCTTGCAATTGTAATGTGGATCATGTCTTTGCAGGAGTCAAAAGGAGGTTGAGCTGTTGCAGAAGACAAATGGCATCTGAATAAAAGGATTTACAGGCAGGCATGTATGCCAGTCTTTGCCATTTGCTCTTGTGCCCTGAGAGATGCCATTGAAAGTGATAAAACAATTAAGCAATATCACACTGGCAAGAGTGCTGTTATTACATTTAGCACACAGCTTTTACTTAATTTTATCTCTTGAAAAAGGGATATGCTAATAAGTGGCTAAATAAGTGGCTACAGAGGTTGATAGACATTAAATGTCATCACGCCAAACAGGAAAACCAATCTACTCGCTAGTCCACTTTCACAGCCTCATTATGTTTATAGTTATGCTCTTGCAACCTATTCTAAACCAAACTGTCAGGGAAAATGTATTTATTTATTTATTTAAATAAAGACTGAAAGAGTTGTCTGAAACTTAATGGTGGTGGAGTTGAAGTCATGTGGCCATGGTATAATTTTTTTTATAGACTAAGTTTAAGTTTATACTTCTGTAGATTATATTTTGGCTTTAAAATTAATAAAAGTTGTGTTCATTTGTGACTTTTATGTGTTAAAAAAATCATGAGGAACAAAACATTTGACAATCATAAATATTTGTTGGTCACATAGCTTATTGTCTGCAATAATTCAAAGGTCAATAGAAAAATTATATTGAGTTTTTGTGGAAGTAACTTAGGTGATGCTAACTTCCAGATTGGCCTACAAAAATAAGTCATCATTTCAGCAACTCTGTTGTTCAGTCAGTGAAAATGGTCCCAAACGAAGACAAAGCAGGGTCCACTATTGCATGTTGCCAAGCACTGTGCAGACTAACGAACTATGAATAAAAGGAAAGACACTGACTGTAATACATTCCTGTTGTTTTATAAGAAATACCAACCATCAAACCATTTAGTTTTATAATGGATGATTTTGACTAAAGTCAATGCAAGTTGTGGCTATTTATGCATGTCCAAAAACATTGATGGAATGAGATTGATGACTAAATTACAATTGGTTACTATCATGATTAACTTCTGCTCAGTGTAAACCAGACATTGCTCTCCAAGCCCTCCCACGCCACTGATATCCCATTAGAGAGCTTAAATCTCATTACCTAGCACCAAGCACCAACATGCCTGCAGGGAGCTAGCAAACAGCCGTGACAGTGCTCAGAGAGCTCTAGACAGAGTCCCACAAGGCTCTATCCTTGGTCCTGTGGCATTTTCAGCATGGAGCCCTGTAGGAGGAGAGCCAGATTGAATGGATGGGACAGGGGTGGTTATGTATGGTTAAAAAGATTTGGAAGAAGTTGGGGGCACTCCTGGGGTCAGGCAGACATGGTGTGAGAAGGGTCAGAGTAGTCGATAATCTCAGAGGTCCCAACACTGAGACTACTGTGTCTTTGGTCTTGTGCCCTCAGGTGAGGTTAGGGGCTCTATATTTTGCTGGCGCAGCACAGGACTAAGGCTCCATGGAGAATGACTGGAGGAATGCACCTGGAGAGTTCAGAAGAGTGATAGACACCCATGGTGATCTAATCTTGTCAGATCAAATGAGACTTAAATTATCATCCACAGTTGGAGATTTGAGCTCTATGTGTTCACTAATAGTATTTTTACAGTTCATAATTAATGACTTCAAATACATTGATATAATGAAAATAATTAAATTATCTCGTTTTTCCTTTTTCTTTCACTCACAAAACATCATGCAGTATGGTTCAACATCAGACAATAGTGAGAACAATCCCCATGTAATGTCTGTCCAGCATGCTTCATTGGCTTATAATGGAGGATCAGTGTCAAAGCAGCCAACAAGATGATTACATGCCATCGAAGCACAGCCATTCTTTAGTATTGATCCACTTCAGCTGGGTAGACAGAGGATGTAAAAATTGAGCGAGGTGCAAGCTAGAGCCAGTGAGAAAAAGATCCCATATGTGTTCATTTCTACACAAAGACTAAGCTGCAATACATATTGGGTATGAAACTTAACTCTGGCCCCAATGTTTTAAAAAAAACCTGGCCTTTCAGGTAACTCAAAGTTTTCTTATTGTATTGAAGATGATATATAAAAAAATATAGAAAAACACTGGACAAATTACAACACAAACTCATCTTGGAGTTCATTTACACTTGGCCTTTTCTCAACCAGTAAAAATGCATGAAGAGACCAATTTAAACACCACCATAGGGATCAGGATCAAACAGGCAAGGGAAATAATAATTGAACATCATCAATTCAATGACAGATGGCATATTAAACAGATTTGGACATCTGTAAATTATTTATTCAGCAGTGAAATCTCATTTGCCAGTATTAGTCAAGAGCAACTGTATGACATCAAGTCAACACGGGAAATGATCTGATTGACTTATACTATCGGAGTACCAGCTATTTTTAAAGTTTTTCCTCATTTTAACTAAGCAAAAACTGGAGCACTGATAGCATTTTAACCAGAACCAGCATTCACAAATTCACGCGAATGCAAGTATACTGCGTGTTTCCTATGTTAATTGCAATCCCGCCAGCATAAACATTATCATACGCTGTTGAAATGTACAGTGTTTCATAACTAAAAGCTGAGTGTCCATGTGAACCATCTGAATAGCTTTGTTGTTTACCATAAATAAATTATTTATACCTATTAGAGCTTCAAAATATTTATCTTCATGCAGTATAAAGCTAGTGGAAAATAAATTATGTTTTTATCAAAGGCAACAAATGTTTAAACTGAGGTTTTGAAAGATGGGCTCCACTTTCCTGGGAGGTGTTGGTTGGCCTGTCAGTGATTACTGCATGAAACATCATACACAGACACTCACACACTAATGTCTTACAGACACAGCTGAAACAAAAACAGACAAAGTTTGCACAAACCACCTTTGAGGAAGATCAACTAAAGGAAATGCTCTTTATTATACTGGAAGATTCCATAAATGCTAGTTTCAAATGTTCTGCTAACCTTTTGGCAACAAAATATGTCCTGGAACAGCAAAACCTGCTTGTGAAAATATATATAGAGATATAAAAATTGCTAATTGGTTAAAATATCTTTGAGTAAAACAATGGAAACAAACGGGATGTCCTCAAGCTTTTCAAGGATGTATCAATATGGACCTCTCTTGAAATAAAGCACATAAGCACAACTAATCATAATCATTATCCTCTGAGCCTTGAGCATTAAGTCTTCAAGGGGTGTTGTGTTATCCTCATTTGTTCAAGAGTGCAAGTTGGGCAAAAGAAATTGGACTCGGAAGGCCTCTCAAAAGCTGTTGTCATGATAATGAAGTGCTTGAGATGTTGCCATCAATCGAAATCCAGCATCAGGGATCACACACAGCATATTAACAAAGAAAAAAAATATGTGTGCATGCACACAGAAAATAAATTACAACCTAAGACTGTATCAAGAATAGAAATGGCAAAAATATAAACTGGTGGGAAAAAAATGTTTTGAGGTATCAAAAAAAAGTGTAAACACATATAAATAGAAAGCAAATAATTAATATTCTATACATATTGTGGCGGGGTGAAGAAGGACACGACGAGGAGGTACAGGTGAGTTCCCCGAAGGGTGGATTTTATTAATAAATACAGTAGTGTGGGTCCGTTGTGCTTTCCCATGTGCGGTGGGGCTGGCGGTCACACACTGCTCTCTGCAAACAAGACAGATAGATAGATAGATAGATTTGATAACTTTGTGGTGAAGTCTGTGTGTTTCGCGTCTGCACTGATTAGTTTGTGGGCGTCTCCGTTAATTGTCATTAGCAGCAGCTGTCACTCATTACTCATTCCCTATATATTGGCTTGTCTCATGTCTTGTGTTTGTGATATCGTTGTTTTATGTCGCTTACCCTGTTTGTTTGGCTTCAGTGTTGTCTGCGTTTTGGATGTTCATGTTTTCCCGGAACCTCGTCCACTCTACGCACTTCCACTCAGCCACAAATACTTACCTTCGGCTCTATTCCCCGCAGTTCCTGTGCCATCCTCTACTGCTGCCTTCTCACCGTCACCATCCGGATTCCTCACCACCTCACCACCATCTTGGATTGTCGTCTTCCCAGCATCATTGTCTTTTTCCTGTTTGTTTATTTATTTTCATTAAATCGTCTAAATCACTATTGTTTCCAGTCCTTCCTTCACCCCACCGTCACAGAACGATCTCACCACTATGGAAGCAGCGAGCACCAACCATGGACTTTATGCACCACAGTGTGAAACGTATGGATCAGCATCAGGAGAGCATCTCGAACACTGGACGCGCTGTCCAAGCGCTGGTGGCACAGGTGTCCGAGCTCACCCAGCAGATCCATCAGCTCACCTCTCCCACTGCGCCCATCGCACCGCCTGCACTTCCCGTCCCCCGGGAAACCCCCCAGGATCACTTCCAGAGCCGCGATTTCCGGCGCCTGAAAGCTACTCCGGTGCGCCAGCCTTTTGCAGAACTTTCTTGAATAAATGTTCTATGCATTTCGCTTTGCAGCCCCGCACCTTCGCCACCGAGGAATCCAAAGTGGCGTTTACGCTCACGTTACTGTCGGGCAAGGCCGGCCTATGGGGGACGGCGGTGTGGGAAAATCAACATCCGTGTTGTGCCTCGTTCCACGCCCTCAGGAGATGAGGAGGGTATTCGATCGAGCCGCGGCCGGCAGGGAGGCCGCTCACCAGCTCTCAGAACTTCGTCAAGGCACGTCATCTGTCACGGATTATTCCATCGAATTCCGCACCCTGGCAGCCGCGTGCCAGTGGAACGAGGCTGCGCAGTGGGATCGATTCCTGCATGGGTTATCCGACCGTGTTCAAAAGGAGATCTACCTCCTCGAGCTGCCCCCCACACTTAACACATTAATCGACTTGGCCTTACGAGTTGATGCACGGATTAACCGCCTGGGTCGCCAGCCTAGTCCAACGCGTCATACTATCTCTCCAGCTAGGGGCTCGAGTCGAGAGAACGCGGTCGGTCCCGTCGACGACCACAAGCCCATGCAGGTGGATAGAGCTCGGCTGTCCCGGAGGGAGAGGGAACGGTGGAGATCCCAAGGACTATATTTTTACTGTGGAGGCTCTGAACACAACATCTACTCATGCCCGGTAAAAGAGCCAGCCCGGTAGTAAACTTGAGGCTACTATCGGGTGGGATCACTGCTGGGAAGTCCTCAACAACATCATCGACCCTCCTTCCGGTGAAACTGCGGTGGAAGAATCACTCTCACGAATGTCACGCCCTTCTGGACTCCGGAGCCGAAGGTAATTTCATTGATACTTCCCTTGCACATCACCTGAACATTCCTGTCCTACCTGTGTCTCTCCCCATCCATGTCACCGCACTCAATGGCCAGGAACTGCCTCACGTCACACACCACACAGAACCCATCACACTACTCACTTCTGGAAATCATCGCGAAACCATATCCTTTTTTCTCATGGACTCCCCTGTTGCTCCCATTGTGTTAGGTCACCCCTGGTTAACTAAACATAATCCACGAGTGGAATGGAGTTCCAACACAGTCACATTGTGAAGTGAAAGTTGTCATGAGTCTTGTCTGGTTTCTGCTTGTCCTGTTGTCCCTGTTTCTGTTTTTCAAAAGGAGAACATGGTTTTGCCAAACGTGCCCGTAGAGTATCTGGACCTGAAGGAAGTGTTCAATAAGTCCCGTGCTGCTTCTCTTCCTCCGTATCGTCCCTACGACTGTGCCATAGATTTAGTGTCAGGTAAGTCTCCGCCTAAGGGCAAGTTATACTCTCTTTCGATTCTTGAGAGGGAGGCCATGGAGAAATACATTTCTGATTCCTTAGCATCTGGGTTCATCTGTCCTTCCTCTTCTCCAGCGGGGGCGGGATTCTTTTTTGTGCATAAGATGGATGGTTCTCTGCGACCTTGCATTGATTACCGAGAGCTGAACAACATTACGATAAAGAACATCTATCCTTTACCACTCATGTCTTCAGCTTTCGAGAGGTTGCAGGGAGCATCCGTATTCACAAAATTGGATTTACGTAATGCTTATCATTTGGTCTGCATCAGGAAGGGGGATGAATGGAAAATCACCTTTAATACCCCTAGAGGGCATTTTGAATACTTGGTGATGCCGTTCGGGCTCTCCAACTCGCCCGGGGTTTTCCAAGCACTCATTAATGACGTGTTGAGAGATATGGTAGATCAGTTTATATATGTTTACCTGGATGACATACTGATTTTTTCTTCATCTCTCCAGGAACACGTTCAACACGTCAGACGAGTGCTCCAGAGGTTACTTGAGAATGGGCTTTTTGTCAAGGCAGAGAAATGCTTATTCCATGCACAGTCTGTCCCCTTCCTAGGATATATCGTCTCGTCCGAGGGAATACGTATGGACCCTGACAAGGTTAAGGCTGTGATAGATTGGCCATCTCCAGATTCCCGTAAGGCCCTACAGCGGTTTCTGGGGTTCTCCAATTTCTATCTGCGTTTCATTCGCAATTTCAGCCAACTAGCCTCACCTCTGACAGCCTTGACCTCTCCCAGTACTCCATTCAGGTGGTCGGACGCAGCTGAGGCTGCGTTCACTAACCTCAAAAGCCACTTCGTTTCGGCTCCCATCCTTGTGGCCCCTGATCCCACATGGCAGTTCGTGGTGGAGGTCGACGCGTCAGAGGTGGGGGTAGGAGCAGTGTTGTCCCAACATGCTGCTTCGGACGATAAGGTATATCCTTGCGCGTTTTTCTCTCATCGATTATCTCCTGCTGAACGTAATTATGACATTGGCAATAGAGAGTTGTTGGCTGTCAAATTAGCATTAGAGGAGTGGCGTCACTGGCTGGAAGGTTCAGGGGTACCTTTTATTGTTTGGACTGATCATAAGAATTTAGAGTACATTAGAACTGCCAAAAGACTCAATTCCATGCAGGCTCAGTGGGCACTTTTTTTCGGTCGCTTTGAGTTTACTTTATCGTACCGCCCGGGTTCCAAAAATGTCAAACCCGACTCTTTATCACGTCTTTTTGATCCCTCCGCCCGCCCGGTGACTCCCGAGTGTATTTTACCTGAGAAGTTAGTGGTCTCAGCACTCGTATGGGAGGTCGAGTCGAAAGTCAAGACGGCCTTACAAGGGGTAACGCCTCCGTCTGGTTGTCCACCGAACCATTTATTTGTGCCGGAGGAGTTAAGGTCCGAGGTTGTCCAGTGGGGTCATTGTTCTAATGTAGCTTGTCACCCAGGGATAAGTAGAACTAATGGGTTGGTTAAACAACGATTCTGGTGGCCACATATGGCTCGTGACGTCCGTGATTTTGTTTGGGCTTGCTCAGTTTGTGCCAGTGGTAAGTCATCTAAGCGGCCTCCTGATGTGCTTCTTCAGCCGCTGTCTGTCCCTTCGAGACCCTGGTCCCACATCGCACTAGATTTTGTTACCGCCCTCTCGCCCTCTAATGGCATGACGGTTGTTTTGACTGTAGTGGACCGATTCTCGAAAGCGGCACATTTCATTCCCTTGCCCAAATTACCTACAGCCAAGGAGACAGCGGTCACTGTCCTAGATCAGGCCCACAATTCGTTGCCAGTGTCAGCTACAGGCCTTTCTCCGTTTCAGTGCAGTTTAGGTTACCAGCCACCAGTTTTTCCCAGTTTGGAATCTGAAGTCGCGGTCCCCTCCGCTCACGCATTTGTCCAGAGGTGCGCACTAAGGCCAAGGCCGATCGCCACCGGTCAAAGCCTCCCGTTTACGTCGTGGGTCAAAAGGTGTGGCTTTCTACCAGTAACATTCCTCTGCGTTCCTTCTCTAATAAATTAGCTCCCAAATTTATTGGCCCGTTTACTATCACCAAAATCATTAGTCCGGTGACAGTCCGCATCAAACTACCTCCAGCGTATAGGAGGATACATCCCGCCTTTCATGTGTCCAAAATTAAACCCGTGTTTTATGCACGTATTAATCCGCCTACTCCGGTTCCCCTGCCGCCGCGTCTTGTGGATGGGGAACCGACTTATTCGGTTAATCGTATAGTGGACTCGAGATGGAGACGGGTGCTTAAGAAGGCAGCACTTGATGGAGCGGGGGTGACTGCTCGGTTTCCAGGGCGACGCTGATGAGAGCTCGGGACACGTGTCACAATACACACACACACACACACACACACACACACACACATGATATTATATTAATTATATAAATATAATTGCAATATTGATACCTATTTTATAATCAAATACAAATTAAAACAAACAAATAAATGAATAAATAATACACTATAAACATAGATATAAATTAGAAATTATAATATACACCGAATAATGACACAGACTAAAAACTAAAAAAAGTTATCATTTTTATAAAAAATGCAAAGGGAAAAGTTTAAAATTCAAAATTTTAAAATACTGAAAAATAAACACATATGGAATGGTTTGGACCTATATTTAGCATTGAGATCATTCATTCAAAAATTTGGGGGGAACAAAAGAGATTACAACAAAACATTTTCAAGCTGAAGACCACAAAAGCAATCAACAAATTGATCTGAGCAATCTAAATGTTGATTGTGGGACGACAGTCATCGTACATATTGTGTAAGTCAGTGTAAGTGTGTGCACAGCCAATGTCTCTGTTGTCCCAATACTTAAACTTTTTCTCGAGCATTTAAAATTGTCCTTCGCCGACACAGCGTCTCGCCGGCAGACTGTTGCTCTACTTGACATATGTCCTTATGCTGGTTCACATGTCGACCATTAATAGACAAATGAGGGCTCACCCAGGAGGTCGAGAAGCTCAGCTGGCCCATTTGTGACAGGACCAGAGGACAAGAGGACAAACCTGGGGAGGGGAGATGGGGGACGACAGCATGTCTGTCATCCTCTCCTAACCTTGTCTTTGTCAGAAGCGGGAGAGTCAGAACACGTGTGCACACGCTCTCATCCCTCACTCCAAACCTTCAGTGGCTGATTAGTGTGAGTGACAAAGTGGAGCAGCAAGTCCACTCAGCTCTTCATAATAAATCTATCAGCAGGGTAATAGAATTCCATCAATCCCCCTCTTCAACTACTCCGCCCCGCGGGGTCAGTCCCTCGAGCACCGCCGAGGCCTCTCCCTTGGGACTGTACAACTGTTATTATTCAATTACACTCTTTTCTTCCCAGTTAAAAGACCATGATATCATTATCACTTAATGAATATATATAATTGGATCTAGGGACGCTTGCCTTTCCAACTGATGAATAATGTTCACGATTCATTTTGGCCTGCTATGAGCCTCTTCTGAGAATCTATTACATCTATCGCTAAAAATGATGATGACAGGGAATTTGGAATTAGCTCCAGTGTTCATTCAATGCTTAGTTAAACACAAAGGATAATAAAATGGAATCTAAGGGTGAAAGCTCCGGGCTCACTGCCATCTCACAGGTTCACTAAAATGGTACTTTAGTGTGACAGTGATGTCATTAGATATTGAAAAATCGAATTATGGAAAAATAGCCTACCTATTTGTGTTCATGATTTTGCTTTATTTAATTGTTTTTTTTTTTTGTTCATTTATTTATTTATTTCTCATTCCTCGCTCGGTGCTCTTCACAGTAGCAAATCGTGACTATATATATATATATATATATATATATATATATATATATATATATATATATGTGTGTGTGTGTATATATATATATATATATATATATATATATATATATATATGTGTGTGTGTGTGTGTGTGTGTGTGTGTGTGTGTGTGTGTGTGTGTGTGTGTGTGTGTGTGTGTGTGTGTACATATATATATATAAATAAACATCCCTGAAAAGATAGGAGAAGCACAATTGTGAAGAATAGATGTTTACTGACACCTCAGTAAGCTGTCTGATTGAAAAATATTAATAACAATAATAATAACGAACCAGATACAACTAAAATTATTTCTATTTTTAGGTTAAATATTACTAAAAGGACGCTCTGATAGATGGATAGATAGATAGATAGATAGATAGATAGATAGATAGATAGATAGATAGATAGATAGATAGATAGATAGATAGATAGATAGATAGATAGATAGATAGATAGATAGATAGATAGATAGATAGAAAGAATAGATAGATAGATAGATAGATAGATAGATAGATAGATAGATAGATAGATAGATAGATAGATAGATAGATAGATAGATAGATAGATAGATAGATAAATGATCAAGACAATCAGATTCCAATGGATATAACAAAAGCATATAAAAGGAATAATAACGATGGTAATAAGCAGAACAGAAACATTGACTTCAGTTCATTTGTAAAGAAAAGGAGGAGGATAAGTGGCAGAGGAGAGCGAGGGACCTGGGAACAGAATAAAAGGGTGTGATTTGCCTCATAGCAGTAAAACCTTGCTCTCCTATTGGTAACCAAATGCAACAGTCCCTCCCCTCCACATTGTGTGGGGTAAACGTTGCGTAGAGAGGGTTTTTGTGGATTAGCAAGCTGACCAACGTTATCAATCCTGGTTAAGGAGGTTCTGTTGACAGGGCAGGGAAACAAGGATCCAGCTGCTTCCAAAAGAGTCCATTGGGCCTCACTGAACCTTTTCTTCGCACATACACACACACGCCCATCCATACTGCCACAACAAGGCCATCTCGTAACCCCCTCCCCCCCATACATCAGTCCAAATTAAATTTACATCAGGCCCTCCACAATCAGGGACCCAGCAGAAAAACCTGACAACATTAGACAGAGCACATGGCCGCCATCCATTACACCCCTGGGTTATACACATGTCTTTGGGTTTTAGCAAAGTTCATGCATACCTAAGTGCAAGTTTGTGTTAAAAATTAAAGACTATTTTAGGAGGACAAAGGACTTTCTGAACTGTTGACTTTGAGAGAGTCTTCATTAAGACACAGCCGACGGGTCAGCACAGAAGACCCGGTCTCACTCTCCTTTTTTCCCCCTTTCATCCTTCCTTACTTTTTCCCAATCACTACAATCCGAGGAGGAGTCTCTCCATTTCTTTTTCTCTCCTAAATGCGGTGTGTAGTGCGAAGGTGAAAAGTGGCTCACTAATAGACACACGCAAACACATTTGTTTCCCCTAATTTCTCCATTAAACCATATCTGTGAAGCAGGATCTGATATCAGGTGGTGAGTAGATAGTGGGACCTGGCACCCAAGTGAAGTGCTTTACTCTTTAATTGCTTCATTAGCATCAACACTAATCCCCCTCTAATTTCCACTCTCATTTCTCACACTCATTTATCCCAACTCCCCCTTCAGCTCTGTACCATGCCCCCCCCCCCCCCACACACACACACACTGAATCCCGCCACCCCTAATCGCACAGCACCTATTTGCTTTCCAAGGTAATGATAACAATTCACCACTCAGTAATGTTTATTTCATAACCTCTATTCCCCAGATAAACAAGAAGATGCCGAAAAACAGGCAAGCACACTGAGGCTCATTGCATCAGACTCTAATTTTTCTCCCTAATTATGGTTTAATTACAGTTGTGTATGCTAATACGCTAAACATTTGTACAAAACATGCCCAGCTTCCACCTTTTCTTTTCAAGGTGCTGTGTGCAATTACATTTGCAGGATTTTGTTGGAAGTAAAGTGATACACTACAAAATAATTATACTACTACTTCTAATAATAATAATAATAATAAAAACAATAATAATACACAATGTCAATGTCAAAAATTTTAGAATACTGCAATTACAATAATTTTTGTTATAAACAAAAAATGTCAGTGGGTTAAGAGAAATGCTGCTTATGATGATGATGTGATGTGAGAAAATAGATTAAGAAATTATTTTTCCTAACTGTCAAATTGTTTTTTTTTTTATTGACTTGACATTCAGCCAAGTATGGTGACAGAGAATTCAAGCTCTGCTATTAACCCATCCACAGTGCACACACACAGCAGCGAACACACACACACCGTGAACACACACCTGGAGCAGTAGGAAGCCATTTATGCTGCTGCGCCCAGGGAGCAGTTGGGGGTTCGGTGCCTTGCTCAAGGGCACCTCGGTCATGGTATTGCCAGCCCGAGACTCGAACCAACAGCTTTAGGGTTAGGAGTCAAACTCTCTAACCATTAGGCCATGACTTCCCCCTTTTACCATTAATGTATCAATTAGGGTTTTTTTTAAAACTGGAAAACAAGACAATTAAGAGATTTGCAGTGAGGAGTTTTGCCTACTTATAGCATAACAGTCTTTTTACTCTTTTAAGGCAGCTATGAATGAAGAATGAAGAAACACAATGAAACACAATGGAAGCCATTAGAAAAACAATATTCTGCTAACTGTTTCCTGATAAGTATAATTTACAAGAATTAACAGCAGCCCTGTAGAGAGGTGACAGAAAGCTCTATAGGTCTTTGTGAGATCACACACCCACGCCACCCTCACTCACTCACTCTCCGGCAGTCAATGACCCAGTGTGACAATTCAAAAGTTGCTCATCCACACACATCCATGGACTGCATGCCACTGAACCATTAACATACAAATGGCCTCAACTTAACACGTGATTAAGATTTCAAATGCCATCAAATGTTAAAGAACTACCAACTAAAGAATAAAAAACCTTAATGGTGACCTATAACATGCTGTCTGTAATTTCCTTTCTGCACCACCTTAGTTAAAATGGCCAGAATTTTATTCCTCATCATGCAACAAATCTTCTCAAAAGGGTTTGGCTCAACTGTAAGAACGTTCCATTAAATATAACCAATTAACAGTGTCCCAAACAGTACATTTAAAGTCTAAAAAGCATAAATGGAATTAAATGGAAAAGTAATTAAACTTACCATAATGAAAACCTATAAGTAAAATGTATATAGGAACTAATTAAATGCCGTATTTTAAACATGCTATTTATTAAAATCATTAGTGCATTCTTCACCCCAAGAATTCTTTAGAATCAAGAATATATGTATTTCTCAAAGCATAATACAAAGAGTTTAATAACCTATCTGCTGTTACCACTTAAGATCCCTCATAGCCTGGATTAATTGTTCAAAATGAACTTAGAATAGAGTCTGAAGAGTTTGCTGCTTGTTGCCAACTCCATATCATGTCAAACGGTTGTCATATAGGCATGACATAACTGGTCTCTTTTCATTTAGACTTGATAAACACCAGCTCACAGGCACAAGAATTGAGTGTTTGTGTGAGTAAGAGATGACTGCAGTGTGGTGGATGTATAATGACCACAACCACTGACAGAACATGTAGTGATTCATCTTCTGGGAAATAAATCTCAAGTCAGTAATGAAAAAAGCTGCATCTTTTTGAACACAAATACAGTCAAAAAGTACAAAATATATAGTAATATTTAAAAAGAATATTTAAATATTTTAATATAGTTTTATTATTTTATTCCCGTGATGGTAAAGATGAATTTTCAGCAGCCATTACTCCAGTCTTCAGTGTCTCATGATCCTTCAGAAGTCATTCTAATATACTGATTTCATATCATAGCTAAAAAGAAAATGTTGTGCCTTCTTAATGATGTGTGGAAATTGTGACCCTGTCTTTTTCGGGATTCTTTGATTAACAGAAAGTTAGAAATAATGCATTTGTTTGAAATAAAAATATTTTGCAACATAATAAATGTTACTGTTATTTTTATTTAATTTTACTCATCCGTGCTGAAGGAAAATATAATTTCATCACAAACTTTTCAACAGTAGAAAACCAATCAAACATCAAATTCATACCATAAATACTGTTTCTCTTTTAATTTATTGTTCAGTCCTTCTCTGCAGGCCTTAGGCTGCAAGGGTCAAGTCAAGACAGGGTGAAAGAAAAGATCACCCTTCCAATCATTTATTTTTATCTTTCTCAGATGTCACACACAACAACTTCTCAAAAAGTACCTACATGGATCAATATCTATTTACTGACCTAACCCCTGTGTATGTGTATGTCAAAGCAGGCAATCTAAAGCTGTTTGAAGTATTTAATCTGGCACAGTCCTGCCCCCTGACCTGTCCAAAACACGGACCTCTCCGTCCTAAAGGCATGCTGCTCTCCAGCGATAAACAAGGCTGGGAAGTTGTTTCACACTTGTCACAATGTTGGTGGCAACCGACCCCCTCTGAATTGTCTGTCTCGATTTCTTCCAGGCTCTTGTTTGCTCTCCATCTCAGCTTTTCAGAAAACAACAGAACCTCATAGAAATATAGAAATATAGAATATAAATATAGGGCCATAGAAATATGACTTCTTAAACTAAGATGGTCCAGTGGCCGAACTTACCCCATGTTAGGGGTAACTTGAGCCATATCAGCCAGCTATATTTATATGAAATTAAAACTTGCATGTAATGAATTAATATTATTATATGAAATACATTTTAAAACTATGTATCCAGTTTCAAATAATGGCCAACATTATCGTGATATTTTCTTAAACATACTCATAAAACAACCAGAAAGGTATTAAACATTCAGAACTTTTTAATGCTTGTAATTTTGGTGAAGTGAAGATAATCAGGGACATGTTTGAGGAGTGATCAAGGAGGTTACAAAGAACTAAAATTACACATTTTGCTTCTTCTTGGGCCGCTTTATTGGATAGTTAGACTAATGAGTAGATGAATAGAAAATGGAATGAAAACATGTAGGGCAGATTCAAACCTGCACAATGCTTTAACCACTGCACCAAAGCTCCCACAATATTATGAATAGTCATTATGAATATGCATATATCAATAAGTTCTACAAATATGAACATTTTTCTGCCTCAGTCTGATATCTGACAAGTTGACTAAGATGCTCTTTGTACATAGACAAAATTCCAAGTGTTTAACAAATGAATTAAATACATTTTCTTACAAATAATATCATTGAAATTTCACTAATCAATTTCACTGGGGAGCAACACTGAGACACAAAAACAAAGGGAAAACATCACAACAAGCACATAAAACCTCCAATGGGTTTATTGCTCTGACAGGCTAAGAGTAAATAAGCAGACAGCTACGCCAATCTTTCATTCAGCCGGCAGTCATCCATCCAGTGTGCACCTCTTAATCTGGTCCTGCTAGCACTGGGGAAACAAAGACCTTCAACAGATAAAACAAATGATCCCACTAGGAATGGGAAACAACTCACAGTCAACAATTCCAATCTTAACACACGTCGGCCATCTTTCTGTGATTGAGCCATGTGTGTCCACAAAAACAAAAAAAACACATTGCACCTAGTGGAAATAGTACCTAGGACCCCCAAAGTAGTACACAATTTAAAATTTGCCATCTTTTCTCATGGGCCACAAAAACTTCTAAATGCCATTTACTAATTAATTTGGAGTTTCAGGAAATTTTATCTAAAAGAATGATGGCATCAGAAGAACATACAATGTCCACTTTTTTCCCCAAAACGTCTTACTAGAAACTATCTTTCATTTAAAAATGTGGGCACTGATAAAACATACTACACTATAGCACAATATTAGTATATAGTGCTTGTTAAAAATAAGAATGAAAGAAGTAGCAATATTTTCTTTATTTTGACTTAGATCAAGAGGATTACTGAAACAGAAATAAAAAGTAGGGTGTACTTTTGCAATTCTATGCATTTGTTGTTGTGGGATGAGATGTGGGGCCTGCACTCAAAAATGGGGGTAGATGAACGCCAGCTTGCAGAGGATGAGGTTTGAAGTCTTGCATGTCACCAGAAAGACACTTTTGAATGAGTGTGCCCACTTTTCAACAGTACTACTGTTTTTTTAGAGTAAAAACATGCATACTGTACATGTAAATAAAAAGGGCATTCAATCAAATTTAAAAATATGATCATGTGAACTAAAATGCATCTGTGTCCATGTATCATAATAATCAGAAAATTAATTAACCTTTTATGAATACACAACATACAAGGTCTTGGTCACTAAATCTAGTCTATTGCTTCAATATTTTTACAAATGTGACAGCCAACTAAACAGAATACCTCTTCTCTATCTCTACCCATATATACTTGTCTGATATTTCATGGTTTCATTTCTGTTTGTCATTTAGCATGCGTGTAGTCAGAATTCAGTGCTCTTAAACTTACACATAGACTCCTCAAATATGAGCCAATTTAAATGCCTACAGTTTTCTGCGATGCAGTGTTTTTGGATATTTGCTGCCCAGAAGCATTGCTTGTCAGTTGTAGTGGTGACCTCTGTAACTTGTTCCCCTGATCTCATCCTAATTTTAATGTGAAACTAGAGCTCTATGTCAGCCCCATGTGGAGCCCTGGAAATATCAAGCAAATACCTTCCGTGGAGGAACACAAACATCGCTGACAGACCTGATGGTTTTGTAATGAATATTTTCAAAGTGTAACAGAGAGAGTAATCCAACTGCAGTCTCAGGTCAGGAAAAGGACCGTGTCAAAAAAGCCACAGCACCTCATGAAATTTTACAAGCAAACTTAAATAAAGTTTTACAATTTATAAAGCGGACACTGTCCTTATGGTCAAGTTTACACCTTTTTTCAGAGCTGTGGAACTTTCTACTTCGAAACAGAAGCTACTGTAAGATACATTCTTATATGCGTATCTAAATGAAAAATAAATGCTGTAGATGCTCAAACTATGAATAACACTAAATACGGCTACAAGCAAACTGTGAAAATCTCGGTGTCAAATCTAAATAGTGATAGAGTTCAGTGAGAAACAATGACACCTCTGTTGTTTTGTTTCACTCTGTTCACACTCTAATGACCTTGTGACTCTGTGATGTGTACAATAAACAAGTGTGCAATAGTTCCTTCTCTTATTCACAGTGTTACATTCACCTAGTTGAGTTCATATCAAATCAGTTTTTTTTATAATTAATAATTAATAGAAAATATTTACATGCACTTATAATCAAATAATCATTTTTGCTTTTGAAATTGAATTGATCGGTGGAAAGCTAGAAGCATAAGGAGATTATGCGATAACCAGAGATCCGTGAAGCATCAAGTGCCAAAAAGAAAAAAAAAGGAACATCTGGCACATAAATTGGAACAAAACAGCATTACATTGCCAAAATATATGTAACTTCCTCAAAGTTATGCTTCACTAGCTTTCTTTGTGTGAGATGGTTGTCCATAGAATGGAAGAATGGCCCAGTGAGGAATTTAGGTAAGCACTAACTGAACTGACTTATGCCAGGCAAATTTTTAATTAAGTTTTCACAGACTAAAGTGGTAGAAGAAGGGGGTCTCTACATTGTTGCCCCAAGGCAGGATGATAAAGAAGAGCAACACTGGGGAAAGAATGAAAGCTTTGTAGAGCAAAAATTTTAAAGACCAAAAAGCGCACTTATTACAGAAACTACTCATCTTTTAACTGAGCTTGCACATATATGTTCAGAACATAGCCTATCTGTGATATACATAATCATGACATATAGAAGAAGCTCAAAAGAACAACTAACACAATTCAAAATAGTGATGAAATTCTATTATGGGACACAAACCATCAGTTCACATATATCCCTAGCAGGCAGAAAAGACCACTTACCTGTGGGTGACACAGAAAAGTGATGATTCTACAAAAAAGAAGCCCACACATAGAAAACAAAAAATGGCATTTTGGTTCTTTAAAGCCTAGATTTATTTATCAATGCATGTATTGATCTGCCTTTTTGGGCCCTTCATAAAGATCAAGGGATCCAGGGCGGTGAATCCTGGGTGCTGACGCCGGCACACAATTACTGCAGGCCTCACTGATTCCATTTACCAGATTAAGCACTTTGTAAACATTTGATAACATTCAAAGAAGGGGATCGGTTGTCCCAAATAGAATTACTCACAGATGCAAGTCATCTGACAGGAATAGTTCTAATTTCTAGTATAGATTGTTTTCATGCAGAATTCTAACATGATAATTAAATCTGCTGTTCTGAGCCCCATCTCAAGTGAAGTCACATGGTCCCTTTAGTCATTTAGCAATTAGCTGGGATATTGAGAGCCGCGGGATTCCAGGGCAAGGTTCCTGACTTCCAAATGACAATTTGCCACCGTGCTTTGATGATTTTATTATGTGTTTAAATAATACAAATAGCCTGATTCCCTACAAGTTCCTGCACTAAACAGAAGACCACTCAACTGCTAACAACATAAAAAGCAACCAGCACAAGGCCATTAGCAGCCATTCACAAAGTTACACTAGTTTTTCATACTGAGGTTTGAGAGTGAAGCAAAGTTTGCTTTAAGAAATTAGTGTTTATGAGAAATATGTGCAGCAGTGTAGGATAATACAAGAAACATGCACATTGAAATTTAAAAATGTGTTTTCTGTTTTGTTACAAAAATATAATTACTTACCTATAAGGCCCTGGTTTAGCTCCTGCGCACCTAACTAGTCTTCTACCACGGTATAATCCATCACGCTCCCTAAGGTCACAAAACGCTGGACTTTTGGTAGTACCTAGGAAAATAAAGTCCACTAAAGGAGGTAGAGCTTTGCGCATTTGGCTCCCAAACTCTGGAATAGCCTTCCTGATGACATTCAGGGTTCAGACACACTCTCTCTGTTTAAATCTAGATTAAAGACACATCTCTTTGTTCAAGCATTTGAATAATGCATCTCATAATCTTGGACATTGGTTATATCTGATCAAATGCGCATTATTGTTCTTAAGCTTGGGTTAAACAAATTAATTTTACTTGGTTGGAACAGCAGCTATGCTAATTATGTCTCTATCTGTTTCTCTGTTTTTGTCATGGGATTGACATCCTGTGAAAACCAGGATTTACACAAGCTCCAATCTGGATCCAGAACACTTGAGAAGAGATGATGCGAACCCCTCAGAGGACCCCAGATGATGCTAACCCTGAAACAACATAAGTTTGATTGTATCATATAATAATTGCTGTTAATATTGTTCATCGTCTGTTTGATAGTCTTTTAATTTATTATTCTGTATATTTCTGCCATATGTACATAAACTGACAGTCACCACTGATAAGCTACAGGACTACTAAATATTGTAGAAACTTAATTTTCTGTAAAGTTGCTTTAATAAACTTGAATTGAATTTTGTTTTGTCAAATTAGAAAGATTACTAAATAAAGACCTACAAATGTATAAGATTTATACAAACCTTTAGATCATTTTTGTTCTTATTTCCCATTTTGACCAACAGATGGCACATTATAGTGAATCAGTCCAGTGTTGCCATGAACTGCTGGTGTGGTATTTGCATTTAATATCAGCAGTCTGTTCCATACAATTTCCATCCACCTAAAAAAATTATTCAAAGAATAATTGTTTTCTTTAATTTTCTTTATTTATCCCACCCCAAGGGTGTAAATTTAGAAAGAACAAGTTATTTTCCTCAGATTTAGCATTGTATACAAGGAGTTCTCAATCCAGTACAATCCAATACATCCACCTTGTCTGAGCTGAGAAAGATCCTTTTTAAGACTTCTTGTTAATCGGGTGTGACATATAATGGGCCACTAAAACTGCAAACAAAGCCATTAAAAACAATGCAGTTAGCAGGATTTATTTATGTCAAGTTTAAAAACCATTAGGAATATTAACCATGGTTTTACTACAAATATAACCAAAAAAAAGTTTAAGTAAAAAAAGTTATTGTAGTTCAACCATATGGTAGGCACATATTAATCATGGTTTATATTAATATTTAAACAAATGGTAATCAATCAGCAAAAAAAAAAAAAAAAAAATGTTTTTTAAAATCATATAATGCTCTATCAATAATTGTCTAAATCATATTGCTCTACAAATATCAGGTGAATAGCTGTCAGTCAGCAAAAAACATGAGCTATTTTGCCCCTCCTGTCAACAGACATTTGTAGTTTACAGTTACATAATACATTGGTTCTATATTCTTTGTTGATCTTTATAATATATACAACTGTAGATGGCTGAATGTCTTATCAGAAAATAATATCGTAACCTCAAGATCATTAGCAGTAGCACAGTTTCCCTGCAAATGCACCAACATTAACTGCTCTTGTGAAGCATTCCCTGTGGCGCTGACAATCTGGCGTGTTTTAGGAGCACACAAATATTAATGTTATAGTTATGAGAATCACATTAATTACGTAGGCTATACCACGCTGAGAAAACTTCTTCAGACATTACGTGCAATATTTAGGAATGTCTTAAAATATTTCAATAACTAAATATATAAACTGTAGCCTACATATGAAAAACCCAAAGAACAGAAGACTACTTTTTTGAACGCAGACTCTGCAAGGCGGTCATAATTACATTGGCAGGGGACGTGTGATCTTTTTAATTATTCTGCTCTTCATTTCTGTCTCACCATTCAAAATGCTCGAAACCCCATCTTTATAACCCCAGAAGGCTATAAATTACCTAACTTTGAGATGAAGGCGACAAGCAGATCTCTTTCATTTGCTGGCTAGAGATGTGCAGGGGATAATTGAATGGACCATTCTCTGGCCACAAAAAAAGAAAGTACACTTGTTATCTTGTGAACTCTCAATATATAAGATAGGAATCTAGTGAATATCAGCATGAAAGATGGAATTAACAAGAGATCTTTTTATTGTTCTGGAAGGTCATTAGGCTGCCAATTGGGTAATTATGGAAATGCTCTGAATGTTTTCCCCCTTCAGTTATAGGATCTGAGACCCTTCAATCAGCCCATCTCGTGGGAAACTTCAGCCATAACTGCAAGTGTACCAGCAAAATCAGATTAGACAAAGATATTTCATTAGTATTTATTGCCCGAGGCATTTGTTGAAAAGAGAAGTTGTGAGACTCAAATGGAAGAATTATTAGCTAATGACAAGGGCCATAGCCCACCTAAGACATACACTTGAGTAGACTTAATGAATTGAAGCCATTGATTGCATCGACTCTGGACATCTATTCCTTCTGGAAACAGTGTTCAGTGAACATCATAATACACAACAATGCTGCATCAATGGAATCAAAATCTTGGAGGATCAGGATGGAAACAGTTAAAATTTAAATATATATATAAAAAATTGACAATTTAAGAGTTACTTAAAAGTAGCCTAAAGCCAAAGTAATGGAAAAGGGACAACCTGCAGTGATGAGTTCATCCCACTTTTTAGACTACTTTGAATTGAATTAGCCAACATTCAATAGAAATAACAGAATAATCTACTGATAAAAAATATTTACAGTGTGCCAAATTTATGATGTGAGAATTCGAATATTTTTTTTACTACTAATAGAAAGGGGAATAGGACATGACTACAGCGATAATGTGTAACTTCAGTCCATAGCTAATTATAGCGAATTACTCTCGCGAGATTATATGAATATGGAGCTCCCCACAGTTATCAATGTGTCTTAGAAGAGTCCCATGTGACACCACTCAATAACTCCGTCATTTCGCGTGGTGGCGGTGATTTTCTTAACCGCGGATTCTGACTGAATAACAAGCAAGGTAATTAGCTCTAAAGCTATGGGTAAAGTGATTGAAGCATCACTATTGGAAAGTCTGATTGAGATCAGGAGTCAGGAAGATATAACAATTAAATTTATAACAAATAAATAATTATAAATCTTTTATCGAAGTTCACAGTTGTTTTCCTATAGTAAGTAGCCTACAGAAAAAAAAATATTATTTAAAACCAACTCTACAAGGGCAAGCCCTGACTGTCTTTTAAATTAACGTGAAAAATTGACTGACTAGATTTTATATTAATAGGTACAGGTTAATATGTTTTGAATATGAAAAGATACCATTACTGTAACGAATGGAAATTGGGAATATTGTGTGTTCCTCTCGGTGAGAGAATAACGCGGTTATCAGAAAAAAAGAATACAATTTAGACGTGAAAAAGGAAACGAACTTGCGTTAAGTAGGAAGTTCGTACTAGTTTTATTAAGACAAGACCTAAATAACACCCTCTCATCGTGCTAATGTGCTACTTCAGTCTTCATCTAAATAACAATGACACGTAGCCTACAAACCGAGTAACATCACACATACTTAACTATATGCGCATTGGCATGTTAATCTGTCTGAAGGCGTCATCTTTGCACCCATCCTCGACATCATGGGCCAGATCCCACCATATCAAACATAAAGCGATATCAAAAGATAATTTTGTAAAATAAACTATAAAATGCACTACGTTAATTAAATTACATATGCATTAAGGATTATTATAGGCTTCACATTAATCTAAAACAACAAACTAGCAGAAATGTAATTATCATACAGGGGAATGAGTTTTATTCCAGAGATCCTCCGTACTGATAGGCAACTGATACCAGAATTCTTTAATTAGGTTTGAGGAAATCAGTTAGGAAATTGTGGCAGTTACTTACGTGCAACCCTTTTAATTCTACTTCCAGCTGCAGAAAGAGAAAAATTATAATCTTCAGAACAATAAAATTAGCATTAGGCTATTCATTAAATGATACATTTGAATTCATCAAGACATTTTATGGAATTCTGTATTTTGTGTGGAAAACATTTGTTCAGGAAATGTAATTATAAAATGGAATATTTTACATCACAAAAAATCATACAGCAGTCCGGTGTTAAATACAATTAGATTACCAATATTAATGATTTCATATTAATTTTCAAATGCATGGTCCTTATTGTTTTGACACCCTTTTTATTATTCCCCATTGATGATAGCTCAAATCTTAGTTATTCGTCCATTGATTTTCACCTGCTCATTAAAAAAGTGTTTTGATACCGTTGTCATTTACCATTTTGTAGAATTATGTTATGTTCAACTGAATTTGCGGAGCATAACACAGATTTTTTTGTTTGGCTGTAATGATAGGAACCTGCAGGATGTTACTACAAAGGAGCATGTTAAAAATGAGCTGGATCATATTGTTTGACAGAAAGTTGCAGGGTGATAGAGTGGATTCTTCAAGAGGGGGAAAATGGTGAATTCAGAGAGAAAAACGGAGACCTTGCCTTCTGGTGGGTATAGCCTTGGGGAATCACGGTGTCGACCGTAGAAAATCCAATTAAGGATTGCATTTAAATTAAAAGTCATTTTTTAACCAGAGTATGACGTGGACACTTCCCTTTCTAGATGAGAGGAACAGTTTTCCTGCAAATTGTTCCTTTTTATTAAATCTGACATGCTGATAATGCGGAGCTGACGTAAAATAACTGGCACAATAACCGTAATTAACCCTTGCGTTCGGGTCTGTGGAACCCGTTTTGACTTTTTTATCAAAAGAAAAATTATACTATTAATTATTTGTATTTTTCAAACTCAGACTCATTTGCCTTTTTTCATTTACTGTGAAGAACTTAGATCAGAACAAATGTTCAATGACCACTCACTGTACACCCCCTTCACATTTATATTACATAGGATCTTCGGGTCGAGCTAATAAGAGAGAGAGTTTGAGTTTGTGTTTCTGCCCCTTCCATTTCTGCACAAGATTGTCGCCATTTAATTAATAAAATGTGATCTAACAAAGGTAAAGGGCACATGTTGTTAAACATCTGCTGAGTATTTTAACATATAATTTTTGATTGTGTTGAATGAAAAACCCAAAACTGCAGCGGGTCCACCAGACCTATGGGGTAACAAAAATATGAACACCACACCTGGTTACACCGGGATAATAGCTCGCTAACAAAGCAATTAATTTATTACAGTTGTACAAGCTTACCCCCAACTGTGCTTATATACTAAAGAAACTAATTTTTACACTACCAGTTTTGCAAAAGATGAGACGCTAACGAAATAAATTGCATTACAACGAAGTACAGAATCATTTATTCTTTAACAATCTTTTTATTAGTATTATTATCAAAATTATATGACACGTTTATGACTGAACAGTGTAGTTTGCTGTGCATACAAACAGCATGTCAAATCAAACACCCAGTACCATATGTCGATTTAGATAAAGTACGAGTCAGGACAAAATGCTGATAATAGACATTTTCCAAAACAACAACAACAACAACAACAACAACAAAAACCTTTAAAGGGATTTAAAACAATATTGACAAGAATTATCCTATGTTTAATTTATTAAAATCGTGAAATGTCCTATTTATTAATGTATTAAACCATTTATTTTATTGAGTCCGTGCATCATTCATATACCCTTCAAATGCGAGGCACAATCGTAGTTCAAGTTCAGTGTTCATCTGGGTTATACATCCTTTCCTCCTCTGCTCAGCAGATCCCTTCTCCCCTGAATGGACACATTCCCCATTACGCCCTTCAATTTTCCATTCTATCTCTTTTATTTCAGCGATTTAATTAGGCATAAATTCGATCCTGCTTTGCTATTTGTAAGCTATTTGTTTCTGACCTTGCTGGGTAATCACATTCAGCCACTGTATCCGCACCGTCACCTGCTATGCCTGCGTCTCCCTAATAGGTTCATGCTGGAAAGAGTTAGCTTATTATTCTAAAAGGTTTTGTCGGGTTAAGCCGTGCATGTGTGCTTAAATGTGCATTTCATTAACAAACTGCGAAGGTATAAAGCCGGATTTACAGAGCTTCAAAAGATCACAGAGAGGACGAATTTGATCTCCTTTTGGGCGATATCATCCACAATGTCTTTCAGTGCGCACCGACTCGAGATATATGGCCTTTTACATTTTAAGCCGCTGACAAAACCCTTCATCATTCTGCAACATGCAGCGCTACAACGCAAGCGAACAACCGACCTAAGCATGCTTTTCTATTTTGAATTAAACAATAGCACAATTACAATCACAATTAGGCTACAATCTAAAGCAATTAATCAGCAGATGTTTGGAGTTTGTTGAACTAAGTCGACTCCTATAATATTATTCAAAATATGTATCTACTACAGTAACAACGAAATGTGTATAGGCCCTAAACTATTAAACAATTATTAGCAAATATTGGTTTTAGGGTGCTCCGACTTCATCTTCTAAGTAGCCCGTATTGATAAACGGGACATCACACGGGCCACTGTATGCTTGTCTGAGCTCTTTAACACCGTTAATAAGACATGATTCAATTAATCTCATTCATTCACCATGCAAAAAAAAAAAAAAAACGCTTCAAAGATGTAGTACAAGGAAAGGTCGAGGTGAAAGGTGGTGGCCTATTTGCAGATTAAATTTAAACAAAAACAAGTGAAATATATATATAGCTACTGAAAATATAATATAACCAGTATTTAATTCCCTATAGGCTACTTTATACCAAAAAAGCATATAATTTTTATACTAAGTAATAATAATAATTTGTATTATTGTTATCACCATTATAATTATTATGATTATTTTATTGACAATAATTAATAGTTGGATTCAGTAGAAACATATATAGCAGCACAGTTGGCTATTTTGAGAGCAGTGCTGCAAAACCTGCACCAAAATACAGAGATAAGCGATTCACTGAAGATATGGAGCTTTACAATTTGCTTTCTAACAGTTCTAGCAGTTTTCTCCATTACGAAATTGATATAGGCTAGTCTATTTTGTAAGCTCTAATAGAATGGTGGTGAGAATAATTGATTCGAGCGTCAATTACATCAGCCTTTATTTTCATTACAGCTGGGCAGATATTCCAAGCTGTAGATCGATAAGACTATATGTGGTTAAATATGTGGTTAAATACGTGATGAAACTAAACAAGGAACTTTTTTTCTGTACACTGACGAAAACGGGACAATCACATAGAATGTTTAATCTCTCAGATGTTACAAGAAACAAAAGCGACCAAGTACAAATAACAAATAAAACGGTATAGGCTAATTAAACCTTGCAGTTCCCATGAAGCACACTGAGAAGCGTTTTCTCAAACGATCCAGGAAATGTTATAAGAGTTTACATATTCCCTCTCCGCTTTCTTTTTCTTGGGAATATCCCACATGCGTCGCTCACCTGTGCGCGTGTGAATGGATTCTATGCATTTACCCGCGCGCTCATTTCCTACTTAATTCATATGTTAACACGAGCCATGATGAGGGTCGTTAGCACCTTTACAAAGATCTTTATTTAGAGATTTCCATTGTTTTTGTACTTATTTCAACCGTAACAAAATCAGTGTTGCTACATCTACAGAAACAATAGTGTAGCCCTTTTTTCCCAAACTGAATTCTATAAAGAACTGTAATACAAGTAAAATATTTAAAATTGTTCGTTTAACCATGCAGTATTCGAGCACACAATATAAATGGCAAGAGATTCAATTAACTTAGCTGTAGACGTTTTCGTTCAGCAGCTTTCAATATAATTGACCTAAGAAAAGTTAAGTTTGCGTTTAGCGCGGGCGAGTGAAAGCACGTCAGCTCTGGAGATGATTTCAATCACGCAGGCCGATTTTCTCCCCTCCACCACCGCTAAATGGTCTATGACGGACGAACAGAGGCGATGTTACTGTTGTTCCCTTTGTTGACAAATCCATGAAACAACTTCAGCTCAGCGGTATAACAGCTCGACCTCTGACGTCGGCGGATCACGTGACGCGGCTGATAGTATATCTTTAAGTGAAAAGTAATCTATCAGACAGTCCTTAAAGCCTGCTTTTCAAAGCATGTGTCATCTTGATTCCTCGGTGCAAAACCACGCTTAGGTTTCGAGGAAATACAGTGGAAAGGAGAAGAGGTGTAAAGAAGCCTTTGGACTGAAGAAATATTTTCTAAAATTTAAGTTTTCCTGGCAGGCCGGGACTGACCTGCATTTATAGCCACCGGTCGTCATCTGATCGGACCGTGCTCTTACCTTGGGTTGTTCCAGAAGTAAAGTGAGCGGTGATGACCCTGTCTGGAGGCACCAGTGCCAGCAACATGTCCGGTCAGACCGTGCTCACAGCTGACGATGTGGATATCGACGTGGTCGGGGAGGGCGACGAGGGGATGGAGCGAGACAGCGACTGCGAGAGCCAATGCATGCAGGACCGGGGAGATGAGGTGGAGGAGATCGAGGTGAAGGAGCGCAGCGACAGTCCTTGCGAGAGTGCCGGTGAGGGAGAGTCTAAGGGGGATATTCAGGAAAGCTCCCCCGGTCCCGTGCAGAGCAAGCCCAAGAACAGCCTGGTGAAGCCGCCCTACTCGTACATCGCCCTTATCACCATGGCCATCCTCCAGAGCCCGCAGAAGAAGTTGACTCTCAGCGGAATCTGCGAGTTCATCAGCAACCGCTTCCCTTACTACCGGGAGAAGTTCCCGGCCTGGCAAAACTCCATTCGCCATAACTTGTCCCTCAACGACTGCTTCGTCAAGATCCCACGGGAACCAGGCAACCCGGGCAAAGGTAACTACTGGACGCTCGACCCCCAATCGGAAGATATGTTCGACAACGGCAGCTTTCTGAGGAGGAGGAAACGCTTCAAGAGACACCAGCAGGACATTTTCAGGGAGCAGACCGCCCTCATGATGCAGAGTTTTGGGGCATATAGTATTGGGAATCCCTACGGACGCCACTATGGAATTCACCCGGCCGCCTACTCGCACCCTGCAGCTGCTCTGCAGTACCCGTACATTCCCCCGGTGGGTCCGATGCTCCCTCCGGCAGTGCCTCTCTTGTCCTCCGCAGAACTGAACAGAAAAGCATTTAACTCTCAACTAAGCCCAAGTCTCCAGTTACAACTAAACAGCCTGAGCACGGCGTCAATAATCAAATCCGAGCCATCCAGTCGACCATCGTTCAGCATAGAAAACATTATCGGGGTCTCCAGCAGCTCCACGAGCGCACAGACTTTCCTGCGCCCGCCCGTGACGGTACAGTCTGCCTTACTGAGCGCACAGTCCCTGTCTTTAACCCGGACATCTGCCATTGCACCAATTTTCAGCGTCCCGTCAAATATCATCTCCGGACAATTTTTACCGACAGTGTCCACAGCAGCGGTATCTAAATGGCCTTCTCAATGATAAATCAAACTATTTTTTTAGACATATATATTTTAAAGACGATACAGCACGAACTATAGGCAGCACTGGACAATTCGTCCGCATCAATGTAGCCATGTAAAGACTTTTGAGGAAAAAAAAGAAAATTCATAATCAAAAAGAATGCTTTCAGTACAGGTAATGTTTGTAAATATTTGTACAAAGAAATTATTTTACATGTTTTTTTTTCTTTCCTGTTTCATTTCGTTGCTTAAAGTTAGCTATAGCTGAGTAAGCCTTATTTTTCCCGTATTTTCTTATCATTTTGAAAGCGATTTTAAAATGACCCCCCCCCCCTTGTTTTCCAATATGAAATATTAAACTGTTCTTATTGAAAGACTGAAAAAGTAGGCTATGTTTATAAAAAATTAAATATATGTATTCTACGTAGCTATATTGTGTTGTAAATCAACTTCATTTGTTAATAAATTTGAAAACAATCCAATGCATCTCAGGCACAATCGACTTTAATAAATCAAATATATGTTTTCAATTACAGGAATGTAATCAGACACAAGAAATGTGGGCTATAAATTATATTCATACGTATATTAGCCGAGTCATATTATGGGTTTAAATATTCAAGTATGCGATACAGTTTTCATCTCAAAATAGAAGAAATGTTAAAACAATAAATGTTTTCATTTATGAGTGTTATTGGCTAGCTAAAATGAAAAAAATAAACGAAATATCATGATTATATTTTGAGACGGTTAATTTGCGATTAAGGCATTTTGAAATGGTTTATTATATCAACGGTCCTTTATACAATTAATAACATGACATTTTTATGTTTTTTTAGGTTCTCTTTAGGTTATAAAAAACACTGTAGGCCTACATACGAAAATGTTCTTTTATCTCTATGTAAATTCAACTCTAGGCAATAATTTCATCAGAACAGCATCTCAGTTTCAGGCTGCAAAACAAAACAACCATCACTAACGGTTTCAGCCATCCCTCCTTAAATTTGCATTAAAGACAAATGGCTATTCTAACCATTACCAAAATCAGAATATTAATTGCAAATTAAACTAAGCTTACTTAATTCTACAATTTCGACAATGTAGGTTACAAAAAATATCAGCATTATTTCCAAATAAAAAGGTCAACAGCCGTCGAGAAGCATTTACACGTGAAAATGCACTGCGACCTAAAATGTTTGGGAAGTTGTTCTTATTAAAGCAACCCTCTTACACAGTTGTGTCTAGCTAATCAGTTCTACTCAAACAGCAAATGGTAGATGGTGTGTGCACAAGAGCTGGGGCTATATTTAAGTTATACCCATGGGAAAAGAAAAGGAGCCGCTTCTTGAATTCACTTTCAGGCTAAAGACGCTGCTGAGACTGACCTCCTGAAAAGCACTAACAGGGCCTTCACAACTTTTCGTATTCCTTAAAGTAAATGTTTGTAAGCACATTGTTTTGATGCCTTCTGTCACAGTGGAATTCGACAGCACATTCAGTAATTTATTGCTGCATTTCACTGTTAGAAATAAAGCCTTAATCTAATTTGCCCAAATTAGGTCGTTGCTGTTTTAGGTGTTGTTCTCTCAATGGTTATATATACAAACGCATTTGTAATAGCACTCATAGGGTATGTAAAATCTTTTTCAGATAATTCAGTTTGATCTATAATGTATTTATCAACGATAAAGCTAAACCGAAAATTGGACATTCAAAAATAATTAGCTATAACATTAATATTATAATAACATAATATTAATTGAAAAAAACATTCGAAGGCTAACATCTGAAAAGACACCGAGGAGATGATTAAGAAAATAAATAGGCTATGATCGCATTCTATAATTAGCCTATTGCACATCAGATGATGATGATGATGATAATGATGTCTTAAGTCTATCACTAGATGGCGTTTTCACGTTTTCAGGAATAAATTACATGACACGACTGCTTTTGCTAATGGGTGCACAATTTCGATGCATCTAGGCTACAGTTACCGTGGTCATATCTCTAAAATAAACGTGCTTCTTTGCATCTGTCTTAAGGGTCACGGTCGCGCACGTGGAGCTGTTGGATGTTATTTGTTTTGGACTAGAGATACTGTGAAATTGTTCAGATTCAACGGGTTTTAATGAGGGATCTATCTATAGGACGGCTGGTGGGAGAGAGTTGACTCTTTAACGAATGTAAGATTACAACGCATACTGCTTTATGCCTAATAGCGAGCCTTTGATAGGCATATTTGCTATTAGGCCTATACAAAAATAAATAAATAAAAATCACAATAAAAGACACCTTACGCCAGATTTAACAATTATGAATGTCAGTGATCATTTAACTGTTGTTCAATAAGAACAGTCATGCCATTTTGTTTCAGCAACAGTATCTTGAGAAGTATGCAATTCATTCAAGTTCGGTCGCGTAACATTTAACAGACTTAAGACGTTTAACAACAACTGTTTTTGGGAACTTTTTATGTTCCTTGGCGTGTGAAATACAAAGGAAAACCCCTTGCTGAGCATTTTGAAAGTGACAAGTGATCGGACACATTTCTGGGTAAACTAAACAACGCTTTTACCTTTGTGGATCCACCTGCTCACCGCGCTACACAGGTGTAGAGTCTCCGTGTTCCCATTGCCTATCCGAGCTAACAAATTTTTAGTTCCCAGAACGTTCTGGGACCGTTCCCTGGTGGTTAGCCAGGAAAGTTTTCTTAACATAAAGAGAATGTTCCCTTTAGGTTGGGGGAACGTTCTGGGAGCCTCAAACGTTCTAAGAAAACGTTCTTAACTAATCAACAGGGAACGTTAAAAGGTTCTCAGGAAGTTCTCCTAACCTCTTTACTCAGATATCACTCACGATATCACTGCTGTACGTAAGTTTTAAACTTGTTTAACGTTAATCATTAAAATAATCGCTTACGTGCGACGTTACCAGGTGCTGTCCATGGCGGTGGTGCTGAATTGATATCGATGGCTCGAGAATCGATTATTAATTCTATGCACGGGCCACTTCACTGCGTTATATGAGAAAGCAGTGTTCTTTATAAAACAAGTTTTCTTTTTAAATAAAGACATGGAACCTTTTCAGAACTTGCGTGAAACTTTTACTTTCAAATTTGCAACATACATCAGGTCAGGAAAAAAATAAATAAAAATAAATAAATATATATATATATATATTTATACCTCCCAGTGGTCACCACATAAAATACAAGGGGAAAAACCTACATGAGACACTGCTTAATAATTTAACATCTTCTAACAAAAGAAAAAGAAAGAACTGTAAACTGTCAAAAGTGATAAGGTATAGCTAAGAGTGGCGCAGACCAACCGTACGAAAATATGACTTACAGGAGGTACTTAACTAAGAATGTACTTAACTAAGAATGTTCGGGAAACACGTATTAACGATGAGGTAGGCTACAGGTTAGGTTTTTTTAGCTTGTGAGGTTTGTTTTTCCATATGAAGTCTAGAAAAATTTTGTTAATTCCTTTAGCAGTAGAGTCATTAACAAAAAGAGAAAGCAAAGGACATACAGTACCAAACGAGATAACCCTTCTGCTTTGGACAGAAGAACCCTCCCATAAAGGGAAAGGTTTCTTTGGAGCCAAAGATTAAAGATGTTTTTGTTTTTTTTGACCTGTCCAGAAAAATGTCGCTGTTGTCGAGCTGCTAATTTTTTTGTTAAATAAATACCAAGATACCTTACAGTCTCTTTTACAGAGATACCATCAACTGAAGAATCATCACTTTTATAGAGTGTCATTATCTCACACTTGGACATATTCAGTTTCAATCCAGAAGCACATGAAAACTGCTCAATTACATTTATAGCCTTTGTTAATTGACTCTTATCTTTCAAAAAAAGAGTCGTGTCATCAGCCAACTGGGAGATTTTAATTTCTCTATCAAAGATGGATATACCTTCCAAGCTTTTTTCATGGATAATACTTAATGATAAAAGTTCTGTAACTAAAAGAAACAAAAAAGGGTAATGAAAAAGCTCTTAGAAGTGTTAAAGTTAATTAAGACAGAGCTGCTAATATCTTTATAAAACATTTCAATTATATTAACAAAAAAGTCACCAAAACCAAATAACTTGAGAGTCTGCAAAAGAAATTCATGCTCAAGGGTGTCAAACGCTTTATAAAAATCTAAGAAAAGAATTACAGCGTTAGAGTGTATAAAATCTGTATAGTCCAAAAGATCTAAAATAAGTCTTATATTGTTACAGATATGCCTATTTTTTTAAAAACCTGATTGTGTCTCTGCGATCAACTGATTAAGTTTTACCTTTAGTCTTTTAGCAAAAACCAAGGCAAAAATTTTATAATCATAGTCAGGAGTGTAATTGGACGCCAATTATCTATTAAAAGAGTGTCCTTGTCTGGTTTGGGAACAAGGGAGATAATGCCTTGTTTCATTGATGCCGTCATTTCTTTTAAATCAATACATTCTTTGTATATAAAAAGCAATGGATGTTTGATTAACTCCCAAAAATGAATATAAAACTCAACAGTTAATCCATCACTCCCTGGAGATTTTCCTCTCTTCATTGAGTGAAGTGCTATCCGAATTTCTTCAATAGTCAAATCAGATTCACATAAGGCTTTAAAGTCAGGATCAATAACTGGAACATGAGCTTGCACTTTCTTTATAAAATGATCGCAATTGTGTTTATCAAACACAGATGTGTAAATGTTTTTATAGAAGGCTGTGACAAAATTAGATAACAAATTAGGATCTATACAGTTGAGACCATTAATATTAAGAACAGTCAGAGAATTTTGTTTGCAGTTCCTCTTCTCTAAAGCGAAAAAATAACTAGAATTCATCTCTCCTTCTTCCAGCCATTTAGCCCTGGACCTAACAAAGGCACCTTTAGCAATATCTAGATATGCTTGATTAATTTGTATATGTAATTGCCTTAATTCTAACTCCTCTTCCTGAGATAAATTACCCATCGATAAAGAATTTATTCTTTCCATTTGTTCAGTTAATTTTTTATTTTTTGATGTTTTTAAATCTTTACTTCTTTTTATAGCTATTTGTCTAGCTCTGTACTTAAAAAATTCCCAATTGGCTCTGTATTCATTCATTTTATCAGAGAACATAGAGTTAATTAATTTTTTTATATTGTCATTGAAGATATTATCATTTAAAAGACAGTTATTAAATTTCCAGTAACCACGTAACTTCTGACTTTCATCATTACAACCTAATTTTAAAATGATTTGCTTGTGATCACAAAGGGGTGCAAAGGAATGGGATACACTTTTAACAAATTGCAGGGCTGATGATGAAACTAAAAATAAATCAATTCTAGATTTTATAGACATTTTACCATTTGACCAAGTAAAGTCCTTTATGTCAGGATGAAAAAAACGCCAAGGATCTGTGATGGAGAGAGAGGAACATATTGATAAAATATTATTAGAATTATTATTAATATTGAGACCTTCATTGCTTCTAGGAGGAAATCTGTCCAGTGTGTTATCTAAACATTCATTAAAGTCACCGCCTAAAATTAGAAAGGAGCCCGGGTATTTACTCAGCAATTCAGTCAATTTACAAGTAATTTGAGAAAATAAAATTTAGTTAGCAGAGAGGGAGTTACATATAAATTGCAAATAATAAAAGTTGAATTATCTTGTTTTAACGTAATAATAATCCATCTACCTTCATTTGAATTTAATACCTCCAGATTTGCCCCTTAAATTTGTGCAAAAGAATTGAAACCCCAGCTGAGTGATTAGTACCATGGCTACAAAAGATAACATTTCCCCATTGATTCTTCCAGAATTTAAAATCTGACTCACACGAGTGTGTTTCCTGAAGAAAAATTTAATCAGTTTTGCAGCTTTTACAAAATAAAAAATTTGCTTTCCTCTTTACCACATCCCGCATACCTCCAACATTTAAGTACATAACAGAGAATGAACTAAACTTGAAATCTATGGCAAGTAGAATAAAAACAAACAAAAAAACAAAAAAAAAACAAAGAAAATATGTACCAACAACTGAAGAAACTGTGCGGAAACTTTACTTTAAAGGAAGGAATGATAAACAACCCACTGAGGTCATAGAACAAACAGAATGACTCATCTTGAACCTAATCACTTCTCATGCCAAATGAACTGGCAAATTGGGCAAAAATATTAATCAGTGCTACAGAAAATCAAAACAAGACTTAACAAGTCACATTTAGACATGAATATTGAAGATTGAAACATTAATAAATCAGTTTGACTGAATATGAGGCATTAATTTACCAGCGTGACCATCTAAAATACAATAGCTGAATTTCACATCAAACCAGAAAAAATGGGAGAATGCAATGCTACTACTTCACATTGGCGAAGTCAAATCTCTTCCCGTCAATCAGAGCAAACGATCCACGGAAAGAAGCCTTTTTCCCTTCATTTCGGGCTTTCTTGACTAAGGGCCAAAGTTTTTCTCTTGCCATCCTGTCCTCTGGGGATAAAGCCTCAGTGAGACGCAGCATGCTGTCGCGGAGGAACTTACAATCTCTGGCAGCTTGCCAGACAGCATCCCGGTAATGATGAAGAGCAAATAGTATAATAATGGATCTGTGTGTACCATAATTTCTTCGCGGGCCGAGACGATGGGCGATATCTACAGCATCCTCCACCCTCTCACTGATGCCAGGTACCACCTTGCCAAGGATATTGAGTGCAACAAGTCGGGTATCCTCTCCATCTTTCTCCTGCATCCCATGCAACTTCAGCGTCCACTTCCAACTGTACCGCTTGCAATCTCCAACCTCTTCTTTCAAAGTTGTGCTCACCTTTTTAAGATCCTGGATCTCAGCAGACATGACTTTCAGCGTCTCCTTGTGAGTAGTCACCTCAGTAACAAGCTGATGTATGGTCGAAGACAAACTTTCAATCTGCTTTGCAGTAACGGTGGTTGTCTTGTCGATTGTTGAAATTTTTTGGGACATCTCATTGCGAATAGCCGCCAAAATTTCAACGGACGTGTCATAACGCTCATTGTGCTCGCGCTTAGACTTTTTCAAACTTGGCTTAATGGGGGTGTCAGGAGGAGGAGTAGCAAGGATATCACAAAGTTTGGGTTGAGAGTCAAACCATTTGTTCGGTGTCTCTTCCATCTTCGATTCGTTTTTGTTCTCTGATGAAAAGGTAACGTTAGCATCCAGGGTAACTTCACATGTATTTTGGACATCCATCCTTGACTCATGCGCAGGCACTAACATGGTAGCAACTGGAGCTTGTTTATATTTTCTTCTGCTCATAAATTTGCCTCAAAGTGAGAGATTAATTGCCAATCTCTTATATTTGTTCATTCATATACAATATGTACACTATTTTGGTTGTAATATCATCCAATCTTAAACTTTCCCGACGACACTTCGGAAACACCTCCTACCTCGCCGCCATCTTGACCGTGCCCCCGAGTTTTTTTGACTAACCTCAGCCCACAGGAATACGCGATGACGTCATACTTTAATAAACATCTTTAATAAATAAAATGTCCAGTATCCAGTACACTGAAAAACTGAGTGCATGTTGTCTCTACTCAAGTCATACAGTGACCTTATTTATGACCCATTAGTCATGGAAAATATGTTTTCTAATGTGTAACACATCTATTTTGTTTTTTCACTTGTAAACAATATTACATGAACAGTATTTTACAAATATGTATTAGAATATGAAGATTGTTGTATTGGTCTGCAAATCATAAAAAAACTGTTAGAGCACCTTTACTGAATTGTTAGGTCAACAGACAGTGTTATCCCTGGATGATGCAGAATGACTTAATATTTTCTTTTATAAATTTGTGTTCACAGAATTAATTCAAAGACATCTGATTCTGTATAACCAAAGTATATTGCTAAATGTTTGTGTACACAGATTTTTTCAGCTGTTCAAGATCTCGTTGACTGTACTGGTGACCTTTGCCCTCTGCTGGATGCCCTTTTTGTCTGACCTCAAACAACCTCTGCAAGTGCTTCATCGCCTTTTTCCAGTTGCTCAGGGTTTGTTTGAGGTAATTCACATAATGTATATGTAGCATCACAAAGCATCAATGGCAAGCAACTTCAAGTTCATCTAAATATGTTCCTTTTTAGATTCTCTTGAAACAAAGCTTGGACAACTGAGATTACCTTGCCTTGAAAAATACATGTTTACTATTTAATAACATTCACAACAGTAGTTGCACAATTGGGTATTGAGCTTTAAGCTTTACTTATGTAAAACACTTGAGGAAAAATCTATGTAAATCAGTCATATTTATTGCTTAAGTAGTGAGTTTTAAACCCATCATTACAATGTGATGCTTGTGATGCTTATTCAGCTCTGCGGTTGCCTGTTATAAAATTTCCAGTGCAGGGTTGGCTTGGAAATGCCCTTGAAATCCTTATCTACATGCATTACATTTTTGTCTTTATGCATGCAGAAATGATACATAATCGTATGTAGATACAGACTGTAAACTGTGTTCAACTTTCTATTACCTCAATGAACCCCTTGGGTCTAGTACAGGATTTATTCTTAAACTCTGATAAGTAAACAAGGGTCTCACACCGAGTTTATTGGAAAACCAGAGCTGTGTGTCCTGTTCATTGTCTAAAGATAGCTATGATCTATTTTTGTAAGCCAATACTGAAATGCACGGTGTACAAGTACTGTTGCTTTCTTTTTGTCAAAGTAGGTGTGTTGTGAGAAGTAATTGAAAATATCTGCAGGGCTCAGGGCCTGGAATATATCATGCATTTGCCTGACATGAGGCTAACATAATACACAAGGTGTGAATAATTCTAAACTAGAGCCTTGAGCATTTAAGACGGAGGGATCACTAAGCGAGTCCTGGCTGTTGCTATCATGTTGTAAAGGGTGACACATGTATACATCAGAGGATGGTAAAGCTAGGTGAAATTTAGCTGATAGCTAAATCGGTGTTATTTGACTGTAGAAAAAAAGTGTTTGTTTTTTGTTTGATTGTTTGTTTTTAATGTCAAAATTTTTTCAAGGTTTAGATTTCTGTTGTAGAAATGTATGCAAATTATCGTGTATTTAATACCCTGTTTTCTAATTTTAACAACATTTAACATCTAACATCTAACATTTCAGAAACCGTAATACAAAACTTTAATGTACTGAGATAAATCAACTTGGCAAGTATGGTGAGACCTGTTAGTTGTCTAAAATTCTGTGGAGCAAAGATTTTTTATTAAAACATTTTTGGACCGCACAATGAAAGTATATGGTTTATCAGTGGACCTCATTGACTTTCACTGTATAGACAAAAACAAACATTTTTCAAAGTGGGTCTCATCTTCAGCTGTAGTGTCCACTCGTCTTCACACAGCTGTGAAAGACGAGGACTGAGCACTATGGAGAATTTCTCAGAAGCATGGCTGAAACTTTCATAACATTTACTAATTTTGTTGTTGCACAACTGTTAAAGACCACCAGTCTTTGAGGAATCACATGTCATTACCCCAGCAGAAAAGTCAAGGAGCACTCAGAATGGATTGGTTTCCTAAAGGGCGCAAGTTGGTCTTCTGTATGTGGTAAAACCGCAGTCTTTGCAACCTTGGGGACGTTATTCATGTCCTTGTTATGCATTAGGACAGACATTTAACCCTGTGTCCATAAGTTTACAAATAAGTGCATAGCTTTTTTTTGACATCATGGTTACTTGACGGGAAAATCAAGGGGAATGTTATACTTCACCCTTGCCCTTTGTACCAATGCCCACGGAGAATACCCACAGGAATTTTTATTGCGCTTTCATTTAGGAAATGATTACGCTGAGTAATGTCACTTATTTGCTTTCTCTTCAAAAGCCACATACCATTTAAAGATACTTACCTAATATGTCAGTGCTAATTTTGTAAGCATTACAGGTAATTGGAATAAAGCAGAATTAAAAAAATATATTAAAGTATTAGGAAAAAATAAAAATAATGAGAAATGTTGCATTGGCAACTAACTGAACTAAATAAGTTAAAGTACTAAAATTGAAATACAAAATTTAATAAAATGTAAAAAATAAAGTTATGTAGAAATATTTTTTTAAATAATAAAAATAATAACAGTACATAAAAATGCTAATAAAAAAAGTGAAAACCGAATATTTAATAATTATATAATTTTAATAGCAAAATATTAATAAATACTGTCATTAATTATAGTATATAATAAATGCTTAAAAAAACACTGAGGCATAACATAGCTTGGGATATATATAATTTGAAATGACGACACCAGTCAAATACTGTGCACTTTATCTTTATTAACCCGCTATTATTGTACATTTTCATTTGCAGAATAAATGAATCATGGCTGACTGTAAATAATGCATTTCTAGTAAGTGTAAACATTGGCGCGATCCACACTACTTTGGGCAGTCTTGGCCTAATTGTTAGAGAGTTGGACTTGTAACCCAAAGGTAGCGGGTTCGAGTCTCAGAGTGAATAACCAGCACTCTCTTTCACCCTCAATACCATGACTGAGGTGAGACCCTTGAGCAAGGCACCGAACCCCCGACTGCACCCCGGGCGCCACTACTCAATGAAGGCGGAGCCCCAGAGCTGACCTAACTATTATGTAATTGTCGCAGACCAATAGTAGTTCAAAGGTTTTTCCCAGCCAGTGCAAAGTTTTCTGAAAGTACACTTTGGCAAGTGGTTTCGAAACTCCTGAAACTCAAACAGACTTTGCTTTGGCCTGATTTAGTTTAAAATGACGCCACACCAGTTCTACGATTTTGCTTGAAGTCTGCCGTGGCCTATATGCTTTTCCTGGAGTTTATCTCACCTCTTACATTGTATCTGTCATGATGGACCAGATTCTTGTCCCACTAGGGTCAGTGATCTCTAATAGGGTCATTTTCCTCCAAGTGAAAGATTATGTGAGTGCTCAGTAAGCCATCCTTGAATCTCATGCATTTCCTGCATGCTGGGATCTTTCTTGTTGACTGTGAGGATGTATAAAAAGATCAGGCCGCCACGTCCTTTAGTTCCATGGGAGAGATTACGGGCTTTGGCAAAAGGGACTCTTGATCGTATTTTTCTTCTCCATTTGTGTGAATAGTTCATCTTTTATTAAAGGGATAGTTCACCCAAAAATGTAAATTTTGTCATTAATTACGACATTGTTTAAATAGTCCATGTGACATCAGTGGTTCAACAGTAATTTTATCAAGCATGTGGGCAGAGAAAACAGCCATAACGACTTTTTAACGACTATTTTAACAATGTCATTACTACATTTCTGGGCCTTGAACGTGGTAGTTACCTGGCTGTCCAAGCAGGATCAGAAAGCTCTTGGATTTCATCGAAATATCTTAATTTGTGTTCTGAAGATTAAGGAAGGTCTTACAGGTTTGGAACAACATGAGGGTGAGTAATTAATGACAGAATTTTCATTTTTGGGTTATCTATCCCTGTAATGTATGAATGTATTCAATTAAATCATTATTTTTCTTTCAGTTTTGCTCTTACTCTGTTGTTCATCCTCACTTCATCTTTAAAATTGTTGTCCAAACCCAATGTATGGCAGTTTAAGCTTGCCTTGGTAAGTGGCGTCATGATGATGAGTTTGTCTTTGACAGTTCAGCAGCTTGTATTTCTGACCACTGACTCTCCTGATCTGCTTGCATTATAGGTGAACTCCTCCCTGGCTTTTTTTCTCTTCTCCTTCCAAGTCCATGAGAAATCTATCCTTCTAGCAGCATTGTAAGCAGCAGAATATAATTCATACAACTTGATCCAATTGCTTAAAACAGTATTTTGCTCAATCCACTGATATTGTTTGATGTAGACAAAATTTATGACACAGATTAAATAACAGCGTCATGTTTAAGACGAAGTGATCAGTTTCTTTGCACTGGGTCTTTTGGTTCAACCAGTGGCATGAGTTATAGCTGGAATATTTTTCCAAAGAAGGGGTGGGAGGAAGATTACAGAAACATGCTAGAAGATAATTATTATTTAGTAATTACAAGAAAGTACTTAAGATATACTGATATTCAGTGAGTGATATTTTAACAGATTGTTATGCTTTTAAACTGTAACTTTGGGTCTACCTGATAAACGATGTAGTTATAATTGTCAAAATGCAGAAATAAAACCAATTAAATAATGTATAAAAGTTATCAAACACAATCATAAAAATAGCCTATGATAAAAAGGCAATATTGGTTGATCTCTAGACATTAGAAACATCACCTTCAATTATGTTAGTAACTGTTTAGAGGAGTATTTTTTTTTTCATTTTCTGCATGTTTATTCTTGCAAGTCATAAATCTAATATATTATGATATACATGACAGGTAAAAAATGACAGCCTGAATGCACTGTAAGTCGCTTTGGATAAAAGCGTCTGTTAAATGCATAAATTTAATTTAATTTAATATACAACATATGCAAAGAACCAGCTGCAAGCAACAGATTTTAATTCTTGTGTTATATCTTGCGTGTGTTAGTCAATCAGTGAGGCATGTTTCTGGATTAAGGGTCTCTATTAGGTGTTAAAAATAAGCTGACAAAGGAAGTGTAGTGACTTGATCACTGAGAAGAGACAATACTAATACCTAGTCCTTGCACTCTCAGCTACATAAGCATTGGTATCATATAAACATATCTGTAATGTAGTAAATATGGTTTTAAAAGTCAAATATATGTTTTACAGGCCAGTTTGCCTTGTCATCAACGAAATACCTCTGATTGCAATTTGGTTTCTACTAACGTCAAATTTCAGGTAAGATACCAAGCAGTATGTATTATTAAATTAAAACCACAGTATTATAAATAAATTATTCCTTACGGTTAAGTTTAGAAACAAAATCAACAAATGACTATAGTGAGAGGAAAAGAAGTATCCAATAGGGAAGTCCCAGTTGTCCACAGTAATTGTTGTGTGCATGGTTTAGTGTAAGGATATCACTGGATTACATGACATAGCCCACATACCATTAAACTAAGACCCCTTTGTGTAAACACAACCCACCATTCTCTGGATTCACACCGCCTGCTTCCACAAAACTGTTTTAATCCTGCATATTTATGTTTTTTAGCTGAAGACATGATGTTCTTTGTTATGGAAGATAATTGAATTATATTCTATTATAGAGTAATTGTTGCACTATTAGGGGAAATATCCACAAGAACATACAGAGACAACACATTGCCACAGTTTCCTATGCCCCAAACACACCATTTATTAGCACACTTTCTACTCATTGTTGCGAAATGTTGTGCCATCAAAATTCACAGCTAGTATTGTTTTTTTCTGCGTCATGACCTGGTTTGCTAAGACAAAGATTGTTTTATTTTGTCAACACTTTCTCAATAGCAGTATTATTCATAATATGGTTGGTGCAAATTATTGTTTTTCAGTCAAATGCCTATGGAAACAGCTTAGCTAGTTAGCTAAAAGTTTACTTCCATGCCTTATATACAAACCAGATTCCAAAAATGTTGGGACACTGTACAAATTGTGAATAAAAACAGAATGCAATGATGTGGAAGTTTCAAATTTCAATATTGTATTCAGAATACAACAGAGATGACGTAGAAAATTTATAAAGAAAATTTGTAGCAACTTGCACTCGCTGAGGGCAGTTCATGTACCTGGGCTACAGAATCTGGGTCCAGACAGGCTGTCCAGAAACAACATTCCCACGGGCGAATGGTCTCTACACCCGCAAACAGCCCTCTGTTTTGGGAGAGATTTGGCAGGGCGGAGGTGGACCTCTTCGCGTCCCACGAAAACGCTCACTGCCCCGCGTTCTTTTCCAAGAACGAAAGCGTGCTGTCACAGGGATGGCCGTGCTGCCCGCTTTATGCTTTCCCCCCCGTCTCCCTCCTTCCGCAAGTGATAGAACGGATGAGAGAAACAGGATGTTCAATACTGCTTGTAGCACTATTTTGGAAGAACCAACCATGGTTCCCAGATTTGATGCAGTTAGCAGACACCGCCCCGTGGCCAGTGCCGTTGAGGAGGGACCTCCTCTCGCAGGCCAGGGGCTCGATTTGGCACCCTCAACCGGAGTTGTGGTCCCTCCATGTGTGGGCGCTCAACGGTTACCCGCTGATCTCTCAGTGGGAGTGCTAAATACCATCACTCAGGCTAGAGCTCCGTCGGCATGACGGCTGTATGCCTCGAAGTGGTCGGTGTTCTCCAGCTGGTGCACAGCTCGGGGATGTTCACCCCTTAGTTGTGAGGTGACGGAGGTTCTCTCCTTCCTACAGGAGCTGTTGGATAAGGGCAGAGTCCCATCCACGCTCAAAGTTTATGTGGCGGCCATCGCAGCGTTTTCTGAGACAGCGCTCGGTCAGTCAATAGGAAGGAACGATTTGGTCATCCGCTTCCTTAGAGGAGCTAGGAGGCTGAATCCTCCCAGACCTCCGTCAGTCCCTGTATGGGACCTCGCGACGGTTTTGGAGGCCATGAAGGGTCCCCCTTTTGAGCCTATCCAAACGATTAGCCTCCAGCATCTGTCGTTCAAGACAGTGTTCTTGTTGGCTCTCGCTTCAGTGAAACGTGTGGGTGACCTGCACACGCTCTCGGTGAGCCAGTCGTGCTTGGAGTCTGGGCCTAATGACTCAAGAGTCATACTCAAACCTAGGCACGGTTATGTGCTGAAATCCCTCAACACGCCGTTTCGGGCTCAGGTTGTTGCCCTGTCTGCCCTGTCGGTGTCAGGAGAGGATGGAGACTCGAATCTTCTTTGCCCTGTTAGGGCTTTAAGAGCTTATGTGTCTCGCTCCGCTGTCTTTAGACAGACTGAGCAGCTGTTTGTCTCGTTCAGTGGACGTTCCAAGGGAATGGCTGTTTCGAGACAGACTCTATCCAGATGGATAGTTGACGCCATAGCGTTAGCTTAGGCTTCCAGGGGCCTTCAGTGCCCACTGGGCTTCAGCGCACACTCCACAAGGGGCATCGCCTCGCCGTGGGCGTGGTCTACGGGGAGGATATATCTCCTTGCAGGATATATGTATGGCGGCAGGTTAGGCCTCGCCGTCTACATTTATCAGGTTCTATAACCTGGAGGTTCCCACCTTGCAAGCAAGGCTGCTGTCGCTATAGTCGAATCAGGGCCCTGATTGGAACTCTGAGATCGCGAGCGTTATGCGCTGCCGACTGTCCCTCAGACCGAGTCCCTCGGGTGACTGTAAACTGTAAATCCTGGGCGTTGCTTCCAGGTTTATTGGTGTGTTTTGCTTTATGGGGTTCCCGTAGCGTCTTAGCTAAGACGCAGTACGAGAGAACTCTCGTAAGAGAACGTTCTTGGTTACTAACGTAACCTCGGTTCTCTCTACAAGAGGGAACGAGTACTGCGTTCTCTGCCGTGCATACGATTCACTCTGGTTCGCTTCGGCGATGAAATAAATCAGGTGAGTCAGCCTTTTGGAGCTCCTTTTATAGGGTTGGGCCACACCTGTTTCGGCAGGAAGTGGCATGAAGGGCGCGGAGCGTGACCCTTGACCCTTACGCACAGAGATTGTTCCAGATTCTCTAGATCTCTGGATGATATTATGCACTGTAGATGATGATAACTTCAAACTCTTTGCAATTTTTCTCTGAGAAACTCCTGATATTACTTCTCTATTTTTCGCCGCAGCATTCAGGGAATTGGTAACCTCTGCCCATCTTGACTTCTGAGACACTGCCACTCTGAGAGGCTCCTTTTATAGCCAGTCATGTTGCCAATTGACCTAATAAGTTTCAAATTGGTCCTCCAGCTGTTCCTTATACGTACCTTTAACTTTTCCGGCCTCTTATTGCTACCTGTCCCAACTTTTTTGGAATGTGTAGCTCTCATGAAATCCAAAATGAGCCAATATTTGGCATGACATTTCAAAATGTCTCACTTTCAACATTTGATGTTATCTATATTCTATTATGTATAAAATATATGTTTATGAGATTTGTAAATTATTCCATACCTTTTTTACTCACAACTTTTTTGGAATCGGGTTTGTACTTAGGTAGTGCACTTGAACTCACCTATGTTGATCTCGTCAGTGCAAGTTACAGAAAATGTTTTATGAACAATAGTGAAGACCTCCCAGAAATCAGCATCACTGTAATAAACCATTTTAATAAAAAAATACTGTTAATGAAAATGTTAAGAAACAACACCACTGTATCACAATATTTGTTATTACTTATTGTACTTAAGTAGATTTCATGTAATAATGTTATCGTTTCTGGAGATCTGTTTTTCACAGAAATCTTTTCAATTTTTTTTAAAGTGTAAACATGTTAAATATATTAAATATTTAGTTACATTTAAAACAATTTTCATCTAAAATTATAAACCATTTTAGACTGTAAAACTGACTGAAAAGATTAAATATGACAATATTAAATCTAAAGGATTTTCTTTTTACACAGAGAGGGTCCCCTCATGGAGGCCACCATTTTGAAATGACAGGGCCAGTAGAATACTGCATACTTTATCTTGATCACACTGCTATTATTAGACACTTTCATTTGCAGAATAAATTAATCTTGGCTGACTAATGCATAATGCATTTCTACTAAGTGCAAACGTGTGATTCTACATCCACATCACTAGGTGTCATTTTGAAATGGCAAGACCAGTTGAATACTAAGAACTTTATCTTGGTCACCCGTTATTATTGCACTTTCAACTGGGAAGTACAGTTATCCTGGCTGAATACGAATAATGCTTTCCCTTCTAGGGAACTTGCGCTGTGTCCTCTACTAGACACTAAGGGGACTGCCGCCAGCAGGACCAGTGTCTGATGCACGTGGGAAACAACTCCAAACCCATTGACCCACATAGCCCATTATGTCACAGGCAGGAAGCCTTGAAGTATAAGAGAGCGCCTTCCGAACATCACCAACTTTTGTTGTCTTCAAGAGTCGTTTGTTTTCCTGACAGCCGTTTTTTTTTATTTATGTTTATTTGTTATGCATGTTATGTATGTTTACTAAAAACAAGTTTTGTAATAACCAATTGTTCCGGTCTGGACCTTTGACACTGATGAAAATTCAGATTTGGACCTTTGAATGTAGACTTTGAGAACCCTGATCTATACGATGTAACAAGTATATAATGATTGCTACATTGGTCTGAACCCCCTGGTGTTTCAAAAAATTACAGAGGGATTAACAATCAGTTATTTTACACATCTAGGATTCTGTTTGTTTTTAAGACTGTATGTTTTTTTTGTTTTCCAAAGCATGCTCCCCCTACTGGTGAAGGACGGGCTGCTGTTGCCTTATGTTGTTACGTCATTGGCGTTCCTCTTTCTGAGTTTGTATCTGCTCTCTGCTTTAGAGAGAAGTACAAAAGAAGAGCTCAGACTTGGCCTCTATCGCAAACTCACTCCGCACTGGCTGCCTAAACTCAACCTCAGCCGGATCATTAAATGGAAAGTAAGTTAACACAGACATCACAGCCTGTTACTCCACACCACTGATGTGAATGACATTTATGCTTATGAATAAGTCCGTTAAGTACACTGGCCCACCTGAGCGGCCCATAACTTTCACATTAGCTTGACCCCATACTCTTCCTAGTGCTTTTTTTTAGTACTGAATATCTCAACAGCTCCTTGCGTAAATGTTCGTGACCAGGAGGTGTGCTATTTGTGTAGCGTGTGTCATTAGGACAGGTTTGCCTAGATATATTTATTTACACAAGAGACATAAATAAGGGGGCCCTACGATGAAGGTTGTTTCTTTTGGGGGTCGCGTTGCTCACACCAGTATTCCACTGATCCTCCACTCCATCCGTCATAAATAGACATGTTAATGTTTATACCTCGACTCACCTTCCTGAAGCCAGGTGGAAAATAAACTTCAAGGATCTGTGTCTGGCCGAGCACTTGACCAGGACTAGTGAACCTTTGTCTTGGTATTCTTTCTCTCTTGTAATAAGTTATGCTACTTTGTCTTTTACAGTTCTGGTTTTCACTGGTGGCCATGGCAGCGTTGAGCTTTACGAGTGTGTGGTTGGAGCCTCCGGCCAAGTTGCCTGATCTGATTCCAGTGCTGGTCTCAGTTCTCTCCTTTCTCCACTTTCTGGGTTTCATCATATATTTCAACCTGGTCAAGTTGATGGAGCCGCAGAGGAAAAAGAGTCAGAAGAAAACAAACTGAAATATGACTTCAAAGACATTGGTTGAAGACTACAGCCAGCATGGTGGTTAACGGAAAGGACAACACCTTTGCTTAGAATAGAAGAGGATGGATTGGGAATAGTTTGTGAAAATTCAGTTTCCTCTTAATGAGGTTCAGGGATCTTGCTTGAGTTGAGAAGATTGAATCCAATGAAAGGAGATACAGTTTTGCCAGACTTTCTCTCACTTCTTTGCCTTGGAAACAAATTCAGTTAGTAGGATGTTGGTATTGTGTAAATGACCAAGCTGTAAGGCCATTATTTGTACATTTTTTATACAACATTAAATGGTTTTGTACAAAATGAAAGTGTCTCCAGTGTTTCCAAATGACCCAGCAACGATTGATTATTATTTTTTTTTTTGCCATTTAAAACAATTTTTTTTTGAAAGCTCCAGGTTTGCTGTCTTTGTTGATAGGGCAGATTAATTGTAATTGTTATAATTATTATTTTAAAATAAATGAATAAACAAAATAAATATTACTATATTAAATAATTAACAGTTTTTGCAGCTTGAAAATCGCACTAAACCCACTAAGCCATACCACTTTTTTATCATGCAGTTCACACCAAATAAACAAAATAATAATAATAATAATTAACGACTAATTTTATTTTTCTTTCAAGTAGTAAGTGAAGTGAAGAAAAATATTCATTAATACAGTGGAATAATCTTGGCAGTGACTGAATACACGAGTCTAGTACTAAAGCTACGCATTAAAAAACTTCAACAAGCTGTAAAACAAAAATGATTGAAGGAGACCTATCAAAACATAATGCTGTAAAGCTAAAATATCAAGGGGAAAAAGTACAAGCAATATTTTTCACCTCGCTTTGTGCGATTTAATGATGGCCATTAAAAAAAATCCATTACAACTATAAATGTTATCAGGTCACAAAGGGGCTAAAGTCACAATACCGGAGTGCATGATACAATTTTAATGGATGGTGCTAAAATTAACCATATTTTGCTGTCAGGTCATGTCGTATTAGTTACATATCTTGAAACTCTTCTGAAGCTTAACCCATAGCGAACAGACCAAATTGCTGAATTCTGAAATGTTGGTCTTGTTCTGCTCAACTGTAGCAATGCAAAATGTGTGACAAGTGTGTGTTTTGTTTAGTCAGCTTAAGCTTTTGTCCTTCAGACAGCTTCTAGAAGTGATAGAGAGAGTTACGTGATCCACTTTAAGCAGCCACCAGCTGCCGCCCATGTCATACATCGAGAAATGATCCCTCAGCAGCTGCCAAAATAAAGAGACAGATCTACCATGAATACTCTTATGTTCTATATATGTGACCCTGGACAACAAAACCAGTCATAAAATGCAATTCTTGAAATTGAAATTTACAAAATATCTTCATGGAACATGATCTTTACTTAATATCCTAATGATTTTTGGCAAAAAAGATAAATCGATAATTGCAACAAATATACCCCAATGACTTACCCCTTTGGTTTTGTGGTGCAGGGTCACATATTTGTGCATGTGTAGTTTTCCAACATCTATTGTTGCTTTCTCAAATATGTGTGTCTGTGTATGCACACATTTCTCCCCTAAAGGGACTGTGTGCCAGCAGTAAGAACACTATTTTCGCAGCGACGCAGCACACTGTGTATTGTAGAATTAACATTTTGTCAGATTCCTCATGAAAGGTGGGGGGAAACCTTTCAGAGAATTGATTCAATGTAAATGTGTATGAAATGGGATGGCAAGGTGTCAGCAGCACTGTCTCGTTTTGACTACGCTGGAAAGACTGACAGCCTCTTCAGACATCTCGCTGCTTTCAGAGTGACAGGATGTTCAGTATACATCAAACATGCTGACAGAGAGCTACGGCTCTGCCAAAATGAGAACCATTCCATTTGCGGCTGTGTTCTGTACAGAATTACAGGGGGTATAGAAATCACATTTTGTTTCTTTCCAGCCTATAATGAAGACGTGCACAGTTTTTGTTTTATCCAGCTGTATTTACTCAGTGCAACTTATAACATCCAAATGAAAGATATAATATCAACATGTCAGGAAAAAAATAATAATAATAAAACGAATCACTGAGTTGGAAAAAGGATCAGCCCCTCCTAAAGCTAATTGTCTTCTCAATGGCACACAAAGGTATTTGACTTTCAGCTGTGGTCATTTTGATTAGCTCAGCATGAAAAGAGCTTTCCCGGGCCATTTCAGTCCTTGGTAGTTCAACTGAAGCAAACAATCAACTATAGGTGGCAAGACACGGTCAAACGATTTCTGGGATAAATTTGTAGACAGGCAGTCAGGAGATGGATACAAAAAATAAAAAAATAAAAAAATTCAAAGGCTTTCAAAAATCTAAAGTCAGGAGAAAACTGGTCAGAGAGGCTATCAAGAGACCTACAGCAACTCTGAAGCAGCTGCAGGCAATTATGACAAAGAGTGGTCATTGTGTGGATGTGACAATATCACAATGTCTCCACAAATGTGGCTTGCAAGAAAAAGGCCACTCGTTAAAAATCCACATGGAGTCATGACTGAGCTTTGCCAAAATGCACCTTGAAGATTCAGAGGCAGATGAGACTAAAATTTAATTTATTTGGCCAAAACAACAAATGATATATCTGGCAGAAATCCAATATAGCTCACCATCTATATAACAGCATTCCTCCAGTAAATCACAGAGGTGGTAATATCTTGTTATGAAGGTATTTCTCTGCAGCAAGGACTGAAGCACTTCTCAGGATAGAAGGAAAATGGATGGGGCAAAATAGTCAAATTCTTGAGGAAAATCTGCTGCCCTCTGCCAGAAAGTTATCAGTGGGAAGGTTTACCTTCCAACAAGACAATATCCCAAAGCACACAGCAAAGCTGACCACACAGTGGTTAAAGGAGAAAGAGGTGAATGTCCTTGCATGGCCTAGTCAGAGCCCAGACTTAAACTCCATTTAGAAAAACTGTGGAATGACTTGAAGACTGCAGTCCAAAAACACTTACCATCAAATTTAACTGAACTTAATCAGTTATACAAAGAGTGGGCAAATATTGCAAAGTCCAGATGTGCAAAGTTATTAGAGAAAAATCCCAACAGACTAAATGATGTAATTAAAGCAAAAGGTGGTTCAACAAAATAAGGGGTGATCCTTTTTCCAACTCAGTAGCCGCGTTTCCACTGGCGAGCTTAAACCGGGCGTGCTAGTGCGTGCCAGGGCCAGTCGCATTTCCACTATCACTTCCGGGGCTTGATCGTGCCTCGCCGGGGCTTCCTCGAGGCCAACGGCCAGGGTTTTTTGGCCCGACAAAAACCTTGGGCCAAAGCGGGCCAGCAGGGGCTAGAGGAGGGGTTATGATATATACAAGCTGATATATATTGTATTATGATATATACAAGCTGAAGATGGCGCCGCACATGGCTGCTTCAGTGCTTGGCTCTCCAGTGTTTGTACTGTTTTTGTTCGTTTTTCCTGTTTTTTGTTTAACAAACACGATCAGTTTCACCAGGGATGAACTGCTGAACATTCGGCAGAACACACCACATGATATTTTTCCGGATTTCTATTATACAGACGTTTTACTGAACATTGTTATCGGAGGAGCAGCGGCGCTGATCAAGCGCTTCAGGACGCGCAGACGGGGAAAGCGAGCGGGAGCGCTCGTCAGACTCAGGAAGCGCGGATTTCGAACGCCGTTGCCTAGCATCCATCTCGCAAATCTCCGCTCTCTACCCAACAAAACGGACGAACTCCTTCTGCTCTCTCGGACAAATAAGGATTTCTCTCACTCTGCTGCTCTGTGTTTCACGGAAACCTGGCTGAATGACGCCATACCGGACAGCGCACTCCATCTGCCGGGCTTTCAGCTGTTTAGAGCGGATCGCGACGCAGAATCAACGGGGAAATCGCGCAGCGGCGGGACATGCTTTTACATCAATGAACGGTGGTGTACAGATGTAACTGTGTTAAAGAAGATGTGCTGTCCTGATCTAGAAACACAGTTTATCAACTGCAAGCCGTTCTATTCGCCGCGGGAGTTTCACTCGCTCATTCTGGTTAGTGTTTACATTCCACCTCAAGCGCATGTGAGCTCAGCTTTACAGAAACTCGCTGATCAGATCACAGACACAGAACAACAACACCCGGACTCTGTTTTAATCATTCTTGGGGACTTTAATAAAGCCAATCTCTCCCGTGAACTGCCAAAATACAGACAGCATGTTACCTGTCCCACCAGAGACAGTAATATACTGGATCACTGTTACACCACAATAAAGGATGCATATCACTCTGTTCCACAAGCAGCTTTGGGACGTTCTGATCACTGTCTGGTTCATCTTATACCGACCTACAAGCAGAAACTTAAATCTGCTAAACCTGTAGTAAAGACTGTGAAGAGATGGACCAGCGAAACAGAGCAGGATTTACAATCTTGTTTTGACATCACAGACTGGAGCGTTTTTGAAGCTGCTACCACCGATCTGGACGAACTCACAGAGACTGTAACATCCTATATTAGTTTCTGTGAGGATATATGCATTCCTACCAGGACTTATTTAACATTCAACAATGATAAGCCATGGTTTACAGTAAAACTCAGACACCTTCGTCAGGCCAAAGAGGATGCCTACAGAAATGGGGACAGGGTCTTGTACAATCAGGCCAGGAACACACTGAACAAAGAGATTAGAGCGGCTAAAAAGACCTATGCTAAAAAGTTGGAAGACCAGTTTACTTCCAACGACTCTACTTCAGTTTGGAGAGGACTGAGAGCCATCACAAACTACAAGACACCATCCCCTTGCACTGAGGCTAATCAACGACTTGCAAACGACCTGAATGAGTTTTATTGTAGATTTGAAACCCCCAACACCCACTCTGACCATCTCCCTACACAACCATTAACACCTCCTGCAATCCCCCTCTCCATACCTCCTGCTCTTCAAATCTGTGAAGATGATGTGCGCCAGGTCTTCAAGAAAAACAAAAGAAGAAAAGCACCAGGCCCAGATGGCGTTACACCAGCCTGTCTGAAAATCTGTGCTGACCAGCTGGCCCCCATCTTTTCACAGATCTTCAACAGATCTCTGGAGTTGTGTGAAGTGCCTTCCTGCTTCAAACGCTCCACCATAATCCCCATTCCAAAGAAACCCAAGATAACAGGACTTAACGACTACAGACCTGTGGCTCTAACGTCTGTCGTCATGAAGTCGTTTGAAAAACTGGTTCTGGCTTATCTGAAGGACATCACTGGACCCTTACTGGACCCCCTGCAGTTTGCGTACCGAGCTAACAGGTCCGTGGATGATGCAATCAACATGGCATTGCACTTCATCCTGCAACATCTGGACAAAACAGGGACTTATGTGAGGATCCTGTTTGTGGACTTTAGTTCGGCTTTCAACACCATCATCCCAACAACCCTCCAGACCAAACTGACCCAGCTCTCTGTTCCTAGCTCTATCTGTCAGTGGATCACCAGCTTTCTGACAGATAGGCAACAGTTAGTGAGACTGGGGAAATTCATGTCAAACAGCTGCTCCACCAACACTGGTGCCCCTCAGGGATGTGTTCTTTCCCCTCTGCTCTTCTCCCTGTACACCAACGACTGCACCTCTAAAGACCCCTCTGTCAAGCTCCTGAAAGTTTGCAGACGACACTACAGTCATCGGCCTCATCCAGGACGGTGACGAGTCTGCTTACAGACAGGAGGTTGAGCAGCTGGCTGTCTGGTGCAGTCTTAACAACCTGGAGCTGAACACGCTCAAAACAGTGGAGATGACTGTGGACTTTAGGAGAAACCCCCCTGCACTTTCCCCACTCACCATCATGAACAGCACTGTGGCTGCAGTGGAGTCATTCAGATTCCTGGGAACCACCATCTCTCAGGACCTGAAGTGGGACAATCACATTGGCTCCATTGTGAAAAAAGCCCAACAAAGGTTGTACTTCCTTCGCCAGCTGAGGAAGTTTAACCTGCCACAGGAGCTGCTGAAACAGTTCTACTCAGCCGTCATTGAGTCAGTCCTGTGTACTTCAATTACTGTCTGGTTTGGTTCAGCTACAAAATCAGATATCAGAAGACTACAGAGAACTGTTCGGACTGCTGAAAGGATTATTGGTGCTCCCCTGCCCACCCTCCAAGAACTGTACACATCCAGAGTGAGGAAAAGGACTCAGAAAATCACTCTGGATCCCTCACATCCAAGTCACCCCATCTTTGAACTTTTGCCATCTGGCCGGCGCCTCAGAGCCGCAAATACAAGAACAGCAAGGCACAAGAATAGTTTCTTCCCCCAGGCAATCTACCTCATGAACAGTTAAATGTTTCCCACTTAAACTTATGCTTATGCAAAAATGTGCAATATCCTTATATTTATTTGTTACCCCTCCATCCTAGAACATTCCTGCATCTCACTCAATCCTATTCCATTATCATTTATAGCACAATTGTTTATACACTTATTTATTTGCCAATTTGTAATTCTCCTGTAAATTTTTTTTTTTTTTGTCTGTGTGTTGTTGTCTCTGTTTACTGGAAGCTTATGTCACTAAAACAAATTCCTTGTATGCGCAAGCATACTTGGCAATAAAGCTCTTTCTGATTCTCTTTCTGATTCTGATTCTGATGAACAAAGGTGGAGTTTCTCCACGTACCATAGTAAACATTGTAAATGCAACCACTTTTACTTTTATTTATCACTTTTATTTAGTAACACATTTATCTGTCGTCTTGTCTCGAGAGTTTAGCTCCACGTAGCATAGCCTTTGATCAAAATATTATAATGATTTTTGTTCGGGAGCTTTTATAAAAATACAGATATTATCATTCATTCTAAATGTGACATATAGGCCACTTTGGCTACAAATAAATAGAAACAGACTCAACTAAATAAGCAGGCAATTTTCATAAGTGTTAAAAAAAAAATTATTAAATTGAAATAAATGTATTTCTAGCATAGACTATCATCAAAATATTATAATGATTTTTGTTCTGCGCTGCGGATCATTTCTATAACACCAGCATTAAACACTTTTTTAAATAAGTCGAGCTCAAAACTCACTTTCAGTCAGCAGGTTTGCAATAACTTGATCCGATGTGAATTACAATCACCATACAAGGCAAAAATATTTATAAACGATGCAAAAGACTATGCACGCTGGGCATTAACATTACCATAGTAAACATGGTAAATATGACCGTTTGAGGCAGCTTCTTTTTCTTTATCACAATTGTGTAATTATTTAGTAACTTATATTATCTGTCATAAGTCTCGTCTCGAGAGTTTAGCTCTCAAAAGCTTATCATAAAAATATAATAATGTTTTATGTTCGGGAGCTTTTATAAAAATAGAGATATTATCATTCATTCTAAATGTGGCGTATAGGCCACCTTGGCTACAAATAAATAGAAACAGACTCAACTAAATAAGCAGGCAATTTTCATAAGTGTTAAAAAAAAAATTATTAAATTGAAATAAATGTATTTCTGTGTGATTAATTCTGAGTCCTGATAAATTAATCTATTACGATCAATGTATCACTTATTCTACTATAGTAAAACATCGATGCCTTTGAATTTGAATATTTACCAAAGCATGCAAACAAACGGCAGCTTTTATCATGTTCGTGTGTGATCGCGCATGTTCCAGTGACTTATTTCTTAGTTTTCTGATAACTTCTCTTTGTTGGTGAAATGAAGGCGTTTCGTGAGTGACGTTGTTCCAGAGAGGCGTGTAAAGGGCGTGTTTTAGTGATGCGCAACAGAGCTTTTGGCTCGACTGTGGAAACCCTGTGCTATTCTGGCCTCTTGCTACTGGCCCGAGGCTATTAGCCCCGCCCGGCCCGTTTTAAGCCCTGGCTCGCACTGGCCCGACAGTGGAAATGCGGCTAGTGATTGTTGTTGATTGATTTTTTGTTTTGTTTTTTCAGACATATTGGTGTTATATTTTTCACTTGGATGTTTTAAGTTGCACTGAGTAAATACAACTGGATAAAACAAAAACCGTGTACACCTTCATTTTAGGCAGCAAAGAAACAAAATGTGAGGCGGGTGATTATTTTCTATACCCACTGTTTATGCAAACAAAAAAAGCTTATTGTATGTAATAGTCTGTGCAAGTCTCTGGCATTTTACAATATACAATGTCTAGTCAATGAACATTTATAACTAAGATTTAATAGATTGTTAAAATTATATCACAGTTCAAAAGTTTGGGGTCAGTAAGAATCACTTATGCTCACCAAGACTCCATTTATAAAATAAAAAATACAGTAAAAACTTGGTAATATTTGTAAATATTCTTACAATTTAATTTTCTATTGTCATATATTTTAAAATGTAATTTATTCTTGTGATGCAAAACTGAAATCTTTTGGTCAATAAAAACTTAATTGCATAAAACAAAATTATCCTATTTAGCAGTTCTGTCAAATTATTTTAAAATGATCACATTTGTCAAATTAAGTTACTGTTAAATTGATCATAATTCAATTAGAAATAACTTTCTGGTGTCATGATAATGTATTACGAAGAAGATTCAAGAGCTGAAATCTCTGCCGCAGTGGTTGCGTGTATGTTGCTATGTGGTTGTTAAGGCGTCCTAGCATGTTACTAGAGGGTTTTGGGTAGTTGCTAGGCTGTTGCTAGTGCGTGCAGGGTCAAAACATCCCACCCTGCTGTATAAAAACATTACTTATTACTATAGAATTATAGAATTACCTGAATCTCTGTGATGTGACAAGCTTTTAAATTGACAAGGAGTACAATATCAACCCAGGTAGAGGGAAAAAAAAAAAAAACACACACACCTTAAGATTGCCTTCAGAAATTCATAAGAGCTCCCAGTCTGTTTCAACCCTGTGAAAGCAACATAGATAGATTACCACACACTTGATTTATCTTGAGAATAGATTATTTTGTGAATACATGAATGAGACATGTGCTCATGTAACTTATCAGGTAAATCCATGCATCAGTCATGGATTCTGTAGACTGCTGCAGCTGCCAGAGCTGCTAGATGATCTAAATGCAAATGATCTGAAATGCCTCTGAATGCATTGACTAAATGCATTTCATACTCCTGCAGGACATGTGGACATAAAAGGCGTTCACATCAGAGACCAAAACACATCCTGAGAGTTGCTCAACTCTCCCCACCCAAAGCCCTCTAATATACAGCAGCCCTTTAATTGTAATGATGTTTTCCATCTAAAAGACTAAAATGTTCCCCAAACAGACCCCATTTATCCTTCAGCAGCCCAGGATTGATGTGGTATTAGCAGGGTCTGTGACCCTGTCCCGGCCAAGAACCAAAAACCTATTTGTTTTATTACCTTTTAAGGAATTTTGAATACAGTCTATTAAGGCTGTCTTACAAATCTCCCACGGCTCGACCCCATCTGCAGCCTGATCAATTTTTATACTGCTGATCCGTCCCCTTCCTTCTCATTTTGTCATCTCAAAATTCATATTACCGTATATAGGATTTTTTAGGAAACCTTGCCATAAAAATACGTTACTACATCTGCTGATGTGCACGGGAGGTCACGGCGTGAAGACGAAGACGACTTTGGTGAAGATAAAATTTGTTTCAGCGGTAAGCAGAACTGTTTAAATGTTATTTATTTTCATGCTCCAAAGAAAATATATTGTGAAGTGCAACATTGATTTAGAACAGAACAATGTCTCCGTATGCGTGTAGAAGAGGTGGAGGCAGGGGCCGATTTATGAATCCTTTGCTCAGCTCCTTTAATTGAATTTTCCAAATCTCTCGCCACACAGAAATAATCAATACCCTCGGTTCAGGCGACAAAACTGCCTCAGAATTATTGCACTCTCTCTTTTTCCATTTTGCGCTCATCAGCAACATGTAGCGTGAGACTCGGGAATTGCTAATGCCTGAATAAGTCAGCTAATTTACAGCTGGTCTGATTGTTTAGGAGGGAAGGCCTCTATAGAATGCCATACACATCTTGGTTGTGAGTTGCCCTTTCACCCAAGGTTTTGTTTTGGAAAGCTATTAGATGAATACCCGGGATGGAAAAGACTTCTGTTAGGGACATGGATTCAGCGGTTTGCCTGTCAAAGTTCAAATATCTTTGTGGATTTTCTCAGCTGTCTTGGCAGTAAGACTCTGCCTGGTGCTCAGCTTGCTTTTACATGAGTAGTGTCATATCCACGCCATCATATCCACACCACTCGTCATCCGCACCAGCTCCTGTATGACCCTCCACCTCGAGTGACACTGTGTATATGAGATCTGTAATAGCAATTATGTGTCTCTATGAAATTCAGGGTATTAGTGATCTGTGCCAGGACCTAATAGTGTTCAAGGATACTTACTTACTTTTTTTCGTAAGTAAATATACTTACATATATTCATTAAGTGTGGTTGTGATTTGTCTTTAAGTATCTTTATTTATTTAATAATGCTGCTGCGAAAAGTTCTGGCCTAGTTGTGAATGCAGAAAAATATTCAATTATCTTATGGATACACATTAGGGAGCTTGAGGTAATTTCAAGCTTTGACATTAAGCCCTTCTAAAATATAATGAGAAAAACCTCACTGGAACGAAACGCATCATTTGTGAAGGACATACTCTGATGCTTAGTTTGATAACTGAAGTCTGTTTACTGAAATGGTCCATATTTAGCTGTGTTTCTGTGAAAATGTTTGTTTTTATGGACAATCACAATCTTTTCCTGGAGAAAAGATTTCCTGAAGTAATTTTAATTTGGTCACACCAACCTAATTCCCAATTCCAACCCAGAAAAAGGCAGAAAGTGCCTTTCATAACACAAATGACAGAAAAATTGTTTCTAAATTAAAATGCTATAATAATATATCTATTTTAATATTTTTTTTTACTAATTTATTGTTGAAGAGAAATGTAAAAAGAACAGTATTTTTAAGATATCTTACTACCCCAAACTTTTGACAATGATATGTAGCAACATAATATACAGTAACGTATAATATAATAAAATATAATTTAATAGATAAAGCATCAATCAGTCATAATTTTACACAATGGCATAATTGTACTTAATTTGTATTATTTTACACAATGGCATAATTTTTCACATAATATGCTTATTGTCAATGTATATTATAATGTCTTAAAACATCAAAGGATTGATTCGCTTTCTAGGGACGTAGATGTCAAAACACTCTTGTACTGTTGTTGTTGTTCATTATATTGATAATTTTCATGCTCCACCATGTGATCAAGATTGTGACATTCCTTTGGTGTCGAGCTACAAGCAACATATACGCAAGGTCCTCGAGTGTGACTAATTAAAACAATTTCAGACGACCTTATCTTAAAAACATGCTGAACTTCATCACAATCCAACCATTGAGTTGCAACAAATCACCATTGTGTGACTGAATCACAAGTGCAGCTTTGCTGGGGGCTGAATGTGTGCTTGAAATAATCTAATTAATTCTGTCCCATGAAGAGGAGTTCTGGCTTGTTTGTGTTAGGAAAATGAAATATTTTTCTTAGAAAAAGAGAACCTTTTATATGTACAGACATTGAGACAAATGTCTATGAACATGCCGCATTGACAAACCAAATCTCATAAATGGCTATTCAAGGGTCCCATGTGACCAAGATCCAGAACTTGTGCTAGTGCTTGAAATCAATCATGACTCACATATAAGTGGAACACAAAATGTTTTCTTTCTCTTGCTCTTCTAAGCAAAGCAATGGGGTCACAATCATCATACTTTAATTGGAATCAATTCAATGTGGCTTATAACTTATCCTTGTGTCAGAGTCTAACAAAGACTGTTGTTGTGATAGGGAAACTTTCAACATTTGAAACATAACTAATTGTGTAGTGGTTGCTACATGATCTGGATTATCTTTCATTGTATATCCACTTAAGATAAGTTTTATTGTTCATGCTTTTAAATAGTAAATAAACTTTTAACATTCATTTGATTTCCAAATTCACCCACCTTGGAAATGGCCCTTGTTTGTGTCTTCTTTATGTGCACAAGATGCAATTTTAGCAGCTGGAAAGCAAAGAATTCCGTTTTATGTTTCACACACAGCAAGAATTGATAGCCAATACTCTTAAAGGGATACTCCACCCCAAAATGATTTTGTCATTAATCACTTACCCCCATGTTGTTCCAAACCCATAAAAGCTTAATTCGTCTTCGGAACACAATTGAAGATATTTTGGATGAAAACCGGGAGGTTAGGGAACGACATGGGGGTAAGTGATTAATGACAAAATTTTCATTTTAGGGGGGAGTATCCCTTTAATAGCAAATAAATTGTTTAACCAATGTCTATAAATTGACCTTGCGAAAGTGAACCACTTTATTTCCATGCATTATGAAGTTTATGAATTACAGCTGAAAAGAAAAAGGACTCACACAGATTCTCATGTCTCTTGAGTTCAGTTTGTAGATCAGCAGGACTCATCAGCAGAAGACTCCTCAGCTCACCACTGCCCTCTACTGGCTGCAAACAAACACATTTTGCATTTCATATGGCATTTCTGTTTAAAAAAACACATAAATACATAAAAACAACATTGTGTGCAACCTCAATAAGATGCCTTAAATATAGCTTGCATCGATAAGCTTATCCTAGTTTATTTCTGTACCACATATTCAGGATTGAGGCACCAAATATAATAATTTAGATTAAGCATATGTCAACCACTAAATATCTTACTATACTGGATCCACTTACCACTAATGCTTCCAGCTGTTGCCTGTATTTCATAAGGTCCTTGAATGATTTTTTCACTTTAGAACCTAGGAACAGAATTCTGAAGGGGAAAATGTATTAAAAAACAAAATAAAACAAACGAAAGACCAAATCTGAAACCACTTCCGTTTGTTTTAATAAAGGTTTCACTTGTTAACATTAGTTAACTACATTTAACATTGTTTAATGACATTTAATTTCAACATTTAATAAAACATTATTCAAATTAAAAGTTTGTTATCGGTTAATATTATTTAATAGGCCTGATCTAACATGAATTACCAATGAACACTTGTATTTTTTTCCGTTAACAAAGATTAATAAATACTGTAACAAATGTATTGCTCAGTGTTAGTTAATGCATTAATTGACATTAACTAATGGGACCTTACTACAAAGTGTTACCAATAATTAATACAATATTTCTTAATTTAAATATTTTTTCTTAAATCACAAATCAGGCAAGTGCCATGACAAAATATATTACACATATTACATTACATTCTTGTGGAAAATTAGCTTGATAAGGATTCTGAATTCATATTCAATATCCTTACTAAGTCTGTGAGAAGACCAGCTGACTAAGAATAAGATATTAATTTATTTTTAATACAAGTTTAAAAATATTGGAAGACATATTAAAAGGTTGCCAAAATCTTACACAAGGACTGTCGTCCAATCACAATCAAGATCTCTTCTACATTTTGCACGAGAAGTTATCTTGGGTTTGACTCCCCAAATGAATACTTTCTTAAATGAATCATAAGCCCGCTCTCTTTATTGATGTTTTTATATATATTTAACTATCTTCCTCTTAAATGACTGCAGTATAATATTCAAAACTAATGCTCGTCTTGATGGATCACACGGAGCTCTGTGTCAGTATGCGTTGGAAAGGAAATTGGTCTTTTCTTAAACTCTCCTTATCCAACTATTTTTAGTGCTATGTAAATCAACGAGGCTTTTGGCTGGTGATAAAACTTCCTCAATGTCCTGTCATTAAATTCTGATCAGTCATAATGGCTATCAGCCAAGTGGGACAAAGGAAATATCCAGTAATGAGGAGAAATTTCTGTCTGTTCCACTGCTCCAGTTATACCAATGTTAGTAGCTTCATTGAAACACTTTAATGACACTCAATCAAGTTAAAAGTTTCATATAGTAACTCAACAATAGCATTAAAAGTATGGGCCAACAGCTAAACAATATAAAAAATGAATTATGTCTTTTTATTTGTATATATATATACTCTTGTACTTTAACAATCTCAAATATTATTACTAAAATTACAGGAATCATCAACATGTTTAAAAGGACATTTCTGCATCCTTACCTCTCAGCATCTGTCATGGGCTCTTTTGTTTGAGGGGTATTCATATTCTTCCCACCTGCTCTGGAATTACCTGCTGATGAAGCACTAGATGTCAGCAATTTATCAAATCAGCACGAGCAAAGATATTATTAATGGCTACACAGACAGCTAATCTAAAAGTGCAATATCAATAGATTACAAGAGACCCCTACTGTACAGGATTTAGGCAACAACATGACATGAGCAGGGGACTGTTTTATGGTGATTACCGAAAGCGAAAAGAATACACACACATCGTAGTCTGCTCACGATGAAAATAAAAATATGAAAACTCCTGGGGGGGGGGCAAAATATGAGTTTTAAAGGACTAAGAGGACACAGTAGCTGGTCTGTGGATTTTATACCTGCAGGTTTTGTCGTGGGACTCATCAACTGGGTTCCAGTCATAGGGGAATAGTCCCTGTTTGGCGCTTGCCTCTTAGCTGGGATCTAAAATAGATTAATTTGAAGCATTAGTATAGATTTCTTTGTTTTGTTGTGCTTTTAATAAATAAGTAAAACCTCATTCTTTTACTTTCATAACATATGATTAATGACATGGTTCTAATGTCACATTAAAATTAGCTGAAATAATAAACATTAAAAGCCATTTCTGATCTGAAGAGAGAAGAGAAGCCTGGCGAAGTGTTCATGGTTTACTTAAACTCACATTTTCTTTGTCTTGCAACTGAAGGGCTCTTTTCACACTGTATGGAAATTTAGAGTTTATTAGGGCAGTCAAATTGTAACATCATTATCAGCAGTTTATTAGATTTTTGTAATTAAGGCTTAAACAGTTTTGGGTTTGTTTATTTATGTGGGTGATATAAATCCCAGAATATACCTCTTTAAGCTAAACAGTACTTTACGCATGTATTTACATTCTCACGTTATTACATTGCAACGTTACATTATGTGTTTTATTCCAATTATACCTCTACACATTCAAGTTTAATAGTTTTATTAGAATATAGTAATTGCTAGATGATATTAAGTGTGTCAATTCTTGTACTAGGCTAGCTACATTAAGTTTATCCGTGAATTATTATAATAGAATTGTGAAACCTCGGTGCGTCATATTTTGTCATCCCACTCATTAAAAAACACTATAGTATTAAATATCCCACGTGGAAGACTTTGGACAGTTAAAATAATGATAGTTACATGGTATTCAATGACATATTGTTCAGTATTGCGTATTTTGCAGAGAAACTTACTTACTCTAATACCATCTTTTCCGTAAGTAAAACATGAACACAAACATATATCGTTGAAATTATAGTACGTTGAAACAGTGTTAATAATTCTGAGAAAAAAGTGAGGCACGTGAATCGATAAACTTACGGCATTCTAAATATTTATCTCTCTCTTGTTGTGTTGAGTTGACAGGCGTTTTTATTTGCAGTTTGGCGCGGTGCGGCAGTAATTTAGTCCCCCGGAAACACTTATCTGTGATTCTACATGCTTGTATCTGACAGAATATAACTCTATTTTACCTAAGAATTTCCACACAGCATGAGTTGAAATATTATTAGAGTATCAATAGTGCTGGTTGCCAAGATTATATCACACACATATCTAACTGATAAATATTGTGTGAGGAGCCTTGAGAGTAGTTGTTTCCCGCTATCGAATTTTAACTGCGCACCGGGTTTGTTTACACATGGCAGCCATGGTAATGCGACTCGTTATTGAACAACACCGCCAACAATAAACGAGTCCAGACTCACCTCTCTAGCTGACTGCTGTGATCACAACATGCTTTGATATTTTGCTTGCACATTATATATATTGTCATAATGCAGCGCTCAGAGGAAGAGAGGTTTTATATGACGTGCAGGGCTGCTTATCTGTCTGTGTTCAGATCCAGTCTGGTTAATATGACTTCAAAAGATCAGCTGTGTTCCGGTGAGCATAATTCAACTCAACATCTTTATACCTGCATTTCATGATCATAATATAGAAGGCTAAATATTATTGATAACACTTAATTCATAAATAAGCAGCATTCATAGTTCAGGAACAACGTGTATATAATGTAAATTCAAATAATACAGCAATGAACATGAACACGTTACATTAGTGAAAGTGATATATTGTTTTATATTTCAATATACCCTCATATATGAATATTTTCTAATGATTTAGATAGCCAGAGCTAAATAATATCAGTAGTTAGTGTATGTGATTGTCCATCTTTGCTGTTTTATCTTTCAGTTCTCCAGCATGCAGGTAGAAATCCATCACAGAAAGCTTTAGACAAATATTGGCCACCTGGAACCAAGAAGCTGAATTTTGATGACTTTTGTGAGATACTTAAGAAGGAAAAAACAGCAGAACCAGACCAGCTTATGAGAATTTTCAAGAAATTCGATGCAAATTGTGATGGATATATCTCACACGATGAGCTCAGCAGAATCCTTACTTCCGTATGTGTTCCATTTGTTCCATTGTCTCTTTACAACCACGATTGCCTGCTGTTATAATCATTTCAGGTTTGTATTTTGATTTGTTTGTTTTAGTCTGGTGAAAAAATGTCACCTAAGGAAGTGGATGAAATCTTTTCCTTAGCAGATGTCAACAAAGATGGGAAGTTAGACTATGCAGAGGTACAACCTCCAAGCATTTAACAGCAATACACGTTTTGGTTGAAAAATGTAAACAGACAGATAATAATATAATAATAATAATAATTATATTTAATAATATAATATGTAATAGGTGAGCTGAATTAGCCAGGCTTCTGTTTAGTTCTGCAGGCTTCTCGAGTCTACAGTCGAACAGTGTCAGAACGCAGCACTGGAGAAGCTTGAGGCTGATGCCAAACTGAAGAGGCAGAACTTTGGCAACCAGTTGGACAACTCTCCACAGAGCCTAGGGTCCCAACCTGAGCCTCCAGCTTCAGAGATACAGCCCAGAACAGAGCTGGAAACCACACAGAGGAAAGGTATGATACAGGGTCTGTACTAGTGTTGCCAACTTAAGAAAATAAAAAAACGCGACAATTGTGGTTTATAAGGGACATACATGCGTAGTATGTATATATATGTATATGAAAATTCATATTTACAATTAAAGTCGACTTATAGATTTAATATGGACTACACTTTTTTTATTAGTCATTTTGTGTCTTAAGAATAAGGTCCGAGGTTAAGAATACACTGGAAGTTACTTAAATGTAAAATGTTTTTCTCTATTTAACAACATTACAAGTGAAACACAACTTCCCTTATTGGTCACAGCTCAGGTGTATTGCATGTTTTCTTGTGCGGCTAGATGTTGGACTCATGAAAAATAATGACGTTGTTTGCATTCGCTAAAACTGATATGAACTGCGTGAGGCAGTGACTGTGATTGGATGATGGCAGGTGACGGTGATCAATCTCAGTCTTAAGTGTTGTGCTGCTGTTGCATCAGTCAGTGGTTAGATCAGCATAACAGTCAATAAATGGGACATGGGAGGTCACGTAAGGGACACATCAATTAAGCCCATAAACGGGACAGTTGGCAGCCCTAGGCTGCACAGAAGCACAAAACATAATGTTAGTAACTAATGCAACAGAATGCTTTTGCCTTCACTCTCTTTAGGGGGAAGTCGTGGCCTAATGGTTAGAGATTCAAACTCGTAATCCTAAGGTTGCGAGTTTGAGTCTCGGGACGGCAGGAATTGTAGGTGGGGGGAGTGAATATACAGCGCTCTCTTGACCCTCAATACCACAACTTAGGTGCCCTTGAGCAAGGCACCGAACCCCCAACTGCTCCCCGGGCGCCGCAGCATAAATGGCTGCCCACTGCTCTGGGTGTGTGTTCATGGTGTGTGTGTGTTCACTGCTGTGTGTGTGCACTCTGGATGGGTTAAATGCAGAGCACGAATTCTTATTATGGGTCACCATACTTGGCTATTTGATGACCCACATATTAAACAACTAAAAATGAGTCCCTTTAATTTGGAGTGAGTTAATTTAGAGTCAAGGTTGGGTTTTGTCTTAAAGGAGTAGTTCACCCAAAATTGAAAATTTGCTGAAAATTTACTCCAGCCCCTCAGGGTATAGATGAGTTTGTTCCTTCATCAGAACAAATTTGGAGAAATGTTGCATTACATCACTTTCTCACAAATGGATCCTCTGCAGTGAATGGGTGCCATCAGAATAAGAGTCCAAACAGGTGGTAAAAGCATCACAATAATCCACATGACTCAGTTTATGAAGTGAAAGTGAAGTGAAAAGCTGCATGTTTGTAATAAACAAATCCATCAAGAAGTCATTTTTAATCCATAATAAATTGAGCAAGTGATGTAATGCTAAATTTCTACAAATCATTTAGATAAAGAAACAAACTTATCTATGTCTTGGATGGCCTGAGACTGTGTAAACTATTGCTTTAAAATGTGACAGTATTGGTTGGGTAGGGTTCCGCCAGTTCTGCTTTACAGACCGGATTGCAAATGATGCACACAAAAGCAAACAGACACACAATGACATTTCCATTCCTCACACTGCTTTCTTATATATAGTAACTAATGTTTAAGCTATTGATCTCCACTCGTGTGATGAAAAATCATTTAGATTTGAGCAATAATGTGAACTCAATAGTGGGTTTGAATAGGGAGGAGCTTTTAAAGCTTTTGATTAAGGAAACTGTTTGTCATTATTATGAGTAAGCACAGGACTAATGGAGATTTGCTTTTGCTTTGTTCAACTTTAAAGATTGTTTTAAAATGTGCAGGTTTTCTTTATCTACATTGTTCATTTTCATTTTTGGATCGCTGAGTGATGCAGCTGTTGTAATGAAGATCCACATTAAAATAGTTTTAGCTTATAGTTTCTATTTTTGTCTATGACAGACAGTCGCTCATCATCCAGACCACCATCAGCTCGCAGTCGTCGCTCATCTTTATCCACGACCATCACCATGGGCGCTGGCAGCACTAAGAGTGGCAGACTGGCAGAGCCCATATCTCTACAGGTACCAACTGCATTGTGGGAGCACCGGGTTCTTTTGGCAGTGTTGTGCCTGAACGCGTTCATTGAACGATAGTTCATGAACTCGTTCATATTTTGGGCGAACGTGAACTGAACGTGCTGTATTAATGCCTGATGAACGTTACTGTGAGCTCGTTCATTCTGGTGTCTGTGAACGGCACGCTCTCTCAGGTTAACTTCGTTCAATAGGGTGCCAGATTTCTATAGAGCCTTCCAGGCGAAAATCCGGCTAAAACACACCGTAAACGGGTCTTAATATGTAGCGGAAAAACACCCAATCTGGCAACACCAGCCACCAGTGTCTTTTTTTTATTTTTATTTTTTTTATTATTATTAAATACCAGCCACCAGTGTCGCACCGCCGTCCGCTGCATGTGTGACGCATCATCAAAAACAAAAAAAAACAGCAAACGACAGCAGCATGTAGCAAGAAGGCGTATATGATCATTTAAAAGAATTTTATGATGTTTATGGCAAGGTCGGTGAGAATGGGAGACAAAGCATTAAAGCAACAATGGGGAAATGCTGTCCCCTCAATGCTAATCTAAACCCTGGTTGGATAAGGATTCAAAATTGGATATGAAGATGAAATCTGACGCATAGCTTTATTGTTAAAACTGATAAAATAATTGCTGTCTGTGATTCTATATGGGCTGTGGCAATAATTTTGAAAAATAATAGCTCACAGCAACGTATGGAAAAAAAGAACTATGAACTAGTTCATTTTTGGAACTGTGAACTTTAGTTCAAAATTTTGTAGTTTGAATTATGAACTGAACTAGTTCATTTTAAAATTTGTGAATTGAACTTTGAACTAGTTCATGTAGAAAGTGAACTTTCCCAACACTGTCTTTTGGAAACTATCTCTCTTGTTTAGCTCTTAAGAATAGAGATTAAGGTTTGGATAAGATTACACGATAAAAATATCATTAAAACATGTTTAATATTAAACAACTATAAATGAGTCAAAGTTTCCATTATAGGCTAATTTCAGTCTGTTGTTTCTGGCCCATTTCTAAAAAGTCATCCTAAAATAATAAAAAATAAATAAATATATATATATATATATATATATATATATATATATATACACACACACACACACATACTTGCATACATAAATACCGTAAAGGCTGAGTAATAATGGAATGAGCAATTCAGGAATAAATTGTTACAATTAACAACTCCAAGCTTCCTGTCTTGGAACTTCTATTTTGCCAACATCCTAAACTTTATCTAAACTGAAGTGCCTTAAGGGCAGTATTTGCTGTGTTTTTGTAATATCAAAGCCTTTTGGTAGCAAATTTTCACCTGGTCGATATGAGTGCAGCTCTGCTACTGATCTCCTTCCCTTTGTTTGCACTCTTTTTGACTTTCACCTCAGCTGGTTTGCTTAGCCACAGAAAAATAATGACCAAACTCGTCAAAGCAAAGAGATTGGAAAAAATCTAGATGCTCCTGGGTGAAGAAAGTTCTATCGCCTCAGTTCCAGCATGTTGTATTACCTGAGCCAGGAGCTTGATAATTGGGTGTAGGGATTGGAAAGGGTCAGGTCGTGTGTTTTTATGGTGGCTCGCGGTCGGTGTGCGAGACTTTAAATTACGAAGGTTTCTGGGAGGTGACAGGGCAGTGTATTAGTCCAGCCGAGTGACCCATCTCCTTGGGACACTACATCAGGGCCTTTTAAAGTAGACACTTGCCTCAGGCGCTTTTCTTCATTTTGATTCGGGGTGGACAAACCACCCAAGTGTTATGATTTGATCCTTAACACATTTCACAACCCAGCATAAATTCTGGGAGGAAATTGCTTTTGTTGAAGAAGTGGCATTTCAGGAACATGTTTTTAGCACTCGGAAAAGAAGCATTAACCAATTCCAAACATTAAAAGTTCTCTGTGGCACCTGAGGACAAGGTTTATTTCCCAAAACTACTCAGAAAGGAGGCTGTTTGACTCAGATTTTTTGATTACTTGCTGATTTAGAGTATATTTTCTATAACATTTTAGCTGGACCTAAACAACAGCAGTTAAAAGAGCAAAAAGGCTTTGTTTAGACAAGAATTTATGGGTTTCCTCAGGCCTTTTTACGTTTAATTGCATTATTAGTGCGTATAATATGAATTTCAATTGTCTGTATTGAAATTTAGGCTTATTGATTTATTATTTACATACTAAAACAAATATTTGACGGTTTTGTTCAATCCGTGTATCATTCGTTCTTTCGTTTTTCTAATTGAAACCAAAAATGGAAAAATAAAAAAACGACTTGTTTTTTAAAAATCTGTTTCCAAAACGAAAATGAAAAATGTCTCTGGGAGTGATTCGTTCAGTCGCATATGGTTCTAGTTCACCTTTTTCAGTCAATGCAGTGGGAGCCGGAAAGAGAATTGATTAGTTCTTTTCTTATTTGATTAATGCCAATGTACCAAAGATAAAAGTACAGATAGGTAATGTCAATATTGCATACAAAGAAGTGGCATTATATGCAAAGCACCATTTACAGACGTATGTAAACATAAAAATAAATAATACTAATCGAAAACTTTAACAAAATAAATTAAAAAGATTAAATAGCATTGAAAAGATTAAACATTTTTGACAGCCTTAAGATTTTTGGAAGATTAAATACTTTGGATATACTGTTGAACCTCTTTAAAAAAAAAAAAAAAAAAAAAAAAAATATATATATATATATATAATGGATTTTGATGAGTGAATTTACTGCGGTGAATATGACATTTTGCAAGAAGTCATAATTGGTTAATAATGAAATATACATTAATTTTGTCTTTTTGAATATTAAAGAAGCCAAACAGTACATCTTTAAAAAGCAGAGAGAAACCCTGTAGCACACTGCGATAGATAACATTAGACAATTCATTCCAAAATAGCTGTGTGTGAGGACAATCCCAAACGATATGTATATCAGTTTCATTAGGGTCTCCACAAAAACAACAGCTTGTATCTATGTCTGATTTAAACCTTTTCAAAAACACTTTAGCTGGGTAAAATCTGTGTAACAATTTGAATGAGATTTCTCTAACCTTGTTAGCTATTATATTCCAAAGACAGAGTCCATACTTTTTTCCCATCAATATGATCAACCACATTCCTCCAATAAGACACCACATATGTCGTTACACGCTCCTTTTGAAAAAGCGATCTAATCTTATAGTTACGTGATGAAGGATACTGGACAAAGTCGTGGCCTAGTTGTTAGAGAATTTGACTCCTAACCCTATTGTTGTGGGTTCGAGTCTTGGTCTGGCTATACCACGACTGAGGTGCCCTTGAGCAAGGCACTGAACCCCAACTACTCGCCGGGTGCCGCAGCATAAATGATGAACACTGCTCCGGGTGTGTGTTCACAGTGTGTGTGTGTGTTCACTGCTGTGTGTGTGCACTTTGGATGGGTTAAATGCAGAGCACAAATTCTGAGTATTGGTCACCATATTGGCTGAATGTCACATCACTTTTTCACTTTCATGTAACAAAAAGCATAGTTTTCCTACTGGGATTTCAAATGGGTGTAAAGATAAAGATAAAGTGCTGGATGATCTAATGAGTCCCTTGAAAGAGTAACAACTCCTTTAGGAACAGTGTCCATGATGATGGAGAAATCTTTGGGAGTTACTGGAAAATTACATTTACATAAGAATTTTTTGTGACTTAAAATAAGACCTTCCAAGTTAAAGAACTAGGAAACAACCAAAACAAATTTCCAAATGAAGTACCGCTGAGGGGTGCTTAAAAATGAATGACCATGCAAGTAATGCCTGTTTATGAAATTTGGTTAAATTGTAAGGGATTCTAGCAATATTATAAATACAGATCAATAGGAAAGGGAGACCACCTAATTTGGAAAAGAAGTCATTGGGGATAAAAATCCATATTGAATTCGGATTACACAAACACTGTCTAATCCAATTAATTTTGAGAGTGTTGTTCAAAGAAGAGAAATCAAGGAAATTAAACCCACCATAATCATATGTGTTCATTAATAAGTACTCTTTATTACCTTTGTTACAACATTCAGTGTATAGAAAATAACCATTATGACAGAAATTTGTACATTTATAAACTGTAAGAAGTAAAAAGCTCAGAAATGCAGTAACTGTAAGAGTAAATAATAATTATAAAAATGATGATGATAATAATAATAATTAGGCACCTGTTTGTAAGGAAGCATGTAAATTCATCCATCCAATGCTGTCACGTCACGTGACAAAAGAACGAATGATAGGATAAAGCCTTTTATACAGTCTTTATTATTATTATTATTATTATTATAATTATTAAACAATGCAAACATTAAAACATTAAGGCAATACACTTAAAATCATGAAGACAAATAATAATAATAATATACACAGAGATTTGTTGCAAGGGTAACTCCAGTCTATGGTCAAAGCTTATGGGTCTGTCACGTGAGGAGCGACTCGAAAACCCGAAAGACTCAAGAGATTAACTAATCAATTCTCTCACACCGGCACCCACTGCATTGACTGAAACAGGTGAACTAGACTATTCCTGTACAGAAACTATAGAATTTTGCGCATGCGCGACTGAACGAGTCACTCCCAGAGACGACTCGTTCTTCCCGAGTCACATTAAAGATTCGTTTAAAATGATCGAATCGTTCAAGAATGACCGTCACTAACTAGCATCAGACAAAAACACCAACGTGAAACACACACGCTTGATATCCGTTTTTTTAATTCTTGATATTAGCATAAATTTGAAAATCGGAAAACGAAGCTTTATCTGTTTTTTCATTTTGGTTTTGGAAACAGATAAAAAAAAAAACAAGTCGTTTTTTATTTTTCCATTTTTGGTTTCAATTAGAAAAACGAAAGAACGAATAATACACGGATTTTGTTCCATCCAGGTCTTTGATTGCCTTTGTTTTTAGCAAAGATGTTGCAATAGCGCCACTCTGTGGTAGCATCATTCCTGCTGTAATAATGATACTACAGTTGTGTGCTGTTTTCAATATTTTTTATGCAGCATGGTTTGTGATGTTTCTACTGTGTCGTACCTTTAACATTTATTTCCCCAGGATTGGCATCACACTCTTTTGAGAGGTTGTTTTTATCTGGAGGAAGATGGAACGATTGTTTCTCTTCAGTATCGTCTGATTATACCAGAGACAACCAGCGTCTACTTGACCATACGTCCCCTCAACCTTAGCCCGATTCCTGGTAAATTTATTGTGGTAATTATATTGTGGTGTTATAGACCAATGGTGTTAAAGACCAAAGTTACTGAAGTTACAGATTTTGACTTATTCAAAGTATCCAATTAAGCAGATTGGTGAATTCTGTAGTAGTATTTATGTCTATATGTGTATGCCACAGATAAGCCTTCTCCGTGGATGTGTGTGGACACAGCTCTCTATGTGGTGACGGGGAATGTGACCAAAGAAGATTCCAATTTGGTTTGCTTTACTGAGTTAAGGGATAAGGAGGTTGGTAAATACATCACTTTCCTATCTAAATATAGTATATATATATATATATATATATATATATATATATATATATATATATATATATATATATATATATATATATATATATATATATATATATATATATATATATATATATTATTGAATTATAATGTCTTTTTGTATATAAAATATGTTGATATATTCTCTTCAGCAATGATATGAGTCATAATCTGACACAAGTGCCTTTTCCGTTTTGATATTGAAATATACTAATTTTATCTTTTTTATATTTTAATTATTCTATCAAACAAATAATTTGTGTAAGTGTTAATAAACTGTTCCATCTTAAGCTAAATTAATACATTTTAATGGGTGTGTAGATATAATTATGCCTACATAAAGGTACCAGGGTTTATTTTAATGCTGATGCTAAAGTGATAAAAAGAGAGAAGACTTGTTATTCCTGAATGTGTGGTGACGTCATTATGACAACATTTACTTGGGTCCACAACTGATAACTATAACTTTTTAATAATACATTGTCAGCAAACATCGAAAAAGTAAATGTAGAGAGAATAAAGACAAAGGGCTTTCTCTCTCTCTCTCTCTCTCTCTCTGACATGTTTATATTAACATATAGTAAATGATTCTATCCACTATTCACCGTTGAAGCCTTTTTTTTTTTTTTTTTTTTTATACATGAATTCAATATGAGGGACACAAATGTCATTTTATAGATGGAAGATGGATATAAATAACATAAATAAACACACACACACATATATATATATATATATATATATATATATGTATGTGTGTGTGTGTGTGTGTGTGTGTGTGTGTGTGTGTGTGTGTGTGAAATATAAGTATATATTACTATATGCAATGTATATATACTGAAAATATCAAAATACTAAACAGAACTGCATTTTACAACAGTCAGTGAGATGTTTGTCCTGTGTGATTGATGAACAGAGGTTTCTGTGGAGAGGAGAGCTCAATGCTGGCTCATATCTGCTCTTGCCCTTTACCACCGGCTGCAGATTGATGAAGAGGACAAGGAAGACTGCCACTAAAACTGCTCAACTAGTCAGCCGCACCCAGTCGGGAGAGCTGGAGCTAACCAAAGAGTTCAAGTAAGACAATTCTAATCTTAAAAGCTAACATATTTATACCGAGTTAAGGTAGAGGACTGAATAAATGTTTGATTGTGTATGTATAAGAACGTAATAATGAATTTGTGCAAAGATGCTGTAATGTTTTGTTCCACAGGGCGGCATTGTCTGACATCTTTGAAATGATTGATTTGGATGGCAGTGGTCTGCTGAGCCTAGAGGAGTACAACTTCTTTGAACAGAGAACCAGTGGAGAGAAATGTGATGAGGATGCCTGGGCCATCTGCAAAGGTCCCTTATTCAAAAACACACTGTAAATTGAACAGACACAAAACACCTTCCTCCCTTTCGGGGTGCTAATTCCAAAAATAGTCCCTGTTTTGCTAATAAAGTATGATGTGCATTTTCTAGCATTTTTGCTTTTGACAGCCATTTGTAAGGTAAAGAAGTCTTGCATTATCCCTTGATCACCAGAAAAACTGCCATAAAGACATGATAGCTATCTATCCTCTTGCCGGGTTTCAACTATTTGTTCAGTTCTCAAACGCTTTTCCCATGTATGACATTATTTTAAGCTTAATCCTGACTTCAAGGTTAGAATTATTGCTAGTTACAGAAGAAAATACAAACATGACCCAGATGTTTTCTGCTACATCTGTGTAGCTACCTCCAAACAGCTACAGGAAAAAAGCTGATTTATTTATAACCTTGTGCCATTATATAAACCATAACCATTATATAAAGTTGTTTGACATTAAATGGTTTATTTGAACATATTTTTTCCACTTCTGCAAAATGTAAGTTAAATGACACATTTGGAAAAATTATTCTCGTCTTTAATTCTGAAACTTGTGACATTTGTCTAATTTTTGTTTTGATGAATGCGTTCATACGGATAGTTTCCTTCTTCATTCCTATTTTGTGAAAACAAAACAAAAACAAAAAAAAAGATATACATAATGGAAAGTTTAAACTCATAGTTTTTACAAATTAGGTAATAATAGGCTTCTTTTTTTCTTTTTTAAGCAAAGTAGCAGAATGTTTTCCGAATTGCAGGATTGGAAAATTGATTTCTTTGGATGTTGTGATAAAAAATTCAGTAATGTTATATTTATATAAAAATAAAAATATTGCTTCCAGATCTTAAAACGAGTAAGGTGCAATCTAGTCTAAAATATGCATTTCTATAACAGTATTTGGTCTCCTGTAGAGAACTTTGACACATGGAAAAATGAGTTAACTAGACAAGGCTTCCTGGAGCTCAACCTGATGGAAGCCAATGATCGGGAAGGTGACCCCAGAGATTTGTGGCTCACCCTGGAGGCCATGGGCTACAACCGCAGTTTAGAGATGGTGGAGGTACAAACTTCTTTGAGATTTACTCATTAGAATATCTTGTAATTCCAGTTTATATAAACTGAAGATTTTTTTGCAGGGTTTAGGGATAATGTCCTTTATTTTTTGTATTACTAACTTGTAGCCAGTGTGATCAGAACATGCTGAGCTAATGTGTGTGTACGTTTTCCTTTTTTCTCCCAGGCCTGTCCGTTTGTCATTGCAGTCTACTGTGAAGATGTAAAGGCAACTCTTCAGGCAGTTAATTTGGATTCTGGTATCAAGATGTTGAATTCTGCTGTACAGAGGTCTATCACGTCAAAAGCAGAGGCCAGATCTCTCAAGGGTCACGAAAATGTCTTGGTTTATACATACAAAGGAGAGAGCAGGATTTCATCAGTCATTGCCAATAAGGTAGGTTGGTTATTGTTTTATGTCACTTAGCTGGTGTTTTTTTTATCCAAAGAAGTCTGAAAATCAATACATGACATTCATCTCTAAGCAAAAAAAGCCAGCTCTTTTAAAAAGTTCTTGTGTAGGCCTCACTTTTGTTGTTCTAAAACTTAACATTCACTCGGAATAGAACAAAGTAACTGGAATGCTTTATAGAAAGGAACTCTACTCATGAGTAGAATTTCAATGCCCTGAATTGCCATCATTTAGGCAAAGTCAGCTGAAAGACCATTTCAGCTGATAGAAGACAATTAGATCTTGTAAGAGAGCTTAGGATTTTGCCATAGTTAGTGGAACTAATTATCTGAAATACACACTAATGTTTGGGGTTGGGAAGATTTTTGTTAAATGTTTGTAAAGAAGTCTCTCATGCTCACTTAAGCTGCATTTATTCGATCAAAAATACAGTAAAAACAGTAATGTTGTGATATATTGTTACAATTTTTACAATAACTAATCTAAAATTTTATGTATATTTTATGATATATTATGTATTTTTATGTTGTTTATTCCTGTGATGGCAAAGCTGATTTTTTTTTAGCAGCCATTACTCCAATCTTCAGTGTCACATGATCCTTCAAAAAGCATTCTAATATAATATTATTAATATCAATGTTGAAAATGGGTGCGCTGCTTAATATTTATGTGAAAACCATGATACATTTTTTACAGTATTCTTTGCTGAATAGAACATTCAAAAGAACAGCACGTATTTGAAATATTTTGATAAATTTGATGTTTACTTGCTAAATAAAAGTACTTTTTATTTCAAACATTTTTTTACTCATCCAAAAAATGTTTATGTTAGTGTTCACATTTCCTTGTGGCATTGTTGTTAATGAATGATTATAAAACGAAATGTAATGTTTTCTTTTTACTGATTTTCCCTGTTGTTTTCTTGGTAACCATCTCTTTCGATGCTGTAGTCCAATCAGAAGGTGACGGTGCACATCAACAATGAACAAAGCAAGAACTGTGTGAGCAGCAGGGGCATGAGTGTGTTTGCTGTGGAGGTTCCTGCTAGGACTAAAATGGTGAGATACACTATTTTCATTCACAAATAGAGGTTCGTTTCTTTTGTAGATGCTGGATGAGGTGCATTCCACGCTCTGTTTCCCATTAGAACTAATAAAAGAACCCAACTAGAGTGAAGCTAGTTCTACATGACAGACACTCATATTTACACTTACAGTGAATATCTTTAACAGTTGTGCTATGTTTTGGTCTCTGTTCAGGTATGTCAGCACGTCATGGCTTTAAATGAACAACAGGAGTGGACTTACAACTGTGTTGAGACCATCATACCAAGTTTGTAACTGTCTCAGTAATGTTTTTACTATGAATTTATGAATTTAATAACAGATTTATTATGAGACAACAGATAATGTCATAAATAACATAAATTTGTTTGCTACAATGACAATTGTAAACATGTTTTATAATAGCTTTCAAAAGTTATCATGTTTGTTTGTCTGTTTGTTTGTTTTTACTGTTTCTGTATTATTATAACACTATTAATGTTATTACAGTTATATACATTATATTCATTTCATTTTTTGTAAATAAAGCAATTGTTTTCACACAAAGTTCACACAAATATTTAATATTCTTTTCTGTGAACAGTTTGTTTGAATGAATTTATTTTATTTTAATAATTTTTTATCTTTATTTTTCACATTTACCCCAGTCCATAATGGGAGGTAACCAATCACATTACATTTCATACCAGTTTGTGTTTCCTATGAAACTGTGGCAATTTAACATAAGCAATATAAATACACTAATTTAGTTTTAAGCACTACTCTGGCATTAAGCTAGCGGGCTCTGTTATACACACAGACCTAAATTTTATTCGCCCTTGACCTTTAGCACCACATGTAGGTTTAAGCTTCTATTTATAACTTTCAGTCAATTATTTTGCCCTTTGACTTTCACGACTGTAACTGTAGAACAAGACACTAAAGGTCACATGACATGTGAGGAGTATTTAAACTGCATTCCTTTGATCTCCATCTCTCTCACCAAAAAAGTAAACCTCTCCAAATGTTGTATTCAGTATGTAGCCTCTGTTTTATTTAGTGTTGTTAGCGCTCAGAGATTTTTGTACAACAATCTTTTATCCAAAATGTGACACCCATGTCTGTTTCTCTTGTATTCGAGACACTGTTCCAGCTTGACTTTTAACATGTATTTATTTATTTTTTTTAAGAAACTTGCAATATCATGACAACATTTGAACCTAGCATCGTTGTAAACTTTGTTCTGCTTTGAATGAATTCTGGGTGAAACTTGATGCAATAGATAAACAAAACTCTGATCGAGAGCTCCAGCTTTCCCAGCATGTACTTTCAAGGGCCCCTACATCTTCTCCCACAAGACCTGCTTAAGTGTACAACTAAAAGCCTTAAATCTTAATGCTGAGATAAATATTGAGATTCAGTGTAGAGTCAGGCATATCTAAAGATGAATTATTTGATCTACAACCACTGAGATGTTCAAATATTGTTTGTTTGTTTAGGTTCTCATATGATACAATATTAATTTAGAGCAAAAAACATAGTTTTATGTTTCACTTGCTTTAGCCTTTTTGTACACTAGTATTTTATTTATTTATTTATTTATTTTTAATATTAACAAGAACAGAGGATAGTTTACAAACAAGAGTACATAACCATACATGTCAGGGGTAATACAAAAAAAAAATTAATACAAAAAAGAGAAAACAGAAAACAACAAAAACTAACAAAAAGGGCATTTTACATGAAATTGTATCTATTAAACATCTGTATAGTTTTTATTTCAAGTTTTTGCTTTTGGATATCGTCTCTAAATATATTTTAATATCTATTTTACATTCTTCAAAATTTGGCATTTTTTTCATTCCATTTGAATATAGTAACGGGCAATTATTATAATTAAATCAAATATAAACAGAACACTTTTATCACCATCAAATGAAAAACATTTCACCATAACATCAATTTTTTTCAAGGTTATGTACACTAGTATTGCAGACGTCATAAATGGTTTAACTGTCTCTTTAAATGTGGGCGTGACCGTTTAAGTGGCGAAAGGCCAATGTGTGAGTAGAGAAGCTACGTGATGAACGGACATCCCTCTGCCTGGGCACCCGGATACAAGTAGTGACAGACACTGACTGCTGCTGCAACATGGTGAAAATTACGGTTATTAAGACCAAACCATACACCGATCAAAAACCCGGAACAAGCGGTTTGAGAAAGAGGGTGACTGTGTTCCAACAGAACCAGCATTATGCGGAGAATTTTATCCAGAGTATCATTTCCACCACTGACCCTGCTCAGAGGCAGGAGGGCACCCTGGTAGTGGGAGGAGATGGACGCTTCTTCATGAAAGACGCTATTCAGCTGATCGTCCAGATTGCTGCAGCTAATGGGGTTAGTATTGGCCGAATTCGATGAAACACCCGTGTTAATGAAACAACCAACAAAAACTAAATAATCACGATCACTTTATATGTTTCATGCCAGGGACGAATGGCTGACGCAACTGCTGCAGTATAACGTAAATGAATCGCAGAATCTTATGTTCTGGTTCTTTAAATCAAGCTGTTCAAAAGAACCGACTCGCGGAAATGATTCTGACTTTAAGCAAACGAGCTCCGTGATCTTTTAAGCTGAACTGTTTTGGGACACCTTTGACATTTCACGCACTGCCAAAAGCAGGAGCCGCTCCGTTTTGACGTCACAACATCCGTCTCATCATGTTGCAGATCGCAATTAATTTAGAAAGTAAAAACTTGCAGCAGCGTTTTGTAAGGGCGCGAGCATTTCTTTAACAGAAGAAGCAGTCTTGTAGCAGAGACCATGATGTGGAGAAGGCGTGCCTGCTGTCACGTCCCTAGTCTGCACGGCATGAGTGCTGTATTAAAGTTAAATCGGTACAGAACACAGCGTTTGCATCACTTTTTAAGTACTACATTTTCATTCTTTATGAATATGCACTAGCCATTGATTGCAATGCAGTTGCAGTGTTGTGTAACAGTCCATAGTATATGTGTGTTCTGTAAATCACAAGGACACATCAATTGGGTCGATGTGGTGTAAACATTGTACTGGATAGCGAAGTCAGTGTTGTTATCTCTTATGGTTCAGGGTTTATGAAACAGTGTGTTTCTGAATATAACCTTCAAGATGTTTCTTATTTTTATGATTATTATTATTTATCATCTTGTTTTTCACGAGTTGATCATCACTTGTCTCGTCCATGATCTCTTAGATTGGCAGGCTGGTCATTGGTCAGAATGGGATTATGTCAACACCTGCTGTTTCCTGTGTGATCCGAAAAATCAAAGCCATCGGGGGGATCATCCTGACAGCCAGTCACAACCCTGGCGGCCCCAGCGGAGACTTCGGCATAAAGTTCAACATATCTAGTGGAGGTTAGAGATGCATGCATAAATGCAAAAATGTTAGTGATGAAGTATTAAAGACTATTGAACTGAAATTCAGTTTGTCTTGTTTGTCTTTCCCAGGTCCTGCACCAGAGGGCATCACAGACAAAATCTTTCAGATCAGCAAGAGCCTGCAGGAATATCACATCTGCCCTGAGCTCAAGGTGGACCTCTCAACCATTGGCAAGCAGACCTTTGAAGTTGACATGTTCAAGCCCTTTACTGGTACCATTTTGTTGTTTTACTATTTGCCAGTTATATAAAATCATTTTCAGTTCATATTTGATTGAGTCTACAGTGTGGTTCACAGTCTTGTATCTTTTACAGTTGAAATTGTGGACTCAGTGGAATCCTACGCAGAGATGCTAAGAGATATCTTTGATTTTGCTGCTCTGAAAGAATTGCTTTCAGGACCCAATCATATCAATGTACGGCTTGATGCAATGCATGGAGGTATGGATTTTATTCCTCCAAAACATAAATATGACCTCAAACTACTTACATAAACCGTATATATATGAACCAACTGAAGACGACCTCTTTCTGTGTTTTTCACACTAGTGGTGGGTCCTTATATAAAGAAGATTGTATGTGAAGAACTTGGTTCACCTGCTAACTCTGCTGTTAACTGTGTCCCCTCTGAGGACTTTGGGGGACACCATCCTGACCCTAACTTAACATATGCTGCTGACCTGGTCAACGCTATGAAGGGAGGGGAATATGACTTTGGAGCAGCGTTTGATGGTGATGGTGTAAGTCTTAAATTTTATATCTGAAGTTTATAACCCCATACGCTGCTGTTCAAAAGTTTGGGGTTACTCTTTTATATTTTCAAAAGAATTCTCTTCTGCTTACCCAGACTTCATTTATTTGATCAATAGGAAAAATGCGGTTAAAACTCTGTAGTATTTTGAAATATTATATATCAATTAAAAAAAAAACATTTTCTATCATAATATCTTTTAAAATGTTATTCTTTCCTGTGATGGCAAAGCTGAATATTCATTAGCCATTACTTCAGTCTTACTTCACATTATCTTTCAGAAATTATTCAGATATGCTGATTTGGTAATCAATAAATATTTAAGACATGTAATACATAAGAATTATCAAAAACAGTTGTTCTGCTTAATATGTATGTAAAAACTATATATATATATATATATATATATATATATATATATATATATATATATATATATATTATTCATTTATTTATTTTTCCAGGACTCTTTGATGAATTGCAAATTCAGTATTTATAGCAGTATTCATTTGAAATGTAAATCTAACATTATACCATTAACATTATGTAACATTATAAATGTCTTTACTCTCAGTTTTGATCAATTTAATTGATCCTTGCTGAATAAAATAATTTAAAAATTGCTCCCAAACATTTTGGTAACAGTTGTGCTTTTAATAATGCAATTAATATCAACTAGAAATGATTCTCAATTAAAACCTCATCATTTTTCCCTTCTTGCTGTTCTCTTTGCAGGATCGTAACATGGTTCTGGGTAAGCATGGATTCTTTGTAAACCCCTCAGACTCTGTGGCAGTCATTGGTGCAAACATTACATCGATCCCATATTTCCAGAAGACTGGCGTGAAGGGTCTGGCTCGCAGTATGCCCACCAGTGGTGCTTTGGACAAGTATGATCATCTAAGCTTACTTATATTTTGTGATTAAGCCCTATATTTAACTACCTAAATAAGTGTAATAAGTGTGTACTACACACGCCATAGAATGTCATAAATATTGTTTGTTTTTGCCATACAGTGTTGCCAAAGCTTTGAAGATGCCGCTTTATGAGACTCCCACAGGCTGGAAATTCTTTGGAAACTTGATGGATGCTGGCAAGTTATCCCTCTGTGGTGAAGAAAGCTTTGGTACTGGTGAGTAGCTATGAGACTCCCTTTAACTCATTATTAACCTGTTTAGAAGGTTTATGGTGAAAAGCTTTTATTTTGAAGTATTTAAATTAGTGGGTAAATACTTAAAAAAAAAAATTATAATAATAATTAATAATTAAAAAAAAAAAAAAATTTATATATATATATATATATATATATATATATATATATATATATACACACCTTAAAAAAATGTCTAGCAGGGACTTGTCTTTTGAAAGGGACTTTGCTTTTGCTATTTTTCACCATAAATTGTATGATAATTCATAGTTTTTGTTGCAAAACCATACATTTGACAGTAAAATGACAAATAATGTGCTGTTAAACCGTTTACATTTTCTCACAATGTATGGTAAGCTTACTCATAGTTAATCATGTTTCACTGTAACATTTGTATTTTTTATCTGTAAGATAAATGTAATTATATGTTATTTGCAAGAATATGTCCAAAAACCATAACAAAGTTTATCATAGCATTCTACTGAGGTTCATTTATAACTTTTTGTTGTTGTTTTGTGTTTTCCACCAAATATGCAGTTATACATTTAAGTTCATAAAGTTATAAAATAGTTTCATGACCACTTACATTAAGTTTTCAAAGTATCTGAAGCTCTTTCATCGCAGAAATATGAAAGGAAGCTTGTTTTCTCATGATACACCCTTTTAAAGTCCCGTTTTTTTTTGTTTTTTTTTGGTAGGATCTGATCACATCCGGGAGAAAGATGGTCTGTGGGCAGTTCTGGCATGGCTCTCAATCCTGGCCTCTCGCAAGCAGAGCGTAGAGGATATCATGAAAGACCACTGGCAGAAGTTTGGACGGAACTTCTTCACAAGGTAACTCCAATAGAGAGCTTTCTATAGCTTGGCTGCCCTCTGCTGGTAGACTTGTGGAAGACACCAAACTTTGTCCTGAATCTCTATTTCAGGTATGACTATGAAGAGGTGGACTCTGATGCTGCGAATAAGATGATTGATCACTTACAGACAGCTATGTCTGATAAAGCCTTTCTAGGGAAGAAGTTCTCCTCAGGGGATAAAACGTATCAAGTGGAGAAGGCTGATAACTTTGAGTACACAGACCCTGTCGATGGCAGTGTTTCAAAAGGACAGGTGAGTCTGATAATAATATGAAGATGTGATTAATGAGATCAGGAAACATAAATGATTAGTGCTTATATGGTCAGTCCTTTGCATAATTCGTTTTTTTATAAGCTCTCCTGTAGGTTTCAGGTCACTTTAATGTTCTGATGTGCATTTAGTCAAATATATGATTAGAACTAGAAACAGTTCGTCATAAAGCCCACTGTTATTATATAGAAATCAGCGGATTCTTCACATATTCTAAATTATTTTCTATAATATTTATTGTTTATTTACTAAAAAACAATTTGTTTCAAAATATATTGTGAATCATTCTAATCATTCTAATATGTGATTCTTATTATAATCATTTTTTTTATTCTATTTCAAGTTTTTTTTAATATGCAGTCATAAATTTCACTACTATTATTTTGAAAACCGCTCTTTCTATTCGTATAATGAAATATTTCATATATTATTTACATTTATTTTATCCTTTTTTATGACTGCTGATTGTCTGTTCTTTTACACATCAAATACTGAAATGACATAGAAATGTAGATACAGTATTGCTTAATATGATTTCTCTGATAAAATTACTGATGATCTGCATTGCTGTTGAAAGAATAACTTCATCGTGGCCTTTAATGTGTTTAAAATATCTCATGAAAATACCATCCAAATGAACAGTCTTGGAAAGTTTCATCTAGACACCTTTCTCAATTTCATAGAAATTTGTGCATGCTTTCCAAAACACAGTATGTTGGCCCTCATCCCTGTTTCCTGTCTTCATGCTTTTTTTAGGGTTTGAGGATCATCTTCTCTGATGGCTCACGTATTATCTTCCGTCTCAGCGGGACAGGCAGTGCCGGGGCAACCATCAGGCTTTACATTGACAGCTATGAGAAAGATCCCCAGAAAATTTATCAGGACCCACAGGTTAACTGGTCAAAAGTTTAAATATTTGTTCTCCCACCACATATACTTTTATCAAAAAAATGTATTATATATATTTTTTTTATTATATTTTAAAGAAAAAATCTGTTGTAGCTGTTGCAGTAATCAATTTTGACATGCTCATCCCTGCACATGTGGTTAAAGATCAGATTCACTAAATTTTATCTGCTCAAACTGGATCACAAGAGTCTTAAAGAATCAACCTCAGACACGCTTAGAATTGAGCTGAGATGACTTTTAGTTCCAGCAGTTCTTTTCATCCTGAGTTGTGCAGCTTGAGTTACTGTAGAAGAAAAAAAATTATAATTTTTAATACAAAACAGTCAGTTTGGACCATCCGTTTTCATTTATTCTAAATCAAAGTCCCTATTGTATTTCTCTCATTTTGCGGTTCCCTAATAGTTCATTTGTGACATTTCTAACCTCTTTAACATTATTAACTTTGTCTCTTAACCGCTGTGAACAGGTCATGCTGGCTCCTCTGGTGGACATTGCCTTGAGGATCTCTCAGCTTCAGGAAAAGACGGGTCGCACCGCTCCAACAGTGATCACATAATTACCCAAGAGCCCATATTCACCTGATCCAGCCCAGACAAGCCCTTACTGTACGCCGTAATGCCTTACTGCAGCATTAATGGCATCAGTTTCATACCCCAGTCACTGTGTCTTCAAGAATGTGTCACATTTTTTGTGTTCCACGTGCACAATCAAAGATCTATATCCATTATAAATAAAGAGAGTATTAATTAAATTCTATAAAATGAATGGCTTCTTGTGATTTGTTCTTGAGGAACCTTGAATTTTCTCATGAATTTTCTTTTGTCATGAAGACTAAAGCACTTAACTTTCCTCTGTTTCTGCTAGACCTATCATATTTAGATTTTAAAAACAACAGCTATGTTTTATTCATATACACCATTTGTCTTTCATTTAAGGCTGAAAGTAGTAACTATTATGCTGCAGTGTGTTATTAGTGGATAAAATATATTCTGCCTTTTAAATTGGCACTACAAATAGCACAAGTATCTTGACACTTAAAACCTCAGATTACAATAATTTTTATGTAAAGGTTTTCTGTATAACTTAAATCTGGGTGATATCTGCTCTAACTAAAGGCTAAAACAGTATTATTACTGGTTTGGCTGCTGCAAAAATTCATCAAGAAGATTTAAAAGTTAATTATATTCTTTATGTTTTTAGACAGAAACTTTTGACATTTGACTTAATGTATTGCCTCTTGGATTTTTATAAACTATTTTATGAATTATACATGCTTGCTTGCATTCATGCTAAATATAACATTATATGTCAGAATTTGTAAACAATGTTCTACCATCATAAGACATGCCTACCAAAACAATATGAGTATATAAATTAAGACACATTTTTAACCTAAAGGTATAGTTCACCAATAGTATAGTTCCAAACCTATTGTTACAGACAAGAGACGCAATTTTTATTGGTATTATTTAACAGAAAAGCTGTGTTTTTTAAATCAGATATCTTGCCTGATTTAAACCTTTTGCTTTGATTACTGCTTTGCACACTCTTGGCATTCTCTTGATGAGCTTCAAGAGGTAGTCATCTGAAATGGTCTTCCAACAGTCTTGAAGGAGTTCCCCGAGAGATGCTTAGCACTTGTTGGCCCTTTTGCCTTCAGTCTGTGGTCCAGCTCACCCCTAAACCATCTCGATTGGGTTCAGGTCCGGTGACTGTGGAGGCCAGGTCATCTGGCGCAGCACCCCATCACTCTCCTTCTTGGTCAAATAGCCCTTGATGCCTTCAGTGTGACTCTACAATTTTCATAGTCATGAAAATAAAGAAAACTCTTTGAATGAGAAGGTGTGTCCAGACTTTTGGTCTGTACTGTATATATATATATATATATATATATATATATATATATATATAATTTATTATTGAAAATATTGTTGACCACAAGTTCTCTAAGGGATTGAGATCCAGGGAGTTGCCTGGCCACGGATCCAGAATTTCAATTTAATGATCTTCGAGCCACTTCTTAATCACTCACACTTAATCACTTAATCAATTGTGACATGGTGCTCCATCATGCCAGAAAATGCAGGAATCATCACCAAATTGCTCATGGATCGTTGGAAGAATTGCTCTTGCAAGGACGTTCTGATACCATTCTTTATTCACAGAACTTTATTTTGGCAGAATTATGAGAGAGCCCACTCCCTTGGTTGAAAAGCAACCTCACACATGGATGGTCTCAGGATGCTTCACTGTTGGCACAACACAGGACTCCTGGAAGCGTTCACCTTTTCTTCTCCAAACAATCGATTTTCCAGATGTCCCAAACCGTCAGGAGGGAACTTCAACAGAGATAATAACTTTGCACCAGTCTTCTGCTGTCCAATCCTTGTACTTCCAGTAAAATTTCAGTCTGTCCTTGATGTTTTTTCTTGGAGAGAAGTGGCTTCTTTACCGCCATTCTTGATACCAGGCCGTTGTCTAAAAGTCTTGGCCTCACTGAGCGTGCAGATGCTCTCACACCAACCTGCTGCCATTCCGGAGCAAGCTCTGCTCTGGAGACACGATTCCTTAGCTGACTCCACAAGAGGAGACTGTCCTGGCGCTTGCTGGACACGCTGGGACATCCAGAAGACTTCTCCACTGCAGTCGAACCTCTCTCCTTGAAGTTCTTGATGATCTGCTAAATGGTTCTTTCAGGTGCAATGTTCTTTCGAGAAATTTCTTTGCATGTAAGGCCATTTTGACTCAAAGCGATGATGGCTACACGTGTTTCTTTGTAGGGAACCATTGCTAACAAGAACACAATGACTGGAAGCACTGCTTCCCAATTATTAAAATGCATCCAATCACTGTACATAATAATCTAGAAACAATGTGAATAAACACCACAACAGCTTAAGCAGCAAACTTTGCAAAACAAAATTTGTCACTGCCAATACTTTTGGCCATGACTGTATATATATTGCCTTCTTGAACTGATGTGTTGTCATCATAAACTCCCAGTCAGTCTATTTGGTTTGAAATTTCCTTCAATTTAGTTAATATGGGATATGGAAAATCAGGTGCACATACTTGAGAACAGAAACCTCTTTATTATGAAAAATATATATAGGCCAATTTTTTTTATTTTTTTTTTAATGTAGCAGCCTATTTGAAACCTGCACACACACATACCCATATGATCAAAACATTTCTTCAGTCTTTGTCAGAAATGACCTCAACTTTATTACAACCCATTTATTTCTACCTGTCAGGACACCCATCAAACACCTGCTTTCAAATAGTTTCCCACTTGTGCTCTGGATGAATAAATGGGTGGGACATTTTTTCAGAACAGGTTTGCACATTGTAGAAGCCCCACTTTGTTGACATAGCAAGAAACAAAGAACGTCCTGAAAGTAATGGTTTGCAGGTTTTATTTTCATTGGATGTCATTACATGAGGTAATGGCAGCAACAGTGTTTATTTAGCTGTCAGGTTATTACGTATATTTTGAAGTTCTCTTTTAATCTCTTTATATTTCTACCACAGCATCTTTATTTAATCTAGAGGTCTAAAGAGATCTAAAAAGGTCACTCACACAAATAATTTTAGACATAAAGACTACTAAAGAGATCTTGTAAAATAAAAAAAATTGCAATCAGTGCAAATACCTTTTATACTCCATGTATGTTATTGTTATGTAGAATTTTTTTTAAGTATTCTGGAAATCTTAAAAGTTATTTTACCCCTTTCAACATCTGCTTTGCCTTAATCTTTCCACATTATCTTCACATTATCATTCAGAAATCATAATTTCTTCATACATATATGTGTACATTATTTATGTGTGTGCGTGTTGTGTACACAGCATTTACCTCATGTAACATTTTAGTTTGCATCAAGCATTGAGTATATTTCCTTACTTTGTTTTCCAACAACTGCAGAGAAAGAATATATTTGTTTTTCCAAGTTTACACAGTTCCCCATGCACAGTTTACTCCATGAAAATAAACCTACATCAAGCTTTCATTCCAGTTATTTACTGGACGATGCAAGACAGATTAATCCAAGGAGCCCTTAATATCCCAAAATATTAGCTCACACAGTGTGGCATGTTGGTCTTTTCTGCATTCTTTTCCCCTCTGTTATCCGGAGGGTGCTATGCTATGATACCAATTACCATAGGAATCTAATAACTCAGACAGAGAGAGATGACCTGTTGACCTAACAACAAGAGTGTACTGATCCATTTTGTTTATGTTATTGGGCCCAGCTTAAAGCCTTATGGAATGTGCTGAGATGCAATCATTTTCAGCAGGTCATGTGGGCAAAGATCAGCATGATCAAGTCTGAGCAATAATCCTAAAAGCCAGGCAAAATAAATGCAGCAACAGGGTCATGCTGGCACTCTTTGCATCTTTCATTTTCCTTTTTGTACCCTCCACCCCACCTCTTCCTGAAACACACACATATACACACGTTTGAATAATCTACTGTATGTCACTCGTTGTCTAATTCTTGCTGACCCTACTTCCATTTGATCAAACATGACCCCTTGTACCAAATGCAACTGCTATCAGAGGCTGAAAGACTGGAAAACTTTAATGAGAGACCACCCATCCACCCAAAGACTTCAAATAAGTCTTCTCTATGTGGACTCTCTCACTACTTTATGCATTTGTAAATATCACCTTTCCTTGCTGTTCATTTTGCCTTAGCTTGTTAATAGCAGAAATGTAAATGTTACTAGATTTTAGAATGCACATTGCTTCTTTGTCATTCTTGGACTCTGATCAAGGATTAGTTTCAAAGGGATTTTTTTTTTATCTAAATGTAAATGATCCAACAGACGTCATTTACAGATCTTCAAGGTCACAGTCACAGCACATCTTGAACTCCACTCAAAAATGTCTCGCCAGGCACACATCATCAGTTCCCAGAAATGATGTCACCAACAATGCCCTTATTTGGGTAGAACAAATGCATGACAATACATGCATCATCTCTGAAAGTCTACGTCTTTATTATTAGAGTAAAGATGCCTGATGGTTAAGAGTGTTAGAAATAATCAACAATAATATAAAAAAGAAAAGAAGTGCTATTCATGTGCTATTCAATGAATTTGGAAAAAACTTGGATACCATTTTCAAGAAAATTTTCAAACAGAGGACTTTACAAAGTGTCACTTGGTACAACCAAGTTAATATAAGGCCATATTTTTCCCTGCATGTTCCTCATACTATGACTTTAATTTGACGAGTAAAGTTTTTATAATATTTTTGCATTTTGTATTTTTCTACAAATAATAATAAAATATTATTACACCAAAATCATAGCAGTGGTGTGAAACTACCAATAATTTGTAAGAATTTTTTTTAAATGTTTTTTTTTCTCATCACCCTGATACTGTTGGATTTTAAAATACATAAAATTAATTTTAGTTTAGAAATGAATGTTCATCATCATAGATGGTGTGTTTAAGCCACTGTATGTATGAATTGATTTTTTATTATTATTATTATTATTATTATTTAAAAACATAATAGGACAAACATATGAGTATCATGTAACCCTATAAGAAAAAAAGAATATTACATAAAAAGGAAGAACACAAGTAACTTCAATTCTGTTTTTGGATAGTAGGAAGCTCAGTATTGCTTCTCATTCATAATTAAAGAGATCTTATTCCTATTACCTACAAACCCTAGTAACTCCAGAGATTACTAAATTTGAGGTTCAGAACACAAGGTCCATTCTGAATAGATCTAGAATAGGTCAAAGTGGACCGCATAACTCTCAATCCCCCAGCTCATTACAAGTAGATGAGTTTTGTTGTGCATGGTTGCAATTTTAATAATAGTATTTTACTTTGGGAAAATAAAACATAGATATCGGAAAGAAAAACAGCCCCATGTTACAAATATTTAAACTGCTTTGCCGCTCAGCCGATAATGGTTTCCAAATGTTTAATATTAGATGCAATCACACTGAAGAAAAGGTACAGCTTTTCTTTGAAACCTGAGACGCTTGACAGAAGAGAGGGAAAAAAAAGTTATAAATCTTAGCTTGGACAAAATAATCCTGTTGCTTTATGAATCTTCACAGCTTTTCTACACAACTGCATGGTCACAGTATAATGTGTTTGATTTCTTAAAATTAGTTTCCATTTCTTCACAATTCATTCTATCAAAAAGTTCTTATGAAAGCAGCAGGGACATCCTGACCCGTCAGCATCTCCTCCCAGCATGTAAGCTCATATTAGAGTCTGCAGGAGTGAGTCTTTAACTGGGCTTTGATCGCAGCCTGCCGTTTGTGTGTGTCAGAGAGCTGAAGTCACTGGAGGAAATGAGGGATGAACTCTGGGTCTGGAGAGTCAACCCAGCACATCACTTCAAAAGAGGAATGGCATACTCTTCTTGTCCTCCACTGATATAACATAAATGAACAGAAACAGGTCAGGATGCAAAACCCCTGGCTTGTAAAATTGCTACCATTCTCTCGGTCTGGCCTTCATAAACCTGAAACAGCAGCATGTTGGGTCTGGATAGAAAGGAAAGACACTGACAGTTATGGACATTAAAAAGTAAAAGGTAATTATTAAACATTTATAAAAATGATTAAACTTTAATTGCACATTTACATGTTTTTGTCTATTTCCAACATTATAAAGAAGTGCAGCATGTCGAAATCTGTATTTTTTTAATTACTGTATCCTGTGGCCTTATTTATTTATTATTATCATTATTCTTCTTTTTATAGGGATTGTTTTTAAATACAATAACTGTCTTTAAATGTTGTTGTCTGTTGCAACACAAAATAGCTAATGCAACAAAATTCCTAAACATTGTACAGTGGAGGGCAATTAATTTGTGTTGGGACTACAAACATAATTTACAACATACTTTTCATGAATTTTGAAATGAAATGCTGAACAAGGCAGTATAGTTATTGTCCAGTGTTATAAAAGACTGTGATTCAGAGGGATTTCTTGCTATAGTTTTGGGGGTTCTCGCTGTGACAAAGAATAGAGATAGTGTTTAGGCTGAATAGGCATTTTGGGACTTACAATATGATGTGGAGCTGGGAAACTGAGTTACTCCAAAATAGTTAGCAAATAATGCACTAGTGATTGATTTCCTTATGTGTTTTCTGTAAAAAAATAAAATAAAATAAAAAATAAGGCAATTTCCACACATTTATGTCCTGTATTGAAACAGCAGGTGGCGCCAAACACACCGTTAAGCGCTAAGCAGCACATGTCCTGAGACTTTGTGGAAACTTCTTGAGAGGACTGAAGAAAGTCGAACTCCAAACAGGAGCAACAGAAGGAGAGAGTAGAGCAGAGGACCATCCGCTTACAACATTACACCTCTGCGGACACCCGAGGATTAGTAAAGCCCCAAAAAGCTCTGCATTCTCCAGCTATAACACTGACCTGCGAGAAGAACTTGCGCTGGATGTAAGAGCGCTCAGAGGCAGAAGAAATGCGCAGAGGAACAGTGAAAGAGCCGCACGGGTGCCAGCGCAACTTCACACTGATCATCGTGCTGCTCGTAGTCAACTGCGGTAGGCGATCGAAGTCATGCAATTACAACACTGTGTTCATCCCACATGGAAAAAAAAATACTATAGTAATTTCTTGTAAATACTATAGTGTTTTTGAACCTTACTATAATAAAGTGTATTACTATGTAGGATATATATATATAGTATTTATAGCCTACAACACTTTGTTAAGGAATCCTACAGCGTAGTAGTAGTAATAGTAGTAACAGGTAGTAATAACTATAGTGAACTGATAAACTGTAATAAATACTGTAGTATACTCAAGGTTTTACTACAGTAAACTTTACTGTATTGTAGTATAATGTACCCTATAGTTGTAGAAAGCTTAGTACGGTATAGGGTAAAGTGATTTGTTTATATTATTATAGCTGTTATATTACCACAGCAACTAGGCTATAGAATTACCACAACAAATCAGTTCAAGCACTTATTTACTATAAATTACTATAGTATTTATTCATGTGGGATCATAAATGTACAATATTCAATATAAGTAAATTAAAACGTGTTTTTGTATAGGGGCTGTAATATGTACTCTGTTATGTAAAGTGACATTTTGTTGATATTTAATATACGATATATGTACTTTACTCAAACTTCATGTTGAACAACTAGTTAGAGGTGTCATTTCATTTAGTAGTCCCCAGGATTTTTTGTTTAGCTATTGACTCATGTTGCCAAAGGGCTGTCTAAACAGTTTTTGTGTCATTGGAATGACAGTAAAGCTCTTTCACTGATTGAGAGAGTAATAGTCTTAAGTTCTCAGCTGGAGTCTCTTTGTATGGTCTGAGCTGCTTCATTTGCCTTAGAATAGCGCTTTGACATAAGATAGCATCCAATTATACTGAGCAAAGGGCTTAAAAAGGTTAATTAACTTCTATGAGCTTTTCATTATTCCTAGTTTACAAGGATGAGACATGAGTGTAAACAAAGACTATAGAATACCCTATTAAAGGGACATTGGTATAAATACTAAAGACTGACTTATGTATGTATGAATGTAGCTGTACACTTTTGAGCAACATATATTTTTGAGTGTACTGTATATGTTACATGACAGAATGTTACTATTATGGATTACTACAATAGTTAAAACAGTAACAGTATGTAAGTACAGGCAGCTTTGCAAAATAATTATAGAGTACATGAAGTTTATAATTATCAGTGTACCCATACACTGCATTATATATATATATATATATATATATATATATATATATATATATTTTTTTTTTTTTTTTTTACAGATATACAGATAGATGTGCAAAGGCAGTATTTCATATTTAAATTAAGGCTCAGTGACGTGCATTATTTTATCAGTTTACTATCATTGCATTGATAATACAAATCTATTTGAGATATTCTGGCCAGGATTAATCCAAGAAAAAAAAAGAAAGGAAAAGAAAAAATATGTTTTTTATATATATATATATATATTCAAATGTTAATATTACATTATTTTATTACATTTCATATTTATGTCAACTTCATATATTCTGATAACTTTTGCAGAAATTTCTTTTTAAATAAGCAAACTAACCATTTAACTTAGTTTACAAATGCAGCTTGCATTAAGCGCTAATCAGATTTCAACCTAAGCATGAATTACTTCAACTAAAAATATTTCAGTTGAATTGTGAGCTTCAGTTACAATATACTACAGTATATCGGCATTTAAGACAAATTTTACTGACAAAGCAACAACCTGCTAGCAAATCAAGTAATCTATCTCTAAAACTATGACTTTAATGTTATAGAGTGTCTGTAGTCCATGACATGCAAAGTTTTCTGCATTGAGTTGTCAGAGGGGAATTTTAACAATTGCTCCTCATTTATAACTTACTAAGACCATTGGTGCTGTGGGTTGGATAGATTTCTTTCCAGATTCCCTTCTTTCCGGCTTTGTGCTGGGATGTCTGTACTTTAGGATGGAAGACATGAACACCATTTGTAACATTGGACTACAAAACCAGTCCTAAATCGCTGGGGTATATTTGTAGCAATAGCCAAAAAAAAACATTGTATGGGTCAAAATTAGAGATTTTTTCTTTTTTTGCCAAATATCATTAGGATATTGAGTAAAGATCAAGTTCAGTAAAGATATTTTGTAAATTTTCTACCATAAATATATCAAAACTTAATTTTTGATTAGTAATATGCATTGCTAAGAATTCATTTGGACAAATTCAAAGGCGATTTTCTCAGTATTTAGATTTTTTTGCACCCTCAGATTCCAGATTTTCAATTAGTTGTATCTCGGCCAAATATTGTCCGATCCTAATAAACCATACATCAATGGAAAGTATGTATAGTAAACAGTATGTATAACATTTAAACAACATAACAGTATGTTTAAATCTCAATTTTGGAAAAATTGACACTTAATACTGGTTTTGTGGCCCAGGGTCACATTTTATGTTTTGGTTTAGAGTTAGTTTGCCCTTTTAGCTGATGGATGAGTTTTTTGTCAATATGTGGCTTACTTCACCTTGTCGATATAAATGCAATTTTCCCCATCTGTTTTAGATAGTATCCGTGGATATTTTGTCACAAAATTTAAACCTTTTCAGATGGAGTTTTATAGAAACTACACTACATATATCTGGCTGTGTCATATTTTTGAGAGCAGTGGGTAAAATGGAAACAGAAGGCTTTCGCGATCCAGTCTTTGGTTTTAATAATAGTTGGTAGATTATAAATCACTGGGGTGGAATCAGTGCATTATACTGCCAGACTGGATGTTGACACTAAAGCCACTTTCTCTTCAAGAAAAGCCTACGAGGGAGGATTTGACTCATCGTAGTGAAACTCATTGGTTTAATCTGGTCTTCAAGTGTACAGTAGTACTCAAGCATCAAGGCTCCCATCTTTAAAAAAAAAAACATTCATCGATGTTCATGGAATGCCCATCCAACCACAAGTTCCAGTTTTGTGAAATTCAATTCAATTCAATTCAAGTTTATTTGTATAGTGCTTTTTACAATACAAATCGTTACAAAGCAACTTTACAGAAAATTATGTTTCTACAATATTTAGTAGTAGCTAGTAGTTTGTGCACGTTTGACAGGATTTTAGAAAAATAAAAATAATAATACAAGACGTAGTCAGCTAGATGATGAACTATCAATATTATTAATTAATAGTAATTATATGATGCAGTCACACATGTAGCAATATTTGTTAGTTCTGTTTGTTGATTCAAGGTTAGCGTCATCTGGGGTCCTCTGAGGGTCAGCATCATCTCTTCTCAGGTGTTCTGGATCCAGACTGGAGCTTGTGTAAATCCTAGTTACCACGGGATGTTAATCCCGTGGCAAAACATAGAAACAAAATAGAGACATCATTAGCATAGCTGCTGAAACTGAAGTAAAATTAGTTTAACCCAAGCTAAAGAATAAAAATGCAGATGCAACTACACTCACAATTTAAGAGATACATTATTCGAATGCTTGGCGAAAGAGATGCGTTTTTAATCTAGATTTAAACAGAGAGAGTGTGTCTGAACCCCGAACATTATCAGGAAGGCTATTCCAGAGTTTGGGAGCCAAATGTGAAAAAGCTCTACCTCCTTTAGTGGACTTTGCTATCCTAGGAACTACCAAAAGTCCAGCGTTTTGTGACCTTAGGGTGCGTGATGGGTTGTAGCGTGGTAGAAGGCTAGTTAGGTACGCAGGAGCTAAACCATTTAGGGCCTTATAGGTAAGTAATGATAATTTGTAACTGATACGGGACTTAATAGGTAGCCAGTGCAGAGACTGTAAAATTGGGGTAATATGATCATATTTTCTTGACTCTAGCTGCTGCATTTTGGACTACCTGTAGCTTGTTTATTGACGAAGCAGGACAACCACCTAGAAGTGCATTACAATAGTCCAGTCTAGAGGTCATGAATGCATGAACTAGCTTTTCTGCATCAGAAACAGATAACATGTTTCGTAGCTTGGCAATGTTTCTAAGATGGAAGAATGCAGTTTTTGTAACATTGGAAATATGATTTTCAAAAGACAAATTGCTGTCCAATATAAAACCCAGATTTCTGACTGTAGAGGAAGTAACGTACTCGGTTACTAACGTAACCTCGGTTCCCTGAGATGAGGGAACGAGTACTGCGTAAGCTAGCTTACGCTATGGGAAAAGGTCCCCTTTTCTCGAGAATATGAAGCCAAAAATTATCCTTAATTTTTAATAATGTAAAACGCAGTGCTGCAGCACAGCAGACCTAAGCGAAGCGGCTCGCGCGCTTATTGGCTGTGCTGTGGCAACTGCAGCAACCTATGGTGAGGCGGCGGAGAGGAACGAACCAATGGGGGCGCTTCGCGCCCATTGGACGTCAGAGCGCGCCAAAATAGGCGTGGCTGGAACTATATAAGCCGCCGCTTTGCCATAGGGATCAGGTTTTAAATCGACTGAAGCGATCACCCGATCCGAGCACATAGCACGGCAGGTTACGCAGTACTCGTTCCCTCATCTCAGGGAACCGAGGTTACGTTAGTAACCGAGTACGTTCCCTTTCGAGAGTACTCTCGTACTGCGTAAGCTAGCTTACGCTATGGGAACACAATGTAAAACGCCGTGCGTGCTCGGGAACTTCGACCTGTCACAGCCCGAGGCGAGAGCCCGGGGCTTTATAGCAGGAGAAATCCCAGTCCCAACAGCCAACCTTAGTGAGCTTTATATAGGGAACGAAAAAAGGGGGACATGATAAGGCTTAGCACGTCTATAAAGAAAGTACCCTGGCCTGCAGGGCAGGGACTTGCAGATTATAGAATCTAATAAATGTGGACGGAGAGGCCCAGCCTGCCGCCGCACAGATATCATCCAGTGGTATCCCGCAGGACCACGCCCATGATGAGGCCATACCTCGGGTGGAATGGGCTCTGATGCCAAACGGGCAGCGAAGGCCCTTAGATTTGTAAGCCAGCGAGATAGTGTCTACTATCCATCGCGATAGGCTTTGCTTCGTGGTGGCGAGACCTCGGGTGCGCCCACCAAAGCATATGAAGAGCTGGTCCAACCTCCTGAATGAGGCGGAGCGCGCAATAGAGGTTTTTGAGAGCCCTGACGGGGCACATGAAGCTCGTGTTGCTTTCGTCGCTTTGCGAGGAAAGGGCTGACAGCGAGATGACCTGTGCTCTGAACGGTGTTGAGAGCACCTTGGGGACATAGCCGTGTCTTGGTCTGAGAATGACTCTGGAGTCATTAGGCCCAAATTCGAGACAGTCAGCGCTTACAGATAGCGCATGTAAATCTCCCACTCGCTTGACTGAGGCCAGAGCCAGTAGAAAAGCGGTTTTGAACGAAAGAAGCTTCATGTCGACAGACTGAAGCGGTTCAAAAGGGGGGCCCTTTAAGGCCTCTAGGACCGTAGACAGGTCCCAGGAAGGGATTGAAGGGGGTCGGGGAGGGTTCATCCGACGAGCTCCCTTAAGGAAACGAATGACCAGTTCGTTTTTTCCCAGTGATAGGCCGGCCACCGGAGCATGAGAAGCTGCAATGGCTGCCACATACACTTTGAGCGTAGACGGGGATCTGCCCGCATCTAAACGCTCCTGTAGGAAGGAGAGTATCTCCGTCACGTCACATAAGTGAGGGTCTAGGTTCCGTGTCCCGCACCAGGTGGAGAACACTGACCAATTCTGCGCGTAAAGGCGCCTGGTTGAGGGCGCTCTGGCTTCCGTAATGGTCTTTAACACTCCCTCAGGGAGGTTCCCGGGTACCCGTTGAGGGGCCATACATGAAGGGCCCAAAGTTCGGGGTGGGGATGCCAGAGCGCGCCCTTCAGCTGCGTGAGGAGATCTTTCCGCAGCGGTATTGGCCATGGGGCTGTACTGGACATCTGCATCAGCTCGGAGAACCAAGGTTGGGTCGTCCAGAGTGGGGCTACTAGCATCATAGCACATCTGTTCTTCCTGACCCGATCGATGACCTGCGGTAGCATCGCGACCGGTGGGAAGGCATAAAGCGGGCGTCTGGGCCAATCGAGGGCCAGCGCGTCCCTGCTCTTTGAAAAATATATTGGGCAATGAGCGTTGTCTTCTGAGGCGAAGAGGTCGACCTCTGCCCTGCCGAAGATGCTCCACATCAACTGAACCGTTTGTGGGTGAAGAGTCCACTCCCCAGGGGGAACATTCGCCCTGGAAAGCATGTCCGGGCCCCGGTTCAGGATGCCAGGTACATGCGCTGCCTTTAGCGAGCGCAGGTTGTAATGTGCCCATGTCAGAAGACGTTCGGTCAGGGTGTGCAAGGTTTTTGACCTGACACCACCCTGGCGATTTATGTAGGCCACCACTGACATGTTGTCTGATCTGACCAGAACGTGGTGGCCCTTTAAAAATGGGAGGAAAGCTTTCAGGGATAGTTCGACCGCTATCATCTCCAGACAGTTTATGTGTAACAGTCGCTCCGGGCTTGACCAGAGGCCGGAGGCAGACCTGCCCTCGTACAGGGCGCCCCAACCGAGGTTGGATGCATCTGTCGAGACTACTTTCCATTTCGAGACAGCGCCCGTGCTTACGCCTAACTGATACCAGTTGGCTATTTTCCAAGGGGCCAGAGCTGTGATGCAGCCGTGGGTAACCTTGATGCACACGCGGCCGGAAATCCAGGCGCGCGCTGGAACACGGTCTCTCAGCCAGCGTTGTAGTGGGCGCATGCGCAGCAGGCCCAGTTTGAGAACCGCAGAGGCTGATGCCATCAGACCTAGCATTTCTTGAAATCGTTTGAGCGGGTAAAGAGACCCGGCTTTGAACGACACGGCTAGATGCTGAATAGTGAGAGCGCGCTGTGACGTCAGACGCGCTGTACATGTCACAGAGTCTATGTCTATCCCCAAAAAGGAAATCCTCTGGCTGGGAGACAGAGCGCTCTTGACAGTGTTGATCGTGAGACCCAGGCATTCTAAATGGCTGATGATCCAGGATCTGTGTGTCGTCAGTAGTTCCTCGGAATGGGCTAAAACTAGCCAGTCGTCGAGGTAGTTCAATACTCGCACTCCCCGCATTCTCAGGGGTGCGAGAGCGGCATCCATGCACCGTGTAAACGTACGGGGCGCTACGGAGAGGCCGAATGGAAGAACCATGTACTGATAAGTCTGCCCCTCGAAGGCGAATCTCAAGAATGGCCTGTGATGAGGTGCTATTTGAATGTGAAAGTAAGCGTCTTTCAGATCCACTGAGAAAAACCAATCCCTCGGGCGAATTTGCGCGAGTATTTGTTTGGTAGTTAACATTTTGAAGGATCGCGTCATAAGCGCTTTGTTCAAACGTCTGAGATCTAGGATGGGTCTGAGACCGCCATCCTTTTTTGGTACGAGGAAGTAGCGGCTGTAAAAGCCTGACTCGCGCTGCGCAGGTAGGACAGTTTCTATCGCCCCTTTTGCAAGAAGGTTTATCAGTTCGGCGCGAAGGACGTGTGTCATTTCGCTTTTCACTTTCGTTTCGACCACGGCGCGAAAGCGCGGCGGTCTGCGAGCGAACTGGAGCGAGTAACCTCGTTTTATTATATTCAAAACCCAATTTGATATGCCGGGGATGGCCTGCCATGCAGCGGCTCGTGCGGCTATGGGTTGAATGTGCTTCGGGCACTGGCCGCCTGTTATGAGGGGACCAGTAGCTCGAGTATGCTGTGCTTGGGACACTGTGGTGACAGCGCTTATTTGTAGGGTTGCGCACTGAGAAGTGGGCACGCGCGCTACATTTAGAGCACCTCCGGCGCGAGCGGGAAGGTGGGCATGAAAGGGGACCCGAGTGTGTTTTTGTGACACTTGGGGGAGTGTGTATACATGTAGGGGTGCGTACTGTGTAGTGGGCACACTGCCTACATAGAAAAAGCTCTTTTTGTGCTTTATTGAGGTCGCCGTGAAAGCGGCGTTTGTGTGCAGGCGTGTGTGCATTGTAACAGGCTCGTTTACTGCAGTATAGACATCTCCAACCGCCTTTAGTGAGGGGATTGGAGGAAGTATGTGAGGTTTCTTGTGTGGTGGTCCGGCCGCAGCGGGACTTAACCATGGTCTTTTCAGCACGAAGGTCAGGAGGGCTTCGGAGGCTCGGGGTTCAGCACAATCCTGGGCTGAGGTCCCCGTCTCTCTGGCGGTTTGCGGCTCGTAGAGCGAGAGCGGTGCTGGGTTTTGGTCGCTGGGCGAGACTGTAAGTCTGGCTGCGATGGCTTCGAGGTCTGAGGGGGCGGCGCATTTCTACGGCGTCCCGCAGCAGAGCTAGAGCGTTTCGGCAGGAAGTGTCTCATTGCTTGCGACGTCTTCTGAGCCTCAGTGAAGCGTTCAGCGAAACCCTTAACCGACTGGCCAAAGAGGCCGGAAGGAGAGATAGGAGAGTCAAGAAAGGCGGATTTGTCGGCGTCTTTCATCTCCGTGAGCGTGAGCCAGAGGTGTCGCTCTAAAACAGCGAGGCTTGCCATGCTTCGGCCGATCGCTTGTGCTGTGGTCTTTGTCGCACGCAGGGCTAGATCAGTAGCGCTGCGGAGATCTTTAAAATCATAGGTATCTGGGGCAGACTAGTCCAGGTTACGGAGAAGTCTGGCCTGAAAAACCTGAAGCACAGCCATGGTGTGTAGAGCCGAAGCAGCTTGACCAGCGGAGGTGTATGCTCGGCCAGCGAGAGCTGAGGTGGTGCGGCACGGTTTGGATGGATGCACGGGCTTCGACCGCCATCCTGCGGCTGAGGGCGGGCAGAGGTGTGCAGCAATTGCCTCCTCGAGAGGGGGAGGCTCTCGTAACCGTGGTCTCGGGCGCCGTCGACAGAGGAGAGCGCTGATGAGACAGAAGTTTTCAAACGTGCGGAGAATGGGGCTTTCCACGACTTCGTGAGTTCATCGTGAACTTCCGGGAAGAAGGGGGCGTTTCTTTGCGGAGGGGCCGAAGGGCGCCCCTGCAAGAACCATTCGTCCAGCCTGCTTTTAGCGGGCTCGTCTGGAGGAGACCAGTCGAGCTGAAGGTCGCTGACAGCCCTTGTAAGCACGCGAGTAAGCTCCGCGTCGATATCAGCGCGTTGTCCGGTGCAGCTGGGGGCTGTAGAGGGGGGGGGGGTCCGCAATGGAGCCCGACCATTCCTCACTACTGGACGCGGCGAGAGAAAGGCTGTCGTGTCTGTCTTCTTCCGCCTCAGGCGCTCCAAAGGAGAAGGGGGCGCTGGTGAGCAGAGACTGGCGCTGCTCGTCCACGAAGAGGACAGGCGAAGGAGAGAGAGCGGGCGAGGCACGCGGGGAGTGTTCCGGCGTGAGCTCGCGTGTAGCAGTGTGCTCAGGCATTCTCTGATCGCGGCGTTTCTTACGCGGCACTTGAGAGAGAAGAGGCGGAGCGGGTGGAGCGTCGTGGCTGGTTTGAGCTAATCGAGCCCGCAGGGTCGATATAGCCATGTTGTCGCACTCAGGGCAGCCGCCCTTGGAGAGTGCATTCTCAGCATGCTCGCGGCCCAGGCAGGAGACACAGAGGATGTGGCGGTCCTTGCTGGGCAGAGGGCCTCGGCAGGAAGCGCAGGCCCGAGGCATTTGAAACAACGCCTCGAAATTTGCTCTTTTGCGAAAAACTGTGATGCAGCGGCAAACACACTTAGCTTTTTAAAGGATATAGTCACGCCGGATGGCGCAGCAGGAAGCGAATGCTGAAGGCGGCGTCGGGATGAAGCACGAGCCGACGTCCTCAGATCTGCGTTGCAGTGCTATCCCGCTGAGAGGCTTTTCGACGGCGTGTAGAGGCTTCTCCGGAGAAGACAGCGAAGTGCAGGTGAGATCGCTGAAGGAGATGAAATCTGATCCCTATGGCAAAGCGGCGGCTTATATAGTTCCAGCCACGCCTATTTTGGCGCGCTCTGACGTCCAATGGGCGCGAAGCGCCCCCATTGGTTCGTTCCTCTCCGCCGCCTCACCATAGGTTGCTGCAGTTGCCACAGCCACAGCCAATAAGCCTTGTGGCACTCCATATTTTACTGATGATAAATAAGATGACACCCCATTTAAGTAAACAAAATGGTAGCGATCGGACAGGTAGGATCTAAACCATCTTTTAGAGTGAAACTCACGCAACTCTTGTGAACTGTTCGCTTTTTGTTGGTATGACTTTATAAATCTCAGTTTAATGTGAGATTCTTGTGTGTATTATATCACAAGTTGTATTTTTTTCTCTGCTGTTTCTGCAGAGTTATAAATCTTTAAATCGGAGGTGTCAAACACAAGAAGTTACTCTGCATTTTATCCTTTATGACTAAATTCGGGATGTTGGCTGGATTAAAAAGTTGGCTTGTCTTGTTTATTAAACAGAATGGGGGCAGAATTATATAGCCTTCCAGCATTTTTAACACTTTGAGTAATTGCTCTCTCTTACCCTATCTTTTGCGTAAGTCTCCATGTCAGAGCTGGATGTATAGGTCTTGAATATGAGCTCAGAGAATGATCTGTGTATTTTCACTTGTCTTTAGTGATGGTGTGATTCAAGGTCTTAGTCTGTGTCTCTCTGTTTTGTTTTGTGTTGGAGTAACAGGTTTATAGACTGAGTTTATAGCCATTCAGTTTCATTAACCAGCTTCAGTGACATCAGAATGATTTAGAACATCATTGTTCTTGTTTTTGCAACTTGCTTTTTGAAACATTGTTGCATTGTTTTTTTATGTTATAAACATATATTTCATGTTACATGCCTTTATTTATTATTTTGTTTTCACCCCAAATGGATGGGAAAATCAATATCTTGTTATCTTGATAAAAAATGATGGAGGGACATAAGAGTATTGTAATATTGTCAATATTGTAATAGTCTAGGTCGCAGTTTGCTTAGTTAACTCAATTATATTTATTCATACAATTGGACAGATCCAATCACCTTTTTTTCATATTTATTTATTGTTTTCATTTTTTATCATCCAAATACTGGATACCAGCATCTGGCAACAATATCATATTTGTTTAATTTTGTCATTATTTAGTAATCTCGGTTTGTGGATATATTTGGATAAGTCTTTTTCACCATTCTCAACCTTCATCTCTCTGGTCCTTGGCTTGAAAAATGCTAATGGTAATATACATCACAGGCCAAAAGGTCTGCAGTGAATATTATAGGAAATGAGCTGCCATGATTATCTAAGTGATCAGACGTCTGCCATCTCTTATCAAATAATTATTTTCCCTTGCCTGCCCAATGTAATGTGCCAGGATAGGCTACATTTCTCTTTTTAGAGGGCATGATGAAACATGGCTTTTTAATTTTAGCTGTAAATGCATCAGAAAGTAAAGCTCTAAAGTCTGTTTATGCTGTATTAACTAACCATCAATGCATAAAGAGTGAGGCTCATAAATACCTAACCTTTACTGCCTGTTCAGTCGGAGATTGATATTTGCTTTAAAAATGAAAATATATGTGCAAAGTATCAGTCCTCTGGGAGATTTCTCTCTTTTCCTCCACACAGTGCTGGTCTTGACAGTGTCAGGTTTCTATCTCTGAGGAGCGCTTTGTACATTCATAACTTGGTCTCTATGTCAGTTTTGGAATTTTTTTTGTTTTTTGACTAAATAATGTGGCCTAGTAGTAAAAATCTGTCTCTGAAATTGCAGTAGTACATTGAGTGATGGAAGTGGATGTTACTAAGCTTGGCTTTCTTTGAATAACATCCTTTGGGTGTTGAAAATACTGCTATACTCATGCACCCACATACAGTACTCAAAGCTGATTAAACCATTTGTAAAGGATTCTTTGGCAGTGGTTTCCCTATGAGGTTTCAGTCTAATTGAGTCTTTTTAAATGCTGTTTTTTGCTACACTGTACCTAGCACTTCTTTGACTTGAACACTGTGGACTAGTTGACCATTTTCAGGCTGATTGACAGCTCAGCCCTGGCATGATTTCTGATGTTGGCCCAAGCTGTTCTAAATGGAACGAGGAATTACAATTTGTCACTTTCTCAAAATTGTTTTTTTAAATGTTTTTATTGGAGCGTTACAATTTAAATCTGACTATGGATCCCTTAAATCAGTGGTATTGAATTTGACCTTATATTTGTCAGTGTTGTTACTCTTTGGACATTAAAATCAGCCATTTGTGTCCTGAGAAATCAACTGACACCAGCTAGCTATTGGGTTTTCTTTGAGCCGAGGTGATCTTTTTTTTTTTTAATGAGATGATTGAATGCTTCTTGCACTGTTGTGGCCCAAGTGGGAGAAGTGTCATGCTAACTACATTTTCAGTTCATGCAATGTGTACATGTGTGTTTTTGAATCAGAAAGGTCCTTGCTGTCTTGTTTTAAGAGTTCCACTCTATTTGTAAACCTCTTTTTTAGTGAAGCTTGTGTGCAACTCTTGAGCATTGTAAATTGTTGTGTTGTAGTTGGGGATTACAATACCCAGAGTGAGGCTTCTCCGCTTTTACAGACATTTACCCACAGGCTGCAGTCAAACAAAGAGCTTTTAAATAAATATTTGTTCGTTTAGGCTCTGTTCTTGTTATGCTTGTCAATGCAAGTGGTTCACAATTAAACACAAGTTATTGTTTGCCCGTTTACTTCAGGACAAAATCCAAAGGACTATTATATGTTGGTAAACTTTGTTAGAGGCCAGTAGAGAAAATCTGAGTTGTTAAAGTGAAGGACTGTAGCTCCATGATGTTCATTTACTAAAAACAAAATAATATTCAAGTTATTAAGACAAAACAAAAGTTGGTTGCGTTTTTAAATACCTGAAGTTTCAAATTTAATGTAATTTTTTTAAATATTTAAATAACAAATGGAGTAATTATTTGGATTAAGCATGTACTTAAATATTATTTATTGCTATATATCATAATTCTATATCATAACACAGACACACACACACACACACACACACACAAAACATAAACTGGCGCTACTGGAAAACTCCTAGTTGTTTTTTTAAATTTCAATCAATTTTCAGTTGGAAACATTAAAAAAATTACATTTTCTTAAGAGGAGCTGTTAGCTCAGTTGTTGGCTATGTGTATTCCTCCATTAACTCCACGTCTCTTTTTCCTTCGGTTCACTTGTTGTCTCTTCCATTTTAACTCTTTTATGCAGACAGCTCTCTTACTCTGTGGCAAAGCAGAAATGACTTACCCGGCCACACCAACCATGGAATCCTGAAATAAAAAGCTTAATTTCCGTACAATGCTTTGTGATTGGACGCCAAACAGGCCACAGAGGCCTATGAGACCTCTGCCCAAGCTATGTGTACACAGTGGAAAAATTATGAAGCCTTTGCTGTCTTAACTGCTCTAAAAGACTGACCCCATAGGATCTGTGAATCACCCAGAAGCAGATATCTTCAGCAACACAAAAGTCTTGATAATAGTAAGGCTGAAATGATTATCCATCACCCTTTACTTTATGTAATTTCCTCAACAATGACAAGCACTGACTGTAGTCTCTGACAAACTACAGTGTACTGTAGCCTACATGTATCGTTCATGTTTATGAAATACATCACCACTCATGTGGCTTCGCTGTGTGTTTGCCTGTGGCGGAGAGGAATCTCATCAAGGCTCACTTAGATGGAAATTTTATTCAGCAGGAATGTCTTCTCCAGTCCCAGTGGAATATCCCAGAAGCAGATCAAAATCTTAAATGGCACTGAGGGAAAATTGAGTTTACCTGTTTGAACTAGCTCTTTCATATTTCCACGTTAACAGTTATTTCATTTCCTTTTGGATGTTTTTCAAAACCAGCACTACTTTATATTGTTTTCTGCATTTAGAGGCAAAGCCATGTTTCTCTGTGACATATACATTATTCAGGTTTAAATTTAATTTGTTTATGATTAAAATTGTATCTATTTCAATTCATGCAAATGAAAAATGGATAGATGAATTATATTACAGTTTTTTACAATTGCTATGACAGTTTTTTCAATACCCTTAACAAGTTTCCTAAACTTTTAACAAAGTTAGCACAACATCCGTCAATGTAGGCTATACAATTAACACATTTCTTGTTGCTTTGATACAAAATGCATACAGTTAGCACCAATTTACAGTTTTTCTCAGTTGCTTTGGTACATTTCTCGAATCATCCTTGAGATTTGCAAAACAGTAAGTGCATTTCTCAAAACAACTCGTACAAATAGCAAAACACCATGGATTACCTGCAAAACCCAGTCTCCTGCTCAAAATCCTTAGTTCATCTCTCAAATATAAATATCTGTGTCAATGAACATGTCAGTGCCATCAGAATGAGAAGTCCTTGTGTCATAGTTTACGGATAAGACAGTCAAATTGCTTAGTCATGTTGTCAATATAACAGTGTACTCTGGAGGGATGCTCTGATGTAAACCATGGCAACATTTTGGATGACAGTTACTGTATTGAACAGTATGCCATATGCTTATGTATGCCATATATCCATTTCAAAAGAACACATTTACACATTACTGTATGTGGGATATTGATTGAAATAGACTGGATACGATTCCCAGTTACACTTTTACAGTACTAGTGGTCTGACCCAAAAAATAATAATAAAAAAACCTTTACAATGTCATTGTGATATAGAAATGGAAAAATAAATATGGGCACAAAGATGAAAATAAGTCAATTTTCAGAATTTGTAACTTGTGTTGTCCTCTGTCTATACAGTATAAGCTTTCCAACTGAAGATTCATGAGATGAACCTTGGAGCTATTTCAGAGAAATGGTTTATCATTGGTTTATCATCTACATTCTCCTCATTAGTAAATATTCACTTGCACAATTCATGCCAAATTGACAAAAAGTCTAATAATAATGTGTAAAAATAAAAAGTGTGCTTGGCAGTTTATGAAAACTAGATTAACCATTTTGCATTTAATGACTTATACAATGAACTAAAGACTAGATGTTTTGAGCGGTAAGACTATTGCACAGAAAACTATATAATACATTTTGAGCGACATGACTTTAGCAACTGATAATGTAGGAAACTGCAGATAAATGTGCATAATCAATTGCATGAATGTACAAAAGCAATCGCAACTTGTTCAAAAGAATGAGAAACTGGTTTTGTTGTGTGTATAAATGACTAGATGATGTGGAAGTTGTACAAATAGTTTTGAGAATTTCATTTCTGATTTGAGAAATGAACCAAAGTGACTGAGAAAAACTGTACTAGTGGTCTGTCCCAAAACATTAACAAATTAAAAATAAAAATAAAAACCTTTACAATGCCTTTGTGATATAGAAAAGGAAAAAGAAATATGGGCACAAAGATGAAAATAAGTCAATTTTCAGAATTTTTAACTCTTGTGTTGTCGTCTGTCTATACAGTATAAACTTTCCAACTGAAGATTCATGAGATGAACCTTGGAGCTATTTTAGAGAAATTGTTTATCATTGGTTTATCATCTACGTTCTCTTCATTAGTAAATTCACTTGCACAACTCATGCCAAATTGACAAAAAGTCAAATAATAATAATTTATAAAAATAAAAAGTGTACTTGGCAGTTTATGATAACTAGATTAACCATTTTGCATTTAATGACTTATACGATGAACTAAACACTAGATGTTTTGAAGGGTAAGACTATTGCACAGAAAACTGTATAATAAATTTTGAGCGACATGACATTAGCAACTGATAATGTAGGAAACCGCAGATAAATGTGCATAATCAATTGCATGAATGTACAAAAGCAATCGCAACTTGTTCAAAATAATGATAAACTGGTTTTATGATGTGTATAAATGACTAGAAGTTGTAGAGGTTGTACAAGTAGTTTTGAGAATTTCATTTCTGTTTTGAGAAATGCACCAAAAGTGACTGAGAAAAAACTGTAAATGACAGCTATATTGCATTTTTTTTCTCTTGTATTTTTATTTTCGCTCCTTTTCTAATGTCCTGTTGCAAATAAAGTCTTTACTGCCGCAATTCTGTGTCTGTATTTTTTTTTACATAAACTGTACAATTATATAAAGCTACTTTGAGATGGTCATTCATTTTTTGTATTGAATTTCTGCAGCAAAAGAAACAAAATGCATGCATTTACTATACCCAACAAAACAAAAATATAGAGAGGCTTCAAAAGAAACTACAGTGCAAAACACAATCTATGATCAATACAATATACTGTCTATTGTATAAGGGCAGACCTGACACATACAATAATGCAGTTTCTGTAATTTTAGCTGATGATAGTGGGGTTTTTTTTTGTCATTGTGTTATGATTGACTAAATGTTCCTGTTGGAAGAGAACATGTGTTAGTGTTTTGAATAATTATTTGATTTTGAAACATGTTTGAAGTGTTTTGTTAGACATAGTGTATTGTGTTAGTTTATTATTGTATTTTGAAAATTAGTTTTGGGGTTTAGTTTACAATGTGTGATTTTGAGCATGAAATTAACCGTTTTGCCTATTGTGTGTTTTAGGTGTGTTGGTGCGTTAAGAGTTTAGGAAACTTGTTAAATATATTGAAAAAACTGTCATAGCGATTGTAAAAAACGCCTCTAGGTTACGAATGTAACCCTAGTTCCTCGAAGGAACGAGACGCTGCGTCTAACGCTTTGGGGAAATGCCTTTGGCAAGATCAACTCTGATTATCGTGTGCAATCTGTCCAATTTAAGGGCGTGACGATAAAAACATTCGTAACCTAGAGGCGTTCCTCTTCAGGAACTCGAGCTGCGTCGAACGCTTTGGGGAACGATGTGCCAACGCTGCCAGACTACCAAGCCCCTGCCTAGTGTGTATCCGAGGAGCACAGCTAAGGCAAGAGGACAGAAGAGCCAGGAGTGGCTCGCATATCAAGATTGTAAAAATTGCCAAATGTAGAGGGCGTGGACCATCCCGCAGCATTGCAGATGTCCAAGAGGGACACACCTGCTAGAAAGGCCTTAGAGGCAGCCATACCCCAAGTAGAGTGAGCCTTGGCTCCCAAAGGAAGGGGAAGACCAGAGGACTCATAGGAGACGTTGATAGCCTCAACTATCCAACGACTAAGGGTCTGCTTAGAGGCAGGAAAACCCTTTTTAGGAGGACCGTAGCAAACAAGCAATTGGTCAAATTTTCTCCACAGGGCTGCTCTGTGGACGTATGCGTCCAGCGCTCGAAGTGCACACACACAGTTTAGCTTCTCCTGGTCTGGCTCCCGAAAGGGAGGAGGGCAGAAGACCTGCAGTACTATGGGTCGTGGCGTAACAGAGGGAACTTTAGGAAAATAACCCACTCGAGGGTATAAGAATGCTTTGGCCATACCAGGGGCAAAGTCTAAGTAGGTTGGGGCCACGGAGAGGGCCTGAAGATCTCCAACTCTCTTGAGAGAGGTGATAGCCAGTAACAGGGCAGTCTTAAGGGTCAGATCTCTATCTGAGATATCTTGTATTGGCTCAAATGGAGCTTTACCAATAGCCTTTAACACCACAACCAAGTCCCATGGGTGAATACGAGACCGTACTAGAGGTCTCAGCCTCAGCGCACCGCGGAGGAAACGTGTAACTAGGGGGAGTCTACCCGCTGACTGACCGTTGGAAGGGATGTGGTAAGCAGCTATGGCCGCCATGTACACCTTTAAGGTGGAGTGAGTTAACCCCGCAGAGAGCCTAGCTTGGAGAAACTCAAGAACTGTACCAACCGGGCAGTTAACAGAGTCAAGCTGGCGGTCTCTGCACCATGAGGTGAAGAGCTTCCACCTCAGGGTGTACAGTTTCCTCGTAGAGGGAGCTCTGGATTGGAGGAGGGCCTCAACAACCTCTGTTGAGAGACCAGAAGCTATGAGCTGTGCCCCCCCTCAGGGGCCACACCCACAACTTCCACAACTCCGGGCGAGGGTGAATTATCTTGCCCTGCGCCTGAGAGAGTTGATCTGTCCTGGTAAGAGTCTCCCATGGAGAGCCGTCGAGGAGAGAGATCAGATCTGCGAACCATACTTGGCCTGGCCAGAACGGGGCTACTAGCAACAGACGGACCCCGTCCTGGCGTACTCTCACCAGAACTCCCGGAAGCAGAGCGATGGGGGGAAAGGCGTACAGACGAAGCCTCAGCCAGGTCTGTGTCATGGCATCTAGTCCCAGTGGAGCTGGGTGAACTAGAGAGAACCAGAGGAGACATTGCGATGTCTCTTGAGTCGTGCAGAGGTTCACCTGAGCTTTGCCAAATATCTGCCATATCTGCTCCACCACCTCGGGGTGAAGCATCCATTCCGCGGGCCTCGGCCCTGTCTCGACAGCATGTCTGCTCCCACATTCAATCTCCCAGGAATATATACTGCTCTTAACAAGAGGAGTTTGCCCTGGGACCACAGGAGGATCTGGTATACCAGCTTGTATAAGGGGCGTGAACGCAGACCTCCCTGGTGATTGATATAAGAGACCACCGATGTGTTGTCAGTGCGCACCAACACATGACGGCCTCTCAGGTCTGGGAGGGAACATCTCAATGCTCAATACACCGCTAGCATTTCTAGACAATTGATGTGCCATGTCAGATGGCGACCACTCCACAGACCGCGGGCAGGGTGGCCACTCATGACCGCATCCCAAACGGTGAGGGACGTGTCTTGTCGCTAGCGTTACACGGAGACCAAGAGCTCCCAGCACCGGGCCCTGATTCAAGAACCAAGGTTTCTTTCATATGTCTAAGGCACGAAGGCATCGCCGCGTGACCTTGATAGTTCGTAATGGATTCCCCCTCGAGGAAAATCCCTTGTTCTTGAGCCACCTCTGCAGGGGTCTCATGTGCAGGAGGCCAAAAGGTATCACGTTGGACGCAGCTGCCATAAGCCCTAACAGTCTCTGAAACTGCTTGACAGTGAGTGACTGGCCTTCTCTGACTCTCTTGACTGAGGTAAGGATTCACTCAATCCGAGCAGGAGACAGATGTGCCTGCATCGTGGTCGAATCCCACACCACGCCTAGATAGGTGGTTCTCTGAACTGGAGAAAGTACACTCTTCTTGGCGTTCAGTCTCAAACCCAGCTCCCCCATATGGACGAGAATGACATCTCGATGTCGAACCGCCATCTGCTCTGATTGAGCTAAAATCAACCAATCGTCGATATAGTTCAGAATGCGGATGCCCTGCATACGAAGGGGTACCAGAGCCGCATCTATACATTTCGTATAGATTTTGAACTGCATTTTGAACTTCAGTGACATTACTGAGAAAGTCTAAGATCGGACGCAACCCCCCATCCTTCTTTGGAACTATGAAATACCGGCTGTAAAACCCGGACTCCCTGTCTAGAGGAGGGACCACTTCGATGACTGCCTTCCTTATTAGGGTATTCACTTCTTGTTCCATCACCAGAGCCTGCTGGGGGCCGACTACTGTCGGTGTAACCCCATTGAACGTTGGCGGTGGACGGCCAAACTGAATGCAATAGCATCTTTCTACTGTGTGCAGGACCCATTGAGATACATTTGGCAGTAGTTTCCACGCTGCTAAATAATGTACTAAGGGAATCAGTCTCTCGAGACTGACCTCTGGTGTAAGAGGCCCCCGAAGGGGTGGCGAGCGTCCCAGCTCTGCTACGCTCGCGGGTGGAAATAACTGGGAGTGGCGCTCGTGGGAGACCGCTGCACCCTGAAACACTGGCAGGGTTGGCAGACTGGCCTCCGGGATGGAGGTGATTGCCTATGCCGCAGAAAGCGTTCATCTAATTTACTTTTCTGTGACTCAGATTTTTTCTCTGCAGGCCACTCGATTTTTTATTTATCAACTGCACGAGTAACCACCTCCAACAGCTCCTCATACTGGGGCGATAGGGGTGGCGAATCCCTACTAATTGTCTCCACATCCACCTCATCAGATGACGAGAGTTGGAGTGTTGACCCCTCACCCTGGGGGGAAGAAACCATCGAGCATGCTACCACAAGTGCAGCAGCCGCTCTGCCTCGGCAGAAGCGGGGCCAGCACCACGGGGAAAGCTGGCGAAGGCTCCCTCCTCGAAGAGAGCCCTCCGTGATCGAAGCGTCCACATCGGCAATCATTCACCTAGAGAGCCGACTCAGCGTGCTTCGATCCCAGACAAACCACGCATAGACTGTGTGTATCCCCACCCGTAATGTAGCGCCGGCAGGGAGGAAGACACAATCTATAATGCGATCTGGAATCTCCCTTCAAATGTCATGTCTTAGCTTTGCTTTTTGGCATTATGTTGTTTTATTGGACAGACAACAGCAAATAAGACTCACAAGACAGACTTTAGACATGCACACACAGAGCGCTTTCTGAAAGACGCGAAGCTGAAGTCAGCTGCGTGGCACGTGCCTTTATAGCTTCCTGGTCACTACGTCACCCCGCCTGTGACATCACGTCCTTCCATTGGACAGATTGCACACGATATTCAGAGTTGATCTTGCCAAAGGCGTTTCCCCAAAGCGTTCGACGCAGCTCGAGTTCCTGAAGAGGAACTGTATATTATCTTATTTCATGTCATATTTTATTTCTTGATGATAATGCGTAGAGTGCAGGGTGGTCAATGGATAAAGTATAATAGAAAAAGAACTTAAAAACAAATTGACAAACAAAAACTTTATTAAATTTACATATTATATTTATAGAGTATTTATATATTCGATTTCACTTAGTAGTTTTAGAAAAAATTAAATGTGTGTAAATTGTGCATTATACACAGACTTTTTTTTTTCACTGTGTTCACTGTTTACCTCAAAAATGGCCAAATATTTTATGATTAATTGGCTTGACTGATCAGTCTTTTACTTCTGCAAACTTTGACTTCAACAAGTGAAAAACGCAAAGCCACTGGCTCAAAGAAATGAAGACAGAGGAAGCAGGAGTGAGTGTGACTGGTTGTAGATAAACAGCCCACTTCACAACAAAAGAGATTTACTGGACTAGGAAACTGGCAGATGAGTTATTTAACCAAACAGAGGAATGAGGTCAAGTGAATGGGGCAACGGTGAGTAAAGCAGAAGCTAGGAAAGTGTAGGCTTTCATTATTCTGCTAATTTTACATCAGTACAGGTCAGTTTGTGTCATTTGAATCAATCAAATATGTTTACTAAACATTCTTTGTGCCTTTCCTTCCATCTCATTGCTACGTTTATTTTTATTATACTGTATAGATAGTTGGACACAAAATTAAAAGATAACAAATAAAAGTGTGTGGATTATTCCGAGGTGTGTGATCTTTCCACCAAGACTCAACATTTTGAGAAACACCTATTCAAACATTCACAGCTATTTTGCACAAAATTTTCATATTAAATGGGCCTGAAGCTATTTATTGAAACTGATACGGACATGCATTTACATGTATGTTGCTCTGTTGTAAAATTAAATTAGTAAAACTTCAGTAGGATCTGTGGCCTGGCATGACATTTGGCTCCACTTAATGGGATGAACAAGCATATTACCGACATTTTGAGTTATTATTTCTGACATGCACAGCTGGACTGCTGATTTCAAATGGAAGGCACATTTTTCTGATTCATTTCTGTTTTATAGCACGTCCAAACAGTGAGACTGCTAAGACAAGTCTATTGTTAGTATTTTCCTTCAACAAGCCAGTGGGAAAAAATATTACAAATGAAAGTGCTTTATAGCTATATATCTTTTAAAGCTGCAGTAGGTAACTTTTGTAAAAAGTTCAGTGATGCAGGTAGTGACAGTTCTCTCCAGCCAATCAGTGATCAGCAGAGCTTACACGTCACGTTCTGGTAATGGTATGGTTTGCTTGGAAACTCATACACTCTAAGAGCCGACACCCGGCATAGTAGACTGGGATACTGCTCACCTTTTACTTGGGGAGTGCTAGAAGGGTGAAAACTTGTAATCTAAGCAAAGTGGAGAGCACTTTTTCAGCACATAGCCGTGTCTCAGTTTGAGGACACCTCTACAGTGGTAAGGCCCAACCTCAAAACAGGAAGCACTGACTGTCAGTGCTTGCAGGTCACCCACTTTCTTGACCGATGCCAGAGCCTAAAAGGGTGGTTTTAAGTCGGCCAATTGGAGTGGCTCAGAGGGAGGGCCCCATATATATATACATTACGCAAATCCACATAGTACCATACACATGTGGGGGCATGTTTATATGAGCCATTTTAGGGGGGCGTGGAAGAGTCTTAACTTTGATAAAAAAATATCTATTTGGATTAGAGACTTTAGTCTTTGCAACTTAACAGATCTTCTTTATGCACCAAGAGCTTGCAACACTCCAAAGAGAAAGGAAAATTTGAAATCACATCATATGACCCCTTTAACGACTAAGTCGTTTCTACTGACTGATTGGCCAGCTACATGAGAGTGATTCGCCGTGATGGATGCCACATACACTTTGAGCATGGAAGGGGTGCACCTCTTATCCAGCAGCTCTTGTAGAATGGTTAGCACGTGGGACACATCACAAGAGGATTGGTTCATGCTCTGTGCTGCACACCAGTCAGAGAAGACTGACCATTTAAGACTGACCAAGCCAGGCCGAGATCCTCCACAGCCTTAGATAGAATGTGGATGAGCTCGCTGTCCACGCTGGGCCGTGTTGTCTGCGTCAGAGATGGGGTTTCGGGCTCTTCGCTGGAACACACCCACTCTTTAGCATTGGAAACCGTGCATGGAGTCATCAACAGCGGCTTCCTTCTCAGATGTGCCAAAGGAAATCAAGCTAGAGGAGAGAGGAAACGGGAGAGCAGAGTGGGGAGGACTGCCTTCATTAAAAACGGTGATCAACGAGTGAAGAAGTGTGAGACTCATGCTCTCGCAGTGAAAGCATGCTGTCTTAGTGAGCGCAGCCTCAGAAAAAAGTTATCTTTTTGTATTCCAATAGAAATGGTTAAACTGTTCCTTTACAGTTTATAAAATCCTTTAATTTTTATGGTAATGGATTATGATTGGTTGCTAATGACCTTATGTTTAGGTCACAGACTAAATTGAGTCAAGGCACTTAAAGTGTTGCAATAAATAATTTTTTTGTTGAAGTGTTTGGATTTTGGATTTTTTTTGCTACTCTATGCTGAGTAATTATACACATGTAAGACTAAGATCATAAGAAGCAGGGAAGTTAGAAATCTTTTTCCTCTTCTTCCTATTGACTGAAAATATCTAGACAGGAGCTCCCTTAGGTTTGTGAAGAAATGAAAACACTCTGCTCCAGTAGTGTATATTACACTTGAAGCAGGTCACTGAATCTTTCACCAAGATTATGACATTAATCCATCCTCAGAAGGCAATAAAATACCCTCTCAATTTTTACTGCTGTCAACGCTTTGGATCTGAGTCTATTATTTTACCCCCCCCCCCCACACACACACACACGCATGCGCAAAAAAAGCACTAACCATGAATATGCTTGTAGTTTCTCATTCTCTCCTCGAATTGGAAGCTGCATGCATGACTCACAGTATTTCTCATCTTGAAGGTGGTCTTGGATGGACACCAAGATTGCCTGGATGCTTTGTAATATGAAAGCAATTAGCAACAGTTTCATGGTGTGCTGAGATACATACAATAACAGAGTGACTGTGAGTCACTGGTGCCCATGTCAGTGCTTGTAGTCCAGTTTTACCATAATAGGTGTAGGTAAACACCTGTAACCAGGGCCTAAAATTAACACTCACCAAGTGCCAAATATGAGTAAAAGTCAGTGTAACAGTGTTACTCGCCAGTTGGCTGGCAACTTTTTATTAATTCTAACAATGCCTTAGAACATGATATGGTTTAGCGTGATTATCAAATTCTGATGTGATCTGATGTGCTGTGTTTTTCAAAATAAAGTGCAGTGCATTTGTTTAAAATAATTTCATTGTTTAATTGCAAGCGCAATGAGTTTGAGTTTGCAAGCGCAATGAGTTTGAGTCACATATAATGTGCATTTGAAAATGTAACATGCAACAAATATCTTCCCAAGTTTGGAATGAGAATGCTTTATAAAAACTGTTACAATTTGTATTGTAATTGCACTGTTGTATAATATTAATATTAATATTAATAATTGTATTATTATTAGGCACTGCCTGCAACTAACACTGAGGATTACATTTGACGCTTGGGGTCAGTAAAATCAGCTAGAATGCATACAATTAATGAAGAGGGACAGTCATGTGCCTTATATTCTTATATTGCAAAATAAGCCACAATCTCCTAATTGATTGTCCATTTTCCTTTCCAGAGACCAGGCCAAAGGGGTTCTGTAAGCAAATAAAAGTGTGTGGCACTCTGCCAGAGTTTGTCCACTCAGCTTTAACATCTACGTTTGGAAGTGTGTCCATGGGTTTGAATACTGTTTTCTGTATCGGTCAGCTTGAAGTCATTGAGTGATGCCGACCTGATGCCGACACTGCTCGGCATTTCTCAGTGTGTGTGATGTTGTTTTTCAGTTTAGATTTACACCTATATTGAAGCATTTTCCAAAACTAACAGGATGCAATAACACAGAAACAGAGACTAAGATAACAAGGGTGAGATTTCTGGCCAGCGCAGCTTGAGATATTTCTCAGAAGGTAAAGCCATTTTCACCTCTTCTTGAAGAAGCTAGGCCAAAAATAATCTATGTGAAGCATAATTCACAGTTCTTTTTAGCCTTGAAGAAAGCATAGAACAAGTTATGTTAGTTTTAAGCTCTCCGCTATCAGTTGGACTGAACTTGTTGCACACATCTGAAGAAGACAAATGGAGTTGAAGGGGGAAATGCATCATGCATCAAGTCTTTTTAATATTTTAAGCATTTGTTAAGTTCAAAATGTTGATGTTTTAAGCAAAGCATAACTAATAGAGCATGACAGATGTGCTCTTATCAGCATACTTCATCTACATCGTTGTGCATATTTTTTTAAAGAGATGAAATACGACAAAATACAGATGTAGACATCAACTGCAAACTTGGAATGGAAACTAAAGGAACTGTTTTAGTCCTGCAATAGCACTAATCTTGATTAATCAGTGTTTATTACATAAGTGGCTGGAAATTAGTTACAGTACAGTATTTTACAAATTGGTGCTCAGAAAAATGCTGTTATCTTATTGGCTGTTCAGAGTGCTTCTGTTTCTTTCTGTCTGTGTTACTTTTTTATTTTAGTGTGTTTGTATGTCACAGGTTCAGACAGCTTTGCAATGTGTGTCTTTGCCTTCCTCTGGACTGGAAATATGCACCTTATTTGAGTAGTTTTGGGACTATTCTTCTATCAAGCAGAGATTTTAGGGACTTTGTGTTTTGCCCCCAGCCTACAGTTGGAAAGATTGTACTTTTTCACACCAGCAGCGGCATTTTACTTCAAGTAGTGAAATGGCCAGATGTCAGTACTACTCTGTTTGACTCCTGGTACTTAGATCAAAAGGTTGGAAACTACCTACTTACTTACTTTAACCACTGCAAAAAACATTTTCCATCACTTAAGGGCCATTGTAACAGAATGCAGTTGTGCAGTTAAAAATGCAAGATTTAGGGCAGTGGAACAGGAACCAAATGTTTTTTAAACGTTGAAAAATGCATGACCCCTTACTCATTTTCATTATGTGCAGTTCCATATTATTTTCTTCTGTGAAACACAAAAAATGAGTTTAGCAGAATGACTGAACTGCTCTTTTCCATGAAAGGAAAGTAGATGACAGTTTAAACAGCTTGTGTTATTCCAAGTCTTTCAAAATTGTACAGAAGTTTTGCATGATAAATAGTCCAAATGTATAATTTTTTACATTTATTTATTTATTTTGTTCTTTTGACACTCTGAAGTATCATCATCTACTTTAAAGTTATTTAGAGTTTTTGAGTGTTCAGTTTGAGTTTCATGAAAATAATTGTTAAAAGTTATGCAAATTTTTTAATTTCAAAAGTGAAATGTATATTTTAGTGGGATTAAAACAACAGTTGATGGTAATAGGTTGAAACAACTGTCATTTCATTAACATGAAAATATAAAAATTGTCCATAAAAAGCTACAGTGAGGCCATGCTTCATTAGAGAAGGTCTGACTGCATGTTTCACCTCAGTCAGAGGTTTGCTTCACACCTCACTGTTTAAGTATTTGAAAGGAAGCCTTTTAGTACCAAAACGACCTATTAAACAGCACGCTGTACTAACTGTAGTGCTCTGAATCCTCTGGCTTCATCCGTGGGATTCAATTATTCCACCGCTGCCATGTTTTCAAGAAAAGAAAACATGGAGATTCGCAGAACATTGAAGGCAGCTGCAACTCTCGAGGGGAAACAGGCACAAAAAACTAGAGGGGAAAAAAACATGGTGACGGGGAACAAAACTACAGGAGAAGGAGGAAGGGGAGGGGGTGAAGATGTTTTATTAATGGCCAGGCATTAGAAAGCTAATACAAATTATAAATTGCAACAGTCGGTTGAAACCGAACCCTTTTTCTTTGCACATTGCAAAAACCACTTAGTGCACTGCCACAAAGGAGTATTGTAATTTTTAAAAAAAAAGTAGGCACAACTAGGAATTAGGGTTTCCTGTGTAGACAGGAAGTTATAAAATGGATAAATGGCAAGACATGAATGTGGATTCTTTATATAAAGCAAGAAAAATCAATAAAGAAGGGGAGTGAGGCTGCTCTTCCCACTCTCGATCATCCAGTGGCAAGGTATTGAAAAGAGGCACCCTGCTTTTCCTTTGTTAACTTGATAATAACTCTGATCCTTGCCGTGCTGCTTGATTGGCATGACATGAATCTGTAGACCAATGAGGGGAGAGGTTTAATGAGGGGGTGCTCATCAATGGATCCCAACCCCCACAGCCCTATGTTGGTGGGACTTGAAAAAACAGAGCGTCAGTTAATAAATCAGGTAACAAGATGAGAGCTAGATGCACCTGCTTGCAAGCTAAAAGTAAACTGAGTATGAATCAAAGTTTGTCAAGACAATATATGAATGTTGGCTCGACAAATGCTTTTTTGAAAGTTTCTTACCGTCATTACTGTCAAATTCTAGTTCAGTTTCCTGTGGGACATTGCCGATTCATTTCAAATCCACATTTATTAACTGAAAGGGTACCAGTTTTTAAATTATGAACTCTGGGTCATAAAGGTATTTTGCATATACATACAGTATACATTTTTGTTTGCATATACATATACATTTGCATATACACTATACTGCTCAAATTTTTGGGACAGTATTTTTGTTTTATATTAATTTTTTGTTTTTAAACAAGGACACATTAAATCAATCAATTACTGTTATTTTAAATTCTAATAATATTTCACAAATTATATGACTGTTTTTACTGCATTTTAAAGAATTAGAGAAATAGAGACCTCTGTCAAAATTATTTTTAAACATTACTGACCCCAAACTAGCTTGTCCTAATATAAATAGTGGGTTTTCCATTAGAATGTAACCTCAAGAAATATTTCATGGAGGAATACTGATACGATCTCGCGCCAGCCCTTGTCTCGTGTCTCGATTAGTGGAAATAACCTGTCCCTGTAGAGGTGTGAGAGATAGGGGAGACTGCACCTACACTTAGCACACTTGACAAATAGTAGTCCACAACATGCCTTACAAGTGCTCAAACAATCCTCAGCTCATCTGGCAGACAAGAGAAGATAGAAATAGCTCTTCCAAAATATAAGCTAGAGTTATTTTAACTTTCTGGATTAGAAGAGTTATGTAGAGAGAGAGAATTATGACTTTTCTTGAAGTATTTGGAAGTAAGGCAAGAAAAAAATAACATTATTTTGTGCACTATTATTATTATTTTACTAAATAAACATACATTTTATACTAGTTGTCAAATAAGTATCCTATATCAGCTGACTAAATATTATAGCGACTCATATTGACAAATAATCGATCACTAATAGTGGCTGATAACCAATATTTTCATCATATATTGTGAATCCCTATATGATAGTATGGTTGAACTTAGTGGGTTTTTTGAAGGAATAAGAGAGTGAGAGAGAAATAATCATTACTCATAGTCCTGGCATGTTGACCATGTCATCAGATCATAGGTAACATCGGACTAAAAAAACAGAATGGGAAGACTTACCAGATCCTAGCAAACACAACCCAGACTCTAACGTCTACAGCACTATCTGTGTGTGTGTGTGTGTGTGGTCACGTTTAAGTGTTGGTGTGTGCTTGAGTGAGAGACAACAGTGGTTTGCTGTCATTCATCTGTCATTACGACACCAACATGTTTTCACTCGAAAACAGAAGCGGTAAATTTACTTTTACATTCTTGAAACTGAAGAGATTTTACTGCATGTGTATTTTTGTTAAGGCTTATTTGTTTCCATTAATATGTGCACATATACAACAGCACACTTCTGCTGATAGCCTTGATAGTGTACCAGTACAGATATATAAAATATAAATAAAATAAAGTTGTTTTATTTTTATAAAATAAATATTTTTTTTCAGCAATTTTGTGGACTTCCTAAAAATAAATTCTATTATACATATGATCATTTTAAAGGGGTCATAAACTGAGAAATTATAGTTTTAAAATCAAAATAGATCTGACATATACAGTAAGACGTCATTATACTATAAAAACTCAAAACTTCCTTATAGTCTAAAAACAACTTTTATTGAAGCCAGTCTTCCATAACGACAGGTTGTGGAATGTGCCATTTTATTACGTAATGGTGTAGTTAAACCCCGCCTCCACAGAATCAACGCCTGCTTCTACATCGCTGCCTGTTTAGCCCCACCCACCGATTTGCACATTTAGTGTAATTAGCGAGAGAGACGAATGCAGGTCTACAAAAAAGAAAAAAAAACTGATAAAGATGGCTCTTAAGACAACAAGGCACTGTACATAAACACAGTCTTTGCATCAACTTCCTTCTGATCCCAACATTAGGAACACCTTTTCAAACAGAGCGTTCTGATGAGGGGGTGAAAAATGGACAAAAAATTAAAAATAGCCTATTACTTCAAAAACATTTGATGTAAAAATAATGATAACATTATAAGTGAACATCAGAGAACAGTACCAAAAAAAGGCAGACCCCTTAAATGACCCCTTACATGACCCCTTAAATGGTACAGTAATATTTCATTAGCCTCAACATAATGTGGATATGTGGTTGGATTTTCTCAGCAAATTTATTGTCTATGAATAAATTATATGGTATTTTAAGCAATTGGCAACTAATTATATACATATAAAATGTATTTTATTTTGAATGAATTAACTATTATATATTATTTAATTATCTATGTAGTTATCTAATTATATAAACAACTTATCTGCTTCAAAGTGATTGAGTGAAATATTAATTTGATGAATTTTGATTAACATGATTATAAACTCTTCATTATTATTATTTTTTAAACCCCTTTTAAAACTCTAAACTCTAGCAAAAAATGTATTTATATCTTGAGCAGACATCAGCACACTCAAATGCTTAAATGTTGGTAAAGTGCCACATGTGTCACGTGGATGGCTTATAAAGGTATTATGTGTGAACCTGGATTAGGAGGATTTAGAGCAACCTATCTTGAGTTGGTTAGGCGTTTGTTCTGTTTAAATGACTTTCCCATTGCTAAGCCAAGAATATCCTCTGTTTATGCTCCTTGGGAGGCTGAGTTTAAAAATTAAGGTGGCTGGCATTTGCCTGATGAAAATGACCTCCTTTTGTAAACTATGAACTCATAAGACTGAACAAAGACTTTTGCTTAAGCCACGTACTCACAGCGTCCAATTTATTAAGCAGCAAACATGGCCAAATGCTATAATACAATCAATCTCCAAAACCCTCATTCTCAGACTCGGTTTAAATGATTTTGTGGTCAAAAAGCCACTTTTCTCCACCAAGCGCAGTAATATTGATATATTGTTGTTCCTTTTCTGGTAAATTGGAGTTAAAATGTATCTTCTGTCTCGTGTAACACAGGCTTTTCATGCAGTCACAGTCTGTATCCCGCCTCACTAAATCACTTATGACGTGTGGCGTTCGGGTTCTGCTGGCTCACCCCGCCAAAGTCTGTACCCGCACATCCTGCGGGTCAACCTTCAGCTCACATTGTAAATTCAGCCCTCCTCCTTCAAGAATAAAGCTCTGTGAGGCCTGGAGACATTTAGCTTGGCCATGAATACCAGCGTGCTGAGCGCTGGAGAAGAAAGTCTGTGTTGAAACAGGGGCTATATGCAACTGTAGACATGTGCTGAGGCCAAGACACTCGAGACAAGAGGTGAGAAAAAGTGCATGACTCATGACTGAGTAACATATATATATATATATATATATATATATATATATATATATATTTGTTTTTGTTTGACACAAATATCTCTGTGTCATCTGTACACTGTATTCAGGCATTATTTGATTTTATTGGATCAGGTTCTGCATACAAAGTGCGTGCCTCTCGTGTTTCGACTATCTTGGACTAGTGCTTCAGTTGGAACTCTACGGACCATTTTACTATAATAGGCTTGAGCACAGAGAACAGAAACACTGCTTACAGTTGTTTGTATATGTGTGTTGTAAAAGTACAGCAAGTCAGATGCAGTGTATGAGTGTGTTTCAAATCTGTACAGGGACACAATTTCTATGATAAAATGTTTGCTAAATCTGACAAAACCTTATTTTAAAAATGCCTTTAAAGTAAAAAAAAACATTTAAAATGAAAGTAATTTAATGTGTGTGTGTGTGTTCTGGGTTGCAGTGGTGTGTTGTATCATTAGTCACCAAAAGCAGTTATTGTGTTTGAGTTGTACAGTTTGTTTAGTTGTAGTTTTATCCTCCATCACTCCATCACAAGAAATCTCTGATTAGAAATATATATATTTTTTATATCTCAGTCATTTCTGTTAAATACCAATGAGAGATATATCATGTGTCTAGTCTAAAGTATCTAAAAATATAATGCCACAAACTTGTCAAAATTATTGAGCTTTGTTAACCATATTAAGTTTTATAGCTCTGTTATATTGTATATATTTACAGTACTTCACCAAAGGAGCTTTAGGAGAAAACAAACTTTTATAACTCTGAAACAAACTTTATATGTAATATACCTGATTAAGTCTCCAGAGACATAAAAGTGCAACATCCGAGCATGAACATTTTCCGGAGATGTCATACACTGATTCTCCATACAGTTTTCCCCCTCTGCACCTCTATCTGTCACTGTACGTATGCACTTTTAAACAGGTTTTCAAAGTATCAGCTCATTTTCCATAAGTCTTGGGTTCCTTTGAAAAATATTTGGCTTTCCTGTCAACAATTGAGTTTTGAAGGAGTCGAAGAAAAGGCCCTGCTGGAGCGGTAGTTGTTGTCAGCAATGAGGCAGATTTAGGGAGAATTTCTGTTAGCGCTGTGTGGGTTGTCTGCTTACCCCTAACCCAGATTCCTCTGAGGACGGCCCAAACGCCATTGTCTCCCAATGCCTTTGGGACCCAATGATTTGAAACAAATGGAGCATATGAATGGAGGTTCTTGTTGTGGGTACGAGTGTCTAATGAGGAAAAAAAAAACAGACAGAGTTGACAGAGAAAGTTTAGTAGTTGTCAGAATGTTATTTGTATGCTGCATAATTGTGTGAAGCCACAGTCTTTTTAATTTGTGCAAAATCCTGTGCGACTGAATTCATCTGTACAGTCTCCATGGCTGCATTGTCTTCATTCTGCCTTGCTTCGCGGCACCCTACTTGGGCTTGTCTTGTTACGTGAACCCCCCTTCCCCACACACTCCTGTGGATGTCAATCTTGGAGCCGAAAGAGGGACAAAAGCAATCTTTGGTTGGGTGACTGGTGAGCAGGCTGGAGGTGGTGTCAGCTGTCTGTGTGATGAATGCAGGTGCTGATGATTCATAGATCAGACGTTGGAGGAGGGTTGAAAGAGGACAGGAATAGTGATTCTTATCACTGGCCTTCATCGCCAACTCTCCAACTTGTGTGTGATCTTCTCATGGCTGGTTATGTTTACTGAGAACAATTGCAAAGGGTGAACAAAGCTTAAAATATTTTGTCATATCTTGCTCCTTGCTTACTCCAATCTTTCTTTTTCTTTGATTTTCTTTGATCTCTTTGAATTTGTTTTTTTTTTTCTTAAAGTACTATTAAAGCAGGAATTCCCAAACTTTTTTGTTTGCAGAACCCCTGTGACCTAAAATATTTACTTGAATACCCCCTGAGATTAATATTTCAATCATCTTATTTAACGACACATTTGTATTTTCACAGTTCTCGGTAAATGGTCATGCAGTTATACAAATAAATATTAAGTCTTTTTTTGTAAAAATTTTACTTTGTTTTGATTTAACAATTATTTATCTCAGCTGGTATTTACGTATCTCCTGATTTAATTATTTATATTAAACCTCCCATAGTTCCCTCATGAACACAAGTTTGGGAAACCCTACCTTTTGGAAAAATTCATCCAAAAAATTAAAATGTTGTTATTATTTACTCACCCTCATTATATTCAAAACTAGGGGTGCTCCAATCACGATCAGCCGATCGTTATGCGCATCTCGTCAGTTAACAACGGCTCTGTGTAGTAACAGCTGCTCTATGTGAAATCACGCACCTGATGGAATTTACCGCTGATTAGAGAACCGGCTTTACTGACGAGATGCGCATTAATGATCGTCCGATCGTGATCCGAGCACCCCTATTCAAAACATATTACCTTTTTCTTCCATGAGACGAAAGTAAACATTTTGTCTGTTTTTACTCATTCAGTTGCAATGAATTGGGACCGAGGCTTTTAACCTTAAAAGGACACAAATACATTGTAAATGTATCATAAAAATAGTCCATAGTGTATCTTCTATGTTTTTGAAACAGACAGAAATTTAAGAAATTTGTCATACACTGAAAATCCCTCCTAACTTTCCTTGGCTCATTCATGAAAGCAGTACGTTAGCGATGTGCAGTTTGTGATTGAATCATTCTTTTGAGTCAAATATTTTCAATAAATTTGATGACCTTGTTCATAACATCAGTCTGAATGATTCTTTCATAAACTGGACTGTTTTTTTCTTAAAGTTCTCAGCTGGCTCACTGATTCCAACAAAGAGAAAGACTGTCAGTGAATAATGGCTTTGTTTTTCTCAAAAAGCTATGAGATGACTTCTGAATAAGTTATATGGACTACTTTTACGATACCATTTTATCCATTTTGAAGCTTCAGTCCCCATTCATTGTAACTGCATGGAAAAGATTGACCAGCACAATCATCAGAATTTCATATTTCTTCAACTGAAGAAAGTCTCACAGGTTTGGAACAATATGACAGTGAGTACATGATTACTGAATTTTCTTTGCATGGATGGAATATTATATCACAAGCTCCAACATTTCTTAACGCGTTTTGGCCAGGATAAACAGAACCCCTGTGAACGGTTCTTCTCAGTAGGCAAGTTCTACAGGTTTGGATTGTTAATATGAGCTTGAATTCACTGTAGTTCACCAGATCCCAGTGTTTTCTGAACATTTCCTCTACTCAGATGTACAAATGAAAAGAGGCCACAAGGTCGTTTTAGTTTTTTCAGAATCTCATAAGTTTCTTGTCATTCAAAAGAAAAACTACAAGGAAATAGCAGTTGGGTAAATTTTCTTCCACTGGGTTCAGTGATACAACCAGTGTTATTGATCACTGACTTCCAATTATACACATGCATGAGCATGAGCCTGCTGGCAGCTGTTGAGAGGAGATGGATGCGGTATGTTATTGATGGTGACGTTGGAGTTTTTCTTACAGACGGAACCCCCTGCTCGTGTCCATGTGTTTGCTCACTTCAGAGACACACCTTTGAGACCCAGAACTGTGCCTGGATCTTTTAGGGTAACACCCAAAGCTTTGCTTTTACTACACAAGCCACCGTGGCTAATGTTAACCTTCACCATGGCTAATAATATCATGCAGTGTGCCGTAAGGCTTTTAATAGAGACTCAGAAGCAGAAAGGGGTGATTTGGATTACTAGAGAGTGGAGCGTTGAGACCTGAATCCAGGTTAACTTCAGCTTTCTAGAAAATGATTATTTATTCATTAGTGAAACCCAAACATTTTAAGAACTGTTATTCATTTGTTTAGTCATGGGGCAAGCTGCGAAACTTAGCGCTGAAAAGGGAAGGTTTAAGAATGCCTGTTATCTGAATGCAATCAAAAATATATTGATGCACACACACACACACACACACACACATATATATATATATATATATATATATAATAGAGATAATGCAAAAAGGATGTTTCATTTTATAAGTATTTATAATTGTAATATTTAAATTATATTATTAGTATTTATATTAGTATTATCATATTAGTACAGTATATGTCAACTCAGAGTTAGATAACCGTACAGTATTAAGAATAAATACGAATTATAATGCACATACTACCACTATGAATATTTGTAGCTTGTTGAAGAAAATAATTGTAATATTTCCCATGTGTGTCGAAAGTTGAAAAACAAGATTTATGGTGTAATATTGGATAACAACATCTGAAAGGAGTTTACTGTTTATTTCAAAGTGATATTACGAAAGTTTGCATACAAAAAAAAGTCAAGTAAGGAAGTGCATTTCATGCATGAATTCCCACTAAAGTAGTAACATGCACACAACAGCTCAATCTAACACACTGCGGCTCATTCTATGCTCTTGAATCAAAAATGCAAGAAAAATTCACTTTGAAAGTAAATTAAAATAGGTTGTAAACTGTATCATATTAACGTGTATGTTGACGTAAAGAGTTAAATCTGTGCCATAATGTATTTTTATCCCTTCAAATTAGCAGTATGGCAAAGTTTTAACTTCTCTTGAAAGAGTGAAAACAAGATCCTACAGTGAAATATCCAAAATGGACTGCTAAATATCCCGTATTGAACAGAAAGCATCAAAATATATCCCATTCTTAGTAAAATGACTTCAGCTCGGGAAATTTTACTTTACGTTTTTAAAGTGTAATTTGGAAAATGTTAATTCCTATTCCCATCGGATGGATTTGGAATGGTATTTATTCTTAAGTGACTAAATAAATGAAAAGATCATGTTAGGAGTATTAGAATAAATTCAAGACAAGCTAGCACAGCTCGGTTTTCACTCTCTCACAAACACAAAGCTGTTGAGCGATTGTGTGCCATGTGAGAGACATTTCAGATGTTTATGTAAGCACTGAACAGGCCCAGCTGCTCACATCTGGATCTGCAGTGATGCTCACTTTGGGAGAGAGAAGAAACAGCTCTGTTCCTCAGCACATCTTAAGCAGTATTCCGACAATAAACAAATCAATTGAAGAGAATAGCTCTTACACCTACAGAGAATTCACCCATGTCAGAAGTTCTTCCTCAAGGACTGTGGTGTTCTGGCACTGCTTGGGCAGGCAAACAAGAGAAATTCCCTAACAAAACAAATTAACTAAACTTATGGATCCAGGCAGTTTCTCTTTTTGTTCTATAGTGTGTGGCCTTGAAACGGCTGACCCTTCTTAATTTGCAAAGTTTTTGCAACGTTTTTACTGAAAGTGGATCTATTAATCCAGTGCCCTCCTTCTTCCTACCATGTTGCCACAGATTTTCCAGCTAGTGACATTCTGCCAAGACAACCGCAGAAGGCTATGCACACACTAATGTTTTTCAGGCACAGTAACATGATGCATAATCTACAACAAAACAAAACAGTCGTTCAGAAACAAAGGGGGTCACCTCCAGCTCTGGCTGTTTTGTTTTGGATGGATGAGAATAGGGCCAAAGGCAAACATTGATCCTCACTGTCCTACTAAGAGCCTTCTTGAGTTTCCCTGAAACTTCATGGTGCAAGTTCTAAAAGCCTTAGCAAACTGTATGAAATGAACCCTAGTGTGGGTAAAAGTCGCATCTTTATTTTCAGCAATCGCTGGGATCCAATCATATTTACACAATGCCAAATAGGACATTCCAGTATCAGACAGGTTCTTGATATCAAATGAACATCCATTGCTATGCACCTCATTTCTAAACACACTTTTTTAAATGTTGCTGGTTTTAAAGGGATAGTTCACCTAAAGATGAAAATTACCCCATGATTTACTCACCCTCAAGCCATCCTAGATGTATAGGACTTTCTTCTTTCAGACGAATAAGAAGATTAAATAATTTAAAAGTCAGTAAATGGTGGTTCAGATTTTAAAGCAAAACTTCTGTGGTGCGAAGTTTGGAACTACTTTGATCATAATTATCTGACAAAATAGAATAACATTGAACAAATGAATCAGTGAATCTGAGTTGTCATAATATCACCACCACAATGAGAAATCATGCAAAATCCAAACACCAGTCGACTGACTGGTGGTAAACGACTGCAGGTAAGCAACTGCAGTTAAGTATCCAGAGCGAGCCGAGAAGAGAGCTTATCTGATAACAAAATTATCTTGAGACATACAGTATGCTTCCTTTGAGTTTCCTCGAGGGAGAGTGGTTTTAGAACAGAAAACACAAAGCGTTGTAAGAAACTTTGCTTAGCACACTGTTATCGCTGTTTCTCTGGAACGTCTGTGTCAGCGCACGTTCTAATTGTTATCAGACTTAAGAGCCAACTTTCAACTGAGCATGTGGATATCATTTTCCTTTTCTCAACATTAACATGTGAAACGATATAAACACTATGAACACAGGCCGACTTGAGTGTATGTACGCTCTGTACTATAAGTGACATGGCCTGCTTAAATTTTTCCATTTGCTCTGCTTGAGCTTGAATGCTTTTGTTCTTTATACATATACTGTTTTTTTCACGTTTTCAATTATTAGAACAAAGCTTGATGTATAACTTGTTGTAATATAACTAACCCTTGTTGTAGAACATTATTGTGTATAATGCCTAATCATAAGCTTGTTCAGAAATCTCGTTAAAGTCATTTAAATAAAAAAAAAAAATCTAATATTCATTTTTTTATGATCCCAAAGATTCAAATAATATATTTTTGGAAAATTCCCATCCCTACTTCAAAATCTAAACCCCCATTCACTGCTATTATAAAGCTTGGAAGAGCCAGGACATCTTTTACTCTAATTGTATTCGTTTAAAGAAGAAAGTCATATACACCTTGGATGGCTGGAGGGTAAGTTAATCATGGGGTAATTTTCATTTTTGGGTGAACTATACCTTTAAGTAACCCCTTGGATCCATTTTTCATATTTTCACAATATGTTTTGGCTCTGCAACTGGCATATTGTATGGTTTGCCAGTGACGGAAAGACATTTTTCATTTGGTCCTCTTAAATTGTATGTATTTTGAATAAGTATGCTTTTGATTATTGAGGACAGTGTGTTATGTAAGCAATGATTTTCATTCGCATGCCTTCCAGTTACCTCTGGGTCTTCCTTTGTTCTTTCAAAATATTGTGGCATGGTTTCAAAAGTCAGAGTGGCACGCTTTCAAATAGTCCTTACAGTCTGATTGTCAGGACATGTGAGGAGCCACAGGATACATGTGGGCAGCACATGAGAAAATGATGCGATGGTTCTGTGAATTCAGGTCATATTAAATGACCGGGCAGCTTCGATCTTCTGTGAAACTTTTACGGCTTTATTTGAACTGTTCTAGCTGCTTGAGATTGTTTTTCAAAACAAGTATAATTGCCATCACAGTTTAGATGCAGGCCAGATCTGAGGCTAAAACTGTAGGAGTGCACCTACTCTGAGTGTGTGTGCGGCACAAAGAGTAAAGCACAACCAGAACACTCTGAAACACTAAGACACTATGAACCATTTCCCTCCAGCATTACAATTAATAGCAGAGCTCATCAATGGAAGCATCATGGTTAACTTCTTTGCCGACTGAACAAATGGGTTTTTGTTTTTTTTTTAATCTGTGCTGGCTGTTTAACATGCTGTTAATTAAATTGTTTGTAAATGAAAATGGCCAGTCTTCAAAAATAATATTGCAAATCAATATTTTTGAGATGTTTTACAGTGAAAATGATTGTTTTCAGAGAATGTATGCTTTAAACCCAAAAGGTGTTCAGTGTGGTTCATGCTTAAAAAACCATTTTGCAATGCGGTAAGAAAAATAAACTTAATTGATACATAATCTGAAAAGAAATCTTAAATATTATGTCATTTTAAAGGATGTTTGGGTATTTTTACTGAAAAAAAACAAAACTTCTGGTATTGCAGTGGATATTTAAAATATTGATGGCTCATATGTTTTTTCTCTCTTTTTTTCTTCCTTTCTTTTTTTTTTGGTTTTATTCCTTTTGCTTTCTCACTTTCTGATTTATTCATTAATATTGCATAAGGTAAAAAAGTATTTTAGTGTGGATATGATCTGACAGGCTGGATCTGAGGGCTGTCTGGTCTTAGCTGCATTATCCATGGAAAAAAAAATGTTAGTTCAACCTGCTTTTAATGAAGAATAACAATTTTCTGTCAATTTCAAGGCTTTTCCTGCATGTTATTTTAGGGAAAAAATGAATGTCTGGACCAGATACGCAGCAAACTGTGCTAAACAGCTTGACACGGGAGTGTTGAGAGGAAACAGATGCCTAACTTCACCATGAAACAGAAAAGAAAAGGCATATTATTGTCAGTGAATAAGTCCTTCAGTCTCATTTGTAAGTAAGTGGTGTGTGTAAGTTGTGTCATATTTCGTTTTGTGGTTGACTGTGGGGAACTAGTCAATTTCCTCAAGTTAAAATTCTCCAGAATCCTAGATCACCAAATGGATTAAGTTATTCATGAATAAACTCAACTCCTCTTAATAGGGCTTGGACAAGTACTCATTTTCACTAGTCAATTAGTCATCCATAAAAATAGTCGATTAGTTAGACGTAATTCCGAATATGTTTTGCCATTACAGGATACCAAACAGAAATAATCTGTTTAATAATCTGCATATCTTTGGCGAACTGTTCTATTTTTTTCTTTTTTATACCAATGAATTAAGACAAACATAATTCAATACATTTAGTCTTAAAACAAGTCTTAATATGCTATTTTAAATGTATCTTGTTATTGTTTTTAGATGTTTTAACTTTACTTGTTTGTTGACATGACATGTCAACTCTTATTAGACATTGCAAATGTCTTTTAGTAGCTGATGGCAATTTCTTGTCAGATTTTACTCGACGAAAAACAAAATTACAAGAAAGCCATTCTTTTCTGACCTACTTCTCGTAAGAGGGGGCGGGGCCTCTTGCTCTTAAATGACGGCCTGAGCAAACAAATGAGAAACCAGAATGTTTGTGTGGTCATTTGTGGGTTTCGCCCTCTATTTGCATGTCATTACTGTTAACCCACAAAGTGTTCATTCATACTTATGCTGTATGTATGCTTCACATGGGTGAAGAACACACACATTGCTCATAAACACATGCGCAAGCTTAGCATTGAGATCGGAACCCAAACACACATTCAAAAACATAAATAATCACTCACCATGACCTGTCTCAACATAAATAGAAAGACAGCTGTCATGGCCAGTTAGAATTACATCTGGAAGGATGGGACTCTTGTTAGCAAGTGTCGCAATGTGCTGAAAGGAAGTTTTGGTTTGATAAGTTGCTCTTGACACATAGATGTTTGAGCTTAGGAAGTGTTGTAGATTGACAGTTTGGCACAGAGGAAAGGTTAATGGACACTAATAATTCTATATTTGTGTTTTATGAATCACTTGTATCTGCCGAGTTTTAATATCAGGGCTTAGCCAAGTATGGATGGTGCCATTGCTAATTGGTTAACGTCAATGTGTTACATGACCGCTAAAGAGGGTGTGCAGTTTTTCCAACAAATGTATTTCTTGTGATAATGAATTCCTCTCCTGCACACTGTCATCAGTCCATCCATCAAACAGACAGTGTTGAAAACCTCTGAAATGGTATTTTGTTTTGGAGCAGTTAAGCAAGACTGGGCAGAGTGAAGGAACATTATAATGTAGTATTGTGCTTGTGTGTTGAGTGAGTAGAGGGAGCCTTGTAAATGATGAAAGAAAGGAGGATTTTCAGAGTAAGGATTTAAACAAGTCAGTGCTACGGAGGATGAACTGCATCCCACTGATAGTGTTGTTTACTTGCACATGTTGTCTATGTTATTTTAGCACCTGATTGACTAAAGCAGATGTTACCAATTAACAGGCGGTGATCCAGATCCGGATCCCCCGATTGGTTTCTTCTGAATCACAAATCATTTCTGAAAAATTAACGTAAACCATTCACATTATATAGAACAAACTTTTTTTTAAATGGTCGCAGTGTATATTCTTCTTCAAATGTATTTCCTACTTGGACAGTATGCAATTTCTCATTGTTACAGTGCAGATGTTCATTCATTGTCATGGCATCAAAGAATAATGATGTGCGATTTTTTTCCATAGTCATCGACTTACAATTTTATACAAATAATGATTTACTTAAAATAAAAACACAACATTACCTGAAAAAAAAGACAAATCAACAAAATTACTAAAGTTAAAATGAAAATAAAATATTTTGAAAATCAATATCTAAAACTCATAAAATTTGCTACAATATGAACATTGGGTCTCATTCATGAAACATTTGTAAATATACGAGTAAATATGTGAGTGATTTGCACGTAAAGAGTCCTTTCCGAAAACTCTTTTCCTGATTCACAAATACTTCGTAAACGTCAGATGTGAGAGCGAAATGTGTGTTAATGAAGTCGTAAATGGGATGCGCGTGCACGCTCATTCTCAATTACTATAAATCCCCCCCATTAAATTCGACTGACAACTATATATGGGCATCATATTATGACACCAAACGAAGGATTTCAACATGTCTTCTCAAAAGTGAATGAAAAAGAAACATTTCTCAGATGCAGAAATTGAAGTTTTATTATCAGAAATTCATTCAAACTGACACATTTTATTTTCAAGCGTACATAGTGGCATATCTGGTTTCATCTGTTAATCGAACAATCACAGAAGTGAAAAGAAAATGGTTCAACATGAAGCTTGACTGCAAAAATAGAATTTCTGTAACAATTAAGGGGCTATTAGTTTGCCCAGCCCTATTGAAAGCAATTAAATATTTGATTAAAGTGTTCCGTTTGCAGATGCTATTACTGGCTCTCATAATAAAAGTAAAAAGAAAAACCGTATTTAATTACTATTTATAAATTTTTTTCAAAAAGCTGTGTAAATATGTACGCGATTAAGGTGAATTAAAATGCAGCCTTATTAATGAGCAAGACGGATGTTCAGATGTTAAATGCACTATTTATGCATGGCCGGGAGCAGGTGTAGATTTCTTTCATACCAGCTAACATTTGGAGAATACAAACATTTTAATTAATTCAAAAATTTACGCCAGAACCACTTTACACACGATTTACACAAAAATTCGTTCTGCTCGTGTTTCATGAATGAGACCCATTGTGTGTAAAATTGCCCTCATATTAAAACTGATATATTTGAAATTGATTCATAAGTTAAAACTGCACATTTTTGCTTTCAGGGTAGATTATTGAGGATTTATGTTTTTCTATTTACCATTGCTTCCAACTTCTGAATTACAATATACCTAAAATACCTGAATTACATTATTCCTTAAATGAACATTATTTAATTTCATACCTACAAAAGACATTTAAAAATGAATGGCGGCGCCACACTATTTCATTGCATTTAGCACCTGGTTAACATGGATTTTTGCTCCTTCATGTGAGAATCCAAAAGGCAGTTAAACCCAAATTACTTAAGTCAGGCTCTCAAGTTACCATGAAGTGATTCAAAAAACATAGAGAGTGTTCAATTTCACCAACATCTCTGAGTTGGATTATATGAAAGACAAAAAGAGACGAGGCAGAGATTAGGGAGAAATGTGAAAGGAAGACAGAAAAAGCAGATGGTTCGTCTGATCCGAATCATTATGTGTGTGTGAGTGCTGGCAGTGCTAGGATGTTTGACAGTGGCTTTTTGTGGTCAATCTGAAGCTCTCTGTGACCTGCTGGTGACCTGTGCTCCCCCTCTGTGCCACAGGCCACTTGAGGTGCAGGTTAATGAGTTGCTTCACAGTTCTCACAGTCTGACACCAGCATACCTTCTTCATTTCTTTGAACTGCTCCTATCTCAGAAAGAGACATTAACATCCATCTCCGGTGATCCGATCACAGTTGGTCAGCTGAGGTAGATTGCTTTTGTCCTTTGACAACTAGAGATCAAATTTTGATAAATGGAAGGGTCTTATTTCAGGTCTCAAATTTTATCTTTCAAACGTTTAGGGTCCTTAACAATTGTTTTTATTTATTTTTTTATTTTTTTTATAAATTACTACTTGTGTTCAAAAAGGATGCATTACATTGATCAAAAGTGACAGTAAAGACTTTTCTACGAAAGAAATCAAGACTACTTTTGCCATATCTATTCATCAAAGAATCCTGAAAAAATCGTTTCCTCCAAATGTTGCATTTCATGAAGCCTGTAAAAAATAAAGAAAAAATAGGAATGTTTCCACACTGTTTCTCCCCAAAGCAGTTGAATTTTATTTCTTCACAAATGGGATGTTTCAAAAATCTGAACTCAGCATATGATGTGAACATTTTGGTCCCTGTTTACAGCTGCATTCACTTAGTATCAGTTTAATGATTGGAAATGGATGTAAACATGGTGTAAACAAAGCCTTGGATTGGCAGCAACAATCACACTCTGCTTAAATGTATTTTGCTTGCAAGACCAGGAGTGTAAACTTTTATTTATTTGTAAAATGTTCTTTTCATTTAATCTGTCAGTCACTCTGCTAAATTTTGTGGTAGCAAAATCATTAGGAGAGAAATGCATTTGCACTGCAGGCCTATTTAAAAGCTGCAGATGTGTTGGTAAACTAATGCATGTTGGTAAACGAATGCTCTGAGCTCTGCTTGTTTTTGCTGCGCTCACTCTGGCATTCGTGTCAGGGACTAAAATTGCCCCTTATTGCCCCTTAGTGTCATTTGCTTGATAATGTCACTTTAACAGACTCTACTTATACTGTACATGCACGATTCAAATTTTTTATTTGGATGCAACATTTTTGTGCTTTTTGAACATACAGAAATATAATAACTGATCTACAGTACATAGTCATGAAATCAGAGACCTTTCCCTTGATGAAATCCAATCACAAGTGGCCACAGGAGACCCATCTGTTTTGGCTGACCACTTCAGCATCTCTTCAGTCAAGAACCCATTACAACTGAATTGTCTGTCCAGATGCTAAACCATCACCAAAGAGAGTTTAGTTTTATTTTACAGCGTATTTATAGTGTTAACAGTGTATAGTCTTCAGATTTTAATGATTCTGTACTGCTGCATGCATCCTGTACAGTACACTCACATAGCATTGATTAGTTCTTCAGCCAAACTAGAGTCAAGATATGAGATGAAGCGCAAATAAAAGTGTCTTGTGTGAACAAGGAGAAGATGAATCTCACTTGTCTTGATCAAACAGTTCAGATCTTCCTCTTCTGTTAATGGTCTGTGGATGATTTCTTTGAGATATTTTTATAAGCTTTTATGGAAGCCGGAGATATCTCTGAGAAGTCCTTCGTTTTTGTACTTCTCCATAACAAATCTCTGTCTCTCTCACACGCTCTTTCTTAACGCCACAGCAGACTTATGAACACACTCGTCTTCAACTCCCACACTCTCGCTCTCCCTTGCTTCACTAGAATCTTAAGCTTCCCGGAGACAGGTGGCTCATTTCTTATAAGAAATATGCTTGTGTTGTATTTTAAGTAAGTGTTATCATAAACCTGTATTCAGACTTTGAGAATATGCTCTGGTAAAGCTCAAAATTAATTTTAACTGTATTTACACAGTAGCAAGAAGCAGGATATAGCCTTACATGATCTATAAAATCTTTATAGGATCTATAAAATCTTTACCTTCTGTCTTTAAAATGTGTGGGTTTATTATTTCATTTAGGGTGTAATGAAGTATACTATGGTATATGGTAGGGGCATAAAACTGTACCAGAGTTTGGATGCACTGTAATGGAATATAAAGGAGGGAAGAAAGGAGGGAGTGAGGGAAGGTGAGAAGTTGTGTAAAGGAAGACCAGCATTTATCAGTCACTGAATCCCTGTTTAGGAGGGCATGCCGCAGGATGTTTGGATAAACAGAGCAAGGTGAAGACCAAAGTTAACCAAGTCAATATAACACTGGAATAAAATAGAAAAGAGTGGGATGCTGTGGTCATTAATTTCCTTCTTCTCACCCCCCTGTCATTGTTTTCTCGGTCTGTCACTCCTCACTGTTCCTCCCAATTTCAGTGACTTCAACCTTGGACTCCTCGTTCCGCCATCTGTCCAGTTTACCTTTGGGTCACACCCCATGCTGTATATTTTACTGCTCTTTTCTTCTTTCTTAGACTTTCTTAGTCTCAATATATGGCCCTACCATACACCCGGGACAAGGTGCGGTGCAAGTGTTTTTGCTAGTTTGCTAGTTCTCATTTTCCAATCCTGTGCCGTGCTGGTAAAATAACAAAGGCATTTTCGCCCATTTGTTGGTGCATTGTTGGCGCGTTGCTATTTTGAGGAACTGAAAATAGACTGCACCATGGACCAACTCAAACCTGGTCTAAAGTCTAAAGTCAATGGTGCAGAATTTCTTTGTTATTTAAAGAGTGTGTTAGGATAAAATGTGCCTCTGGGCGGGTACACAACACACATTCACTTTGCTTATGACACAGGGATGCACAGCAGCACACAAACATTTTTAAATATGAAACAATAAAAGATTCATATGTAAATTATTATTATTGTGTAGGGTACATGAATATAAAAATGCCTACATGTCATAATGGATAGCCATTGCATATATCAGAATTAAGCTACCTGAATTTGATCGCGCATGAGCAGCTATGTTTCATCGCTGGAGGCGCTTTCAAATTCAGCTGTGTAAATAGCAAATCCACCATGGGATGACCGTTACTGCCTCTTAAAGGGAATGAGAGATTGCACTCTGATTTGTTTATTGCATGTTACACCCAGAAAAACACACATTACTCATCTCAGTTTAAACCTATGTTGTTTCTTTCTATGAAACACAAAAGGAGGCCTTTTGAAGAATTGTTCTGGTTGCTCTTTGCCATCGAACATACTTCAGCACCGTTTTTGAGGCTTGGTAGCATAGAAAATAGCCACCTATTTTCTAAATCCTCCTTTTGTGTCCCTCAAGTCATAAAGGTTTGGAATGACAAGAGGATGAGTAAATAATGAAAATTTTTATTTTTACGTGAATTTCTTTTAAATGGTTGTTTTAAATGTCTCCCAATGCCAAAACGTTATTTATTTAAAGATAATTTTCTTGTCCCAGTTGTGCATCGCATAATAAAGGCTAAAAACTGACAATCCAAATCCACTTTAAATCATGTACGAGTGAAGTAATCAGGCCATGCTCAGAGTATTGCGCTTTGGTCTTTTTCTGGTTCAGTTGGCCTTATTTAATACAGCTTGTCTGTCCGCCCAAAGTAACATTGTAAAGTCGTCCTTGAGTCAAAGCAAAGCATGTGATTCTGTCATTTCTGGGATAATTGAGAAAGCTAAATGTTTGATAACTATGCCAAATGGTAACAAAAACCTCTATAGAGAACTTTCATCATAAAGGAGGCTGTATCAAGCACAATTGCTCAAATGCTGTGTGCACTTTTAGATAGTCATCAGCTTTTTAAAAAAGTCAATTATTTTTGTGACACAGTCCATTTTAAGGTAATACAGTCCAGACTGAGTCAAGGCCATATGGCTGTGTCTTTGTGTGTTTGGAGAGAACTGCTCATTTATCACGACCATTTATCAGAGTGTGCTGAGAATTCCCTCGGAACCTTTTTACGCCGTGGCCCCAATTTAAAGCGGCTTGGCTCTGTCTATCAGAGTATGTGTTTGTGCATGTGTACGTGTGTAAAAGTAGTCAGGAGTGAAAGGTCTCCATGCTCTTTAGAGTTCATCACATTAGCCAGATTTCATTCACACTTGATTTTGTGGCAGGGGACTTGCACAATAATGTCAATATATATGTGCTGGTTAAGTACACAAATTACTTATTTGTTAAAATTAACTGGAAATTCCAAACAGTGTCTTCAGCATTTACGTGGTGGTGGATTGATTTATGCTTGTTGGACCCCCTTTTGCCTTCAAGGGTGTTGGAAACATTCCTCAGAGAGTTTGGTCCATATTGACATGATAGCATCACACAGATTCTGCAGATTTGTCTGCTGCACATCCATGATGTGAATCTCCCATTCCACCACATCCCAAAGATGCTCTATTGGACTGAAATCTGGTGACTGTGGAGGTGACTGTGGAGGCCATTTAAGTAAAGTGAACTCATTGTCATGTTCAAGAAACCATTTTGAGATTATATGAGCTTTGTGACATGATACATTATCCTGCTGGAAGTAGCCATCAGAAGATGGGTACACTGTACGTAGTCATAAAGGGATGGACATGGTCAGGAACAATACTCAGGTAGGCTATGGTGTTTAAACAATGCTAAGTTGGTACGGAGGGGCCCAAAGTGTGCCAAGAAAATATCCCCCACACCATTACATCACCAGAAGCAGGATGGATCCACAGAGCACAGAGTGAGATCTCTTTTAAAGAGAACCATTGTGAGATTGTTAGAGTTTTTGTGTTAGGAGAACAGTTTGAGAAGCAGGAAACAAACAAAAAAATCTCCATTTGATCTTAAAGTAACCTAATTTCTGTCTAAGATAAATATTTGAGATGTTAAATAGATCTCACTTTAGATTTTTTTTTTCATTGTAAAACCTTCCCATAGGGTTTAAAATTTCTTTCGACTGATTACATCCTTTACCAGTATTCACAATGTAGACTCTCAAAGCCAATCTTTTAGAATGCATGATTTTCAATGAAATGAGAGTGAAAGTGAAGAGAACTTGCAGATCTGTCCTTTACACTTTCTCAAGCTCATTTCCTGCAGAGTGTCTCAAGAAAGGTTTTGGTTTTATGTGGAACCTTTCCTTCGCTATTTGTCCCACCTGGGTCATGGTATGGGGTTGATTGGGGCAGGATTTTGGGTAAAGCCCCATTTGACAGCACTTGAGCAGCACAGCCTCCCTCTGTGGAAACTGCATCTTGGAGTTTTTTGTTCTTCCAGTCACTCGCTTTTTGCACTGATCCATGAACTGCTCCTGACCTCCTTGTGCTTGTGATTAATGTTCTCGGCACAACGTTTCATCCCCCCCTTCAAAAGAAAACATGCAATGGAAGTAAGTTAGAGAGCCAAGTGATGTTGGGACTTTTTGTGAGTTAGAATGAGGAGTGAAAGTAATATAGAAAGAGAAAAATGAAGCAATAGAGGAAAGTATTCTTTTGAATCACTCTGTGGAGCCTCAGACCTTCACTGGTGGCCATATTAATGTGGCAAAACATGATAATGATGATGGGTCAGTGTCTCTCATCTGTGCATGTCCTCGAACCATTGCTCAGACTATGTGGTCTTTGGTTGAGAAGAGCGAGACGGTTGCTCCAGTCACTATTGTGGTTCACCTCAGTAGCTTCCTATGAATCAAAGAAAGTCCTGTGACAAAGCACTTGTCAATCTGGAGTTTGACTCTGAAAATTAGCATGGATGTCAAGTAGCTATGTTTACCCTCCTGAGTTAGGGTTAGGTTGAAGTTTCTTGTAAACCTCGCTGTTCCTAGTGTTCATAGTGTGTCACAATCATTTTTTTTTTTTTTTTTTTTTTTAAGCAATAAATCATACAATTCTGTTATGACATTTGCCGTAAAATGTTACAGCAATTTAACTTGCATGCACAGAAGTACATATGGAGACTCATGGAAACATGTTAAACAGCTTTTCTTACCGTTTTTTTATGCTCTTCTTACTACAGCCGAGTTTCTTAACAGTTAAATGCCTGTTTGATGAAATTTATTTCAAAGAAGGAATTATGTGGAATTATGCAGAGTGGATATACACAAAGGTTTTCAAACTAGGGTTAAAGAGGGGTGCTTGGGGCTCTGAGAAAGATTTGAGAGATAAAAAAAAGAGTTTTTGGGGTTCAAAATATTAATCAAATATTTCTAGCATGTTGTATACATTATGTTTTGTTTGTTTTATACTTTCACATCTACCAAATGTTATATTTCTAATTCATTATGTCTAAAGACAGAAAATAAATCATGAGGATAATTCCAATTATTTTATTTTATTAATAACACTAATAAAAGTAAGTTTTTTTCTTGGTGACCATCAACTTAATATATATATATATATATATATATATATATATATATTCCAGATTATAATAAATCAATTTAAGTCAATTTAATTTAGAAAACAAGCATTTAATTTAGTCACACTTTTACATTCTGAAGTATAAATATATTTTTTTATACATTAATGTATATAGCCGCCTTTATATTATAGGAAGAGTGTCCCTTGAGGATTCATATCATATTTTGGGGACATCGAAAACCCATTGATTTAAGTGTGGTGAAATGTATTTAATAGAGCAGATAGCTGGTATTATCCTTTTATTGGTAGCTGAAAACATGATCAAATTAATCAGAGTATTTAATAAACAAATATGACCGGACTTTCTAATGAGGAAATCTGCACATTATTTGTGGCTGCAGATTCCATGTACACCTGCTCTATAGTAATGGATAAATCTGGTAAATCTGGAGCTAGAATCATGGCTTGTGGCATATGTTTTTACATTTGCTGTTTCATAATGGAAGCTATATGTTGTGTGTCATCAACAATAAAAGCATTGGTGAGACAGACTAGACATTGTTTGATGAGGCTTGTGGGTGACCCGCCTCTTGACCTCTTCCGACCTCTTGACCTGCATGACCACAGTGTCAGACTTCATAGGGACAGAACTTAGCAACCTGCTGGGGTGCAATAGTAACTGGCTATGAGCCTTTGCTTTCCTGCCACTGTTTGTCATTTGATCTTTGTGATTTGCAGGGATGATGATGAGAGATTGTCCTACACAGGCATGTGGGTGCACGCGCACACACACACACACACACACAGAACCACATGAGAAATCTAAAGAAGGATTCACAGTGACACAGAATGAAAGTTACAGACTTCAAAGTCTGTAAAGTTCATACACATTACAGGGTTCCCACGGCCCTGAAAGACCTGGAAATAACAGGGAATGTTAAAATTGTGATGTCCAGGCCTGGAAAGGTCATGGAATTGAATGTAATACTTAAAGTCTTGGGAAAGTCTAGGATATTAATGCAATGTCAAAAGTTTTGGAAAACCCATGAATCTTTCTTTTGTAAATGTACATTTTTTATCGCTTTAAATTACATGAGCAATTAGTCTACTGAGCCTCATTCATAAACCCAGGACTTTTTTTCTAGACTAAAAAGCATAGTTTTTTTTTAATTCATTAACTTTAAAAGATTAAGTTCCACTGACTATAGCTGAGAAAGTCCATCTGTGTGTCTTGTCCAAGTCTTGTTACTGCATGAACTAAATTCACATTGCCCTGTGACTTTGTTTAACAGTATAACAATATGCACCTCTGCATTATTCATTTATAGACTTACAAAGTTCACCTAAAAAGGCATTTTTCATCATTTTTTCCAGTCCTGTATTATTATTATTTATTTATTTTTTTCATAAAACACAACAGGTGATGTTAAGCAGAATGTCAAACCTGCTTTTTTTTCTTAAGCTTGTCATGAAAGTAGTTTGTAGGACTAATTTTCTGTGTTCCAAGTCCATATTATAACTATATTATATTATAACTGCCACCATTACACTACTATTCAAAAGTTTGTCATCTATAACATTTTCTTTATGTTTTATAATAAATATTTTATGCTCATCAGGAAAGCGTTTGATCAAAAATTTAGCAAAACAGTAATTTTATTACAATTTATAGTAACTGGTTTCTTTTTTTTTATCATATTTAAAGTGCAATTTATATGGCAAAGATTTAATTACAATAATTAAAAAATTTTTATTAATAATATTTGTCTAGCTTACATTGCCCCATACAAAATAAATACAGTGTTTCAATTCAAATTTAAGGTAACACTTTAGAATAGGTAACACCTATTAGTTGCTTATTAGCATGCATATTTCTAGTATATTAGTCATGTATAAGTGCTAATTAAGAACATATTAATGCCTTATTCTACTTGACCTTATTCTACATCTCTAATCTTACCAACAACTACCTTACTAACTATTAATAAGCAGCAAATTAAGAATTTATTGAGAGAAATGTCGTAGTTAATAGTTAAATAGTTAAATAGTTTAAATAGTTTGAAGGAAAATAATCCATAATATTTTTTCCTGTACTAAGTGTGTGTTTTGTTGTGCACCTTTCTAATGTCTCCTGCAAAGACACACACACGCACACTCAGCATTCACCTGTCCCCATTGGCAGGAGGTGTTGCTGGGTGTTTATGATGTCTGCTTGATTAGAGGATAGGTTTACATTACCCGCACTGACAGCTTGCTCAGGCCTGATAATGGAGCCAGTGTGCTGGAATCCCTGGCATGTTTTCAGTGCTGCGCAGAGAAAGGGCATCCTTTTATATACAAACCCCCTCTCTGATCCTTTCTGCTCTGTCCTGATGAGGTGATAAGAGCCAGAAGGGATATAATGAACCTCTGTCAGAGCAGTCAAGGGAGTGAGGAGGGTCTCTGTTGAGCTAGACAGCTTACATGACAGCAACTGTCCTTGGGCAAGGCTACGCACATGTAGACGGATACACACATGCATTCCAGTCTGACACGCTGTACTTATTGTTAGACCTTTTGACCTGCTTGTCAGGCAAAATGGTGTCTTCCTCTGGAAAGCCAGTCATAATTTATGCAATTAATCTCCTCTAAGGGCCGCAGTCTGACTCGCCGTAGCTCTCCGAACTCATGGAGTCCTCGGGAGAAGCACCTCTGGTTTTTATCTGTGTCAGGAAAGCGGAGCCTTTTTTGCTAGAATCTCAACTGTCCCTGATCTGCCCTCACATTTTTGCTTCCTAAAGAGGAGCTCAATGGTAAACAAAGCAAATGTTTTGAGTAAATTAGATAAAGCCTGCTTTCCATATTGGTTTGCAAGCCTCCATCTGCGCTACTGTGTCATGTCCGACCCTCAGCACAGTCATGCTGCTCTTAGATTTTGTCTCACCACATGGGTTTACGTTAAAAGAGCATTATATCTATTCACACGTGCATTTTTAAATGCGTCAACTCTTAGTTATTATTTCACACAGCTGTGCAGTTTGACTGGGCGTTCACACTGACAGCGTCTTGCAGCGACAAAGCGACCTGAATTCATTTGTTTTTAATTAGAGGTGAGTTTTGGCAACCTTAAAAAAGCTTTGTGAGCTTTTGCAGCAGTGCATTTACTTTATGCAAATGAACTATGCATCAGCAATGTGTTTAACTTTATGTAAATGCAGTGTGCTGATGTTGTTTAGTTTATAATAAATTATGCCCTGATAATATAATTAATTAATTTCTCTTTTTATTTGCTTTTTTTTTTTGCTTTTTTTTAGTGCTGTCAATCGATTAAAAACTTTAACTAGATTAATCACACATTTTTTCTGTGATTAATCGCAATAAAAAAAGAAATGTTTTTGTACGTTTTTAATATATTTTTTAATGTAATAATTTCACAGTTAATCAAATTAATATAGAAACAACATAAAGACAGTATATTTTAAATACTTGTTTAAATGGCATCTTTTTATGAATGAAGGCCAGTATTACTGATATTAATACAGCTACTGATTTTTTTTTAATTTTTTTACATTTATTATTAGGCTTCAAAAATATAATAGTTTTTAATTTAAGTAAACTTAAAACAATGCTAACATAAACCCATAATAAATGTCATGTTTACTCCTGCCCTTCCTGTCTTAACAGTTAGGAAATATACAGAAATTTAATAAAGTTATCAAAGTTATATGCAGTCTGCACTGCATAAACTATAAATTAAATAGTTAATCCTTATTAAAGCTACAAAAGTTATTTAGTCAAGAGCAGCGAGTCATTTTCTCTGTTCCCTTTGTTCTTTAACTTTAGTGACAGGAAGCTTTATTGGCTGCTGTCCCTTTAAGAGCAGACAGACACGCGGATCTCACAGTTTATATACTGTCTATGGATCTTGCCTCATTCTCTCACAACTCTTTTTGTTCATTTTAGACTTTATATAAATCATTTAAGATTGCTCTTATGAGGATAATCGACAAAACTGGCACTTTGGGATGTTTATTGTTAGTTCAAGCGCTTAAAAGAACTGAATTCTGGCGCCCTGTCTATGTATTGTGTGTGTGTGTATGTGTACGTGTACGTGTGTATGTGTCACATAAGGGCATTCACAGACAGCGCATTCTCTTTTGTCTTGCCGTGCTTGAAATGTTTAAAAGCATTTAAATGAATAAGAGCCTGATCATATAATGTAAAGCTAGCCAACGGATGGCAGAAAATACGGATGCTGCGTTAATTGCGTTAAATATTTTGACACGTTAAACTAGACAAAAATTAATCGCATGCGTTAACGCGTTAACGTTGACAGCACTACTTTTTTTATTATTCTGTTCATTCAGTACATTTGTGTAAAGAACAGGCAAAAATTTACGTTTTTATTTTACATATTTTTAATGACTGGTTTAAATCATTTTAGCTGTTCAAAATGTTGCATTGTAAATGATATTTCCGTGGATTTCCTTGTATGGTTATATGAGTGACAGTGTGATATTCAATGAACCACATCCGTCCAGTGATGCTAAATGCACAATGATTTGGACTGCTGCAGTGTTGGTCTTTTTAGGCAGTCTTAGTGAAAATAGAAGTGAGTGGTAACACTCTGTTTGGGTAATTTAAGTGCCTCCTAGAAACAACCAAATCATGTCAGTAAATAAAATCCAATGGCCTAAAGCTACGGCTGCCTTAAAACAACAGGAGTTGTAATTGCAGCATGCTGCAAGCTCCACTGGTGCTTTCTGGTCTGACTCTGAGAGGAAGGCGGGCTTTCATACGGAAATTATAGGGCTTAGCTGTGGCTGTTTGGTTTGTTTGAGTAAACCATTGCTTTTATTTTCAATGTGCAGTGGAGAGTGATTTTTATGTGGCCTACATGTAGAGCATCAAAAGAAGCAGCAGTCAAACTTATGCCCTCTGTGGGAGGAAACAGGACTAAGCAAGGTATGGTTTGGGATGCATTTCAGAAGAACTGGAGAGAAGCAACTAGCCTACATGTTTCTGAAAGCACTGCTGAAATTTCTTGCAAAAATAGTGCTTTGTCTGCGCTTGTCTTTATTCAGGAAGATTGGTTCAGATAACACACAAACCGCACATAAACACTGAAATACTGAATTTACTGTATTAACTCAATTTACCTGACAGTAAATAAAAAAATTAAAATATTTTAGCCATCGTGGTATGGCATTTTAGTGCAAATTTATTAGGCTCCTAAATGTACAGTCAAACCAAAAATTATTCATACATCAAATATAATTTTTACATTATTTTTACTAGTGGGTGCAGGACAGTATAGTTAATTTATGTAAGTGTGAGAATAGCAAAATAAAGCAAACTGTGACATATTAAACCCAAAAATGATTCCTACAGTAGACCACCAGTAAAAGTGATTAAAAAAAACTTTCATCTGACCATGTTTTGCTTAATTGTTATCTGATATTATCAAGATGAATTTGTTCTGACACAGTTTAACTCTTAGGTCTTGTCATATTTTATTACCATTTTCTAAACTATAGCGAATAAACAGTGATAATGTGTAAAATGTTGAAGGTGTCTGAAGAAATTTTATGGTTTGACTGTATATTAATTAATGGTTAAATAAAAATATAAAAGTTTGGGGACCGATTCTCAATATTAACTATTAAATTTTGCCTCAATGAACTCCTAATTTCCTACTTATTATTAGTAAGATACAACCCGAATTCCGGAAAAGTTGGGACGTTTTTTAAATTTTAATAAAATGAAAACTAAAGGAATTTCAAATCACATGAGCCAATATTTTATTCACAATAGAACATAGATAATGTAGCAAATGTTTAAACTGAGAAATTTTACACTTTTATCCATTAATTAGCTCATTTAAAATTTAATGCCTGCTACAGGTCTCAAAAAAGTTGGCACGGGGGCAACAAATGGCTAAAAAAGCAAGCAGTTTTGAAAAGATTCAGCTGGGAGAACATCTAGTGATTAATTAAGTTAATTGATATCAGGTCTGTAACATGATTAGCTATAAAAGCTTTGTCTTAGAGAAGCAGAGTCTCTTAGAAGTAAAGATGGGCAGAGGCTCTCCAATCTGTGAAAGACTGCGTAAAAAAACTGTGGAAAACTTTAAAAACAATGTTCCTCAATGTCAAATTGCAAAGGCTTTGCAAATCTCATCATCTACATTGCATAACATCATCAAAAGATTCAGAGAAACTGGAGAAATCTCTGTGCGTAAGGGACAAGGCCGGAGACCTTTATTGGATGCCCGTGGTCTTCGGGCTCTCAGACGACACTGCATCACTCATCGGCATGATTGTGTCAATGACATTACTAAATGGGCCCAGGAATACTTTCAGAAATCACTGTCGGTAAACACAATCTGCCGTGCCATCAGCAGATGCCAACTAAAGCTCTATCATGCAAAAAGGAAGCCATATGTGAACATGGTCCAGAAGCGCTGTCGTGTCCTGTGGGCCAAGGCTCATTTAAAATGGACTATTTCAAAGTGGAATAGTGTTTTATGGTCAGACGAGTCCAAATTTGACATTCTTGTTGGAAATCACGGACGCCGTGTCCTCCGGGCTAAAGAGGAGGGAGACCTTCCAGCATGTTAACAGCGTTCAGTTCAAAAGCCAGCATCTCTGATGGTATGGGGGTGCATAAGTGCATACGGTATGGGCAGCTTGCATGTGGAAGGCTCTGTGAATGCTGAAAGGTATATAAAGGTTTTAGAGCAACATATGCTTCCCTCCAAACAACTTCTATTTCAGGGAAGGCCTTGTTTATTTCAGCAGGACAATGCAAAACCACATACTGCAGCTATAACAACAGCATGGCTTCGTCGTAGAAGAGTCCGGGTGCTAACCTGGCCTGCCTGCAGTCCAGATCTTTCACCTATAGAGAACATTTGGCGCATCATTAAACGAAAAATACGTCAAAGACGACCACAAACTCTTCAGCAGCTGGAAATCTATATAAGGCAAGAATGGGACCAAATTCCAACTGCAAAACTCCAGCAACTCATAGCCTCAATGCCCAGACGTCTTCAAACTGTTTTGAAAAGAAAAGGAGATGCTACACCATGGTAAATATGCCCCGTCCCAACTATTTTGAGACCTGTAGCAGAAATCAAAATTGAAATGAGCTCATTTTGTGCATAAAATTGTAAACTTTCTCAGTTTAAACATTTGCTATGTTATCTATGTTCTATTGTGAATAAAATATTGGCTCATGTGATTTGAAAGTCTTTTAGTTTTCATTTTATTCAAATTGAAAAAATGTCCCAACTTTTCCGGAATTCGGGTTGTAGTAACTAAGTTTAGGTATGGACCTGTTTGATAATAATATGCATGCTAATTAGCAAGAGAGAGAATTGGTCCCCAAACAATTTTTTATGTATTTTTTCTCTAAAAATACTAAATCTACTGTAATTTACTAAATATAATTTTCACTCTATACAGTAATGTATACATTTGTATTTTTAGCATTGTAAATGTATGTTAAATTTAACAGAGAAATGAATAGCAAGATTTAGCATTGCAAACAATTTTTTATATATTTTGAAAGGTTTATAAGCCAGCAGAAACTCAGCGATTGGCCAGCTGCTCTCTGTAGCTCATCTCTGAGTCTGACAGCATAGTATCTGTCCTCTGTCCCTGGCTGATGAACTCAAAGGTCTCTTTTCTATTAAATTAAATGAAGCGCTTTAGTTGTTTTTCTTTCGTCAAGACTTGGCGAGTGCAGAGGCAGCAGAACAAAGCCTCCGCTTTCCTATAGCGAACGTGGAGCCAGATCTTCGCCATCCAAACTTGGCATAGAAACTTGGAGTCAATCTGTAAGCAATTTAGTGTAGCTCTGTGGAAGCAGTTTGCGAGAGACAGCGCATGAGAGCGGGAAATTTCTTATAAATAGTAATAGTGTGCGGCAGTCAGTAAGCACCGAATGGGTGTGCTTCAAATTAAAATGTGCTGAAAAAAATCCTTAAAGGCAATCAAAAGCGAATACCCACAAAAGATTGAGTTCGATATTACAGTAATCATTTCCGCCATGGTCTTTCTTTTCCAAAAAAAAAAAGAAAAGAAAGAGGGTACTTAGTAAGACCATTTGAATTGCCTGCAAGCATGCACAAGTCTATGTGCGGCTGAATGTGTTTTGTTAGTGTGGGTAAAAGATTGCTCGCGTGACTGTTATGATTATGTCACCCATATGCGCTCCAAATCTGTCAGTTCGCCGCTGAGTCAAAAGTATTGACCAGCATGGACCAGTCGGTGGGATCATATAACTGATATTATGTGACTGATTTTACAAGGCAGGTGGTGCAGGGTCATGCTCTCTGCCTTTATTAGAGAAAAGCAAACTCAAAGACCCTTTTGTGCTGTGCCATCTCCTAACTGCAGTGGACCATAAGAGAAATGAGAGATTCTTCAAACTTATGGAATATATTTTGAAAAGCATGAGTGATATTTCAGTCAAGGTGTGGTGGTGATGATATTTTTTAGAGTATATCTGTCTTTATATTTTTATATGTAAATTAATCAATATTATGATATGCATTACCCACTAGTATGATATGCTACTACACATAAGGATTTTTTTTTTTTTTTTTTTTTTTTTTTTTTGTAAGTTGTGTCATTTTGTAAGCTGTAATTGGATTGCAAGAGGTACCCAAGAATATCATTATGTTTTGTTCATTTGGCGATAAAATGTACAAAAAGGGGAAGTCATGGCCTAATGGTTAGAGAGTCGGACTCGCAATCGAAGGGTTGTGAGTTCGAGTCTTGGGCCGGCAGGAATTTTAGGTGGGGGGAGTGCATGTACAGTGCTCTCTCCACCCTCAATACCACGACTTAGGTGCCCTTTATGGAATGATATTGCAGACATTATTCAAAAGGAATCGCAAATTGTATTTGCAATTGCGTTTTCAATTTGTGGAAGCATAAAATGTGACATAATCCAAACGCAAATGCAAATCGCGCATTACCGTTTGCATTTCCGTTTAAGCGAACGCCAAATTTAAAATGGAAATGCAAAGTCCATTTGCAATTGTGTTTCCCATATCTTATGAGCTATGAGCCTGTCATATTTAAATAGCAATATTAATTACCACATTTGCCTTTTCACTCTCTTTGCACTGTGCATGTAAACTGCCAAAACTCAAATGGAATCGCAATTCCTTTTGCATTTGAATTTCCGACGTCTCCACAGAAACCTGTCAATCAAGTGAAAGGGATGGGGCCATTTTATTGGGCGTGTTTGCATTGGGAAGTGACGTCACTCACAGTCGACGGTAATAAATAATTATTAATTAATTAGTGTGGACTTTGTCATCTAAATACTTAATAACCAATAAGGTTAAGGATGTGTCTTAAAAATTACTTCATCTTTTCTATCCTGTGAAGCTTTACTTAAAAAAGATGTTTCCTGATATTGACACTTTATGTTCTTTTTGTGGTGCTGAACACGAATCCATTTCTCATCTCTTCTGGGAATGCACATATACAAGTCTGTTCTGGAAGAATTTTTGTATCTTTGATCATACTAAAATGTACCATGTTTTACTATGGTAAATATGAGTTATCGATAGTGTTTATAATTAAACCACAGTAGCCACAAATGTACAGTTGTCTGAGACGTTATGAAATGTTCTTTAACATCATGAACCATAAAATGTAGTCAGTGCCTGCTATGGTTTATTTTCATAATATGTAAACACAGGTCACAAGTTAACACGGTCACATTTCCTTGATTCAGCAGCTGCACGATGTGCCGCCGAGAGTCCTGTCTTGAATCGAGAGATCTGGTGCTGATTCAGTGTAGATCGGTAGCTCAGTGGTTAGTGACTCGTCTCGCGGTGCAGTGTTCCTTCTTTTAGCGCGTGTTTTAAAACCCGCGCCAACATGGACTTCATTTTGTGTTTATCCTACTTACTTCAGCCGCGAAACGGGCGATCATACTAATAACTTGTAATCTTTACAAGAATATCTGAATCATGCAATGAGCAAGTCTGCGTTTATTAAACACTTAATATCGCGTCAGTTTGTGCTTTCAGAATTGCCGAGTCTGCTGCCGTCGTTCCAGCACATCTGCAGCAGAGACCTGAACCAGGAAATTGGTCACCAGATAACACGGTAACCAGATAAACCGTAACACCGGGAAGATTAGGCAAATAGACTGGTGACGTCTGAGGTCTGCGCGCGTTTCTCAATACAAAGTACGCTGATTTCGGACTTGCATCCTCAGTAGTTCAGACTTTGTGCATTCGACCCGGGAGTGTGATGTCTGCGAGGACGCAGGTCCAGTAATTCTGCAAACAGCAGCGTACTTGATAACATGTCAGCTCGCCTTGACTACTGCAATTTTCCTAACTGTATATTTACAATAAAACAAAAAGGATATGAAATACCACTGCCTCCTTTCATTTTTCATTTAAACATAATAATAGCAGCAGAAATGTACTTAGTTCAGGGAAATGTGTATATATATATAGTCATTACAAATGAAACTAAATATATCAATTGCCTCTTTTATTACCGTCGACTGTGAGTGACGTCACTTCCCAATGCAAACACGCCCAATAAAATGGCCCCACCCCTGTAACTTGATTGACAGGTGTCCGTGTAGACGTTGGAAATTCAAATGCAAAAGAAATTGCGATTTCATTTGAGTTTTGGCAGTTTACATGCACAGTGCAGAGAGAGTGAAAAGGCAAATGTGGTAATTAATATTGCTATTTAAATATGACTCGCTCACAGCTCGTAAGATATGGGAAACACAATTACAAACGGACATTGCATTTCCATTTTAAATTTGGCAGACACTGTGCGTTCGCTTAAACGAAAATGCAAAGGTAAGGTGCGATTTGCATTTGCGTTTGGATTATGTCACATTTTATGCGTTCACAAATTGAAAACGCAATTGCAAATACAATTTGCAATTCCTTTTGAATAAAGTCCGGAATATAATTCCATAGCCCTTGAGCAAGTTATCGAACCCCCAACTGCTCCCCGGGCGCCAATGGATGCCCACTGCTCTGGGTGTGTGTTCACAGTGTGTGTGTGTGTGTGCACTGCTCTGTATTTTCGTCTCTGTATTTTTGAAAAATGTTATTGCCATTGAGTTAATTTTATTCAGTTAGTTCGTGAACATCTAACATGTGTAACATTTTAACACCCTCAAAACAAGCGAAACACAAAAAAGTAATTAAGGAGACCCGATAAAACAGAAAAAAATATAAAATATAAAAACAGAAATATTGGAGAAAAAAAAATAGTGGACAGATAAGTTCTTATAATAATAATAAAAAAATACCTATATACTGTGCATGTATACCTGTAGTTGAGTGTATATCTGCATTGCCTTCACAGTTATTATATACCAGATGTGTCTTTTGGTCATTGGACAAGTTACCTATTTTATAAACACTTAATTATGAGCATTTTGTAATAAGAATGTTTCTTATGAAAACAGCATTTGGGATGCACTCCACCTCTTTAAACCTTTGAACTGTTGTACTGGGACAGAAGTACACATACATCAAACATAATAGTCTATCAGTACCAAGTGTACTATTTTTAAATCAGATCATCATTCATAGACTGTAATATTTTTGTATTGATGCACAATAGAAGTTACGTTACGGCTACATTTGTGTTCCCAGTGGCATGCTGACAGGTTTAGACCATTGAGATTGCAAGATATGCTTGGCTCTTTCTCATGTATTATACAAAATCAGTCCTGAACTGACTTTAATAAGTTTGTGTTTCCTTGTTTGGGACATGAATAAGTAGTAAGTCCTGCTTTTTTCCCCACCCTATCTGTGAAAAGTGTCAATATTAATGGTGGAACTGTAGGATGAGACTAGACAGATAATGCTCCAGACTTGCAAAAAAAAAACACTGATTTGCTTAAGTCTACTGTTCAGGAAGCTGGGCTGATTTCCAAAGGATGTGGTTATATGGATGTCCTGATTTTAAGCTCAACTAAGCATGCCAGATATTTCTCTGATGATGACTTTTGATGAAGAAGTGGGTGTGCTGAGGTCCAGAGTGAAATGCCTGAGTAACATTGGAGTACAAAACAGACATTTACTTTTATATTTTCTCAAGGCACTAATTGATCATATAAATACAGATTATTGCACTAAATATCACTGTATAAGCAGAGTTCTGCATGAACTCCAAACATTGGTCTGAAGATCCCATGATGGATTCTAATCTTTTAAATCTTCTGCTGAGAGTTCACCACTGGCTCACGGCTCGGTGCAGAACCGCTTCACCTCTGATGTGAGATACAGTGTGCCACATTTTCCATAAAGACATCCCCAAAGGGCAAAATCAAAAGCTTCTACTACTTAGAGATCCCTGCTGTTCACATTTAAGGCCAACTCTGAAACTTGAGAGGAGAAATGACTGTCTAAATTTGCTTTGTGTTGGAAATCTGCGCATTAAGAGCAGATAGTTTTCTTAAGGTTATTCATCCCTCATGTTTGAATCGTCCTTCTTATTTGTAATCACTTCTTCAGATGTAATCAAAGATTTTCCATCTGCTTTGCATCTAGGAAGTGATTCAGTCCTTATTAGCAAAGGCACTCAAATGATAATGTTTCTTACTGGGAACCTTACTGAGTGTGTGAATGCCTTTAGGTTTGATTTATGTAAATGTTTGACGTTGTGCAGTGTTGTGGTTATAGTTTTGGGGCTAGCAAGCATCTCTTTGTTCAAAGATGAAATTGCACATGAACAGGGAATGTGAGGAACTGGCAGGAGGCATCTCTCTCTCTCTCTCTCTCTCTCTCTCTCTCTTTCTCTCTCTCTCTTTCTCATACCATGTCACTATGACTCTCTCATTTTTCTCACTTTCAAAACTAATACATTGAAGCTGTGTGTTCAGCTCAATCCTCTGTCATGTCACCTCATGTTTGACTAATTGCGCTGCTACTTGCATTACAGGACTCCTCATCTTAGCTGATATTGTTATAACTTCCCCCTAACAGTGTCACTGTTAATGTTTCTCATTATCTGGGATTTGAACAAATCCTTAGATTGATAGTTTACCAAAAAAAATTAAATTATTTACTAATCATATATCAAACTTCTTTGACTTACTTTCTTCGGTATAACAAAAAATAAGATATTTTGGAGAATGTTTAATACCCCCCCCCCCCCCCCCATTTTTATTATTATATAAAACAGGCATTAAAAAAATTGTAGTTTTTGTTTCAACATTGCACACTTAGTTTTTTCCCCCTGTTAATTAAGTGCATTGTCTGCATATTTAAAGTGCACTTTTTCTTTTGGGAATTTTAAGTGTGAACACACTAATAGCACTATTTATACTGTAGAACAGCATAGAATGGTGCGTAAGTACACAAATCGTGCAGAACATAAATGATGACAGAATTTCATTTTGTTTTAGTCAAAATGAAGTTTTAGTGTCTTTTTATAACGAACTTGAACTAATTCTGCATTGTTTGTACTAGAAATATGAATGATAGCATAAATCAGGCAGTTTGTTGTAGAGGGGTATGCTGTTAAATTTTAACGATTTTTTTTATTGTAATTTTTTGTTATTTTCTTTTTTCTTCAAAAAATGTAAAGTTCTGTTTTTTAGGTGTAATTGTGTCATAGTGCCATGGGACTTGCTGTCAGACTCGATGATTACTTGTGTACAGATGGATGTGAGGTAATATTGTTATTGTGCTGGGCTCAAGGGTCCGATCCAGTCACAATGATTGGAGAGTTTTGTCTTCCGGGAACAAACTTATTGTGTTCGTCCAGTCTTTCCCTCCACATATGCTTGAAAAACTGCAGCCGTCTGTTGATTTCAAAGGCCATCATTTATGCCATTGACGTTTTTAATGTGTGCAAGCTGCAAACAACATCTATGAGCAATTCATAATTGTAACATTTTCATGAAAGGTTTGACAGGGCTGTAAAACTTATGATGTTTTGCATTGTATTTTGAGATTCCCCTACACGTTAGGGGAATCAGTTGTTAAACAAGTAAAAATTTGTTGAGTCTTGTGAAGTCGACTTGTGAGGGATCAAGGTAATGTGAGAGAAAAAGAGCTGCCCTCGGGAGCCAGGGACAAGGAGGTGTGTGTGTGTGTGTGTGCAGAAGAGAAAAAGAAGCATAAGTAATAGGAAGAAAAAGTTGGATGATAACACTCATACACTAGGGACTGAAGAAAGATAAAAAAGCTGAACCATCCAGTTGAAAGGAAAAACAAATGAAAGATAGAGAAGATAAAACAGGAATTCCACAAATCCCCAGTGATGTGTCAGGGAATGATACGTCTCAGCGGACGCCCTAATAAATTCCTCCCTTGATTGGGAGCACGATGTGAGGCCTAGGTTGGTATGGCCGCCTGCAGGAATCTTGTCTTGCCTCACCCAACTTTCTCAGGACATTACAGTTGATTGCGGAGTCTGGCTAAGTCAGTTGTCATTCAGTCAGGTCTCTACAGCAATCACGGTAGAGTTTGATTGAAATAATTGGGCTGAATGGGCCTTGATTGGAAACGTCTTGGATGTCCTCAATTAAACAGGCAACTGTCCTTTTTTGAAATCAGGATTCATTTTTGGGTCAGAAACCCATCCATGAGGTGAAGCTTATAGCCAAAGCATACAGTTATGCTGAGTTCCAGCATTAAATGATGAAACAAATCACATATTCAGTGTCATAATACATATTGTTTTCATTTTTGTTTAGGCTGAAATAATTCTTACACAGTCTATTTAGACTTCTCGTAGAATTTCAGCTATAGGTATTTTGTCTAAGGTTATATTAAAAATCAGGGAATTTTATAATCATGTTTTCCAGGCCTGACAAAATTTTGTACATTATTAAAATCTTAAAAGTCATATAATTTAATGTAGTGAATATACACTACTACTTTTCAAAAGTTTGTGGTCAGTTAGATAAAAAAAATAAAAATAAAAAATAAATTAAAGATATATGTACATTTTATTATTTAATAATGTTACACAAGATTTCTATTTCAAATGCTGCTCTTTTAAACTTTCTGTTCATCACAGAATCCTGGGGGGAAACTAACTGTCACAACTGCTTTCAACATTGATAATAATAATAACAAATCATCAAATCAGTATATTAGAATGATTTCTGAAGGATAATGTGACACTGAAGACTAGAGCAATGGCTGCTGAAAATTCAGCTTTGTCATCACAGCAATAAATTATGTTAAATATGCTGAAATAGTTTTATTGGAATTTTAAATAGTAATATTTCACAATATTACTATTTGTCCTTTATTTTTGATTAAATAAATGCAGCCTTGGTAAGCATTTAAATCTTTCAAATCAAAAATATTTTATCTGCTTGATATTACTTATTTGTTGAGCTTGTGCAGAGCAAAACACATTTTCAAGCCGCCATAATGATGTCTGATTTGTGAGCTAAATGTTCTTTTGAGTTAATCGTTCTAAATGATTCATTAGCAAATCAGTCTGAATCAAAATGAATTTAACAAGTCCTTTTCCAGTAATCACAGTCGACTGGAAAGATCACGAAAAAGCCAAAAGGTATAGAAACCCCTGGTGAATAAATTGTGTTTTCTGTAAACTTTACTTTTTAATAAATGTAAGTTTAAAATCTGAAAATGACTTATCACCCACAGTGACATCACTGTGATATTTACAGACTTAATTACGATGGGTCACGTCTTCCTTTCATATATTACCACAGCATTAAAACTAAGCTTATTTAAAACTTTAATGCTATTCTTTTGCAGCCTTGCAAGCACTGGTTTTCCTATTAGAGCACTTGGTTATTTTAGCAAGATGTTTGAATTTTGGTGTAAGTCTCACCTACGTAACCTCTAGTAAGGCAGAGCTGTCAAAATAGACTCCACATGTACTGGAGGCAGATACGTATATGTGCACAAAACAAATTAGTCAGATGCCAATCAGTACAACTGGCCCAAAGGGCGGCACTATCTACAGCTGCTAACATATCATGTTTGACATTCAGCCACTACTCCCCGCCTCTGGCCACCACACCCTCATGAGCAGGCTGAGATTTATGGGAGCTTTGGGGCCCATGGGCTGCAGTTTAGCTCTGATTCTGCACTCGTCATGCAGGAGGTTGTGATTACAGGCCAAGCTGGAACCGGTAGGCCTGAGTCAGCGCCATCTCACTAGGAATCTATGCAAACCCACATGAACATACATCTACAGATGCATACTCTGATGTGAAAACCATCTTTCCAAGCACTACACATAGATAAAGAAAGTCACTGTGACCTTAACCCTCTCTGTAAACATCCTTTACATTGTCAGATATACATGTGAAGCCATATGGTGAGGATCGTAACCACATACTCATAATTCATTCCTCAAAATTACACACAGGAACACACACTCACTCACACCAATATCCTCACAGCCTGCTGCTGGCATGATCACTCTTTCCTTTCACGGATGCCAGCTAATCACAAAAGCGTGCCTTAGATGTGATGAAAGTGTGCGTGTGTGAAGGAAAAATAAAAGGGTTTGCTTCACTATAAAAAATCCTTTTTTAGTAAAAATATCATAACATGCTTATAACGACATGAATTCACTACTTTTGCAAACAAAGTTGCATAAGACAAGACTTGTTTTCAGAGAATCGTAATTGAATTATGTTTATTATTCTTATGCTACTAGCAAATTGTTTATGTAGTTAGTTATTGTGTGAGGGAGAAATAAAAGGGTTTCGCTATAAAAAAAGTTTTAGTTTAAAGTGTCTAAACAGGCTTATAACAAGAGAAATGTAGTTCTTGTTCAAGCAAAACTGTGTAATATAAAACTTATTTTCAGAGAATCCTAAATTATGTTTATTATTCTTACACAACTGGCATATTAATTTTATTTAGTTAGTTTGTTTTGCTTGTTTTAAGCATAAATCTCATGAAATTTAGTCTAGCTTATGTTTAAAACGAAAAAAAACTATTTTCCAATGGGGTAAGTAAAATAATTAATAATTCAAGATATATCAGAATAGTAAGTTTAGTTCTTTTAAGAATTGCCTTTTGCCTTTTATATAATTTCACAGATATAACACTGTTAAATTTTGTTTTTATCAAATCATAAAATTAATATTAATTTTTTTATATTGTATATTATAACATTTTAGGATTTTACAGTGTTCCTATTATTTTCGGGAGAACAGACAAGAAATGCAACACCTAGTCCATCTCAAGTGTCTGATTCTGCAGAATATGTCAATTTAAGACAAAGAAGTTCTCATCTACATAATCTGATCCTAGAATTAGAGCTGTGTTTGACCAGATCCTTTGATAATAGATGCATCTAATAGGCATCTTTTCTTCCAGGTGGTGCAGCTCTTTGTGTGTGGCCTGGTGTGTCGCATGTACAAGACCACCTTGCTCCGTTCAGCCCGCATAGCTTGTGTTTGGTTGACTTCCTGTTTCATCAAGCCGTTTACTGAGAAAAGCCAGGCCTGGTTAGAATCAAAATGTACATGCGCACACCCTTGCCTCCTAACTGGCCCTCGAGCTCTCGCGTTACACTGAGGCTAATGTCAGTTTTCTTTATCCAACACCTTTCTCAGCTTCCACATGATTAATGAAGCCTCAACCTGCATTCATCACTCAAACACTTTGGGTTTGTCTGCAAGTAACAGCAGTGGACCTGAGGCAACACAGAGCAATGACTTTTCTGTTGTTTTGAGAAAATTAAAAAATTTTACACACACCGAATTGAAAGATTTCAAGGTCCATGATAATTTCTTACATAATAAAGTTAACTTCAAGACCACATAAAATCAAACATATGTTAGAGTTGAGATGTTGATATTGTTAAATATATATAGATGTTGTGTACAAAATGATGCACTATACACTATGCACTCACTCTATGTATTCTGTCACAGTGTGTGAATTTTGAAATGTAGTCTTGTCTAAAATGAAACAGTTAAGGGGTTAAGTCAACCAGATTTTTAATCTGATGGCAGATGGACTATTCTGACAATGCTTTTCATACTTTTCTGCACCTTGACAGTGTATTTTACTTGGCAGTCTATGGGATCGACACAAGACTCCCGGTTTTCATCCAAAATATCTTAAATTGTGTTCTGAAGACGAACAAAGCTTTTACGGGTTTGGAACAGCATGGGGTGATTTATGCCAAAATTTTCATTTTAGGGTAGAGTATCCCTTTAAATGTCATATAAAAATACCTGAACTCAAATTAAACAATTTTTATTTTGTACAAAACACATAAGTTCCTGAGATTGTTGCAGAAATAGAAACCATCGCTTGCTTTGTATCGCCAAAGTGCAGAAGTTTTTGAAATGGGACACACCTTCAGTCTTTCTCTTCTTGGTAAACAGAGCTAAAATATTGATAAAAAGAAGGCAGGTATAAAAAAAGAAATAATCAGCCTTTGTAAAATCAGCCATTGTTTTTGCTGTTTACTTTGGTTTAGTTGGCATTATATATAGATATTAGCACTGTAATTTAAAGAGCAAGTTGTATGCTGGGTGAAAGGGTTTAGGTAGCTTCTGTCTCATGCCAGTCTGCTCGTACATACACACACAAACCCCACACACGGTGTGTCACCACAGGCTTTGCTTGTAAAGTCAGAGCAAGTGTGAAACTAAAGAGGTGGTTTAAGGTTTTATGAGGACCGGTATTATGGCACTGGTGGAGTGTGAGAGGAGAACTTCACCTCTCTCAGCGTAAGCTCATGTGGCACTTGGCTGTTCGCACCATTTACTGGAAGCCAAAAAAGTCTCATTCAGTTGTGCTACATTTGCAGAGCACAGAGCATTTTGCCTCAGCGTTGTGATGTCATTCTGAATGTGAGGGCCTGGATGGATTAAATAATGTATGGTGGAAAAAAGGATTGGTGGATTAGAATAAAAGAGTTTAAACTTCTTTGAGTTTGAAGGGAAGTGCGGGTGATTTCGGATCCATGATTCTCTAACACACATCAAGCATCACTAAAATAGCATCAGCTTCACATAAATTACAGCAGACAGACTAGACTTCAGTTCTAAACTGAGTGAAACATGTCAATGAACCAAACATTTAATGCATTCTTGTGGTTAAAACAACTAGACAGAGCATAATGGATTGACATAAAACACGGGTGCCTTGTGATGTATTTTAGGTTGAAATGTAAAGTTACATTTATTATAACAAATCATTTCTGTTTACATTTTTTGAAATGTCTGTATGATATTTTTCTTTTAAACTGTCTTTCACTGAATAACTGGCTTACAACATTTCAGTTTTTTGCAGAAGACAGAAGAATATTTTTAATTAATTGTGTCTTAATATTTCACTTGCAACTATTTTTCGTATCTAACGATTATTTGTCATATTTGTGACTTTATCATAGAACTTTTAAATAAATGTGACTTTACAGTATATCACAATTTGTGTTTTTACAGTTTTTACTTAATTTTTTTCATAACTGTAAATATTTCTCAGAAATGTAACTTTACATCTCAAAATATGACTTCACTTTTCAAAATTCTGTCTTTGTTTTTTTTACCATAATTATATCTCATTAATTTCTTAATTAAAAAATAGAAATGACTTTATATAATTACTGCTGTGATTGGCTAACAGTTTCACTTATTAAAATAACAGATGGACGCTGGTGAAATGTACTGTGAAAACAATATGGGTCATTTGAGTTAAAAACTTGTAAATACTATAATATTAAACAAATATCGATATATGTAAATATAATGGTCTGGAACAGACAATGTAATAATGGTATAAAAAGGCACGTTTACTCACACTTATGTGTTGCAACATTACTGTTGGATCCACTCTAGTCAGACTCAGCGCTGCATCATCATTTACTTTCAGTATCTCTGAAAAGCCATGCATCATACGTCATTTAAAAATGAATCCATAGTAAAGTAAAGCAAACAAGCAAACATTGTTTTTTCTTTGCTAATTTTACCCAGTGTTTACAATAGACACGACCAAGCAACAAGATTATAGACAACAGAACCCATTATAATTATAAATTCTGTCTACACTGGATGTGGCATGGATTGACACAACAAATGCCAAACCGTAAACTGAAGTACTGCTCTACTTCTTTAAAAAAAAAAAAACGCAACAAAGCTTTCTTTTATCGCCATATAAAGAGTCATGTTTAATCATGCGCAAATAACCAGAACACGCATGACAATAAAAACATCAACAAAGTTTCAATATAATGCAACAAAGCTACGCACAAGCTTCCACTTTTAAGAGGACGAGTGACAGACACAGGCTCAGTAACAGAAAGCACGTAAAAAGAAACATTGCAGCCGCGTAAAAGAAACATTGCAGCAATAGGCTAGGCCTATTAAATGACCATGGAGCTAGCAGCAGCATCATCTTAACCCGCCGCCCGTCACGAATTCAAATGCGTCCCACCATGCTGAACACAATTATTTATTTATTTATTTATTTTCAATTTTACAATTAATTTTTTTCACATTAATTTAAACATGTACTTAAGAAATATAAGCTATAGCCTAATGTTTTTTACGTTAAATTATTTTGTGTTTCATATATTATTTTCAGACATGAGGAGACCTACTCACAGCGTTTAACGAACACAAGCGCTCACTTTGGCAGAATTCAATTTAAATAGCCATCAACAGCCATTAGTTTGGTAAAATTGAGCATCAGAATGGACAAATTTGTTTTTAAGGGAGAAAAAAACGAAATGTGGAAAATGCCAGCGAATGAACACATAGAAAAAATTATAGTCAGAGTATCAGTAGTGAAGGAGAGTGTTGGATTTTCGGTTTGCCCCGCAACTTACTTGAAGAAGTTCAGGCAAATAGAAACACCATATACTACGTAGCAATCATTCTTAATTGAAGAAATGTGGCAAAACATCTCTAATATTATTAAATTCGAAAGTGCTTTCCATATTTGGATCAACATAGGCTACATTTGTGAACGCACATTTTCTGCAATGTCGCGCGTCAAGTCATGCTCCCGTGCGCGTCTTACAAACTGCATCTTAAGCCTATGTTAAACTTTCCGCGGGGAGACTGTTATGGACCGCTAGGTAGGCGTGACGTAAACATCGTCATGGGAGAGTGTGTGCGGATGCTCTGAGAGGACGAACGCGTGCCTCCCATTTTTTATGACCGCGTGGACAAGTGCGCGTGGTCAGTAGGCTTCAAAAGCACAATTGCACATGTGGAGGCAGTGTGAAGAAGCCCATTGCTACTCGAACCTGTGCAATCCGTCAATAAAATAATGTACAGACAACCAGATGTGCAATAATTCTGGGCAACTGTTTGTTCACATGTTTGTTGCAGAGCGGACCATCAGCGTGCGCTTTCGGAAATGGAAAAAGTCCGCTGACCGTGTCCGCGTCTGGATTGCTCATGCGGAAAGTATAACACAGGCTTTACAATTGCAACTTCATTATGCTGTTACTCCTTTCGAGCTGAATCTAGCTCCCGACAGCATCAGGTGTTTTATTTATATGGGGAGTAGAATTATTTATTTATTTAAATGAATGTAATCGATTAGATATCATAATATTTATGCTATAATATTATAAATCAGGTTGGTTTGTATTGATGACGTTATATGTAAATGATATGCGTGCGAGGTGCGAGACCTCCGTGAAGTTGGCACCCCATAAAACGAAATAATTTCCAAAACTATGCCATTCGTTTGTGCTGCGTTTGTGCTGATTTGTGCCGCAAAAACGAACGTTTGTGCTGGTTTGGTGTTTGAGATATTGAACATTATTTTTTGGGTTGCGTGACGTCACTCTCCACCCCATGTCCTTCAAATCGCTCCAAACCGGTGTCATTCGTTTGTGCTCGGTTTGTGCTGGTTTGTGCCGTTAAAACAAACACTGTATCTGTTTTCCTTTCGCAGATATAATAAATTTAATTCGGGAGCTGTGACGTCACTCTCCACCCCACCTCATCTAAATCGCACCAAACCGGTGTCGTTCGTTTGTGCTCGGTTTGTGCTGGTTTGTGCCGTTAAAACAAACACTGTATCTGTTTTCCTTTCGCAGATATAACAAATTTAATTCGGGGCAGTGACGTCACTCTCCACCCCATGTCCTTCAAATCGCACCAAACCGGTGTCATTCGTTTGTGCTCGATTTGTGCTGGTTTGTGCCGTTGAAAGAAACACTGCAACTACGATCCCCTCTTAAACATAAAAAAAGAAACTTTTTAAGTACAGTTACATAACTGTCCACCCCATATGGTCCAAATCGTTGCAAAACTGTGCTGCTCGTTTGTGCTCGATTTGTGCCGGTTTGTGCCGTTACGAGGAACATTGTATCTTTTCCCCCTCCTTAGAAATAACACATTGGATTCGGGACAGTGACGTCACTCTCCACCCCATGCCGTCCAAATCGCCCAAAACCGGTGCTTTTTGTTTGTGCTCGATTTGTGCTGTTTTGTGCCGTAGAAAGAACCATCATAAATTATTCCATTCTTTAGACATCACAAAATCTTTGGAGGAGGAGTGACGTCACGCAAGCAAGCCACGCTCTCCATCCATCTCGTCTACAAACCTGTCCGGTTCGTTTGTGCTCGCACAGGGCCGCAGCTGTCAGTGTTCTTTTCTGTAGATATGGGAATGTTTTATTTTAGATTTGTGCTATTGACATTTGATCTTTATATAATCACCAATGCACTATGATATGTAATGTACTGCCACTACTGTGGCTGTAAGCTACGTGTGACTGATGCTTAATTTTGTATTAAAATAAAGTAACCAATAAAAAAAAAAAGTGTCTTAAGTTTTCTGAATACTTTTAACAGCTTACAGTCATTTAAAGTCTTTCTGCCCCCTTAAAAACATTTGTTTACCCTAAGCACTGCATAGTGGGAAAACAAAACAGGAAAGGGGATCTGGCTGTGAAAAAGGTAAGCATGTGCTCTGAGATAAAATACTAAAAAAAGTACTAAAATCATGTGTGCAGGTCAATAAAATTTACAGGATCATTTGAACAAATAATAAATTGATAGACACGTCAAAGATGTGAAACTTTTTATTCATTTTGGGCATTTAGGTAAATGTATCATGTCCAAATGATCATCCATTGGTCATTAATAAGCGTAGACCTATGACATTCTTATGCCATGCCATAAAATACATTAAGTTATTAGTTTTGTACAGCAATGTACATTTCATGGCATAAAGCTTGATTTTATGCAGAGGAAATGACAGAAAGCAATATAAAAGTGGAATATGTGTTCCATTTAATCCTCTGAAGTCATATAATTAAATTTACAATGTGAACAGACTAAAATGTAACTAATTCACAGAAAAGATTGTCACCCATCCTGTACTGGGCAAGTTCAGTTATTGCTACTTTTCTTATAACTGGAAAATGTGTTGTCTTTTTGAGCTCTTTTGTAATGAATTTGTTGATTTAGTTCACAAAAGGATTCTTAGTAAATCTTAATCTGACTGATATTTTTTTTTTCTGAACTCATTGACTTGCTGATCCATATCACTGGAATGAAAGATTAACAGAAAACAATGACTTTGAGATGAGATTTTTACTGAAATATTGAAAATTCAGTCTGTTCTTTTAAGCCACCAAATGACGGATTTTCTAGTCATAAAAAAGTAGCAATATCTAAACACGGCCAATATAGGATGGATGACCAGATTTTCTGAGGTAAATCTAATTGAATGACCACAGAACAATTGGACTATAGTCTGCACATGCTTTTATTTCAGCCATCATTTACTTGAACTGATTTGGAAAACAATATGCAGTTTAAGTGAATGGCGACTAAGTATATCACTCCCTATCATTTTGCCCAACATCTCGATTCCATGGAAGTATATATATATATATATATATATATATATATATATATATATATATATATAATGTATATGTACACACACACACACACACAAACCGTATAAATAAGCAAGTAACCTGTTGGTAACAAGTTAGTTCATTTGGCCCAACTACTTTATTAAAAACTACATTAAAAATTATTCCTGTTTTGATCAGATGCCTAGGAAACCAGCCTGTGGATGTGATGACATCATCAAAGTCATCAGTGCTGCAAAGGAACAGATTACAGGGACAAACATAGCAGTTCCTACAGAAAAGGTGTGGGCAAATTTAAGCAAACAACTAAACAACAAAGTTTCACCAAAGAACCTTTATACTATTGTCAAGACAAACAGGCACAATATATGGCAAATCCTTGAGCTCAGCAAAACCGACACAGATATCCAAGATCAAGGTCCAAACAGTGACAGCTCACAAGAAAGCTCAGCTGATTTTCATTCAGTTGTGTCAAAGGCAGACACAAATCAGCAAAGTCAATGCTACGACATTCAATTTGAGATCAGTCTCTCTCATCAGAGATGGGTAGAAATCTGGCCTGAAAAGGTTGATTACAATGACAAATCACTCAGCACATGTAAAAGAGAATACACCATCCTGAAACGTGGTGCATGGACACACGTCCTGTATGAGGAGATATGGAAAAATATCAAAACCTCATGCACTCTTAGATTCAGGAGGGCAAAGATTTTTCCAAATGTTGCATCTCACTACATAGACATAATTGGGAACTGCACAGAGTGTGACGCACAATTGTCTATAACAGCAGAGAACATGCCAGTGGATAATGAACCAGTTGTGCTTCAATGCATAATCCGCAATGTTGATGACAGTCTCCATACTGGCAAAGCAAAACGGAAGTTATCAGGGGATCTGAGAACAAGTGTGTCTAAAGAACTCTGGGAAGGCCGAAAACCAGCACATGTATGACGAGCAGCCGAGGCTTACAAAATGATGGATGTTGGTGACCCAGAGCCTAGCCACCTGCCAAATCTGGCAACATTAAGAAAAGCCAAACAAGAGATGGGTGACAAAGAGCTCGGAGACAAAGACCCAATCATGTCACTACATCTACTAAAATACAGTGTACCCCACAATGGAAGCATTCACGACATAGGCCTTGATAAGTTTTTTTGCCATTACTGGACCCCATCTCAGCTGCAAGTGTATCAAATGAAATCCAAGTACTCTGGCTCATTTGTGAGCTTTGATGCAACAGGTACAGTTGTGAAAAGACTGAGAAGACCCTGTGGCAATTCTGGACATGTCTTCCTGTATCAAGGAGTTTTTTGTTCACAGGGAGATCATATTCAAGTAGTGCAAATGCTATCAGAGAGCCACACCATCAATTCTATTGCCAACTGGCTCAATGAATGGCAACGAGCAGGTGCTGCTGTGCCCAAAGAGGCGGTCTGTGATTTCTCCTTGGCTTTGCTTGGAGCACTGGTTAAGGCCTTCACTCCTTACCCAGACTTGAAAACGTACATCAATCAGTGCTTTGGAGTGCTGACAAGGAAGCCCGAAGACTCAAAGCTCCCACCTTGCTTCATCAGAGTAGATGTTGCACACTGCATCAAGCTCATTAGCCGGTGGGAATGCCTTAGACAAAAAGGAAACAGAGTAAGAGAATTCTATCTACGAGCCATGGCACAACTTTTACAGTCTGATACACTGGAAGATGCAAAGGAGCTCATTCATTCAATTGCAGTTGTTGCCTTCAGTGAATCAGAAGGAAACGATGACAAAGGTTTACCTGTTGTCTCGGAAACATGCAAAGCACAATTGAAGAGACGATTTGCAGAGGGGGTCTTGCCATGTGTCTCTGAAGATGACCAATTAACAGAGGTGACCGGAGTCGAGGAGACACTCCACACAGATCTGAAAACATGGGTTACAGAAATCTGTGAAGAAAGTAAGATGATTGCAGCACATCATGGTGACAGAGACAATCTTCATTTCCTTCCAGAGCTTGTCCCAAATATAATAAGAATGGCATGCTACCTACCTCTTTGGACAGCTGTGATGGTTCCACACTTTAAAAGCGCACACAACACAGCAAGCACTGCAAATGTTGAGGCTGAATTTAAAAACATAAAACACGGCCTTTTCAAACATGAAAGCCGCCCCATCCGAATTGACCGTTTTGTCACACGCCACCTTGAGTTTCTTGAGGGAAACATGAGGCTTTCCTCTGCACCGGTGAAGATAACAGAGCACATTGAGACAAAGAATCAGAAGACACAAACTGCCCATAGTGAGCAGGACACAGAGGTTAAGCAACAATCAGTGGAGGAAGACCCTGTTGAAAACTGGAAAGGCCTCGGTGTTCCTCCAAAAAAACGACTGTCCTACCTTAACCCTTGCTCTGAGTGGTTGCATGCAGACATAAACCTGAAAAGAAAAAAGACAAAAATTAATGTCTTGAAAAATGGCAACTACCAGGCTAAAAAGCCCATTGCGGTTGACAAAATGCTTGTAAGTGTAAGTAATACCTGTGCCTTTGATTCCTTTTGCCAGTGCCTTTGCTCTGCATTCTGTGACAGTGGATCATTCTGTCATTATCTCAACAAAGAGCACACAAAAACTGAAATGTTTGATTTGGTGAAGACCATAGTCACAAAAGGAGTTGGAAAAGATGCTTATGCAAAGAGGGCAAAAATGCTGTTGGATACATTTCAGTGTGTTCACCTAAAATCAGGTGTGAGGCAGGTCAATGCGGATTGCAATGTTGCTAACATTATCACATCAACAATGAAACAAATGCCAAGTGCAACACTTACAGCTGAGTGCTCTTCTCCATACTGCAGCCGAAATACAAAATCTTCAAGGACCATCTATCTCCTACCAGTCAACGTAGATATTCTACAAACTGGTGGACTGAAAAGCCTCCAAGCAGCACTGGAAGATGGGCTACACCTCAACAGGTCCAAGTGTCTGAAGCCACTGAAATCACCCCAAGATTGTCCAGATAACTGGAAAATTAAGGATGATCCATCAATGAAATTCCTCTGCAATGGCTCTGTCACACACAGATGCATACCTGGACAACTACTGTGTATTGAAACAAGTGTGGATACTAACCATCCACTGTCTGAAATCCCTGTCCACATGGAGCTGGACAATCAGCTGTTCACTTTGCGAGGGGTTGTTGCATTCATTCCAGGACCAACAAGGGAATCTCTTGGACATTACGTGGCTTACTGCAGAAGAAACTCTTTTGCCTGGGAAAAATATGATGACCTGTGTGAGCATGTCACAACAGTCTCAGCAAAAAACAAAATACAACCCCATGTCATGTTGTTCACAAAGGAGGACTAAAACCTTTGATTAATGAATTTCTTGGACTGGTCTCTGCAGAAATTAGTTAATTTTCATAATCAATAAGAGAACAGTCTATATTGTTGTTCTATTGTAGTTAATCTACATTATTCACTTTATTTCTGTTTTAACAGTTCCATGATTTTTTGAGCAGGTTCTGTTTCTTTTGTAATTGTTCTGTCTTTGTACCCAGATATTCATTTTAACACTTCTATTACATGAAGTCAAATTTTTTTGTAGTTATCTTATTTTATGGTTCTTTAAAAAAAAAAAGTAAATTCTCCACAGAAATTGCTTTGTTATTGTTATATTTATCTTTGCAATTAAAAGGAAACAAGTTTGGGACATGTTGTCTGTTCAGCTGAGAGAGACCGAGAGAAAGAAAAACTTTAACCAGGTGGTTTGCTGGTCTTAAAGGAATACTTCACCCAACAATTAATAACATCTCTATAACTTTCTTTATTTGGACAAGTACGAAATGACAGAATCCTAAACTGGTCAAAAGTGGGAAGACCAAGCTAAGAACAGCAAACTAACAAGTTACAGTCCTCAATTAGTTGCTTTAAAAATGTTTTAAACAAACAGAAACACTGCTCACCTGTCCTTGGTTCACTTTATTCTTCAGAGAAAGATAAAATGCTCAGATTATCATCTGCAATATAGGCCTAGATAATGCAATAGCCTACACATTTAAAACAAACTACGTAGTAGCCTAAACTTTCATTTGATAAATTAAGCTCAATTTGAATAAAAAACATAATAATAACAAAGGAGATCGACAAGAACACAAACAAGCGACGAACATGCTACAAAGTTTTCAAAAAGCTGTGACACACAACGTGAATTTTTAAACAAGGCTATGCGTCAATCAATCACATACCTTTTTTTAAAAAATCTGGAGCTTGATGAAGTCACTGGCAATAAAACATTCCCATATATACAGAAAAGAACACTGACAGCTGCGGCCCTGTGCGAGCACAAACGAACCGGACAGGTTTGTAGACGAGATGGATGGAGAGCGCGGCTTGCTTGCGTGACGTCACTCCTCCTCCAAAGATTTTGTGATGTCTAAAGAATGGAATAATTTATGATGGTTCTTTCTACGGCACAAAACAGCACAAATCGAGCACAAACAAAAAGCACCGGTTTGGGGCGATTTGGACGGCATGGGGTGGAGAGTGACGTCACTGTCCCGAATCCAATGTGTTATTTCTAAGGAGGGGGAAAAGATACAATGTTCCTCGTAACGGCACAAACCGGCACAAATCGAGCACAAACGAGCAGCACAGTTTTGCAACGATTTGGACCATATGGGGTGGACAGTTATGTAACTGTACTTAAAAAGTTTCTTTTTTTATGTTTAAGAGGGGATCGTAGTTGCAGTGTTTCTTTCAACGGCACAAACCAGCACAAATCGAGCACAAACGAATGACACCGGTTTGGTGCGATTTGAAGGACATGGGGTGGAGAGTGACGTCACTGCCCCGAATTAAATTTGTTATATCTGCGAAAGGAAAACAGATACAGTGTTTGTTTTAACGGCACAAACCAGCACAAACCGAGCACAAACGAACGACACCGGTTTGGTGCGATTTAGATGAGGTGGGGTGGAGAGTGACGTCACAGCTCCCGAATTAAATTTATTATATCTGCGAAAGGAAAACAGATACAGTGTTTGTTTTAACGGCACAAACCAGCACAAACCGAGCACAAACGAATGACACCGGTTTGGAGCGATTTGAAGGACATGGGGTGGAGAGTGACGTCACGCAACCCAAAAAATAATGTTCAATATCTCAAACACCAAACCAGCACAAACGTTCGTTTTTGCGGCACAAATCAGCACAAACGCAGCACAAACGAATGGCATAGTTTTGGAAATTATTTCGTTTTATGGGGTGCCAACTTCACGGAGGTGCCCGGGGCGAGACTGTCTTGGACCATAGTGCGGCCGGTGGAAAAAAAGGTTGAGAACCACTATAACACAACGATTATGGAAATTAGAACGACAGTACTTTGAAATAAATTGCAATGAAGTTACAAACGATCCACATCATTAAAGAGAATAAGCTCCGAAATAGATAAAATAAATAAAAACGAGGATCAATCTAAAACTTTTCAAGTGCGAAAATTATATTAGCCTACACACTATCCACAACATAATTAAATTGCAAACAGCATAGGCTCAAACATAAAATAAAATAAAGGAGGATGCATCTTTAACTTTTCGAGTGCAGCGCAAAAGTCGCTCAGCCTGCAATCTGTATGGTTCTGTTGATGAAGTAATCCTGTGTTTGCATCTCTCTAATATTTCCTCTCCCCCAACAAGCACATGTTAATGGACACGGCTAAAGAGGCAGTGATGTCCAGGTGCTTCTCAATAAATTAGAATGTCAAGGAAAAGTTCAATATAGGCCTATTTCCGTAATTCAACTCAAATTGTGAAACTCATGTTTTAAATAAATGCAGTGCACACAGACTGAAGTAGTTTAAGTATTTGGTTCTTTTAATTGTGATGAGTTCGGCTCACATTTAACAAAAACCCACCAATTCACTATCTCAACTCACATGCAGACGCAGAACTAGAGTGCAGAGAAAGTGAAAGACGCGACTGTTTCAGTAAGTTAACGACGCGGTTTCAAGGCACGAGTAATTTCTGCATGAAGAGGATGCAGAAAGGTTAAAAGGCTGCAGAGAGTAACGCACAAGACTGGAAACGCATCAGCAATCGGTCATCTCAGGGACACTGATGGTATGACAACATTTTTCTTTAATTGTGTGAAGGACTGATTGTCACTTAAATCTGTTACTTGACTATTATAATGTACAATATAGAGGAGAACAGTGAATTATGTCATGCTGTGGTTGTTATTTAAGTGTATGGTGCATAGTTCTCGTGTGTTCATAAAACGCAATTTTGTGTGTTCAGAAGAAATACAACAGTGACAGATACCACGTTTGTTTAACTAGTTTGTGTAAAATGATAATATTATGTATTGATAAGGAAAGAAAGAGAGCTTAAATATGTAAATGAACAAATATTGAGACAGTTTTATGTGGTAAAATCTTTATTTACATTGTATTTGTTCACATTTGAGAATTTAATCAGAAGTAATAATGTATCCTTTTCTTTTCTTTGTTTTCTTTGTTTTTCTTTTTCTCTTTAAGGTTATCAACCTTAATGAATCCGTTTGAGGCAAACTGTTAAATTACTGTCTAATCTGCCAGAACTTACAAATACAAGAGCTGAAAAGTGATTTGGAGTTGTTCCCTGTGTCCCCTGTTCTTGGCTGATGCTCTTTTCGAGTTAGAAGCAGATACTGATGCACGAAATTCCCAGATAACTCGACAGTGTAATTGTGCCATAGGTTATGCAGGAATGTTGGCACTCATTTTGACTTATTTTGTCATATTGCTGCTCTTCCTAAATGCATAGCCTTACTTCTGATAGTCCGGGAAACACAATAAACTTTCTCACTCAGCCATACTAAATTGAATTAGGGTTTTAGCAATTCATTTGGCAAACATTTCTAAGGCAGGTCAACCGTCCTGTGGAAACATGGTGCTCGGATGTTGTTGGCAGGACTTCAGGAAGGTTCATTGCTCTGTGGACTTGTAATTGCACTCTGTGAAGGCAATCTCTTGATGAGCTCTAATGGACCCAGTGCTGCTCTGCGGTGCTGTTCAGTGTCCTACAGAAAGACATTGAGCTTTCGGAGTGCACAAACACACACACACACTCACACACTCTCAAAGACTTTGTTCTCTAGGGTATTTGCTCAACACAGGGCACAGAGGTGGTACTTCCTGAAACATTTACCCCCAGATTCCACCAGCAGACTTCTTTGGGCCACAACTGAGCTTTCCCTAAACAAAAACGTTTTGTGTTCATTCACAAACAGTTAATACCAATGGTAGGTAGATAAATAAGCCTATTAGGTAAGAACTTCAATTATTCAAGGCTATTTTCTGTCTGGATATGCAGGATTCTGCCACATGATTACATGAAAGACGCTATGGCCTCTGTTTTACACAATAATAAACAAAACCTTAATTAAGCTTGTGGAGGGAAACCTCAGGTCATACGCAGCTGAGGACGGACATATTTTGATGAAAAATGAGACTGTATGCTGTGGAAAACAGGAAACTCACTAGCCACGCTCATTCGATATGGCTGATTGTAGTGTTTAGATGCAGTTCCAGAAATTGCACATTTAGTACCGCATCATAGTGAAATTCAGATGTACAACAGGTGGGCCGTATGCCTTTGTTTCATTTTTACCTAATAAATTTGGTCTTTTTCAGGCCCAAACAGATTTTGAACATCTTAAAACAGTTATTCCTAAACAGAAGTATGTGTTTGGAAATTTGAGCAGGTTCAAAGGGGCTACTACATGGGGAATCTATACAACAAAACAAAAACTTGAATAATATTTATACTGGTAAGATTTTTTCTCACTGGCTGCATTTATTTAATCGAAAATACAGTAGAAATATTGATTTACTGCTCAAAAAACATCTCATTTTATTATCAGTGTTGATCTTACTGGACCAAAACCTTTGCATGGTATTGTGTATTAAGTAATATTTTGAAAAATGTTTTTTAATTTTATTAAGGAACGTTTTATACAGTGAATTTGCGTAGACTATGCTCAGAGTACAATTATACAGTGGTTTTTTTTTTTTGGGGGGGGGGGGGGGGGTTGTGTTACAAAAAGTTTTGTTCAATTTAAACCAGACTACTTTATTAATATTAATGATACTGGAATATAATATGCAGTAAATGAGAAACACATTTTGGTTTTGTGTTGATGAAAGTATACTTGAGCCTTACTGATGGGACTCTGGGGGTACAAAGTTGGAAAACATTGTCCTACGAAATCATTCAGTTTTGTGCTCATGTGAAATCTTGAGCAAGTAGTTTTAATAACAACTGCACATTTAGACAAAAGCCCCCACTGAGGTGATGAATCCATTGACTGAGTGAATGGGGGAAGAGAAAGGACATAAAGGTAAAATATGTGTAGCACAAGGTCTGCTGTAAGATGTTTCTCAGAGTACAATTTATGACTGACCAGGTTGAAAGCAAAATGAGGGATTTTTATTGGGTTAAATCTACTGCTCAGTTCCCAAGAGCTGGGTCACTCTAGAACCATCAGCTTTAGGTAAGATAAAGCTTTTTATCTTCCCTCCTTCCTGTAGCTGTTAGGAATGCCATGGATGGGTTAATTCGTGCAAAACTCTGTCTAGAAAATGACTGCAGTGTGTTAGGTTGTATTTATGCCTTTGACAACTTTAAATAGGTGTAAGATTTCATCAAGGGTGAATTCATGTGGTGTACCATGGTACGATGTTGGTATAAATGGTACTTGTTACTGAATGATTACCCATTTACTGTGTTAGCTTTCTGGAGATCTCTTTGTTGTTGTTGTTCTTCAAAGTTAATGCTAAGCTATGTGAAACTGAAATATTTAAAAATAGAAAACAGTTCCTTTAAATTATAATTATATTTCAATATTGTATAACATTGATGTAGCGTTTTATAGCATAAAGGGGGCAGTTGTAATGCTACTGAAAAATGTGTAGGGTTGAATTATGTAAAAATGTACATAAAAAGGAGAAACGAGTGTAAACTGTGTTCTTCCTCTCTCTTTCTCTTTTTCTGGTCATATGTGACTGATTAGAGGATGGGACAGGGAGAGAAGCGCAGGCTTTGTTTTCCCTCTCTTGGCCTTCTTGGAATTCCAACAGATTTTTAATGGGGCACTCACCCCTCTGTTCCTACTGATCAATGAGACCCTGGAGATGGACAGATGGAGACCCGCCTTCCCCTCCCTCCTTAACTCTTCTCTTTCACCACGATTCTCTTTCTCTTTTTCCCTCCCTGTGTCTCTTTTCTCTGACTTGTGTCTGTTTCTCTCTGTGGAGTGAAGACACAAGAGCCCCAGCTGTGGAGTGACTGGACATTTGCTGATTTTGGCAGTGACTTTGTCTGTTTTTGTGCCTTTGATCCATTAGAACGGATTGGGAAAGGGATAGGATTCACAATGGAATGGCCTCTATGACAGCACGTGTATATATGCGTCCTTGTGTTTGTGTGCTGGAGAAACAGACACAGATTTGCATCTCCCTGGCATGTGATGTGACCTCATGATGTTTTGGTGTTTAAATAAAACCATTACTATGGAAATTGCCCACCAAACTCCCATCTGTTGCACTATATGACCTCACTGTATGTTTGTATCCCAAACCTATCAAATTATTCAGTGTGTTATAGTGTGGCAATAGTCATTAAAACTTATGTATGTAGGCCTTTTGGTTTGCTTATTTGTTTAGATACAGTATAATATAATGTAACAACATATTGTACAACATGTTTACATATAATAATATAAAGTAAAAATTGTATTATATTATATTCAAATCTCAAATATTTTTTATTCTCCACCATAGCCTTACATTGCCACTGATGGCCATAAATGTGACAATTTGGAGGAGAAGATAACGTGATTGAAATAGATTTATGAAATTCAAATAGAATGCTGAATAAAATGAGGATCTCTCTCGCTCTCGCTCTCTTTCTCTATTTGAATTACAGCTCAAATCAGTGCTTTTGGGGGATTAGGTGCTTTAAGGCTTTTCTCATAGCACATGTGGAAGTAATATAACATTTTTCACTGTTTTTTTTTTAAATAACATGCTCTTTGTACTTCAACAGAGCTTTAATATTTCAATAAAACTAAAGAGTCACAACTGAGAGAATAGGTCCTGGTGTATTTGACAGTACAGACCATTTCATGAAGACAAAATGAAATCACTTCAGTTTTAATAAACAAAGACATTTTCAGGTTCATGACCTCTTAACTTAGTCTCTTGCTTTAATATAAAGTTTAAAAGCATTTTTCTGTAACAATTCATAACACAAAATTGGTTAGCATAGAAGTTGTGTGTGTTAATACACTTGTATCAAATGGGCCTATCATCATATCAAAGCCTGGGCACGGGAGTTTGTTTATGTTGAAATCATGCAGAATGAATGCAATGAGATTCAGAGCACTGACAGTTCATTGGCACATCAGCGCTCTGTATCCTCTCAGCACATTAGTACTAGACCAGAGAGTCGTCATCTATTAAAACATTGATGCACATGCACTTCCCCATATCATATTCTGCAAAAATATTTACTAAATATTGTTATATTGTTCATATAATTTAGTTCATTTAGTTATTCGGGCACAACACATCCTGTACGGCAGCTGTGAATTTTCTCTTGTTATCTATTGTCAATGTCACCTTTATTTATATAGCGCTTTAAACAAAATACATTGCGTCAAAGCAACTGAACAACATTCATTAGGAAAACAGTGTCAATAATGCAAAAATGAGAGTTAAAGGCAGTTCATCATTGGATTCAGTTATGTCATCTCTGTTCAGTTAAATAGTGTCTGTGCATTTATTTGCAATCAAGTCAACGATATCGCTGTAGATGAAGTGTCCCCAACTAAGCAAGCCAGAGGCGACAGCGGCAAGGAACCGAAACTCCATCGGTGACAGAATGGAGAAAAAAACCTTGGAAGAAACCAGGCTCAGTTGGGGGGCCAGTTCTCCTCTGACCAGACGAAACCAGTAGTTCAATTCCAGGCTGCAGCAAAGTCAGATTGTGCAGAAGAATCATCTGTTTCCTGTGGTCTTGTCCTGGTGCTCCTCTGAGACAAGGTCTTTACAGGGGATCTGTATCTGGGGCTCTAGTTGTCCTGGTCTCCGCTGTCTTTCAGGGATGTAGAGGTCCTTTCTAGGTGCTGATCCACCATCTGGTCTGGATACGTACTGGATCCGGGTGACTGCAGTGACCCTCTGATCTGGACACAGACTGGATCTGGTGGCCACGGTGACCTCAGAACAAGAGAGAAACAGACAAATATTAGCGTAGATGCCATTCTTCTAATGATGTAGCAAGTACATAGGTTGTTATGGGAAGTGTTTCCAGTTCCGGTTTACCTAATTAATGCAGCCTAAAAATCCTTTAACGGATTTGGATAATAAAAGCATATTAGTATGTTATGTGTATGCCAGGTTAAAGAGATGGGTCTTTAATCTAGATTTAAACTGCAAGAGTGTGTCTGCCTCCCGAACAATGTTAGGTAGGTTAGTCCAGAGTTTGGGCGCCAAATAGGAAAAGGATCTGCCGCCTGCAGTTGATTTTGATATTCTAGGTATTATCAAATTGCCTGAGTTTTGAGAACGTAGCGGACGTAGAGGATTATAATGTAAAAGGAGCTCATTCAAATACTGAGGTGCTAAACCATTCAGGGCTTTATAAGTAATAAGCAATATTTTAAAATCTATGCGATGCTTGATAGGGAGCCAGTGCAGTGTTGACAGGACCGGGCTAATATGGTCATACTTCCTGGTTCCAGTAAGAACTCTTGCTGCTGCATTTTGGACTAGCTGTAGTTTGTTTACTAAGCGTGCAGAACAACCACCCAATAAAGCATTACAATAATCTAACCTTGAGGTCATAAATGCATGGATTAACATTTCTGCATTTGACATTGAGAGCATAGGCCGTAATTTAGATATATTTTTGAGATGGAAAAATGCAGTTTTACAAATGCTAGAAACGTGGCTTTCTAAGGAAAGATTGCGATCAAGTAGCACACTTAGGTTCCTAACTGATGATGAAGAATTGACAAAGCAACCATCAAGTCTTAGACAGTGTTCCAGGTTATTACAAGCAGAGTTTTTAGGTCCTATAATTAACACCTCTGTTTTTTCAGAATTTAGCAGTAAGAAATTACTCGTCATCCAGTTTTTTATATCGACTATGCAATCCATTAGTTTTTCAAATTGGTGTGTTTCACCGGGCTGCGAAGAAATATAGAGCTGAGTATCATCAGCATAACAGTGAAAGCTAACACCATGTTTCCTGATGATATCTCCCAAGGGTAACATATAAAGCGTGAAGAGTAGCGGCCCTAGTACTGAGCCTTGAGGTACTCCATACTGCACTTGTGATCGATAGGATACATCTTCATTCACTGCTACGAACTGATGGCGGTCATATAAGTACGATTTAAACCATGCTAATGCACTTCCACTGATGCCAACAAAGTATTCAAGTCTATGCAAAAGAATGTTGTGGTCAATTGTGTCAAACGCAGCACTAAGATCCAATAAAACTAATAGAGAGATACACCCACGATCAGATGATAAGAGCAGATCATTTGTAACTCTAAGAAGAGCAGTCTCAGTACTATGATACGGTCTAAATCCTGACTGGAAATCCTCACATATACCATTTTTCTCTAAGAAGGAATATAATTGTGTGGATACCACCTTTTCTAGTATCTTGGACAGAAAAGGGAGATTCGAGATTGGTCTATAATTAACTAGTTCTTTGGGGTCAAGTTGTGGTTTTTTGATGAGAGGCTTAATAACAGCCAGTTTGAAGGTTTTGGGGACATGTCCTAATGACAATGAGGAATTAATAATAGTCAGAAGAGGATCTATGACTTCTGGAAGCACCTCTTTCAGGAGCTTAGATGGTATAGGGTCTAACATACATGTTGTTGGTTTAGATGATTTAACAAGTTTATACAATTCTTCCTCTCCTATAGTAGAGAATGAGTGGAACTGTTCCTCAGGGGATCTATAGTGCACTGTCTGATGTGATACTGTAGCTGACGGCTGAATGGTTGCAATTTTATCTCTAATAGTATTGATTTTAGAAGTAAAGTAGTTCATAAAGTCATTACTGCTGTGGTGTTGGGAAATGTCAACACTTGTTGAGGCTTTATTTTTCGTTAATTTAGCCACTGTATTGAATAAATACCTGGGGTTATGTTTGTTTTCTTCTAAAAGAGAAGGAAAGTAATCGGATCTAGCAGTTTTTAATGCTTTTCTGTAGGATATGTTACTTTCCCGCCAAGCAATACGAAATACCTCTAGTTTTGTTTTCCTCCAGCTGTGCTCCATTTTTCGGGCTGCTCTCTTTAGGGTGCGAGTATGCTCATTATACCATGGTGTCAAACTGTTTTCCTTAACCTTCCTTAAGCGTAAAGGAGCAACTTTATTTAAAGTGCTAGAAAAGAGAGAGTCCATAGTTTCTGTTACATCATCAAGTTGTTCTGAGGTTTTGGATATGCTAAGGAATTTGGATACATCAGGAAGATAACTTAAAAAGCAGTCTTTTGTGTTAGAAGTGATGGTTCTTCCATACTTGTAACAAGAAGTAGAATTTACAATTTTGGCTATATGAATTTTGCAAAGAACTAAATAATGATCTGAGATATCATCATTTGGCTGAATAATTTCAACACCATCAACATCAATTCCATGTGACAGTATTAAATCTAGAGTATGATTTCGACAATGAGTAGGTCCTGAAACGTGTTGTCTAACACCAATAGAGTTCAGAATGTCTATAAATTCTGATCCCAATGCATCGTTTTCATTATCAACATGGATATTAAAATCACCAACTATTAAAACTTTATCTGCAGCCAGAACTAACTCGGATGTAAAATCACCAAACTCTTTAATAAAGTCTGTATGGTGCCCTGGTGGCCTGTATACAGTAGCCAGTACAAACATAACAGGGGATTTATCATTAACATTTGTTTCTTTGGATAATGTTATATGAAGTACCATTACTTCAAATGAGTTATACTTGAAGCCTGCCCTCTGAGAAATCCTGAAAACGTTGTTATAAATTGAAGCAACACCTCCACCTTTGCCTTTTAGACGTGGCTCATGTTTATAACAGTAATCTTGGGGGGTGGACTCATTTAAAATAATGTAATCATCAGGTTTTAGCCAGGTTTCTGTCAAACAGAGTACATCTATATTATGATCAGTGATCATATTATTTACAAAAAGTGTTTTCGAAGGGATCTGATATTCAATAAGCCAAGCTTTATCATTTGTTTATCCATATTGCTTCTGTTTTTTATTTGTTGAACCTCAATTAAATTGTTAATCTTAACTTGGTTTGGACGTTTTTTGTATTTTCTAGTTCGGGGAACAGACACAGTCTCTATAGTGTGATATCTAGGTGAAAAAGTCTCTATGTGCTGAGAATTAACTGACCTCTGTGACGGGAGGCAGCTAGCAGACGGTCGGTTTAGCCAGTCTGTCTGCTTCCTGACCTGGGGCCCAGTTAGTCAAGTATAAACACTAAGACTATTTGCCATATTTCTAGAGAGAAGAGTGGCGCCACCCCAGGAGGGATGAAGACCATCTCTTTTAAACAGGTCAGGTCTGCCCCAAAAGCTCGTCCAATTGTCTATGAAACCTATGTTATTCTGTGGGCACCACTTAGACATCCAGCCATTGAGTGATGACAATCTGCTATGCATCTCATCACCACGGTAAGCAGGGAGGGGAACAGAGCATATTACAGTGTCTGACATCGTGCTTGCAAGTTCACACACCTCTTTAATGTTATTTTTAGTGATCTCCGACTGGCGAAGTCGAACATCATTAGCGCCGGCATGAATAACAATCTTACTGTATTTACTTACTATTGTGAATTAATTTTATTATAACTCACACTACCATTTAAAAATTTTAGGTCAGTAAAGTTTTTTTTTTTAATATTGTGAAATATTATTGCAAGTTTAAAAAATATATATATTTTAAAATGTAGCTTATTTCTGTGGTGGCAAGCTGAGTTCTCTTATTATTATCAATGTTGAAAACAGTTGCTGATGCTCTTCTCAGGATTCTTTGATGAATAAAAATTACAAAGTAATATATTTATATAGTAATATATATATATATATATATATACTTTTTTTGCATACAGTCTTTATTCAATTTAATGCATCTTTTGGGGGGGTAATACTTTTGAATGGTAGTGTAGCTTTGTTCCCTCTTTCACACAAATGAGCAAAGCTGCTCTAAAAAGCTGAGCAGACTTGCTGTAAAACTCATTAGCGCGTCTGCTCCTCCTCAGATCCCCACACCACCAAGCAGGAGTCATGAGGGGGGTCAACAGACATCCTTTGCCTGCTTTGACCTGGCTGTCTGTCAGGAGAAGAGAGGTCAAGGCAACCATTTTAGGGTTCAAGGAGTGATGAATGACTAGCGTTCCTGTTCTGTCATAAAGTGGTGTTTAGTTTGACCTTATTCATAATGGCTTTATTTATTTTTATCTGAGATGAGGCTATGCTATGTTAGATTAGTTTTAAGCAAAACAACTGTAATCCCTTATTTTGTTATGCACCTGGAATATTAACTCAACTTCACCACATTGTTAATCTTTAAGCTGACAGCTCTAGTGCACTTTTGGAGCAGAATGTATCCTCCTTATGCGGCTCATTAGTTAGCATCAATGAGGGTATGATATAAGTCCATTAGAAATGCCATCAGGTTGTAAAAATTTGCAGTTCTGTCGAGCAGACCTCCATCGAAACCGCAGTGTATTTCATTCTGCTTTCGTCTTCCTGGAACTATTTGGCGATTTCATAATGACAAGGAAAGAGAGACCAAAACATGTGAAAGAGAAAGGAAAAGTGGTGGATGAATCAAAGAAGATTAGAGACCACAGGCCGGTGATGGTTTGAGCAGGGCCGAGCTTCTTGAGGCAAGAGGCTGGCATTTGAACACATTCCACCAGGTTAATTTATGAGCTCCTGTGAGCTGACTAATCCACGCTGATGCATCATGGAGGAGAACAGACTGATTGCATAACAGACCACCATTTATCTTCATCACCTTTGTGCTTTCCTCTTGATTTCTTTGTCACTCATCTAAATCCCATGTCAGGTGTCAGTCCATCTGTTTTCATTTGTTAGTTAGTGGTGCTTGCTAAAGCTGCTAGTATTATCTATACTTAAGGAGCTTTAAAACTTTTTAAACTTTAGCACAGACATGGTTGATACCTTGTTTTGAAGTCATGGTTCGGTATGTTTTATGAACTGGCAGGAGGAAAGCAAAACATAAAATTGCTATTTTTTATGATATAAAAAATCATAAAAAATATGATTGATATATTCTGATGTGCTGTCAGCCTAAATTAAATATTTAGTATTTACAGATAACTTATGTAGAGTTTATTTACAGTTTACTAATGTAAAATAAATTTGGAAGCAGTTGATTTTTTTTTTGTCTTTACTATATAACGCACTTTTGTCTTCATAACATACTTTTTTTTTCAGACTTAATATTCTTCTTGCATTAAATGTATTAGAGAATGGGTCTGTATGCATGAAAATTTGTTATATCTGCCTTAATGTTTTAGGAAGAGTGTCCCCCGCAAGATTATCATATTTGTGGGTCCTTTGAAAGAAAACTTTGTGCCCTTTGTGGGCCCTTGGAAAGAAGACTTTGTGCCCTTGCTAAAATGTGAGCTATTTGGCTTTATTATGGAGTGTTAAGACTGTCTCAACACAGATTTCGTCCATATGAGCCATTCAAGTTATCTTAACATGTGAATCTGAATGGTAATCGTTTATTTGATCATTCTGATAGCTTTCAGGCATTTAAATGGCCGTGAGAACTGTAACAATAAGGTCATCAGAATGTCGTTGGTGGTGGCTAATTCATTATTTCAAAATGCATAATTTAAGATGAAAGTCAAGTCACCTTTGTTCATATCGTGCATTATACAATACAGACTGTTTTAAAACAGCTTCACATTAATAAACAGGAAAATAACAGAATCAGTTATGAACTTGTTTAAATATAAGACTAATTTAAAAAGCAGCTTTGTAGAAAACAATACTGTCATACTCTAGCTCAATTCAGTGCAAGTTTTGTTCTCATCCGACAGAGTCGTCAAATCGATAAATATACTGAAATTCATAATGTCGTTTCAAAGGGATCGCGGTTTGCAACAGCATCTCTAAACGATTCTGTCCCTTGCCCCCCTTCCATTAGCTGTGTTTTGTTATTCTGTCTGGTTATGATCCCGTAGCAGTGGCGGACTGGGACAGTAAATCAGGCCGGGAATTTGACTCCACCCCAGGCCACCTCTGTTGCTTGCAGTCACCACCACCCAATTCATGTGTCCACCAGACTGCTAAACTCTTTGGCTCTTTCAGTTGTTTGAATTAGATTATACTTTTTAAAAAAATCTAAGTATCAAGGCATACACTGACTCTATCATCTTTCCTTAATCCCCCTCTCTCTCACTCTGCACATTGAGTTTCTATGCAAATAAGCACTTTCAATAATCTATATTAATTATGCTGCCATCAATTGTATGTTCCAATGATCACATTCCTACTACTGATGACCTTATAAATCATAAAAGCACATATTTTTCTAAGAGTATAGCCAGAATGTTTAGCTTTGCTCATAGCTTAAACTTTACCTGAAGGTTCCTGCTCTGACTCAAAAGCTGAACTGTCCACCCTCTGTTGTTCAACAGCAGGAGCAGGAGCAGCACTAGTGCTACTATTGCTTCCTTCGTCACCTTTAAAATAAATAAGCATTATACACTAGGCTACATATTGTAGGCTAGAAATGGAAAATCAATTTCTGGTCAATTTTGGCACAAAAAAAAATACTGTATCCCCATATGTAAAACAGTGTGCCATTAAGATGCTCTTTCAAAATATCTATCATTATATACATTTGAAAAAAAATAAAAAAATTATATTGTTATTTATAGTGTTATTTATAGTAAACCATATTACAGATGCTTTGTCAGATTTAAGTTGAACAGCAGTCCCATCGCGTGCAGAACCTTGTGTGCTAAACTGAACGGTTCGGTTTTTTCAGTGAACTGTCCCATCGCTAGTAAATATAAATGTAATTCTGACCGACATGCTCCCTTACTGGCGAACATGGCTGGGATTTTGCAGCAACTTGCTGCGTCTGTGGCCAGGGCTTTTCTCATTTATATACGTTCCGTCTCTGCTCCTCCTTTGAGTTTACGCTCCATTTTGTTGCGCGATTTTCTAAGATAAAGCCTACCTCTGGATATAGCCAATTAGGCAGTGCTTCGCTTATGTTTGGTCATGTGATGGTGTCATTTTCACTCCGCGATCGCCTGATTCGTAGATCAATAAGATCGTCAATTAATTCGCATTTGCATAACAGCCTATTGCACGTCAGCCTGATCGACTGCACAGCGGCAGCCGGCAGGACAGAATGACCATCAGGCCACCGGGAAATGTCCCGGTGCTCCCGATGGCCAGTCCGCCCCTGTCCCGTAGATATGATTTTGTTCAAAATCCACTGGATGCGCTAGAACTATGTAACTGTAATTGAAGTCATACTTTAAAAGCAGCCCAAAAATGCTTTGTTGTATCTCCAAAAAATGCTCCAGTAGACAATATGTGTCCATGCATAAGTTGACCCCCCCCATCTAATCTATTTCCTTGAAAATCTGTCCCTGCTTCTAAAGCCCCTCTCTCAGGAACATATGATCCATGAAGTCATGTGATAACATCAGAACAGCAATATTAGTGTAAACATCTTCCATATGCTATCATATGCTGGCTTTATCTACAGCCAAGGATGCTTATTCCATCCTGTGTTGTTGCTTTATTGAGGGACAGACTCATTAGAACTGGAAGAGTTAGCATTTGATCATATCAAGGCTTTGTAATGACACCCTGAAGGGGGTAGAGCTGTCAGGATGGGATAGATTTAGTACATGTGAACCTGCATGTGTCCCCAATTACACAGATGTAAATGGATGGTTCCAGACCATGAGCTGAGGTGGAGGTGCTGAGGGGGAATAAAATGGCTAATAAAGGCCAGACCCGCTCGCTCTCCAGACTGGTCTGCATTGGACCAAGCCTCCCCTAGTTGCCTGTACATTATTAACAATTTAAAACAATGACATATAGAATTATTCTAGTCTGGTATATTGATGGAGTGGCAAAATTAGAGAAAAATTTTGTGGGTTTTTTGCAGAATGTCAGCAAGATACAGTAGGACGTCTCACAGCTACTGTAGTTGTGACAGGAAATGAGGTGATACAAAATGGATCTTTTTTTGTGGTCTCTTTTTCTCTCTGTGACTTTGATTCTGACCTATACTGCAATTCAGAAGTTCGTGGTCAGTAAGATTTTATAATGTTTTTGAAAGAAGTCTCTTATGCGCACCAAGGCTGCATTATTTGATCAAATATAGAGATAAAACAGTTACATAGTGAAATATTATTACAAATTGTCACTGTTACATTATAATTAAGAAATCATTTCTAATATGGTGATTTACTGCTCAAGAAACATTTCTTAATGTTACCAGAGTTGTAAAAAGTTCTGTTTTGTTGAAATCGTGATCTGCATTTTTTCAGGATTCTTTCATCAGTAGAAGGTTCAAGGGTTTTTTCAAGGGTCAACCATTTTTGGGGTGCCCTTAAAAAACATAGACTGTACCATTTTGTTTCTGTCTACTGCCTATAACATCACAAAAGAGTTACTAGAGAAGGGTTTTGACTTTGTGCTTTCTGGTGGTACCATAAGCCAGTCATCATTTGCAGTTATGGCTCATGTGATTCGCTCAAGATCTTCCATGACCAGACCTTTCAGACTTAAGTGCCCATGAGCAAAGATGGGAGCAGGCAAGTCTTCTGGGGCTCCTGTCCTATTGGATTTCCTTCCATCTGGACTTTGTTCCGGCTGTTTACTCTCTGTACCCGTCTTGTGCTCATTTCCTCTTGAAGTCAAGTTCTCTGGAGAGTCCACTTAGTTAATGCTTCATTAAGATCTACTCTTAACTTGCTGGTAGGTACCAAAGTTGAGTCCTGTAGTCTGTTCTCTCTACTGCTAGATCATATTAATTAATTAAATTTTCTTTTTATTATTTGGTCTGAGTTTTATGTTGAGATTTAATATGATCTTGTTTTCTTTCGTCATTGTTTTCCTATTCATATTAAAGTGCATAAGATTTTCCTCATGGCACTCTTTTAATGTAAAGATATAGTCATGTATTGAAAATCCATTGAAATCTTATAACATTTCAAAAGTTGAAATGACAGAAATTATTGTGTTAGTTTAAATGGAAAAAGCTTATATAACAAAATGATGAAAACATTTTTTAACATGTACATAAGCTTATACACACACCCATGACTCATCCCTCATCGTTCTGGTTGTTTACAGCCCAATGTCTAACCAGATCCAGGCTTCCCCCACATCATCACTCACTGTTCTTCTTTCAGTGCTGCCATGTTCACCCCATGAATACACAGGCATATGAAATGATTTCCAATAACCAGAATTCATTTATCTGCTGTATATGACAAATAGCTACATACATCCCGAGTCGTAATCAATTGGTGATCACACTGATATAATTTAAAAAGAATGATAAATGGAGAATGACATCTTCTGAAATAGTCATGAAAGAAAAATGACCTTTTATTAATTGTATTTTATATAAAAAATTTAAAATATTGAGTTTTTTTTTTTAAGACAATCTAATTAGTTCTGTATAATACTCATCCTATGATTATTCTCTGTTGAAAACCACTGAAGTGCATACTAGACTAGATACTAGACTTTTTTTTAAACAAGTCTCCATCTGGCAATCTACTTGTCTTCAAACAGCCAGAGATGCAAGTTTCATTAAGACTGGAATCCCACTGACAAATCCTCAGCATTAGGAGCCATTTGCTGAGGAAGAGTCTGCTCCTCAAATGATAGTCTCTTTCTGTCTCTGATTTCTGATGAAATATGTGTTTGGGTGTGGAATACCAACTTTGCTCTCTTTTAGATGTAAATAATTAGGGATGGGCGCTTTCCGCAAATATCACATTCGAATATTTGAGCTCACAAAAAATGATTATTCGAATATTCGTTTATTTAAATTAAGTTTAATGAGAGAGACGTTATTTTTCAGCAACATTTATTGTTTCCGTCATTTTGAACAAGCTTACACACAATAAGCTTGAACATTACACATCGTGTTTTGTAGCTGACAAACTTTAACAATGCGTGCAAACAAACAAACGTACAGATTAAAAGCAAAAAAAACAAAAAAAAGTGAACAAAGAAAAAAAAAAGTGAACAAAGAAAAAACGTAAAGCAGCCTTCAGCAATTAGGCTATTGTAGAACGTAGCCTACACTTAACTTTTAAACTTTTAAACTTTCAGCAAATCTTTTTTGCATTTTTTTTCTATTGTTTTACATGTTCTTGTTAAGAAACACAGGCATGTAAACATGATCGGGGGAAAGTCAGCTCCTTAGTCGGTTAACAATAAGGCCGGCCGCGGAGAAAATGCGTTCTGTCGGCACAGATGTTGTCGGGATACACAAATAACGGTGTGCTAAGCGAATATGTTTTGTGAAGGGCTTCCTGTTTTCGTTTCACCACTGAATGGGATCCTCATCTGGTGGAATATATGGCTCAAGCAAGAACTGTTCCCACTCGTCTCGGCTGGACTCTCTGTAATCATTGCTGAAGAACTGGCTCAGCCTTTTCCGACGAGTGGGCATTGCATCCTCTTAATCGTTGGTGGCGGCGGCTGCATCCGAGCCACTCGCATCAAGGAAAATGTTCTGATAATTTTCAAAAAAGTTTTTTTTTCTTACTTCTCTCATGTTTTCATCAAGAAACCTGAGATGTTTGTGCCGAGGGTCTAGGGCAGACGCGAGAAGAGGAGTTTTCACTGCATTCTCCAAGTTAGCTGTGTTTATTCGTTGCTTGAGAGATGCCGCAACAATGTTCTTGAGTTCGGTCACTTTCTGTGATTCTCCACGGCATATTTGAAGTACTGTAGAAGACACTGCAGTTCTTAGGGGCCGTTCACATATCGCGTCTTTTGCACGCTCAAGTTCGTTATTTCCAATGTAGGCGCGCTCATAATGGAAGTGACACGGTCGCGATGCGCACGTGATGCGACGTGCCCGTTTTTTCCAGGCGCTTCCGCACCGTATCGAGTTAAAAACATCTCAACTTTTCAGAATGCCGCAAGCGCACCGCAGGTCATGTGACAAGAACTAAACATTCAGCTTCATCCTTTCCCTTAACAACGTCGAAAGCTCAGCCAAGATGAAGGAACAGCTGATCATAGCTGTATATGGATTGCCATTTTGAAATAAATTTAGTAGCAGAGCTACTGAAAGTGATTTTTTGTGCTGCAAATCCATTTATCCTTTGCTGAAATTTCCGCGTCTTCATGGAGAGAGCGCGTCATTGTTGCTTAGCAATGCGCTGTTTTGTGTTTATGTTGATTATTAAAGTTTCATTTTGATTGTCCGCCGGTTCCCGCCTCCTTCTTCCCGAAGATTACGGAGCTTTTATTATTACAATGAGGAAGACAGTATATGCACAAGAAACAGAATAAGTTTATTAACATACATTAACAAGAAGGATCACTAAATGAAAGCATTCCATCTCCTTCGTGGGACTCGAGACCGGTGGGTCGAACAGGTGTCGTTCATCTCCAATCACTCCACCGGCCTTGCTCGTTCCCACGTCTCTCGGCCCCGCCCCACTCGTCACACTCATTATGTCAGCTGAAGGTTCTCTGGAATTCTGCAGCTTATTTCTGTAACCCTTGTGGGCTGTTCTATTAAGAGAACGTCCGTATAATTGACAGAAGAGAAAGCTGGAGGCAGCCAAAGCTGTAGACATCCCACTGGCATTTTCTCCAAAGTTGGCTGATCAACAAGAGGAAGACTGGGCTGGAAGAAAAGAGAAATAATAAATGGCTGTAAGTTTTACTGGAAACATAGATGGTTCTGGCTCGTAATCTGGTTCATTTTGCCGTGACTGTCACACCATTGGTCAGGTGACATAGACATAGTATGTTGGCTCTTAAACCCACAGATGTTTTCCATTCTGTCTAGGCAGACTTGTGAATAGTGCCGTGCGGCCATCAATGGATCATGTTTAAAGACAAATGCCTTGTATTGATCAGTGTCCGAGTGTTTTATGTGATTAGTTTCCCAGTAGTGTTTTTATGGATATGTATCAATGAAGCAGTTCTGGGAACTAACAGCTTCTGCGGACACATTCCTAAGTTTCCACGCAAATAGTGCCTGGTGCTTATAGCATTACATATCACCCATGACTTATCTGTCATACTTGTCTCCCATTTCCCAGCTGCAAGATTTACCATAAATCAGGGAGATTAACTTTTGCATAAAGGTAAGGAAGTAATCCTTTGGAAAAGGAGTTACAAGCATATGGAGACACCTTTATGCTAAATAAATAGACCCAAGCGATTGATTTTTATTCGAGTGTGGGTTTTCTTGGCCAAGTAAATGGATTATCTCAACTATAATTCTCCTATTTAGGGTATTTAACCTCTTTTGAGTCAGATCTGTGGTCTTGATGATCGGCTTTAAGAATGGTGGGCCCTGAAAATTGCAATGCTGTGGCATGTAGTCCATATCTGCTATCTTTGAAGCCATCTGTGTGCTTTTTTGTTGAAAATGTTTTTTTAAGCACATATGCACATTTAAAATGCAAATATCCCACCACATAAAAGTGTTAAAGTACATTCAATATTTTGAATGTGAATTCTTACAGATAATATCTTAATAAAACCTCTCATCAGTACAGGATCTAGAGTTCACTTGAGTAGCAACAGGTGCAGCATGGGGGCTTGAGTCCTGGATGTGAAGGGCTTGGATGATGGACAGCTTTGCAGCATCGCTGGTAGTCCTCAAACACTTTGTCTTGTCAGTGTCGTTTTCTGCAATCATCCCTTAGGCAGAAGACAATCATTGCTTTTAAATGGTTTAATATGTTCCACAACTTAAATCCAACTGGCTTGATTTGTTCATTACACTGTCCCTATTTTTATCTTACGGAAAGACTGAGGAAAGCGTTTAGAAATTCTGATCATGAGGATTTGGATCAAACCCCGGGCCTCCCGTGATGTTTAATCTGTAACGACATTTTAAATTGTCCCACATTATCCGGGGCATCTCCGGTTCTTATCCGTCCCAAACGCAAGGTTGCTGAGTTGCTTTAGTCAAAATCTATGTGAGTTTCATACGGGACCTTTGGAATACTGACTGGCTCTCACAGTGCCGTTGCCAATCACACGGTACGTGTCTTTCTCTCTTAACTGAGCTCATGCTTGTGTCCAGATTCTGATAATGCAAGTGGAGCCTGTTTCACGCCAGTGGAGGATTTCAGCATGTTGTCAGTCTGGCACCGGGAGATTACTTTCTCCTGGCTGTCAGCGGAAAACAAATGACTTCTGTAGTAGGTGGTAACCAGAAAAGCACATTCCCAAATGCTCCTGTGAGATCTCAGAGTGACCTTATATTCCCAGAGATTGCTTTTTTTTTGATTACACAAGTCATTAAATGGTAAAGTAATATCACGTTTGTGACGTGTTGCATGCCTGACCAAATATCACTCCAGGCCCCTGAAATTAGACCGTAGGTAAACGATGCACCAGCTTTGAAGTGGTTCGTGTCCTTTCAGGAATATGCTAATCTCTCCCTGATGATCTTGATTGCATGGGATGTCCTGATATAATACCCATCAGCCTGTTTGCTGGACTGCTGTTTCAGTAACACATTAGCCTGCGCTGGGGTTGCAGCTTTGAAACTGCAGCTTGCCAAGCTACTCATAATTTAGATTAGTTCAACTACAGCCAAGCTGCTCCTGAAAAAGTAGTTGGCTACACTACAAGCTACTAATGAAAAATGTTATAAGCTGCTGATAATTTAAAGTAGTTAACCTGCTGCCAAGCAACTCATTGGAAAATGATGCTACTCACAAAAAAAACAATGTAGATGGAAAATAGTTAAAGGGTCAGTACATACATACACACACTGCTGTTCAGAAATTTGGGGCCAGTAAGTTTTGTTTAGTTTTCCAAGAAATTTGTTCTCTAAATTTTATTTAGGAAGGACGCATTAATAAATTTCTGAAATACAGTGGGTATAGAAAATAATCAGATATAACACCAACATTTCAGAAAGAAAGAAAGAAATAAGGATCACCCCACTCATAAAAATGACTTGTAAAAAAAGATTATGTAAAATGCTTTTCCTTATATGATTCACTAGTACTAATCTGACATTCCAGTGTTACATATGAAATGAAGGACAATTTACAAAAGTTTGAACTCTTTCAAGATGGCTTAATGAAGCTGTTACTAACGCAATACTAATGTGCTGTATTGTTTGCTATACTGTTTTTCACATATAATATATGTTATATTATGTATTGTACACTCCACTGTACTAATTTTGGCAGAAACATAAATCAAATTTTGCTGTAACAAATAATCTCTTGCGAGGACTAAAAAAAATGCTTTTTAGAGCTGATGTCCATTGTTTCCAGCTAAGTACTTTAACCCTGGAGCTAATGTTAGCTCATTCCTTTTAGCTCCCAGGAGGGCCGCCCAGTGGTGGGCCTGGCTGTTGTCTTGCTAAGGAGGGCTAACCAGAGGGGAGCCTACCTTTCAGCTGCATCAGAGGCTGTGATCTGCTCTGGTGTTTGTTGTGCTAATGGGAAAGTTCCTTGTATTACAGTGTCCATGGCCAGCGCTCACCCTGGTTCATTGCCCAGTCTCCAGCCTGTCTACACCTGGTCTATACCAGGCCATCTGGGTCCCTGGAGCCTGAACAGAGTTATCACGTTACAGCTCGGCTTCCTGAGACAGGACGGTGGGGTAGATGGTGGAGGATTTGGGGGTAGCTTGGTTCCTGTTCCCCTTACTGCACTCAGGTGTAGTTATTCAGCTGGAGTCTTGTTGATCCTTAAATTTATGGATCAGGTGACACCTGAGAAGGTGAAACAGCCATGGTCTTCTACCATGGATCTTCTCCATCTCTCTTTCATTCAGACAGGAGGTTTACTCTCATGTCTGAGGTGGGTATTTGCTCAAGGGTTGTGACAGTAAAGGAAACACCTAGCAAAGCATTTGGGCCGGGTTCAGCGCTCACCTCCAAACAGAATAGTTTATAGTCCGAATCATTAGCATGAGCTGTTTCCTCACATTATCCCTGTCATTAAAAAGCTTTATTGTCCCTGGCCCAGCTACAATAGCTTCACATTTTCCATTCACATCCAAGTGCCGATGTAATTATGCTAATAATACATTAAAGTCGACAGGCAATGACAGGCATGTTGACTTCTGTTTCAAGTTGATAATAATTTGCCACTATTTTATGGTATTTTATGGGATACAGTACTTGGGATACAGCTCAGTTTATTTCATTCTTCAAAAATATAATGACAGTAAGTAATTATATAAAGACAGTGAGTAATTATATTATAACATGACTATAGTATACCATGGTTGGGTCCTTGCTCTGAATAAGAAGACAAAATATTGATAAATCTTGGATAAAACCAGATATATGAATATAAAATATGGGTTCCTTTATATATATATGAAAGAATGAAGAATAGTGAAAATCAAGATCTTCATCTGTGTTTATATTATATACAGATATACACTATACATTATACACTTATTATACAATAAATGAGGAGAAAGAACATAACGCATTATGTACTTACAGATGCATAATTATTGCGAATGCTGTACCAGAGGCTTTCCTGTGCCTTCTAACTTGATTTTTCAGGTGTACTGCTTTTTGAGGTCTGTAATGATAAAACCTTCATAATCATCGGGAAGAAGGAGACGGAAACCAGCGGAAAATCAACTAAAGCTTTAATTCTCAAAATAAACACAAAACAGCGCAACAGCCCCTCGCGGACGACTGTTGCACACAAATAAAAAGCAAACACAAAATAAAGTCCAGGCCTGGTCCTCTCTCATCCTTCACTGTCGTCGCTCCTGTTTAATATCCTTCCATCTCCTCCGTGGGACTCGAGATCGGTGGGTCGAACAGGTGTCGTTCATCTCCAATCACTCCACCGGCCTTGCTCCTGTTCCCACGTCTCTCGCCCCCGCCCCACTCGTAACAAGGTCATAATTAACAAATGTTCCCAATTAAAGCTTTCTTTGTTGTTTGGCAACACTAGAAAGGTAATATCCAAATTACACTGCAATTTGACTAATATTTCATGATTAGCTAAGGATGGGTAGCTTGCAGATGTGGACTAACTGCATAAAACTGCATTTCATTAGTTTTTATATATTCAGCTGACCAACACTTTAAATGTATCATAAATAGGGCTATCATTAAAAAAAAAAAACACAACGCTTAACACATATATTTTTAGATGATCCTAATTTGAGGCCACACTTGACACTTGACTTGTAATTGACAGGTCATGCCATAATAAGTAATTGTCATAATGTAATGAGCGGATGAAGTGAGCTAGGGCTGTACAAAAATTCGAATGCGATTTTCATGCGCATCTCATCAGTAAAGATGCTCCTGTAATTAGAAGTATATTTCCAGCACGTGCGTTCAGATCAGGGTTGCCAGGTTTTCAAATATCACGTTATTGGTATTGGGGTTGCTTCAAACCGCGGACATGAAAAACAATCGCAGACTTGGCAACACTGGTTCAGGTGGAGCGGCAGTTACTAAACAGAGCCGTAGTCTACCGACAACTAACACAAAATCGTTTTCAAAATCGACAAAGAATCGCCTGCGATTTTAACATCGATTTTGTGTAGATTGTCAGTGAATTACGGCTCGGTGTAGTAAATGCCAACCAGTGTTGCCAAGTCTGTGGTTGTTTTTCATGTCCGCCGGTCAAAGCGACCCCAATACATCTAACGTGATATTTAGTCCCTAAAATGCGAATTTTATCAAGGCAACCCTGCTAAAAAACGTATATTTTAACCCCGGGAAGCAATTTTTTTTATCGGGGAACCTTCTGGAAGCGCGATTGGGCTAGTTTTGGACTAGTTTTGAGAAGCAACTGGGCAGGATTTGTTGTGAAAACCTGGCAACCCTGATCCGAACACACGTGCTGGAGATATACTTCTAATCACAGGAGCATCTTTACTGATGACATGTGCATGAAAATCGCATTCGATTTTTTGTACAGCCCTAAAGTGAGCTGTCATAGAAACATCACTAATGAGTGTAAGGGTGTACTCACACTAGGCACGGTTGCCATGAACCGGCCCGAGTACGATTGTCCCCCCTCCCCACTCCCCCTCTGGCCTGCACTCACATAGGGTTTCAGCATTCGTGCCGGAGCACGCTTACGTCATTATGGTGCGACGGTTTCGGGATGAACAGGAAGAGCAGCGCTCTCTGAACACAATGGAGTCCATCGCTCTGTTTTCTTTGTGGATAATTTTGTGTCGTTTGGTCCACGGTGGTCCACAGCCCTCTCACAGCCTGTTGTTAAACAGATGTGTCGCCTTAGTGGCGCGAAAATTTTCACGTAATCATGCTGCTCGTATGAGGAGGTTTGCAAGGTACCAGCTGAGCTTTTGGAGCATCGCAAAACCGTGACGCCACACGTCCTGTTCCGTGCTCGAGCACGGTTAGCGCTCACACTGCATGCGAACCGCGCCCGAGTCCAACTGAACCGTGCTCTGGCCCACCTCTTCCAAGCGGGCCAGGGCCGGCCAATCGAGCCGCGCCCGGGCACGGTACGGAGCACTCACACTAGTCAAACGAACCGCGCTTTGGTGGTCAAATGCACTCGGGCATGGTTCAAACTGGCTAGTGTGAGTACACCCTAATTCGCATTTGCAGTCAATGTCATCGTGGAAGGGGCATTAAACAACCTGCCCCTGCAGCTGCTGGTCTTTACCCCAGCAACGGTAGCATGTGGTGGTTCGGGTGTGTGTGCGCGCACACTATCACACTAGAGGATGACACGGGAGTGGATTTTCACTCCTGTCCCGTCCCACTCCCATTGAAAGAAATCTTGTCCCGTCCCACTTCCCGACCAAAGTTTAAAAAATAATCCCATCCCATCCCGCACCTGGTAAATTGACTCCCACTCCCATCCCTGACTCCCGCTCCTGTACCGCTCCCATATTCCTGTGCCTTCTAACTTGATTTTTCAGGTGTACTGCTTTTTGAGGTCTGTAATGATAAAACCTTCATAATCATCGGGAAGAAGGAGACGGAAACCAGCGGAAAATCAACTAAAGCTTTAATTCTCAAAATAAACACAAAACAGCGCAACAGCCCCTCGCGGACGACTGTTGCACACAAATAAAAAGCAAACACAAAATAAAGTCCAGGCCTGGTCCTCTCTCGTCCTTCACTGTCGTCGCTCCTGTTTAATATCCTTCCATCTCCTCCGTGGGACTCGAGATCGGTGGGTCGAACAGGTGTCGTTCATCTCCAATCACTCCACCGGCCTTGCTCCTGTTCCCACGTCTCTCGCCCCCGCCCCACTCGTAACAAGGTCATAATTAACAAATGTTCCCAATTAAAGCTTTCTTTGTTGTTTGGCAACACTAGAAAGGTAATATCCAAATTACACTGCAATTTGACTAATATTTCATGATTAGCTAAGGATGGGTAGCTTGCAGATGTGGACTAACTGCATAAAACTGCATTTCATTAGTTTTTATATATTCAGCTGACCAACACTTTAAATGTATCATAAATAGGGCTATCATTAAAAAAAAAAACACACAACGCTTAACACATATATTTTTAGATGATCCTAATTTGAGGCCACACTTGACACTTGACTTGTAATTGACAGGTCATGCCATAATAAGTAATTGTCATAATGTAATGAGCGGATGAAGTGAGCTAGGGCTGTACAAAAATTCGAATGCGATTTTCATGCGCATCTCATCAGTAAAGATGCTCCTGTAATTAGAAGTATATTTCCAGCACGTGCGTTCAGATCAGGGTTGCCAGGTTTTCAAATATCACGTTATTGGTATTGGGGTTGCTTCAAACCGCGGACATGAAAAACAATCGCAGACTTGGCAACACTGGTTCAGGTGGAGCGGCAGTTACTAAACAGAGCCGTAGTCTACCGACAACTAACACAAAATCGTTTTCAAAATCGACAAAGAATCGCCTGCGATTTTAACATCGATTTTGTGTAGATTGTCAGTGAATTACGGCTCGGTGTAGTAAATGCCAACCAGTGTTGCCAAGTCTGTGGTTGTTTTTCATGTCCGCCGGTCAAAGCGACCCCAATACATCTAACGTGATATTTAGTCCCTAAAATGCGAATTTTATCAAGGCAACCCTGCTAAAAAACGTATATTTTAACCCCGGGAAGCAATTTTTTTTATCGGGGAACCTTCTGGAAGCGCGATTGGGCTAGTTTTGGACTAGTTTTGAGAAGCAACTGGGCAGGATTTGTTGTGAAAACCTGGCAACCCTGATCCGAACACACGTGCTGGAGATATACTTCTAATCACAGGAGCATCTTTACTGATGACATGTGCATGAAAATCGCATTCGATTTTTTGTACAGCCCTAAAGTGAGCTGTCATAGAAACATCACTAATGAGTGTAAGGGTGTACTCACACTAGGCACGGTTGCCATGAACCGGCCCGAGTACGATTGTCCCCCCTCCCCACTCCCCCTCCGGCCTGCACTCACATAGGGTTTCAGCATTCGTGCCGGAGCACGCTTACGTCATTATGGTGCGACGGTTTCGGGATGAACAGGAAGAGCAGCGCTCTCTGAACACAATGGAGTCCATCGCTCTGTTTTCTTTGTGGATAATTTTGTGTCGTTTGGTCCACGGTGGTCCACAGCCCTCTCACAGCCTGTTGTTAAACAGATGTGTCGCCTTAGTGGCGCGAAAATTTTCACGTAATCATGCTGCTCGTATGAGGAGGTTTGCAAGGTACCAGCTGAGCTTTTGGAGCATCGCAAAACCGTGACGCCACACGTCCTGTTCCGTGCTCGAGCACGGTTAGCGCTCACACTGCATGCGAACCGCGCCCGAGTCCAACTGAACCGTGCTCTGGCCCACCTCTTCCAAGCGGGCCAGGGCCGGCCAATCGAGCCGCGCCCGGGCACGGTACGGAGCACTCACACTAGTCAAACGAACCGCGCTTTGGTGGTCAAATGCACTCGGGCATGGTTCAAACTGGCTAGTGTGAGTACACCCTAATTCGCATTTGCAGTCAATGTCATCGTGGAAGGGGCATTAAACAACCTGCCCCTGCAGCTGCTGGTCTTTACCCCAGCAACGGTAGCATGTGGTGGTTCGGGTGTGTGTGCGCGCACACTATCACACTAGAGGATGACACGGGAGTGGATTTTCACTCCTGTCCCGTCCCACTCCCATTGAAAGAAATCTTGTCCCGTCCCACTTCCCGACCAAAGTTTAAAAAATAATCCCATCCCATCCCGCACCTGGTAAATTGACTCCCACTCCCATCCCTGACTCCCGCTCCTGTACCGCTCCCATATTTTTTTTTTCTTCAATCAGTGTTAAGTTAATACATAGAATTTGATTTAATCTGCTCTCCATCCTGTTTTAGACCAGCTGCTGAGCCCGTTTCTAGATTTTCTCCAGAAAATGGAAGACAGCAAATGAAAGAAAAACAGTACATAGTTCACACCATGTCTACAATAGTTTAATAAACCCAAACAGCACATAAAGCTGCATTTTACTCATTTATTGTTGAGTAAACAATACATTTATAGTTTTTTTTAATTACATGTTAATGATTTTCATCAATTATGCTCTTGCATAATGAGTCCATCTTAGTTATATGTTGCTGTGTAGGAACAAAAGTGCATCTACATTTTCCGGATTGAGGGTAGAACGCCTCTCCTCTATCAGTCTTCCCGCAACACTGAAGCTACGCTCAGAAGGAGTACTTGTTGCGGGGATAGCTAGCAGCCTCTTGGCAACTGGTACGAGCCCATCTGATATCTCCCGCCAGACGTCAAGAAGACACTGGAAACGTGTCAACTTAGTGTCACTCATGTATTGCAGCACCAACTGGCGACCATGTCGTCTTTGCTATTGGTTGATTCCCGCTCCCGTCTGCTCCCGTTAACCATTTATCCTGTACCGTCCAAATCCCGTGATTAATAGCAAACATGACTCCCATCCTGCAGGAATCCCACAGGAATCCCGTGACCCGTGGGATTCCCGAAAAAATGTCAGCCTCTATATCACACAAGACTGTTCATTGGCTCTAACAGGTGTGTGTGTGTATATCCGCAGCTCATTAAAGTGGCATGTTTTTTAACACCAGGCACATTTAACATTAAATTAACACCCAGTTAATGTAATAACATCTCTGTGTTCACACTTTGACACTTCTCTTTCTCCACGCTTTCACTCTCTAGCTGTGATATTTGTGTATTTATTCCACACCACCACTAGAGCTCTGTTAAAATAAAACCTAGGGAGGTTCTTCGCTGCTTATATGTGCAGCTGACTTGTAAGACAGCATCTTATATTTCATGGAAATGCAAATATTAGGTAAAGTAATATGTCATTATTTTGCAGATCTTTAAAGTATGCTAAACATTTTTAATTATACTGGACTGGTTATTGCTATGTTTTTTTCTTTTAAATGTAAGTTTATTTCTATACATTTAAATTCAATTTAATTTAAAATGAATTAAGTTAAAAATTATTTTATTCATTTATTTTTTGTTTGTTTTTGTTGAAAAAACAAATCATGTCACTATGCATTCTGGGATTTCCTTCCACAAGTAAGCCTACTTTTTAAGAGACCAGTGAGGCTGTAAAAGAGCAGTATATATTGTTATTTGTGTAATATTTCTGAATGATCAACCCGGAATGGAAGCACACCTTTCTGTTTTTGGCATTCATGGAACTAGGTAGAGCGAGATGTCCACAAAAAGTGACCCCGCCCCCACGCAGTAGTTCCAGCAGAGCTCTGAGCCTGTCAGCACACTGGAGATTTATCCTCCAATGTGAGCCCAGTCAGCAGGGAGTCTGTGTGATCCATTACCAGAACTCTACTTTGCATATGGATGCACTCATGCACAGACGCAAATGCACACACTGTGTGAGCATGTGTTTGCTTTGGTAGTCATGTTGACTGACGTCTTTGTTTTTAAAGTTATAAGAGTGTTTGTGCACTGTTTTAGTGTTTACTTGAGATTACCAAATGGCTTTTTAAAACAAGTCAGTCAGTTTACACAGCAGCCATCGGTTACACTTTATTTTAATGTGTCCTTTTTACAGTCTTTGTAATTATACATTTAAGTACTGGGTAATAATAATTAACTGCATGTACTTACTATATGGTTAGTGTTAGGATGAGGGTTTGGCGGAGGGTTACTTGAATATAATTATGCATAAGTAATTGTTATTATAATAGTGAGTACATGTAATGTGTAACAAAGACACATTAAAATGAAGTGTGTTACCCAGCCATCTTGAAAAACTAATCACATTGTTTATTATTTTATATCTGTATTTTAAGGAAATACACTTATTTTGCTGACTGTATGTTACAGTAAATACAGCAAAAGTTAATAAAACAATGTTGAAAGGCAAAACTATTTGCTAAACTTTTACTGTAATGTGTCATTATCATTATAAAATAAAGAGACAAAATTGATATCAAATATTTAGATTGGGACTGTTTGGACATGGTCCTGCAGGTTTAGGTCCAGCCCTAATTATGCAGACCTGAACCAGCTGATCAAGTTCTTCAGATTCTTTAGCTAAAATTACATAAATCTGCATAGACTAGTCAAGCTTATACGCTCCAGACAGAGTAAGACTAAGTCTTTCTCCGTTTTTGTACCATCTCTGGCTAAGCATACACATGTAAAAAAAGGGAGAGAAATTAACTATTTCCGCACATTCATTGAGCACCTTGCACCTCTTTCAGACTCCTGTACTGCCCCAGTCCATTGTTTATTGTGTTCTGTAGTAAAATGATGAAAATATCCCTGATCTGACTTAAAGGGGGCCATTGTAAGACGAGCATCACTGACTCTAAACCTGTCAACACTTGCCCATATTGTGCTGCTACACTATAATAAACTGTCCTTTATACAGTAACAAGCCTGTAATCTTCTTATATTATAGGCAGTTTTAACTGCACGCTCCTGAACACACAGAGCGCTAATAGCAACATGACTCTCTCTTTAATTTCACATTCTTGCTATATGTTTTATAAAAATCACACAAGTGAATTGAAACCAAGATGAACTGAAAACGACAAAACTATATATATATATGAAGAGTTCAGATGCAAAAGCCTCTAAGTGCCATCTGAAATTTTCATCTAAAATTTGGATTTTTATCAGGCTCCTATATTTATGTTCAGTTATTTCACTTTAATAGCCTGGAGAAGGACCTGCACATTGCCATTAAAGTAAAATGACTCAACCTAAGCATAGGAGCTTGATAAAAATCCAAATTTTAGATGAAAATTTCAGATGGCATATTTATATATATATACAGTACAGACCAAAAGTTTGGACACACCTTCTCATTCAAAGAGTTTTCTTTATTTTCATGACTATGAAAATTGTAGAGTCACACTAAAGGCATCAAGGGCTATTTGACCAAGAAGAAGAGTGATGGGGTGCTGCGCCAGATAACCTGGCCTCCACAGTCACCGGACCTGAACCCAATCGAGATGGTTTAGGGGTGAGCTGGACCACAGACTGAAGGCAAAAGGGCCAACAGTGCTAAGCATCTCTCGGGGAACTACTTCAAGACTGTTGGAAGACCATTTCAGGTGACTACCTCTTGAAGCTCATCAAGAGAATGCCAAGAGTGTGCAAAGCAGTAATCAAAGCAAAAGGTGGCTACTTTGAAGAACCTAGAATATGACATATTTTCAGTTGTTTCACACTTATCAGTTGTTTCACACTTATGTATATAATTCCGTATATAATTCCACATGTGTTATTTCATAGTTTTGATGCCTTCAGTGTGAATCTACAATTTTCATAGTCATGAAAATAAAAATAAAAACTCTTTGAATGAGAAGGTGTGTCCAAACTTTTGGTCTGTACTGTATGTATATATACTTTCAGAATACTATCCATAATGTGAAACGTTTTGTCAGTTCATCTTAAAAACTGTATTTCTTGTATTAAAATCTAAATTCAATAGGGACACTTTGACAAAATAGAGAGAACAGGGCCCCTATGCAAGGCAGAATAGTCTTACATCATCCCGAAAAGGTTTATTTTGCAATAATGACTGGCTCACTGTATATTATCTCACTTATTACATGGCTACCTGTTCAATAAACTGCTCCGTTACAGAAAAAAAAAAAAAATTCAGACTATTATTTTACATGTGAGGCTTTACATGGATAATTTAGAAATTAGTTTTCATGACTTGTATTTTGTTAAATGTCAGAATATCTTAGCAACTGCAGGACAATACATTAAATACCACTCAGCGCACTTTAGCAAACGCATAGGTTATATGTGTTTGTTTTAAAATTATTCTTACATATGTAGCTATGGTATTGCCATAGTAACCTATTTATTTTTAAATATGCTGTATCGGTTTAAATATGGCACTATTAACATGTATTTATTAATGCATATGTTTTAAAGTACCTTTGTATAGCCATCTATTACATTCTCTGTACCATGAAAACACATGGTCTGAAATGTGCCTGTCTTTGACTTTCTGTTCTGGCTGTGTATCTACAGGGGCAGAGATTCCTTCAGACCCAAACGTGTTGGCCGCTTCCAGTTGGAACATGTCCAGTGGTGGTGAAAGAGGTGAGTCTTAGCCCAGCTCTTTTAGGCCAATCAGGGATGCCATTAGGACTACAGTAATGTGACAGATCGGCAGCGATTGCTGGATGTTTTGTCTGGAGATGAATGTTAGTTTTGATTGCCAAAGCAGACAGCATTTATAGCTGGAACATGTGAGCTCTAGGATGGCAGCATTTTGAAAGAGGCTTGTTATGTGTTTTAAGTCATCCTAATTCCTCAGTCTGGGACAGTGCGTGCTCATTTGGGGTTTTCCATGGTCATGGAACCTGTTGTGTCTGCGCTATCATTTTAGATGCAAGTTGGAACAAAAGTCTGGAGAATTCAAATAACAATGTATTTTCTATAAGATTTCACAGTGCCATCGTAATGTAACTCCACTTAATTTGTCTCTGTCATGAATGCACATGCACAAATACCTACAAATACATAATATAATACATACAAATACCCAATATAAGCACTCTGCCCCTTTTCTATCATTGTTTTATGTCATATCATTTAAGTGTTCTTCTGTCTTAATTAGTAGTACTCAGTAGTAATTAAACTAATAAGAGAATTGGAGTCATTATGTCTGCTATGTGAATTCTCCAAATTGTCCTAATTACTTGTGGATTAATATTTAAATCTCAGTCAGATTTGTTGCCTGGCATTTGAATACAGCTGTCAACACAAGAACTTTCCTCTTACTTTGAGACTTTTCCTTTTGACCAGCAGTTGACTTATGCTTTAGATCCGAAAACAGAAAAGATTTAAAGAAACAAAATATCTCATATTTATTCCTGTCTGCTAGATATATACATTTTCTTTCTTTCTTTCTTTCTTTTTCTTTCTTTCTTTCTTTCTTTCTTTCTTTCTTTCTTTCTGTTTCTTTCTTTCTTTCCTTCTTTTTTTTGTATATGGCAAAACTAGAAAATAAATGCTTTGAATACTTACTTCACACTCTCACTGGTTTATTTGATTTGTCTGCTAATAAGCATGTCCCAAATAAGAATTTAGCAATTAATCTCATGTTTTTTTTTCTTTAAGCTATTAACATTTTCTCCAATTATATATTTTTATGTAAATTACAAATGTTTGAAGTAAAATAAAATTATATGTGTCTCAAATACACTCAATTCAATCATATTTATACACTTTTTCCAACTTTACCTTGATTATTTATAGTTTTCTTAAAATATAATGTATCATATTTTATCTCAAACATGCTGTTCATGACTTCTCTTTTATTAGAAACCAAGTACCCAAGGGATGGCCTTTTTCATACAATTAGCACTTTTACATTTAAAACCAACTGTGTCATATATAATACATGGATTTCTACAACCTAAAAATGGTGCTTAATAGCACTATTGGCTCGTAATAATAGGGGAACCAAGTTATATATAGCAGTTATCTTTAAAAGACAATATATATATATATATATATATATATATATATATATATATATATATATATATACAGGTGCATCTCAATAAATTAGAATGTCGTTGGTTCTTTTAATTGTGATGTTTTTGACTCATCAACAACAACCCACCAATTCACACCAATTCAATCTAAAAAAAATTTAATATGGTGACATGCCAATCAGCTAATCAACTCAATCATGGGGAAGACTGCTAATCTGACAGTTGTCCAGGAGACAGTCATCGACACCCTTCACAAGGAGGGTAAGACACAAACATTAATTTCCAATGAGCTGGCCGTTCACAGAGTGCTGTATCCAAGCATGTTAACAGAAAGTTGAGTGGAAAGAAAAAGTGTGGAAGAAAACGATGCACTACCAACCGAGAGAACTGTAGCCTTATGAAGATTGTCAAGCAGAATTGATCCACAAATTTAAATGACCTTCACAAGGAATGGACTGAGGCTGGGGTCAAGGCATCAAGAGCCACCACACACAGAAGTGTCAAGGAATTTGGATACAGTTGTCATATTCCTGTTGTTAGGCCACTCCTGAACCACAGACAATGTCAGAGGCGTCTTACCTGGGCTAAGGAGAAAAACTGGACTGTTGCCATTGGTCCAAAGTCCTCTTTTCAGATGAGAGCAAGTTTTGTATTTCATTTGAAAACCAAGGTCCTAGAGTCTGGAGGAAGAGTGGAGAAGCTCATAGCCCAAGTTGCTTGAAGTCCAGTGTTAAGTTTCCACAGTCTGTGATGATTTGGGGTGCAATGTCATCTGCTGGTGTTGGTCCATTGTGTTTTTTTTAAAAACCAAAGTCACTGCACCCGTTTAACAAGAAATTTTGTTAACAAGCTTCCTTCTGCTGACCAGCTTTTTGAAGATGCTGATTTCATTTTCCAGCAGGATTTGGCACCTGCCCACACTGCCAAAAGCACCTAAAGTTGGTTAAATGACCCTGGTGTTGGTGTGCTTGACTGGCCAGCAAACTCACCAGACCTGAACCCCATAGAGAATCTATGGTATTGTATTGAGGTATTGTCAAGAGGAAAATAAGAAACAAGAGACCAAAAAATGCAGATGAGCTGAAGGCCACTGTCAAAGAAGCCTGGGCTTCCAGACCACTTCAGCAGTGCCACAAACTGATCACCTCCATGCCACACCGAATTGAGGCAGTAATTAAAGCAAAAAGAGCCCCTACCAAGTATTGAGTACATGTACAGTAAATTAACTTACTTTCCAGAAAGCCAACAATTCACTAAAAATTTTTTCTTTATTGGTCTCATGAAGTAATGTAACTTGTTGAGATAGTGAATTGGTGGGTTTTTGTTAAATGTGAGCCAAAATCATCACAATTAAAAGAACCAAAGACTTTAAAAAAAAAAAACTTCAGTCTGTGTGCATTGAATTTATTCAATACACGAGTTTAACAATTTCAATTGAATTACTGAAATAAATGAACTTTTCCACGACATTCTAATTTATTGATATGCACTTGTATATATATATATATATAGAGAGAGAGAGAGAGAGAGAGAGAGAGAGAGTTTCATTTATATATTATCTAAAGGTCAAACAAACTGCTTCATTTAAAAAAAAAAAGTGATTCTTCAGACTAATATTTATGTTTTGCACAGTAAGACAGCTGATGTTTGGATGGAGAAAATTAAGAGGGTGAGGTAAAGAAAGATCCACCAGTGGAAGGAAGGTATCTTTTCCTCCAGCCATCCTCAGACCAGACATGTCTGGAACGAGAGCAAGAGAGACGATAGAAATAGAGGAGGGAAAAGAAAAGGGAGGAGGTGTGAATGGACAAGAGGACGGATGAAAGGAAGGGAATAAGGAGTGGAGTTATAGTTGGATGATGTGTATAGTAGTCATTTGTCACCCAGACCTCAGGTATCTCACTGTGGTTTCGTGTGTTGCGAGTGAGACGTTCAGAAATGACTGTGGTCCCAAAAATCTGCATGATTAATATATTTTGTGGTTCGAATTTGCAGTGACTTGCTTTTCAATACTCTTTAATGCAGGTGTTTTTAAAGGCAATGTGTGTGAAATATATTGATATTAAACAGAAAAAATGTTGTTTGCAAAATTGTCTCTAATATTATTGTTGTACATAATAATGCAAAATTAAATCATTATTAAATTAAAAAGGAATAATTGTTCTAAATTATTGTAAAAAGAAATTGCTGAAAAAATCAGGGTCAGTTAATTAACAATATTAACAATTAACAGTTAAAAAATGAACCAGTTTTTTCTAGAAAGTGGAATTACAACAAAATTTTGCTCAAAACTACCAAGAGGTTCCTGATAACCCTAGATGCAGTTTTCTGAACTCTGCTGTCTGGTGTAGTTTAGAGTCAGACTGCACTGGTGTTTCAGAAAGGTGCATGGTAGTCAGGGGAATTCAACCCCCTCCCCAGCAGGACTGTTATTGTGGATGTACCTGCACAGCTGTGGGCCCTGCGGCTGCTTACCCTGCCTGTAACCCTGGGGGACCACACTCATGGCTCCCTCTCAATATACTTTTATTAATTTTCTCGTCAAAGTCACATTCCTTGCACTGCACCAGAGTCTGACCTCCTATGAGAAGTTGCCACTGAATTTGAAGAGAAAGAAGGAGAAAGCTTCCAACCACTATAAATTCAGACTTCAGTGAAGTATTGTGACATAACATGTCAACCAGAAGAATGTATTTCATAGTTTTACCATTATGATTTATCATATCATGTACCTCATGGATTCACAGACAGTTTTCACTGTTTCAGAGAGTTGTATAATGCACAACAGAACAGAATTTTAAGGTGGGCGTGGCTTGAAAATTGAAAATGATTATGTTATGTCTTTAATGGAGGAATGAACTGCTCATCTCATTAAAAGTAGTAAATGCCACATTGAATCAGAAACAGCAGTACAATTTAAAAACGATTCACTATAATTATTAATTGACTAAGTATAAAATTAAATATTATACTTTTCCTGAAATGTTTATTATCATTTTAAGTCATTTTTTCTGTAGAAACATTTTTAGTATTTTTACGTTTGGAACCCCATTTTTGAACTGGTATTTATTTATATATTTTTAGTAATTCATTTATTTTGTTGTAGTAATTATAGTCACTGCACAATGGCCTACTCTATTAGACTCTTAATCATGAGTAAGTATTGACAGAATGTTGGACTGTATGTATGATATGTTCATAGTAAATCCGTGCTGAGTGAGAGGAAAAGTTTACTTTCACTCTTTGCTTCTTGGCTGCACCAGTAGGGCTTGTCAGGATGCCATCAAGAGCCTGTCAGAGCATGTCTGCCAAACCGATCATATGGCTCCACAGGAAGTCCCAGTAAACTCTACAGAGGTTAAAATTATTTGTATGTACCAACTTTGACTGTCTGGTTTTTGCCAACGTGATCTAATTAGTATTCATAGGAATTTCTACACTAAGTGTACACTTTTTATTTAAAGTTCTTTCACAAGTTTTCAGTCCTGTATTTTTTTGGATGTTGGTCTTTTGGACTGCACGTTTCAGTGTCTATTCAAACGTACAAAAAATGGATTTGTGCTAAAACCACACTACTTACTAATACTGATAAGATTGCATTGTTTTCCCAAGCACAAGCCCATACCATTGTACAGTATATCCACTCTAACACCAATTCTGGTTGAGGCCGTTCACCACAAAGTGTTTCTGCATACCATCTGTGTAACTTTCCCATAGATTTGAAGTGCTACCTTATGTGTTCCCCTCTATGGCCTTAGTCAGACCAGAATGGGTCAGATCTGCTGAACTCACTGCAAGCGCTTTTATTTCACTCCCACCACTCATGAAATATTGGGGGTTGTCATGTTTTTGCTGGTTTTTGAAGTTTCCAAAAGCTTCAAGAGGTTTTGCCGTCCTCTCTGGTGATATCCAGCCCGATGAGACAAACTAATGATTTAACACCTAGTGGCAACCGCTAAATATCATGTAAAGAATTCCTAACTGGCAGCTTAGAGGTTTTTTGCACATCGTATGCTCATATATAGTTGAAAATACACTCAAACACTAAGAGAACCCTCTCAGAATAAAAACGTTTGACATACTGCATGTCATATAATAGCAGTTTAAAGGATTAGTTCTGTCTTTATTGCTCCCCTTCTTACTGTTGACTTTTTTCACCACTAGACCCTTTGGGTAATTTGAGTGAGCTAGTTACAATCTACGTTTTCAAAAACTTTTCTGTCTTGTCCTTTTGTAGATCACTTTCTCAGGCTGGATGCTCCAATGAATAACATCACTACCTCCCTCGGACAGACAGCTGAGTTACATTGCCACGTTTCAGGGAATCCACCACCTACAGTTCGCTGGCTTAAAAACGATGCCCCTGTGGTCCAGGAACCGCGGCGTGTCTCTTACAGGCCCGCTTCGTACGGCTCCCGCCTAAGAATCCGAAACCTGGACACCACAGACACCGGCTACTTCCAGTGTGTGGCTACCAACACCTATGGCACAGTATCTACCACAGGAATCCTGTTTGTCAAGTTCGGTGAGTTTTTTTGGAATTTAACTATATCTTGATGATTTCATAATTAGGTGACTAACTGACACATTGCAGAAAAACTTTAGGTCTGTGTGTTTAAACACATCCCATCTCAGAGGGTCATCTTTGCTAGCTGAGGAAACATTAGGGGGTTCTCAGTTTTTTTGTTAAGTATCCACTTTGTCTCAGATGTTTCTCCTAAAATTTATTTGGAAAAACAATTGCAACAAATGTCAGCAAACCAAATTCCAACATTTGTTCTGTTAACCCTGTTGCTGGTGCTATTAACCAGTCTTAAAGGGAGAGATAGTTCACCCAGGAATTCAGATTATCACCATTTACTCACTCTCATTTCATTACCAACCTGTATGACTTTCTTTCCTCTGTGGGACATAAAAGAGCATATTTTGGAAAATATCTCTGTCCCTGAGTCTGATTATGCCTACTTCACTGCTATATAGTAGGGCGATAAATAGTATGAGAAATTAGTAGCATTTCCAAATTTTAGTATTCATAGCATAAACAGTAGGTACAGATTCCGAAGTGTGCATCCAATGGACACTTTACTATCTCATGAGGTTGTAGGTCACATAACAAAGCCGAAGGATGTAATATGTACAAATTTCATTCATGCTACATACATTTATGCTATATAAAACATACTGTTTTATGGTTATGACGTTAATTTTGGGGCAATTTGTGCCTAGCATGTTGTTAAAAATGTATACTCCCTCTTTCTCCCAGATCCAGCTCCCACCCCTCTGTCTGGAAGGCCTTCACCGTAAGTCCATTTTCCTTTCCTCTGTGCTGTACCCCATCTAAAAACCTCTATTATCTGTCATTACATATAGTAGAGTAAAAGAGGAAAAAACTTTGCATAGGCAAATAATGATTTCCTCCTTCAAGAGTTGATTGCCTAAAGCGTTTCCATTTATGTGTGAGTGGAAGATGTAGACCTGCACGCAAAGGAATGCATGTTCTTGTCTGTAGAATTTTGTACTCTATGTTAGACTGGGACTTCTCTTACTGTGATTTAAGTGTAGAATTTCCAACTTATATTTGCTTGCGAAGTCTCACAGGTCACATTTTGTGTATTTTAATGAGTGTATTTGGATAAGGATGTAAATAATGTGATTTGATTATCATTTGTTACTAAATCGGTTTACAGTTCAGTACATTTGTATTGGAATGTTCTGGAACAATGTGTCAATGCTGATAGGTAGCTTAGGGATCTGGGTTTAAAACGTATCATTTTATTCAACAAGGATGAATTAATTAAAAGTGGCTTTTTATATTTCAAGTGCTATTTTCTATTTCAAATAAATGCTGTTCTTGTGTAATTTCAATTTATCACAACATCCTGAAAAGCTTGTAACACAGCGTCCACAAAAATATTAAGCAGCACACTAATGATAAGAAATGTTTCTTGAGCAACAAATCAGCATATTAGATTAATTTCTGAAGGATAATGCGATAAGTAATGGCTACTGGGAATTCAGCTTTGCCATCACAGAAATCAGTTACATTTTTAAAATATATTAAAATAGAAAACATTTATATTAAATTATAATAATATTCCACAAAATTAGTTTTACGGTTTTGTATAATTTATAATTTTTGAATTGAATCATTCAATTAAATGTTGTATTATTTAAATATTATAAAAGTTATAATCCATTCAATTATGTAATCAATGCATTGCATTTTTCATTATGATTTATTTTACTGTCACTGCTATCTCAAATGAATTTTTAAGTTTTATAGTACTAGAATTCAGGTTTACAATGAAAAAAATGCAATGAAATCTATATTGCAATTCTAGTAGTTAATTTCAGATGTTTATCAGGAAGAATATGTGGTAAGTAAAGACTATTCTGAACATTTCTGATTTATAGTTTTAGCATTCCAGAAACTTCAGCAGGCCAGTTCTAGGTTAGCAAAGACAAATGAAGATATTGTCCATAATGAAAGTGAAAGTGACGTGACATACGGCCAAGTATGGTGACCCATACTCAGAATTCATGCTCTGCTTTTAACCCATCCAAAGTGCACACACACAGTAGTGAGCACACACACACACTGTGAACACACAACCGGAGCAGTGGGCAGCCATTTATGCTGCGGCACTCGGGGAGCAGCTGGGGATTCGGTGCCTTGCTCAAGGGCACCTACATCGTGGTATTGAAGGTGGAGAGAGCACTGTACATGCACTCCCCCCACCTACAATTCCTGCCAGCCCAAGACTCGAACTCACAACCCTTTGATTTGCGAGTCCGACTCTCTAACCATTAGGCCACGACTTCCCCAATGCTTGCCTGTGTCTTGTTTAAGGCTGTATAGGAACTGTAGTATTTGTATGTATAACTTCATTAAAATCAGCCTTTTTGTGCTAAAATTTATAATCATGTTCACCACAGGTTTCTGTTTCAACCCACTCAGATTACAGACAGTACATTAATACACTGCTTTCATTTTTCTTTTTTAATCTTACCATATTTTCATGCTGCATGCTTCAACACCTATTGTAGTCAGTTAGCATGGTAGTGTAGATTTATAATAGCATATGTTTTTGTTGTTGCTTTTGTTAGATCCTAGTTATTCTTTCAATGTAGTGCTGTGGAAATTTAGTAAGTAGTTTTTGCCCTCACTGGCATCTTCTCATATTATGTAGCAATAAGTTGACCCACTGCTAGAAGTAAACGATCGTGTGGTTTTTATTTACAGTACTGATGCAAATCTGAAAGTGCTACAGATTTTATTTCTAAGCTTTGTGGATAGTCCCCATCCAAATCAAAGTCTGAACCCATGACCGTTTGATGTGACTGGCCACGCTCCAAATCACATTAATACAAACCCATCTGTGTGCGTCTAAGCCTCGTACACAAATGAAAACACGGCTCATTTTAGACTGGCTGCCATCATTGCGCTGAGGTGCACAGAGTCCTTTTTTTTTTTTTTTTTCCTTTCTTTCTGGAGAAGTATCAAAGTGTCAATCTCGTCTTGGTAAGAGGTACCTGGTAAAGAGTGTGAGGAGAGTGTTCCTGGTGATGTGTTGTGGCTGGGACTCTAATGAAACTCTTCCTTTAATGAACTCCAGAGCAGAGGTGTGTTTGCAGACCTGGTGTCAATTCATAGACTAAGACCTGAACTGGACACAGCTAGTCTTAAACTAGCCTTGTAGTGTGGAAAAGAGGAAATTTGAGAGAAGGTGGAGAGGGGTATTGATGTCTGAAGAGCAAAAGGTCAATCGGGAAGTCGTGGCCTAATGGTTAGAGAGTTGGACTCCCAATCGAAAGGTTGTGAGTTCGAGTCCCGGGCTGGCAGGAATTGTGGGTGGGGGGAGTGCATGTACAGTTCTCTCTCCACCTTCAATACCACGACTTAGGTGCCCTTGAGCAAGGCACTGAACCCCCAACTGCTCCCCGGGCGCCGCAGCATAAATGGCTGCCCACTGCTCCGGGTGTGTGCTCACAGTGTGTGTGTGTGTTCACTGCTCTGTGTGTGTGCACTTCGGATGGGTTAAATGCAGAGCACAAATTCTGAGTATGGGTCACCATACTTGGCCGAATGTCACTTCACTTCACTTCACTTCACTTCACTTCACATGAATAGACAGAGTAAAAGGGATGAGGCACAAAAAGGACAGAATGAGGTGACGCATTCATAGATTAACAGTGTAACAGTATATGGCAACTTGTTTTTGTACATTCCGAGAAAGAAGCAAGGTTTTATAATTTTGAAAACTGTAGTGGTTCAGTGCTTGGGAAATTGTTTGTGAAAATTCTAAATATTCTGAATAACCTGTTGAAATTTCCTTCACTTACAATTGTGACTTTTTTTATCACATTTGCAAATTTATGTTGCACAAATGCAACTTTATTTCTTCTAATTACTACGTTATATCTTAAAATTTTAACTCTATTTGTCAAATTTTTGACTTCATATCTAAGAACTGCTACTTCATTTCTTGTAAATGCAACTTAATTTTTAAATAATTGCAACTTTATATCTTACAATTGTGACTTTATTTGTCATACAGGTGCATCTCAAAAAATGTGAATATTATGGAAAAGTTATGTATTTTTTGTAATTTAATAATAAAAAGCAAACTTTCTTATATTCTAGATTCACTGCTCACAAACTGAAATATATCTAGAGGGTTTTTTTTTTAGTTCTAATGGTTATGACTTACAGCTTAGGAAAATAAAAAAATCAGTATCTCAAAAAATGCTAATATTTTCTAAAAGATCAATCAAAAAAAGATTTACAAAACAGAAATGCTCAAGATCTCCAAAGCAGGTTTAATTATGAATTTGAATTAATTAGATTAATTAGAATACTTGGTTGGGGCTCCTTTTGTATGAATTACTGCTTCAATGTGGCGTGGCATGGAGGCGATCAGCCTGTGGCACTGCTGAGGCATTATTGAAGCCCAGGTTGTTTTGATAGCGGCTCCTCTGTATTGTTTGTCAGATGTTACTTATCTTCCTCTTCATAATACCCCATAGATTCTCTGTGAGGTTCAGGTCAGGTGAGTTGGCTGGCCAATCAAGCACTGTAATATCATGGTCATCAAACCACTTGAAAGTGGTTTTGGCACTGTGGGCAGGTCCTAAAGTCCTGCTGGAAAAGGAAATCAACATCTCCATAAAGCTTGTCAGCAGATGGAAGCATAAAGTGCTCCAAAATCTCCTGCTAGATGGCTGCATTGACTTTGGACTTGATAATCAACACAATAGAGCAACACCAGCAGACGTCACAGCACCCAAATCATCACTGACTTCAGAAACTTCACACTGGACTTCAAGCAGCTTGGATTCTGTGCCTCTCCAGTCTTCCTCCAGATTCCAGACCTTAATTTCCTAATGAAATGCTAAATTTACTTTCATCTGAAAAGAGGACTGTGGACCACTGAGCAGCAGTCCAGTTCTTTTTCTCCTTGCCCCAGATGAAATGCTTCTGACGTTTTTTTCTGGTTCAGGAGTGGCTTGGTTCTAGGAATGTGACATCTGTAGATATTTTCCTGAAGATGTCTGAGTGTGGTGACTCTTGATGCGCTGACTCCAGCTTCAGTCCACTCCTTGTGACACTCTTCCAAGTTCTTGAATCGGCTTTTCCTGACAATCTTTCAAAGGCTGTGGTAATCCCTGTTGCTTGTGCACCTTTTCCTAACACACTTTTACTTTCCTGTCAACTTTCTCTGAATATATTTTGATACAGCACTCTGTGAACAGTCAGGCCTTTCAGCAGTGACCTTCTGTGGCTTACCCTCCTTGTGGAGGGTGTTGATGATCGTCTTCTGGACAACTGTCAAGTCAGTAGTATTATTTTTTAGATTTTAGTAATATTTAGATTTCTTTGAACCCTCAGATTCCAGATTTTCAAATAGTTGCATCTCAGCCACATTTTGTGCTAATAAACTATGCATCAATAAGAGAGCATATTTATTCACCTTTAGATGATGTGTAAATAAATAAAAAATGTATCCTTATGGTTTTGTGGTACAGGGCCACATATCTCAAAATTGCTACTTAGATTTTTTGGACCACAGTGACTTACATTCAATTAATTAAAACAGTTAAAATATAATTCAAAATATCTTCTTTAATGTTCCACAGAAGAAAGAAAGTCGCACAGGTCTTGAATAGCATGATCATGTGTGAATAATGACAGAATTTTCAATTTCGAGTGGACTATCCCTTTAGGAGTTTAACCATAATGGAGTCCCATGAGCCCTTTATGACACAGGAGGTTGTTTGTTTGATGAGGGCGGATTTGGCTTTGATTCAGTGATGTGAGGTTAACTCTGCTTTATCTTTTGCAAACGGAAGGACTTGAAAAGGTGAGCTGGTCTCAAAACAGCGGGTAGGGGCAACATCTACATACAGTCCCCTGTTGTGTCTAGCATGTCTCAGATGATCACCACAGCTGCACATCATGATTACTCACACTGAAGACCTTATTCATAGACTTTTTAATAAATGCAATATGTTTTCTTCCCGCTTTTCACTGCCGTCACTTTTAACATTGCCTTTTCATGGGGACCACCTGGAAAGGAGGTAATCGAACACCATAGATGAGGAATGGGCATGAAACTTGAGTGAAGAAACAATGGTCAGTGTTGTTCTGGCCCAAATGTCAGCCATCCTGGAGGGGAGAGAGTTCTCATCATCACACCTCTTTCACTCACTGTCTCACTTGCTGATGCTTTTTGCTGTGTTTTTGAGAAGCACAGTAGGACAAATTTAATTGAGAATAAATAACTTTTAAGGAAGACAAATGACTCATCACCAAGTACTTTCTGTGCTTTCTTGAAGCCTTCAGTGTGTTGAAATTGTTACCTTGCCCTGTTATGCCCTCTCTCCCCACATACGCCGTTGCAATACACGCTGGGAGTTTTTCAGTTGCAGGCCTTGAAAATGAACACCCCTTTACAGTTAACATTTTTTATTCTCATTTTTAGCTCTACAGTATGTCTGTCTGCCATCACTTGCCTCTTTCAGAATGAGTTGCTTTCAGTTGAAAATTATGGACATTAATCATAGTGGCCGAGCTGCTAGTGTTATCCTTATCAAAATATCATTAATTTACTGTAAATAAACATGATTTCTTTACTGTGATTTTTGGACGAAGAGACAGCTTAATAGCCACAATGCAGTTGTGCTGCTGGCCTCCGATAAAACGTCAGCAGAATTTTTAATAGTAGGTTCTTGAACCATATACGGCCCCACATTTCTTTAAGGTTTTTTATAACATCCCCCTTTTCCTGTTTGAAAAGATGAATACTACTGTCACTGGCTTGTCAAGTCTGTTAAAGTTTTCCTGGCTGTTTGAAAGGGAACAATTGCTGTTTTAACTGGCCTGCTGAATGGTGGATCGAACTGTTCTTAACAAAGTCCAGACCATTGTTCGCTCAATGCTGGGCGATCAGGGTACGGGAGCTCGAGATATCCCAGAAGCCTCAGCATTGTCTGAAGGAGCACATCCTAATGGGGCCATGGTTTTGAGTAACAGCTACAATAATATTTCTGAAAGCTATTCACCTTATTCCACCCCGCCCACTTTTAATACTTCACATTTCCGCATTTTTTCATCCGACTTCCGCTAAACTGATACGGCATGTCTGGTAACTAGTTCAGTAGTTGTACGATTGTTTATAGCTAGCTGTAACTGTGGCGAAATGACAAAGAACGTTATGTTATAAATTGGGAGCACGATGAAAACGTCTTACGACGATCAAATGGTTTCAAATTGTCCCATCCATCATCGCTGTTAACGTGGGTAATGTTAGACGAATGATAGAGGTTACCTATATATTTAACTGCCCTGTCAGAAGGAGTTGATGGAGCAGCAAGGGAAAATGATGTACCGAGGCTTACCAGTATTTACATAGTGAGACAGTGGGTCGTGTACTGTTACACAGCGAGGGTTTTTTCGTCTTTTTAAAATTGAACGTGCCACCAGCCAATCGAGCAGTCTAAACCTCTCAGCATGGTGCTGGTTAGTTTTGTGTGTGTGTGTGTGTGTATGTGTGTGATGTTAACATACACAAAGTTATAAATGTTTAAAAGTATATTAACGTGTTTGATGACCATCATCAGACTAAGTATTTTGTCTAATAACTTAATTGTACAGTGGAGTAAGGTAAGTGAACATTTATAAATTACAAATTAGAAAAGGAGGAGGCTGGAACTTGGAAGTGAAAAACGCTTTATATCCAGGTATGCATAATTATTAGGCAGATTTTATTTTACAGATAAAACAAGCCAAAAAAAGATTATTAATCACTTATAAAAGATTAAATGCAAAATTAATAGTTAAGATTGATGTGGTTTGGAATTGGTAAATTATACCAAAAAATATGATCAGAAAATCAACTTGCCTCTTAATTCTGCACAGTGTATATGCAAAAGGTAAGGTAAAGTTAAGATTTGGTAGGTGTACATTAAGTCTAATCAATGAATAATGTAGGTAAACGTCAAGTGTAATAATAATGAATGATTCTGAAATAAGACAACTGTGAAAGCTTTTAAATGTATTTTAGGTTTGCCATGTTCTGTACAGGGCTGAGGGCCTGTGAGCAGCTCGTCTGGGTTCCATCATAGCAAGTTACATGTGCCACAAAATGAGCAATTCTGTGCCAAGACTGTAGCTAGACTACAAACCTTTTATTTTAAGTGTATGCTTGCTCGTGTCAGATGAGTTTCAGGCAGGCTACCTGCTGCTTTCCACAAGATACTTGCAGCTTTGTAAATAAGCAGGAATGAGAATAATTAGGGTTAAGGATAGGATATTAGGTAATTGGGGTGGGACGTAGAGAGTGTGGGTGAAGACTGTAACTATATTAAATAAGTTGTTTTAAATCAGTTGTGTTAAACAAGAGACAGACTGTGATTTGTTTTTTAACATGGATAATTTAATATAAGTTGTATAAAATCATTTGTGATTTGTTGATCAGCGTTTGTTGTTTTCAGGAAGCAAGAGACACCTCCTACTGACCATCCTATAAAATTTCAACATTTAATTTCCATATGTAATAAACCAAGATGGAATTAACTTGCAAACTTGACATGACTTATTCCTTCAAATCAGAGATTAAAGATAAAAAAGATCAAAATAAGATAAATAAATAAATAAAAACTATTTACAGCGGGTAATGTCAGGTGACATTGTAAAGGTTCATAAAAATATCTATTACAGCTGGTAACTTCTGGTGACTTTCAGCAAGATCAGGGGCATGTGGATCTCATCACAGTTGTCCACTGCATCACTGGCGGTCATCGATACATCTGTGGAAATAATTAAACATTTTTACATTAGTACTTACAATATATCATGAGTATTAATATATGATTGGACCCGAACTTAGAACTGTGTGTGTGTGTGAGAGAGAGAGAGAGAGAGAGAGAGATGCATTAGAAACAAAACCAAAACTCTTAAGTGTTCAAATGTAGGTCAGTATCTGAATGAGAAATGTAGCTAGCTGGCCTGCTATCACCTTCAATCTCTGTAACAGGAATAATGTGAGCTATTGTAATGTACCATAATATCTTGTACTACCGTAAATATTAAATAAATAGGTGAACAATGGTAATCATGGAAAATTCGTTGTACTTCGTTAACTGCCTGTTACTGATCTTAAATGTATTCATAGAACGGACTTCATAAATCTAACGTTAGGCGAGCAAACACATAGCTAGTTAAGTTAAGGTTAGCTTACCCGAATCTGACAACCTTTTCAATTCCCGGCGTGACCTCTTTAACGGAACATCATGGTCGAGCCATTTCTCGGGGTAAGGGTGTTCGTCAGTCGCCTTCCCGTCCATGAAATGGTACGAACACACATATGAGCGCTTGGATGGGCACTTCAAATTTAGCGCCTTCATCCATTTCCTCAGGTGCTTCTCTTCTTTAGGTGGTGGGTGTAAATTGTAAATTGCACCACAACACTCCGACCGCTTCACAATGTGTTCACTACATCGTTGGTGCAATTGTTTTTTTTAATACAATTGTTATGCAGCCCCTAACTGAGCATATAATACTTGATATATTTGCGTTCTGTTATCTAGCCACTAGCTTAGGTACGTTATGTCAGGTCCCTCAGCCGGAAGTAAGATGACAAAACGAGCACAATGGCGGCACCGTTGTTGCCATGGAAAATAAGGTGAATTCAAGTGCTTCAGTTTTAAAAAGCCCTCCATTTCAAAAAGGATTTCACAAAGGGCTCTCATAACTTCTGCTCTGTATTTTAGGTGTTTAGGTTCTGCCATTCAGTCTTGATGCAATATATTTGATTCCTAAAGCTTTTGAAGAGATATTTGGTTATTCAGAACCATGTCAGTGTGGTGTGTTGTTATGGACGATAATTTAACTGTAAAGTTATGAAAATAAGTAGCAGCTGTTTGTATATGGTTTTGAATTGGCACATTGAGTTACAGGACTTGTACAAGCAGCTCAGATTTATTGCAATGTCGTAGTCCTTCGTGTTTTTTTTTATTTTTTCTCAAAGAGATTTTTAATCTAATGGAAGACATTACCCTTGAAACCCTGGTCACTATATATCTATGGATGCCAGTTTTCCACCTTAGAGTTGAAAAGTAGCAATGTGTGCGTGTGTGTGTGTGTGGAGGGGGGGGGGGGGGGGGGGTTACATTATGTCTTTATGTTTTATAATTGCGACTTTATTACTTGTAATGGGGACTTTATATTAGACAATTGTGATTTTTTACATCTAACCATTTTGACTTTATACCACACAATTTGACTTTTTATGATTTTATTTTTTATTTACATATTTTTTATATGGCTTATATAAACAACACTTACAGTCCAAAAATATGACTAGCATGTCATTATAGCCACTTTAATATAGTTAGTGTTTTTCCACAACATTTTTGCTCAACATTTATATTGTTTACAATTTATCTGCTGACTTGACCGAAGATGCACTTGTTTGTTGTAGCTTCAAAATAGGTTCTAATAACTGCATAAAACTAGCTCATCATGTGAGCAGATGCAGGCTCGGTCAAGATTTAAATCTCTACCTTGTTATGGAGTTCTTTTAACTAAGTGTTGAGTGACTGAAAATTGGAGCTTTAATATGAGTCTCTTGGTATGTGACCTTTGACCTGGTATGCTCTGTGGTGGAGGTGCATTCTGAAACTTGAGCCTGACCTTTCGTCAAAACATCTTTTCCAGTCTCTGGGCAAGCAGTTTGGGTCAGCATACCTCCCCAGCACCCCATATGACGCCATATTAACCTCTACCACTCAATAACATCAGCAGACCACACCGCCCTGCTTTAGACAGCCTGTTTATCTTTATTTTATTACTCCATTAATATATGCCGGCTGGTTTTAGGTCATCACAGACAAAAATATTTTCATTTCAGTTGGATACATGAAGGTTGGTTATAAACAATTCTATAGATTCTCACAACTTACAAAAGTATAATGGGTGTGTACATTTTTATTTATGAAATATAAATAGAACTGTGTGTGTGTGTCATAATCATAATAATTTTAAGACCTCTCAAAAAAATGCTTATAATCAAAGAATACAAATATAGGTTTTTCATGTCTTTTCCCTCTATTTATGATGTCATTTTCTAAATATTATTCATCCTATCATGTAATAGACACTTTTATAGTATATAAATTTTGAACTAGTACTTATGTATTACTAGTATGTACTAGTATGGTGTTTTATACTTTATAATATGTATTCAGAATATCCCCAGTCTCTCTCTCTCTCTCTCTCTCTCTCTCTCTCTCATTCTCACACAGTCTTCTGACTTTCCTTTTTATATTAACTCTCTGCCCTGCACTCTCTCCTAAATTTTTTCCCCGAACAAAGTCTGGCAGCCAAAGGCTTCTGATTTTTATCCGTTTGAGCTATAACGGACACACATTTGGACACACAACTGTAAATATGAATGAAAGCTTCTCTCTTCTTTTCACTAAGGGAATTAATTATGCCTTATTCCCATTTCTTTTAGAGGGACATGGGGCCAGTAAATTTGCTTTTATTGGGAGAGCATGGACTTTATTCCCAGGGCCCCTCTCAAATGGATAACCCCTTACCTGTAGCGCAAGTTCCTTTCAGTTTTAATGTGTTTTACAGCTTTGGATATGCTAAAGTTATAAAATAATGTCTTAGTGAAGATAGTTTAATTATATATATAATGTATAATGATTTGTTCTGTTGATATGGACAAGGTAAGTAGGTCATGCTTAAGGAAAGCAGAGACAGTTGTGTACAGTGAGTCTATTTATTGATATATTCCCTGGCTTACATGGAGTTTTTTTTTTTTTCTACACCTGGATGTAATTTTTGATTAATGCATAATTACTCAAGGTTCCCCACTCTCTATAATTACACACTGGCTGTGTTAAGCATGCATGTTTTTGTCATTTAAACATCCGTGTTTGTATTATGATCTTTACACTTTGGCTTTGTTAATCATAAGGTGTGACAAATCGCAAGCACATATCAAAACATGGTGGAGAAGCTTTCTCGGATAAAGGTTGTTCTTTACTTTGCTTAGTGATTTATGAGTCATGTTGTCCGTTTAGTTGTGCTGTGCCAATTCTTTCAGCCAACACTGATCACAGCATGAACTTCAGGTGCTTTTTTGGCAGACGAATGTAGATTCACAGTCATCAGGATTCAGGTTTATAACTTTCACACTAGCGGATACATACACACCCACATCTATTCAAACACACACACGCACACAATGAGTGTGAAATCAGAGTTGTGCCACCTAGTATTCAGCAAAAAACCCTGTCTTATTCACTGAGCACCACAGATTAACCATTTTAGCACTTCAATAGTAACACAATTTAATGTAATTTAAGGGAATAGTTCACCCCAAAATTTAAATAGCTGAAGATGTACTCATCCTCAGGCCATCAAAGATGTAGTTGTGTTTGCTTCTTTACTGGAACAGATCTGGAGAAATGTAGGATAACAACACTTGCTCACCAATGGATCCACTTCAGTGAATGAGTGCCGTCAGAACGAGAGTCCAAACAGCTGATAAAAGCATGAGTCTAGTCTATCAGCTGATTTCTTGTGATGCAAAAATCATCAGTTTTGCATGATAAACAAACCATAATTTGAACTTTTGAACGACAAACCATTGCTTCCAGCTAAATATTGCTTTCTCCAATGAAAAAGATGTCTCGTCTGAATCAGGAGAGAAATATGCACAGATCAAGCAACGTTTGTGGGCAAGTATGTTGGAGGGTTTTGATATGAGAGGACAACAGGGGAAAGAGTTTTTCACTGGTTATTATGGATTATGGACTGATATTTTGGCCAGAAGTGACGTGGAATGTTAAAATCCCGTAATTATGTATTTATTGCAAACAGCAGCTTTTCAGTTCACAAGTCGTTCATTGATAAACAAGAGTCTTGTGGATTATTGTGATGTTTTTATCAGCTGTTAAAACAGCAGATGATCCATTGATGAGCAAGTAATGTAATGCTAAATTTCTGCAAATCTGTTCTGATGAAGAAACAAGCTCATCTACATCTGGGGTGGCTTATGGTAAGTACATTTTCAGTTAAGTTTTATTTTATATATATATTTATTTCATATATATATATGTGTGTGTGTGTGTGTGTGTGTGTGTGTGTGTGTGTGTGTGTGTGTAGTAAATTAATTGTTGAGCTGTTATCACCCATGCAAATTATAAGAGATGCTTATTTGCCATTTGTATATTGATCATGACAGAAGTAATTCACTACAGGAAGGAGAACAACATTCATTTTGATCAATATTGTGGTATCCTGCTATATTCATCAAAGCAAAGTTCTCAGAAGCTTTACAAGATGGAGAACTATGGCATGCAAACCGTTTACTAATTTTGTGGGTGTGTTTGCACCGTTATCTAGTTAGCATGATTGCTTTAGTGTTTCAGATGCAATGCAGACCAGCATGTGCAAGTAAACAGCTCTATCAGTTGGCACAATTCACTTTTTGTTTACTACGACTAATCACTTGTTTTTTGACACCTCAGCTGGTCAGTTCTGTTTGTTATTGAATGATCAGTAAACATTGTGGTTCAGTGAATAGAAAAACAAACATGGACTATTTTTCTCCATGTATGTTGTCACCTCTCGTCCTAATGGGCTCCTAACAGCTTGACCTTTCGGCCCTCTTTTGTTTAGCAAATCACTCAACGGCACATTGTATAAGCAAATCGTCTATGGGGGTTATAATACACCCATACAGCCAGTCTCCAGATTATTTGCTCTCAGGGGATGTTTCTTAATATATATTATATATATAATTGCAGATTTAATCAGTCTTTTGTCAGATGTTGATGGATGTGGAGCTGTCAGGATAACAAGAAAATACCAGTGACATTTCATGGTTCTTGATGCTAATTTTGATACATTGTTATATGAAAAGGCTAATGTAATTTATTTGTACACATACTATTTAACAAGTTTTATATATATGTATGTGTGTGTGTGTGTGTGTGTAAACAATTAAATAAAAGATGAAATGGCATGGACCTTCAGATATTTTTCAATTAAATAATTTCCTCAATGTCAGTTTTAAGTTATTCCGGGTTTTTTTGTTTTTTTTTTAATAAGAGCAGTCAGTAATTATATATTTTGTATAAGGATAATAAATTGTTATATTAATATTATTGTGAACTAACTTGTTTTAAGTCATTGTTTTGAGCAGTTTTCTCTTTTTCTCTTATTGTTAATTAATAATCATTAAATAATAAAATAATTTAATAATATTTTTTTAAATAAACAGTAATGTCAATAATATTATTATAAAGGATCAAGTTCAAGTACAAATATTAACATTATTATTATTATACAGGAGTTTCTGTCAACTTACATGAATTACATACTGATTTCTTTACAATAATACATTGTCAAGACAAGCATTATGATTTTGTTCAACCTCTGCTCAGATCACGTGTCTATTCTTTGACTGTAGTATGCATGCCCCATTTCTCTTTTTTTGGGAGATCTCAGGAGTCACAGGGCTGTGCCCTTTGCTTCTGTAATAGAGGCTGCTACTGTGGTAGTGTAACCTAAGGATTCTTTCCTCTTTTTCTTCACGGCTCCTAATGAGAGTCCCTCAGTGGCTGTCTTTCCCTTCCTCTTGAGGTGCAGTCACGGAACACAGGCCTCCCTGTATCAGGGACAATCCTGTCCACTGTTACCCATGTACCCCCACCCCACCTATTGTTACATATACTGCCACTGACCCGGTTCAAACTTTAACTGAGGAGTAAACCTGACTGAATTGTATCTTCTCTTTTTCAAAAATCTAAATTCAAATATGTGTTTTACATCTGGCATAAAGAGCAGTCTCAAAAGCCTCAAAGATTTTGTGTGTAGATACATATCCAATGAAAAAGGTATATTTTACAGATTCAGGCAATTTGCCCATCTTCACAAACTCTACTCTGGAATGCCCTCATACTTGTAGCAACAAACAAAGATGTTTTGGAATGTGTTTCATCAAAACAGCACTATGATATGGACATTAACATTTATGTTCATATTCATGCTCACAGTCACTGAGAACTGAGATTCAAACACCATCATTGCTATCATGGTACACAAAGTATCTGAGATGAAAATATTGAGTGTTATAAACATGAGCACATAAAATATGACATGAATTTGGATGTTAACAGAAAATAAGAACAAGAATCCTTTAGTCATGGAAAACGTACTCGGTTACTAACGTAACCTCGGTTCCCTGAAATAGGGGAACTAGTACTGCGTCAAAGACGCTTATGGGAAAAACTCATTTTTTCTCCTGAACTGAAGCCTTATTCAATCGCGCAGTAAAAACTGCACGCCATTGGTTCGTGCAGTGTTATTAAAACAAACCAATGGCTTGGCAGCGGTGCTGCACGAACCTATGGCAGCGAAGCCCGCCAAAGCCCGCTAAAATGGGCGGAGAATCTGGCTATATATTAGCCGCTTCGCCACAGGAATTCAGGTTCCTTCGACTGAAGCGACGACTGAGTCGTGCAGCCTTTTAGCATGGCAAGGAACGCAGTACTCATTCCCGTATTTCAGGGAATGGAGGTTACGTTAGTTATCGAGTACGTTCCCTCTTAATACTTCACTCGTACTGCGTCGAAGACGCTTATGGGAACCCAGTTCAATCACGCTATGCTAAGAAGGGGGGACGACCAACGCAATCATACTTGATCTGTGATACCAAGATATGACAATAGCAACTAGGAGCAGAATAAGCTCAATGAGGTTAGTGTGGCCTAGCCTGATCATCCCGTGTTCGTATCGCCTCAGTACCAAAGGGACCGATTGCATACGAGCAGAGTTTGAGTCTTGGGCAAAGAATGGCCAAGAGCATGCAAATGAGGAACAAAAAGGTGACCTTTACACAGAAAGTACCCTAGCATGAAGTGCCAGGACGTCTAGATTATAAAATCTAGCAAATGTCGACGGCAAGTTCCAACCAGCCGCCGCACAAATTTCTGCGATAGTCACACCACTAGACCATGCCCAGGACGAAGAAACTGCTCTCGTTGAATGGGCTCTTACTCCAATTGGGCTTTGCAGGCCCAAAGAAGAGTAGGCTAGCTGGATTGCATCCACAATCCACTTTGAAAGCCTTTGCTTTGAGACCGGTAACCCTCTGGCGCGGTTTACAAAGCATATGAAGAGCTGCTCTGATCGCCTTATCGGCTCGGAAAGGCTCTATGTAGACTTTTAGAGCCCTCACTGGGCAAAGTGGATTCAGCTCTCGATCGTCCTCTGTGTTTTGTAATGCAGAGAGAGTGACCACTTGTGCTCTAAAAGGTGTGGAGAGCACCTTTGGTACATAGCCATGCCTTGGTTTCAGGACGTCCTTCGAGTCGTTAGGCCTGAATTCTAGGCAATTAGGGCTTATCGAGAGTGCTTGCAAATCGCCCACACACTTAACAGACGCTAGTGCCAACAGCAGAGCAGTCTTTAGCGACAGGGCCTTAAGGCCTATGGACTGTAGCGGTTCAAAGGGGGCCCTCTTTAGGGCTCTCAGTACCGTGGTCAGGTCCCATGAAGGGACAGTGGGAGGGCAAGGCGGATGAAGCCTTCTGGCACCTCTCATAAATCAGACAACTAAGTCGTTTCTGACTGACTGGCCTGCTATAAGGGCGTGTGATGCCGCTATAGTTGCTACGTAGACCTTGAGCGTGGAGGGGGATCGTCCCTTCTCCAAGAGCTCTTGTAAAAATGACAGTATCACTGATACGTCACAGGAGGTCGGGTTTTCACCGTGGTCTGAGCACCATGTGGAGAACACTGACCATTTGGAGGCATAGAGGCATCGTGTAGACGGAGCTCTAGCCTGTGAAATTGTGTTTAGCACATGCTCAGGGAGTCCCGTGGGTTCCCGTCGAGTGACCAAAGGTGCAGAAGTTCAGCCTGCTCTCCTCTTTCAACCATCGGCCGAAAGCGGGTTTCCCTTCGCACAGCGCACCCCAACCTTTGTTGGACGCGTCTGTGGAGAACACTTTCCTTCTGAAAACCATACCAAGTGGGGCACCCTGTTCCATCCATTGCATGTTCCTCCAAGGGGTCAGGGCCGAAATGCAGTCCTGACTCACCTTGATATTCAGGCGTCTGTGACACCACGCATGAGGTGGAACACGTGGTTTCAGCCAATATTGGAGGGGGTGCATACATAGCAGCCCGAGCTCCAACACCGGTAATGCTGCTGCCATAAGGCCCAGCAACTTCTGGAATGTTTTTAGGGGGCGAGAAGCACCTATTTTGAAAGAGACCTTGTATTGGTAAGCCACACCCTCGAAGGCAAATCTCAAGAACGGCCTGTGACGGGGGGCTATCTGGATGTGAAAGTAAGCGTCTTTCAGATCCAGCTAAAAGAACCAATCCCCTGAGCGTATTTGTGAGAGGATTTGTTTCAACGTGATCATTCTGAAGCGCCATCTCATGATGGCACGGTTCAGATGTCTTAATTCGAGGATGGGGCGCAGCCCGCCATCCTTCCTGGGAACTAGAAAGTAACGGCTGTAAAACCCTGAGTCGCGGTGTGCTGGGTGAATGATTTCTATAGCTCCCTTCACCAGCAGATTTTCTACTTCGGCACGAAGAACGTGAGCGTTCTCGTTGTGCACCGAAGTGATGACCACCCCGCGAAAGCGGGGGAATAGCCGTGTTTTATTATTCCCATGACCCAATCTGATACCCCGGGAATGGCTTGCCATTGTGAGACCCGGATGGACAGAGGTTGGATTAGGGATGGCTCGATACCACAATTTTGGCTTCGGTACGATACCAGAATCTAATACCTCAGTATCGATACTAAATCAATACCACAGGTGACCAATAACCAGCCTCAAAAGTTTAATGATTCCCCGCCCCTTTTTGGCGGGCTTTGGCGGGCTTCGCTGCCATAGGTTCGTGCAGCACCGATGCCGAGCCATTGGTTTGTTTTAATATATTGAATTGAATTACTGAAATAAATGAACTTTTCCACGACATTCTAATTGATTGAGATGCACTTGTACTCACCCCCTCAGAGCATTCTGCATGTAGAAGAGTTTGTTTCTTCATCAGAACAGATTTAGCATTGCATGTCTACAGAGAATGGATGCCGTCAGAATGAGTCCAAACAGCTGTTACAAACATCCCTGTAAACCACAAGTAATCCACACAACTTAAGTCCATCAATTTATGACTTGTGAAGCAAAAAACTATGTGTTTGTAAGAAACAAATCCATGATTAAGGTGTTTTAACTTTAAAAATTCTCAGTCTAACTCTACCCTTTGACAGAAGATCCATGGTGAGCAAATGACGTAATGCTACATTTCTCCAAATCTGTTCTGATGAAGAAACTCATCAATATCTTATATGGTGAATAACTATAATTTGTATGTCAGTAAAAAAGAAAGATAATTTGTATGTAATTTGTATATCAGTCCAAAAATATACAAATAAATAAATAACCAATCTTTGTTGAGTCAGTGGACAGACTGATGATATGAATCAAACTGATTGTGGACCAGTTTTACTCTACTTTAATATCTTAATAATTTCCATGATGTTTCCAGAAATGGAAATCACATGTTTTCCGTGAGCGTGGGAGCCCTTCAAGTGAGCCTATCTACAATTAGTTTTCTTAATGTAGGCCAGTGAGTCTCTTGATCTTTTAATGTACTAAGTGGAAATATCTGTTCATAAAATCAGTCGTCAGGAGTCAGATCTGCTTATTTCAATCAATTCAAAATCACATTTCTGCATTCCAAATTGAGTATCTCACAGTCAATAGTGATCAACCTTTCTGCTGCTTAACTAAATTTTAAGCAGAGCAACATATGGAAAAAAACATTTTATTAAAAAAGTGTTGGAAACATCTTTAGGAGGAGTTTTTGACTCCTTAGTGGATATAGGAGGAGGCAGAGTGGCTAAAAAGATGGAGTAGGCTTTAGGCCAGGCCGATTGGAGATTGTTTCCGTATGGGAATATCCTGATACATTTATTAGACTCCAGGGCATGTTCAGTAACACTGATGACACAAAGTTTTCTGAAGTATCCCGTTTTTTCTTAGATGGTGGAAATGGGTTTATATTAATATAGTCAATAAAACAAAAGGGACAATTCCAAATAAAAAGAAACTTTCAAATTAGTTTAATTCTTTCTTTATAATTTTTTTTTTTTTGAATAAATACAATTTATTACATTATGTTTAATAAATTAATTAAGAACTAATAAAGAATACAAAATAATAGTCATCTGTGGTCTCAAAATGTTGGGCCCCTTTGTATAACTGTTGGTGGATGGTTTTGACTATACACACTCTGAAGAATAGGACACTCAGAAACGATGAAACATCAATCTTGGTAATATTTAATGTGCATCTCTCTCAGGTTGATTTCTGTGCTACTCAGCGCACAGGGGAGAATTTTAGACTCCTCACTCCTTCCTGTCTCGACTCAATAGGTTTAACAGGAGACTTTAAGCGTCCTGCAGGAATTCCAAAATGTGCTTGATCTGAAGAGCATGTTGAAAAGCATGTCATGTTTTGTGTGTGCAGAACTTTATCTTGTTACATCACTGTCACCGGTCAGTTAACACAGTTTGCTCATACTTTTTCTTTAATTATCACTCATTTTCAGTTGGCTCTGATGAGTAAAGAAATGCCCTGGACTTCCTTCTGTTTATACAAACCACAGGCTTCGTAAGAAACACATACAGACTGATGAACTGGAGTGTGTTCATGTATATGTGCGTGTCTAAGACAGCAAGAGAGAATGCAAGGGGTAGAGAAAGTTGAAAAAAATATATATTATGCAAAAATAGGTTGTAATTCTCCACAACAACTGTTCCTCCTTGTCATTAAGCTTTCTGTGGGTGGCCACAGTTACCAATGCATTCTTATGTGACGCACATGCTGGCGAGCTGTGAAACTTTTCCAGTGTCTGTCACTGTGCTGGATTCTTGAGCTGGCCTGAATGAGCACACTAAAGTTTAGATTGAACTGTTTTTACATAATACTTGACAGGACAAATTTTGAACAAAACTGTTTCACCCTTACAAAACAGAACTGTAGGGTTAGCATGGGGATGGTGTCAAATTGTAATGCCATGGTACTTTGATATATTCCATTGCATAATATAAATGAATACAATAATACCATTGAGTAAGTTTGGAGTTTGGACAAGTTTGGAGTCAGTATGAAAAAGAAAATATACTCTTATTCAGCAAGGATGCATTAAATTGATCAAAAGTGACAGTAAAGACTTTTACATTGTTTTTTTTATTCAAGAATCCTAAAACATGCATCAAGGTTTCTGCAAAAAAATATATTAAGCAGCACAACCATTTTCCGTCATACTGCTGATATTAAAAATCTTCTTTTAAAAAACATTTTAAAAATCTTACAGACCCCTAACTTTTAAACGCTGTTGTATATATATTTAGACAAAACTGCCACGAATATATCGACAATATTTAATTGACAATGGCAAAATAATTTTTATTTCCAAGTTGATAGATAATCAATACTGCAGCATGAAGTTGTTTGGCAAAAATGTAATGTAATATTGTTTAAAACATCTGTATAACAATATAAAAGACCAAAGAATAATACTTATTCTTCTAGTTTGAGTATTTTTAAAGAATAGCGTGCAGTATACAGTATATAATGTAGACTCTTCAGTAAATAATTTAGTATTCCATTCCAAACGTGTCCAGATTGAGTGCTAATATCTGGATTAAAGTTTGACAGTTCTTTGACTTTTGACCTGTGACCTTTCAAACACCTGCTTTTCATTAACACCCCCAACTTTTGGTTTTGTTTTTTATTTGTTTTTTTGGGGGGTTTTTTTCAAATTTTGTCTGTTTATTTGAACTGTTTATAACCTGATCATTGTTTTTCTCTCATTTCTTGTCTTACATATTATAAAGTCAAATTGTTTTGGTTTACCGCACTGCAAATCACTGGAGTCCAGCAGTAACTCAGTCTTTGCTTTTTTCTCATAGTGTATATATGGATGCTATACGCTTTTTCGAGAACCACCCGTTCATATGGTTTAAATTACAGGGTATGACATGCAGACACAGAACATAACGTCTTTTTTTTATTATTTACGATATGTTGAATGCATTAAATGATATATCCAGGTTTGTATTATATTCCATTTGAATGTATTTTTCAGATGTTGAATTTGTATTGTATAGATTGATTAAATATGCCAAGCTTGTGCTGTGGGGTTGCAGCTGTATGTATTTGTGTGATACAGTGGTGCTTACTACCCTCTAGTGTTAAAGTCAAAGTTACAACAGTAAATGAATTCTCTCTGCCAAAAAAGAGACTACAATGCTGTGAAAAAAGCCAGAGTAGGGGGAATCTGGGCTGAATATTGTTTTTAAGGCCTGCTAACCGAGTTTACCATAATTAACATGCACATTTCATGTTTGTTTTGTTTTTAGAGAGGATTTTGAAGAGGAAGGTTTCTGCCAGCCATATAGAGGAATTGCGTGCGCTCGCTTCATAGGAAACAGGAGTATCTTCGTGGACTCGCTGCAGATGCAGGGCGAGATTGAGACCCAAATCACAGGTAGCCCTTTAAAAAAAAAACACATTCACTCCTCAGTCCTTACAAAAGACATTACAAAAAAACTCTGCTGTACAGACTTCAGCCGAAGCTTGAAAACAGCTTTTGCCAGCTAGACTGTGTTTTTGGACATTTATAATGGTCATAAATGGACATTTATCATGGTATTCTTTGAGCTATGTGAATATAGTAATTATTCAGGACCATCTTATATATCTGCCATGGTATTTAAATCTGATATCATATCTTTACTATAGTAACACCCACCTTCCTTTTTTCAAGGGAAAAGTTATGTAATCCGAGAGAGTTTAAAGGTTTTTTTAAGGCTAAATCTTGGTATCATATACATATGGATTGGACTAAGCCTGGCTTCAGTTTTAAATTTGAATAGTTTTTTGTTTTCTTTGACGAAGTTTACATTTGTAGCCACACAGGCATTCACTGTGGTTTATTCTCTCAAGAGTGAGCAGTCAGTTTGTTTTTAAATCACACAGCTTCTTGCAAAACCACAACAATTCACCAGAACTTTGTCTCGTTGTTGTTTGTGTGTAAGGTATCATTTCCCTCGAATACAACTAGATTATTACGTAGCTTAATGGAATCCATAATAGCTTATTCTTGCTTTCAAATCTGCAGGAAACCCCTGTGTAAAGGCTTGTTTCTGTTTTTTTTTGTTTTGTGTTTTTTAGCGGCTTTCACCATGATAGGCACCTCCAATCACCTGTCAGATCGCTGCTCCCAGTTCGCTATCCCATCCTTGTGCCACTTTGCCTTCCCCACATGTGATCGCAGCTCTGGCATGGACAAACCCCGGGACTTGTGCAAAGACGAGTGTGAGATTCTGGAGAACGACCTGTGTAAGACAGAGTACATCATTGCTCGTTCTAACCCCCTCATCCTCAAGCGCCTCAAATTGCCCAACTGTGAAGAACTGGCCGCTTTGGACAGTCCAGAGGCTGCTAAATGCATGAGAATAGGAATCCCAATAGCAGAGACCATAAATAAAAGTAAGTATTTTGTGTAATTATTAAAAAAATGACTTGTCAAAATGTTATTTTATTGAAATACTAAATCAATTCTCCTCTTCTTTTCCATTTTAGGCCACAAATGTTATAACAACAGTGGTTCAGACTACCGCGGGACAGTCAGCGGGACTAAATCTGGTCATCAGTGTCAGCCGTGGAACTCGCAGTATCCCCACAGCCACACCTTCCTGGCTATGCGCTACCCAGAGCTCAACGGGGGACATTCCTACTGTCGCAACCCCGGCAACAAGCACGATGCTCCCTGGTGCTTCACCTTAGATGAGAGTGTGCGCATGGAGCTCTGCGACATTCCTCCATGTGGTGAGATGCACTACTCATATTGACATATGACTATGTTCAGAATAGCATACTACACTCATACTATTTTCAAAATATACAGTATGCATGCTATATGACTTTTCTTTATGCACAGAATACCAGTAAGAACTACTGAATTTGCTAAAGGCTATATCCCACAATGAAATGTACTATAGTATTATTTATAAGCCTAGACTATTATAGTATTTATTAAAAATATAATTTGATTACATTTTTATACTGCATTTAATATAACTTTTATTAACTTTTATTAGTTAGTTGCAAAGCCAGCATTTCTAATTTTTTTAAGTTTTCTAATAATATACATTTTATTTCAGCTTAATTTTATCTACTAAAAACATTTTTTACAGTAACAATAACAGCAAAGGGAAAGTGTGATGAGAACAATAAATATGATTTACTTTTAACTTTTTTTGTTTAATTATTTAACTGGACTGTAAAAAGTTTAAATATTTGTACACAAAATCTGGTAAAAAAATTCAAAAGTATTTCTGAAATCATAACAACTACAACTGCATTATTAAAAAACTATTGTACATGCTCTTTTAAAAAATTGCATGCAGTATATAGTACTTTTTTCAGTATGCAGTATGCTAGTATTTGATTCTGGACACAGCCAAAGTTGGGTAATCTGTGAAAGATTTTACTCCAAAACATATTTTTAATGAGCACTGCTTTAGTTTGACCGCAAATTGTTGTTATAACAGAATTATCATAAGCTTTTAGTTCATATATTTGTCTATTGATTGTCCCCAGATTTGCCCAAGCATGGCAGCAGCAGTATGGGGATCCTCTACATCCTGGTACCAAGCGTTGCTATACCGCTAGCCATCGCCCTGCTGTTCTTCTTCATCTGTGTGTGTCGAAACAACCAGAAAGCCTCACGTCCACCAGCCCCATGCCAGCCCAAACCAGTACGTGGTCAGAATGTGGAGATGTCCATGCTCACAGCATACAAACCAAAGGTGAGATGTTACTACTAACAGATCATAACCAACTATGAAAGTGCATCTACACCACAGTGTACTGTATCAGTGGATTTCAGCACAAAAACCTGCATTTTATTCTCTTACTACACAAAATTCAGGTGCTAAATGTGCTGAAATAAATGATTACCGGTAAGTCATTTCTGATAGTGAACTGGGTGCTAAAACAACAGATCGTGTGTGCAAATAAACAGCGCTATCAGTGGGTGTCCCAATTTAGATTTTTATACTTTTTATCCAATGGAGTTTTGGGGTATTCTCATATCATTTGAAATAGTGTATATTCCTGGGTTAAGGGCACTGCACAAACAGGAGGCAAAATGACAGGAGGGATGAGCATATGGAAGCAATCTCTTCCAAGCCTGAAGAGGAATTTAAATATAATCATATTGTTATCATTCCATTTGGATCATTCAAAGCAGATTCTAATAAGATTTTTGCTTTAAAATGGTTTTTCCTTGCTTTTTCTTCTTGGTTGCTGCTGGTTAGAGAGACATTTTACAAACAGATATTTCGATGAGGTGATGGTAGTTTCCATTTAGCTCCAGTATTAATCAGACCTTTTGGCTCCCTGAAGTGCTGTTTGTATCTGTAACACTTTGATACCTCTCATCTGCAGTCTCAGCCGCAGGCCAAAGTTCAGACTTAGGTCATTCAAAGGTCGCCATTCACTTAAAACAGGGATGAGACATCTTTAGCCTCGGGATGAGTTGACGCTTACACAAAACATCTGCTTCTTTCAAGGAAAGAGACTCCTATGATTTATTTTAACGCTGTTAATTTCTCTGCTGAATGTAGCTGTGACCTTTTTTAATTCCTGTTTCATGAGCCAGAGTCTTGTCCATACCAGTCACTCAACATTATGCATATAACATACATCTCTATCACTATTATAGAGGATAAAACAACATTGAGTCACAGTGACTGTCATGTAAGTGGTAAGACAGCTTCTGCGAAATACATAAATGTATAAGACAGTGAGAATATTTTAAGAGTAAACAGAGGTTTTATGCATTTCTGTGGTCAGTGGTTGAGGTTGGAGCATTTCTTATTCTTCAGCAACAGAGCAAGATTAAAAACAAAGCTACAACAGCTTCTTCATAAATTTAAACTGACAAAAATGTATTAGAGCACGACTATAATACCACACCTTTTCAGTCAAATGTAATAATTTAATTATTAATTTAATTTAACATTTAATAATTCAAGCATATTTCATCCACTGATAAAGTACATTTGGCATTATCTAATTATTACTTAATGTTATCCTTTAATAACAAAAATAATGTTATTATTAACATTCCTTTAGTAATGTGACATTTCGCAACTCTCAGAACTACTTCTGAGAACTTATTGTACATCCGTGTGTGTGTGTGTGTGAGTGTATGTATGTATGTATGTGTATGTATATATATATATATATATATATATATATATATATATATATATATATATATTTATATATATATATATATATATATATTAGGGGTGTAACGGTATGTGTATTCGTACCGGACCGTTTCGGTACAGGGCTTTCGGTACGGTGCACGTGTGTACCGAATGACCGAATGCAATATTTTGTGCGCGGAACATAAGTACATTTTCGTGTTTCCAAACGAAAATATTAAGTGGCGGAAGTCTCCGCATTCAGCGCAAATCCCGCCCTGCAGCTGATTCTAAGGCCGGTGACACACTGGCTGCGTGGCGTGATCGTGGCGTTTCTGCTGCGTGTCAGTTGCGTGATGGCTGCTTCGCATTTTCTGTGTCTTTACACACCAGAATCGTGCCTGACGCGGTGCTGGCACGCTGCTGCTGTAGGTGACATAGAGGGAGCCCGCCGACAGACCAGGATCTTGTCTTCATGACAACAATATCTATACTTCATGTTGAGCATAAATATAAAGCCTACTGATAAAGGACACCGTCAACAGTATTGACGACAAAATAGACTATGTTTGACAGGTGCAATATGCCAGTGTGTCACCCTAAGGTTTTCAAAAGGCATCACTCGAGTGTGAACATCACTACAACTAGGAAAAATATATATATATATATATATATATATATATATTAAATATGAGCAGGCCTACAAGCTGGGATTGGTAATGCTGCACTGTAATCATAGTTATTTATTTATATTTTTCATTATATTTTATTATGTGATATTGGTTTGAGACTGAGAGTATTTTATTTAGTGGAGAACTTTGCAGCAGTATTTTATTTCTTATTCTTTTTTTATTTTATATATACTTTATTAAAAAGTATTTTTTTTAAAAAGTATAAATAAATTGTTAAAATTTTTGCGTACCGTTACACCCCTAATATATATATATATATATATATATATATATATATATATATAATAGTGCTGTCAAATCGATTAATCGCATCCAAAATAATAGATTGTGTTTAAATTATATATGTGTGAGTACTATGCATATTTATATTTATATGTATATAAATACACTCCATACATGTATATATTTAAGAAATATTTGCATGTTCATATACATTCATATTAATATAAATATACATATATATTATAAATATTTCTGAAATATATACATCTATTTGTGTGTATTTATATATACACAGTACACACATATATTATGTAAACACAAACTTTTATTTTGGATGTGATTATTCACAATTAATCGTGATTAATTATATATATTATAATATAGAACATCAATTGACAGTGATATCCTAAATATGACAGTAATTTCATAAGTGCAAATGCGTAGGAATGTAAACAGTGACATAATAAGGTCCAACATTATAAGGCATAGCACAGTATGTTATTTGTTTTACATAATGTTACTTGACCACAAATCTTTTACTACATTGTTGACTCATATATGCAATAAAAAATGTGCCACCCCAGCCTTACCTTTGTATTTCCTTGTCTTTTGTAGAGTAAAGCCAAAGAGCTTCCTCTGTCTGCAGTGCACTTCATGGAGGAGTTGGGCGAGAGCAACTTTGGTCAAATCTACAAAGGCCACCTGTACCTGCCAGGCATGGAGCAAGCTCAGCTAGTGGCTATAAAAACACTGAAGGACATCTCAAGTGCACAACAGTGGGGCGATTTCCAGCAGGAAGCATCTGTCCTGGCAGAACTTCATCATCCCAATGTGGTTTGTCTCCTGGGTGTTGTGACCCAAGAGCAGCCCGTCTGCATGCTCTTCGAGTTTCTAGCTCAAGGGGACCTCCACGAGTTTCTCATCATGCGCTCTCCACACTCAGATGTGGGCTGCAGTAGCGACGAAGACTGTACCGTCAAATCCAGCCTCGACCATGGAGACTTTCTTCACCTGGCCATTCAAGTTGCAGCCGGGATGGAGTACCTAGCAAGCCATCTTTACGTCCACAAAGACCTTGCGGCAAGAAACATTCTGGTTGGTGAGCAACTTCACATCAAGATTTCCGATCTTGGCTTGTCAAGAGAAATCTACACCTCCGATTATTACCGAGTCCAGCCCAAAACGCTCCTTCCTATTCGCTGGATGCCACCAGAAGCCATCTTTTACGGGAAGTACACAACAGACTCTGACATTTGGGCGTTCGGTGTGGTTCTGTGGGAGATCTTCAGCTACGGCCTGCAGCCCTATTATGGTTTCAGCAACCAGGAAGTGATGGAGATGCTGCGGAAGAGGCAGCTGCTGCCCTGCCCGGAGGATTGCCCCCCTCGTATGTACGTGCTGATGACCGAGTGCTGGCAGGAGGGTCCCGCTCGAAGACCAAGATTCAAAGACATCCACGCCCGACTACGTGCTTGGGAGGGTCTGTCCTCCCACGCCAGCTCCAGCACACCATCAGGAGGCAACGCCACCACCCAGACTACCTCTCTGAGCGCCAGCCCCGTCAGCAACCTCAGCAGCCCGCGCTATGCTGGATACATCTACGGACCTCCGCAGAGCCTCCCACCAGGACAAATCGCAGGCTTCATGGCAGCACAGATTCCTCTAAACCAGCGTTTTATACCTGTAAATGGATACCCTATCCCAACAGGCTATGCTGCCTTCCCTGCTGCCCATTTCGCTCCAACTCAGGGCCCTCCACAGGTGGTGCAGCACTGCCCTCCTCCGAAGAGCCGGTCGCCCAGCAGCGCCAGCGGCTCAACCAGCACGGGTCATGTGACCAGCATCCCCTCCACAGGCTCCAATCATGACGCCAATACACCTTTGCTTTCTCATTGTGTCACTCTGACACCCATGACAGCAGTGTCAGGTGGCCCAATGGCAGTTTTTGGACATATGACACAGAAGACTATGCAAATAGACCCAAGTCAGGCAGCGCTGCTGGCTGACACTAACAGACTGATGTACAGTGAATCCTTCATCACTGCCGATTTGTGAATAGATGTGTTGAACTGTATATTGGTTTATTGAATTATTGATATTTTAATGATTTTTTTCCCTTGTAAATATGAAATAGCCTGAACAAAATGCGAAAATTTTTATTTTAATGTTGTTTAATAATTGTGTTTTTAAGGAAACTTGTATATTCACAAATGCTCTGTGAAGTTCATGCCAATTTTTCAACTTAGTATGACTCCTTTTTTTTTTTCAACCAGAACTTTAAAATCATGCTCTTTCTCTGTTATTTTTGCCAGAGCTGTGGGTTTATCACCAGACTATTACACTCATCGATGACTTCCTGGAAGGCTTCAGAATGTCTTGGTCTCTGTCCCGTCATTGCATTTTGGACTTATTGAATCAGTTAAATTGCTTTAATATTGCGTTGAAATCCAACCCTATAGCAGATGTTCCCAAATTAAGGGAATAGTTTTGCAAAAATATATCACTGATGCCTTAACATGAAAAAAAAAAATGTGGTAACACTTTCTATGAAGCCTGTATAAGTATAAAGGTATTCTTGAGGCATTATAATTAATGCATAAAAAAGTATAATATGTTGCATCATCTCATAAATAATCATAAAAACAATTATAATAATTACGCATTTGTTGTTATAACTTTTAAGAGTATGATTATTTATAACACACAATGAATACCATTTAAAATCCACTTAATTTATAATGGATTATCTCATATATTGGCATTGTTTATTTAGGATCTGCGCATTATCTTACTACATCTTGTGAGTGGTTGAGGTTTTTTCCTGTGAGGTTAATGTTAAGTTTACTGTGAGCTAGTTTAAGCTCAGTTGCAAAGTAACTTATCAACAGTTGTCTAAAGGGTACCATCAAAATAACCATACTGATATTAAAATAGAAATTCAAAGAAGTTCAAAGCAAATGTGTACACATTCATCTGATCTGATACCTTATTATTAAAAAATAGTAGTAGTAGTAGTAGTATTTATAAGTGGTCTTTATCTGCTTTAAGTGAACTACTTTAGTTTACTTGAAGCAGACCAAGACCACTTTTAAATAATAAGACCACATATAAAGCCTTTTGGATGTTTTCATGAAGACTTTGTATTTGTCATTTTACAGTAAAAACACTAATAAGATGTACTATGTTATTGTGCAGATCTTAAACAGTGGCAGGATATGAGACTTATAATACATTATAACTGTGGGAAATATTATTCACTATAACTTAAGTGAATACAACATGTTCATTGTGTGTTGTAAATCATCATACTCTTAGAAGCTATAACCACAATAAGTAGGTATTATAATACATTAAAACTGATCTTATGATTATTTATGAATTGAAATAACATATTACTATGCATTATTCATTAATTATGAAGAATACCCTTATAATGAATTAAAAATACGGGCTTCATAGAAAAATGTTGCTTTAATTATAGCCACCATATGAGCCTACATCTTATTATAAATGTAGGCATTTGTACATGTGGGAGAGAATGTGTTCTGTGACATTCTTCTGTTACTGTGGAGGCATTCAAGTCATTTCAACACATGAGACACACCAGGGCTTTGTTCGCTGTAAGCCAATGAGCCAGTGACTTCTCAGGCAACATTTTTGTTTCTAAGGTACATCCTGAAACTGATTTCGGCAGGCTTCTGAAGTGGCATAAGGGTCTTATGATCTACAACAAAATAGCGAGAACTTTGGTGTTAACCAAGAAGATATTGACTTTATACCATAGTATTAATTCCTTGCTAGGAATTAAAGTGATAGTTCACCCCCCAAAAAATAATATTTTGTCATCATTTACTTATTTTGTGTTCAGAAGAAGAAAGAAACTCATCCAGGTTTGGAATCACTTGAGGGTGAATAAATTATGACAATTTTTTATTTTGGGGTGAACTATCACTTTACATAAAAAGCTCAAAATTTTGGGCAGAAACCTACATTCATACACAAACTGACTGCTGCCTTTCGGGTGTCATTTTTTTCTTTTCAGTTCAACTGTCATGGAATCGCACACGTAGAATATTGGGATATCATTAGCAGATGAAGAAATCTTAGTTGATAGATGTGACACAATCTTTGGATTCAGATGTGCCTTCTTGCCTTCCTACCTCCGTATGCAGCATATTTCATCTTTCAGACATAGGCCAGATTATTTACATAATTTTTTTTTTTTTTTTTTTTTTTTGCCATTGAACAATATAGCTGAAATCCAGGCAACCAGAAAACATTCACATGATTTCTATGTATATTCTATATGGGCCTTAACCCAGAGCATATATTAATATTTTAAATTGGATAGCAATTTATTTGTCTAAACGAGTCGTCAAATTTTCACATCATTGTTGGCAAAGCATATGTGAAATCTGTAATATAACTGATGCATTTTTTTTTTTTTTACAATAAACTCCTCACTACCTATAGAATGTAATGTCTAAAAATTCCTCTAGAGGTCAGTGTCAGTCTGCGACTCTGAATGAATGAAGTTCTTTATACTTGTCTCATGTTAATACTGAATGTGCCTGCAATTTTCAGCTCTCATTAGATGTTTGTTAACTTTATTCTCTATCTCTCTGAGTTTGTAGCTTGTTTAATCTCTTAAACTTTCACAGAAACAGAGATGAAACAAATCACTTTAGTAAGCAGCTGTGTGCAATGTTCATTCACATTGTGGTTTGTTGCCATGCAACTATTTAATTCAGCAACACCCTTTTCCTGTGTTAAAGACAATCAAAAATGTATCTTTTATGCTGGGCACAGTGTTTGTGGAGACATGATTGCTTGTGACCTATGAGATGTCTTTTGGACAGTCTCATGATGCGTCATGACATTTCATGAACAGCCATTATGCATAAAAACTGATGTGTAGATCAATAGTTTATTTTTCTATGATTTGTAACACAATTTTACATCAATATTGCAGTCTTATTATTGTACATCTGAACATTCAGTGTGTTGACATTATAAAAGCCACTTAAAGAAACAGCTTGGTTCAATGTCATTTCTCTTTCATGTGTTCTGTGATGATCTCATGTCAGTGTACATCATTAACATATCTTTCAAAGGTTTTCTTCATGTTTCATGTATAATATATTAAGTTAACTGCTCTCATATTATATCACATGCCACAAACAGACCTCAAATTAACATTAAATCAATAACATTATTTCAGATATGCCACCAGAAGAGGGCAATGTAGTGTTAGTTTGATTTCAAACATCAAGCTATTCTGCTGATGTGCTCTCTTGACTGTTGGTTTCTTGCCTATTACAGTTTTTCTGAATGCTTAAGCGCTAATCGTGATTCTTGTAGCACAATTTCTAAAACTATTAATACGTATAGCAAAACCACTCACTGAGTTTGCAAAACTAAAAGCACAAACACTGCTTTGCACTCAGTTTGCAATTTTGTAACACACACTTTGCAAAACTGTAGGCACAATTCACTGCAAAACTCTCTTTTTGCAGAACTTTAAACACAACTCACTGCTTACACTCAATTACCAAATTTCCAACACACTCCTAGCAAAATTATACACATGTATGGCTATCATTAACACTATTTTGCCAACTGTCTGGCACACTTTCACATGTGAAAACTGTTTTAGATAATTAGTTCACTTTGCAATCAGCCTAAGAACTATAAATAAGCCACAGGTAAGCTGTCTGTGTGGAGTACAATGGAAGGAGCAGTAAGAGTGAGAAGAGTGAGAATCAGAGGAGGCCGAGAGAGAGGACGTGGAGGTGAAGAAGTGAGAGGGTTAGAGGAAGTTAGAGGAAGAGGACAAGGAGGAGCAAGAAGAGGACGAGGAGGGGAAAGAGGAAGGGTAAGAAGAGTAAGAAATAGAATAACTGATGACATCAGAGCTACAATAGTGGACCATGTCATCAACCATGGGATAACCCTGAGGGAAGCTGGCCAACGGGTTCAGACTAATTTGAGCCGCTACACTGTGGCAAGCATCATTAGGACATTTTGAAATGAGAATCGGTAAGTACTTTGTAGCACTGCCATACTCTAATGAGAAACACAACAGTACCATACATGCAAAAATACTGAAATTGTTACTTTACAGAATTGCTAGACGTCCAGATGTTGGGGGCAGAGGAAGAATGTTCACTCCAGAGCAAGAGACCCATATAGTGAACATGGTGATTGCCAATAATGCAATAAGACTGCACGAAATACAGCAGCGCATAATTGATAATGACACCATCTTTCAAAATATACACAGTGTAAGCATTTCTGCACTAAGTTGTGTACTTGCACGCCACAGAATAAGAATGAAGCAAATTTACAGAGTTCCTTTCGAGAGAAACACAGAACGTGTAAAGCAACAGCGATATGACTATGTGCAGGTAAGCTATAGTGTCATTGGTTCTGAATTTGGAAGTGCATACTGTAGTGCTGTGCATGGGCCTGATGTGTTGCATTTGTTTTGTCTTGTCCACTAGAAGCAGATGCCATGGGACATGAGCTAATTTTTTGTAGATGAGGCTGGTTTTAACCTCAGTAAAACCAGGAGACGTGGCAGGAACATAACTGGACACCGTGCCATCTTCAATGTCCCAGGACAACGTGGTGGTAACATTACCATGTGTGCAGCTATAAGCCAAAATGGTGTTCACCATCATGCAACCATAGGCCCATACAACACTGCACACATTATTGCATTCCTGGAAACCTTACTTGACATGCTCACTGTTCAGAGACCAGAGCATACCCGGATATGTCATCATATGGGAGAATGTTAGTTTCCATAGGGCTGCTTTGGTCCGCAACTGGTTTACAGACCACACATCCTTCATGGCACTCAACCTCCCTTCATACTCTCCATTATTAAATCCCATCGAGGAGTTCTTCTCTGCCTGGCGCTGGAAAGTGTACGACCGTCATCCTCATCAACAGGTAGCCCTTTTACAGGCAATGGAGGAGGCATGTGGAGATATTGACCAGGCATCATGTCAGGCCTGGATACGGCATTCAAGGAGATATTTTCCCCAGTGCCTTGGTGTCACGGTTGGTAAATCGTGATCTCTGGGTTTTGCACTTTGTGGTGAAGTCTGTGTGTTTCGCGTTTGCACTGATTAGTTTGTGGGCGTCTCCGTTAATTGTCATTAGCAGCAGCTGTCACTCATTACACACTCCCTATATATTGGCTTGTCTCACGTCTTATGTTTGTGAGAACTTTGTTTCATGTCTGATCTCTGTCTCTTGCTTCTGTGTTGTTTGCGTTGGATGTCCGTGTCTTCCCCCAGGAACCTCATCCACTCTCCGCACTTCCACAAAGTATCACGACTTACCTTCGGCTCGATTCCCCGCCGTTCCTGTGCCATCCTCTCCTGCTGCCTTCTCACCTTCACCATCCGGATTCCTCACCGCCTCACCGCCGTCTTGGATTGTCGTCTTCCCAGCATCGTGTTGTACCCTTGTTTGTCTGTTTCATATTCATTAAACTGTTTAACTCGCACTTGTTTCCAGCTCCTCCTTCACCCAGTCGTCACAGAACGTTCTCACCATCATGGAAGCAGCGAGCACCAACACTCTAACAGACTTTATGCACCACAGTGTCAAACGCATGGATCAGCAGCAGGAGAGCATCTCTAACACCGGACGCGCTATCCAAGCGCTGGTGACACAGGTGTCCGAGCTCACCCAGCAGATCCATCAGCTCACTTCTCCCACTGCGCCCATCGCACCGCCTGCGCCGCCCGTCCCCCGGGAAACCCCCCAGAACCACTTCCGGTCAGAGCCTACTCCGGTGAGCCAGCATTCTGCAAACCTTTTCTAAATAAATGTTCCATGCACTTTGCCTTGCAGCCCCGCACCTTCGCCACCGACGAATCTAAAGTGGCGTTCACGCTCACTCTACTGTCGGGCAAGGCCGCCCTATGGGGGACGGCGGTGTGGGAAAATCAACATCTGTGTTGCGCCTCGTTCCACTCCCTCTCGGAGGAAATGAGGAGGGAATGAGGAGGGTATTCGATCGAGCCGCGGCCGGCAGGGAAGCCACTTACCAGCTCTCAGACTTACATCAGGGAACCTCTTCGGTCACGGATTACTCCATTCAATTCCGCACCCTGGCAGCCGCGTGCCAGTGGAACGAGGCGGCGCAGTGGCATCGATTCCTGCATGGGCTGGCCGACCGTGTTCAAAAGGAGATCTACCTCCTCGAGCTGCCCCCCACACTCAACGGTCTTATTGACTTAGCCTTACGAGTTGATGCCCGGATTAATCGCCTGGGTCGTCAGACCAGTCCTAAGTGCCATACCATCTCTCCGGACAGGGGGCGCTCGAGTCGAGAGAACGCGGTCGGTCCCGTCGACGACCACAAACCCATGCAGGTGGGTAGAGCACGGCTGTCCCGGAGGGAGAGAGAACGGCGGAGGTCCCAAGGACTATGCCTGTACTGTGGAGGCTCAGGACATACCATCTTCACCTGCCTGGTAAAAGAGCCAGTCCGGTAGTAAACTTGAGGCTACTATCGGGTGGGATCTCCACTGGGAAGTCCTCAACAACATCATCGACTCTCCTTCCGGTGAAACTGCGGTGGGAGAATCACACTCACGACTGTCACGCCCTTCTGGACTCCGGAGCCGAGGGCAATTTCATCGACTCACTCCTTGCACGTCACCTGAACATTCCTGTCCTGCCTGTGTCTCTTCCCATCCATGTCACCGCACTCAACGGCCAGGAACTGCCTCACGTCACACACTACACAGAACCCATCACTCTGCTCACCACTGGCAATCATTGTGAAACCGTATCCTTTTTCCTCATGGACTCCCCTGTAGCTCCCCTTGTGTTAGGTCACCCCTGGTTAATAAAACATAATCCACGAGTGGAGTGGGGTTCAAACACAGTCACATTGTGGAGTGAAAGTTGTCATGAGTCTTGTCTGGTTTCTGCTTGTCCTGTTGTCCCTGTTTCTGTCTTTCAGAAGGAGAACATGGTTTTGCCAAACGTGCCCGCAGAGTATCTGGACCTGAAGGAGGTGTTCAGTAAGTCCCGTGCTGCTTCTCTTCCTCCTTATCGTCCCTACGACTGTGCCATAGATTTAGTGCCAGGTAAGTCTCCGCCTAAAGGCAAGTTATACTCTCTTTCTACTCCTGAGAGGGAGGCCATGGAGAAATACATTTCTGATTCCTTAGCATCTGGGTTCATCCATCCTTCCTCTTCCCCAGCGGGGGTGGGATTATTTTTTGTGGGTAAGAAGGATGGTTCTCTGCGACCTTGTATTGATTACCGAGAGCTGAACAACATTACGATAAAGAACACTTATCCGTTACAACTCATGTCTTCAGCTTTCGAGAGGTTACAGGGAGCATCCGTATTCACAAAATTGGATTTGCGTAATGCTTATCATTTGGTCCGCATCAGGAAGGGGGATGAATGGAAAACCGCCTTTAATACCCCCAGAGGGCACTTTGAATACTTGGTGATGCCGTTCGGGCTCTCCAACTTGCCAGGGATTTTCCAAGCACTCGTTAATGACGTGTTGAGAGATATGGTAGATCAGTTTATATATGTTTACCTGGATGACATACTGATTTTTTTCTTCATCGCGCCAGGAACATGTTCAACACGTCAGACGAGTGCTCCAGAGGTTACTTGAGAATGGGCTTTTTGTCAAGGCGGAGAAATGCGTATTCTATGCACAGTCTGTTCCCTTCCTAGGGTATATCGTCTCGTCCGAGGGAATACGAATGGACCCTGACAAGGTTAAGGCTGTGATAGATTGGCCCTCTCCAGATTCCCGTAAGGCCCTACAGCGGTTTCTGGGGTTCGCCAATTTCTATCGGCATTTCATTCGCAATTTCAGCCAACTAGCCTCACCTCTGACAGCCTTGACCTCTCCCAGTACTCCGTTCAGGTGGTCGGACGCAGCTGAGACTGCGTTCACTAACCTCAAAAGCCGCTTCATTTTGGCTCCCATCCTTGTGGCCCCTAATCCCACACGGCAGTTCGTGGTGGAGGTCGACACATCAGAGGTGGGGGTAGGAGCAGTGTTGTTCCAACGTGCTGTCTTGGACGATAAGGTACATCCTTGCGCGTTTTTTTTCCCATCGATTATCTACTGCTGAACGCAATTATGACATTGGTAACAGAGTTGTTGGCAGTCAAATTAGCTTTAGAGGAGTGGCGTCACTGGCTGGAAGGCTCAGGGGTACCTTTCATTGTTTGGACCGATCATAAGAATTTAGAATACATTAGAACTGCCAAAAGACTCAATTCCAGGCAGGCTCGGTGGGCACTTTTTTTCGGTCGCTTTGATTTTACTTTATCGTACCGCCCGGGTTCCAAAAATGTCAAACCCGATTCTTTATCATGTCTTTTTGATCTCTCTGCCCGCCTGGTGACTCCCGAGTGTTTTTTACCTGAGAAATTAGTGGTCTCAGCACTCGTATGGGAGGTCGAGTCGAAGGTCAAGACGGCCTTACAAGGGGTAGCGCCTCCGCCCGGTTGTCCACCGAACCGTTTATTTGTGCCGGAGGGGTTAAGGTCCGAAGTCCTCCAGTGGGGTCACTGCTCTAACGTGGCTTGTCACCCAGGGATAAGTCGAACTAATGGGTTGGTTAAACAACGATTCTGGTGGCCACATATGGCTCGGGATGTCCGCGATTTTATTTTGGCTTGCTCAGTTTGCACCAGTGGGAAGTCATCTAACCGACCTCCTGATGGGCTCCTTCAACCGCTGTCTGTCCCTTCGAGACCCTGGTCCCACATCGCACTAGATTTTGTTACTGCCCTCCCGCCCTCTAATGGCATGACGGTCGTTTTGACCTTAGTGGACCGGTTCTCGAAGGCGGCACATTTCATTCCCTTGCCCAAATTACCGACAGCCAAGGAAACAGCGGTCACTGTCCTAGATCACATCTTTCGGCTTCATGGCCTCCCGGTAGATGTGGTTTCTGACAGGGGATCTCAATTTATATCCAAATTTTGGAAAGAGTTTTGTAAATTACTAGGAGCGTCAGTTAGCTTGTCTTCGGGTTATCATCCCCAAAGTAACGGACAGCGAGCCAACCAAGATTTAGAGAGGACGTTGCGATGTTTGGTCTCCAAGAATCCTTCTTCCTGGGGTCAACAACTCTCTATGGTGGAGTACACTCACAATTCGTTACCAGAGTCAGCTACGGGCCTGTCTCCGTTCCAGTGCAGCTTAGGTTACCAGCCACCAGTTTTTCCCAGTCTGGAATCTGAAGTCGCGGTCCCCACCGCTCACGCGTTTGTCCAGAGGTGTCACCGCACCTGGACCAGAGCCTGCGAGACTCTGTTCCGGTTGAGGGAGCGCACTAAGGCCAAGGCCGATCGCCACCGGTCAAAGCCTCCCGTTGACGTCGTGGGTCAAAAGGTGTGGCTTTCTACCAGTAACATTCCTCTGCGTTCCGTATCTAATAAATTAGCTCCCAAATTTATTGGCCCATTTACTATCACCAAGATCATTAGTCCGGTGACAGTCTGCCTCAAACTACCTCCAGCGTACAGGAGGATACACCCCACCTTTCATGTGTCCAAAATTAAACCCGTGTTTTATGCACGTATTAATCCGCCTACTCTGGTTCCCCCGCCGCCGCATCTCGTAGATGGGGAACCGACTTATTCAGTTAATCGTATTCTGGACTCGAGACGGAGGGGACGAGGATTCCAGTACCTGGTGGACTGGGAAGGTTACTGTCTGGAGGAGAGGAGTTTGGTACCTGCAAGGGACATATTGGATCCCTTATTGATGATTACAATCAGCAGGTAGGCCCTTCTGGGAACTCCAAGAGGAGTTCTTAGAGTGGGGGGGGTACTGTCACGGTTGGTAAACCGTGATCTCTGGGTTTTGCACTTTGTGGTGAAGTCTGTGTGTTTCGCGTCTGCACTGATTAGTTTGTGGGTGTCTCCGTTAATTGTCATCAGCAGCAGCTGTCACTCATTACACACTCCCTATATATTGGCTTGTCTCACGTCTTGTGTTTGTGAGAACGTTGTTTCATGTCTGATCTCTGTCTCTTGCTTCTGTGTTGTTCGCGTTGGATGTCCGTGTCTTCCCCCGGAACCTCATCCACTCTCCGCACTCCACAAAGCATCACGACTTACCTTCGACTCGATTTCCCGCAGTTCCTGTGCCATCCTCTCCTGCTGCCTTCTCACCGTCACCATCCAGATTCCTCACCGCCGTCTTGGATTGTCGTCTTCCCAGCATCGTGTTGTACCCTTGTTTGGCTGTTTGATATTCACTAAACTGTTTAACTCGCACTTTTTTCCAGCTCCTCCTTCACCCAGTCGTCACACTTGGACTGGAGGATATCGCATGCGATGTGGACGAAATTTTGTGGCCGGACCCAGAAAGACGACATGATGTAGGCTGATTCATCTTTTTTTTTTTTTTTTTTTTGAAATTACTATTTTGTGTTCTGACTTTGTCTTGGTTTTGATGAGTGTGAATAAACACCAATACTTGAAGTTTGGATCCTTGTATGTTTACATGACACTATGACAAAAGTATGACCTCAAATGCACATCTGTACACAGAGAAAGCAAAAGCCAGATGTGTTTTTTATTCATACCATCAGTGTGTAGTTGGCACATTGTGTGCTTAGTAGATGATGGCTTGTGTTTTAATGTTTGATACGAACACACCATTTTTACGAAGGTGTGAAGAGTTAATCTAGCTGTGTTCGCTTTTGCAAGAGAACTACAATGTTTTGATAATTGGGTGAAAGGTTTTCTTATTTGTGTGTAGAGTTTTGCAAAAATAGCCAATAGATACAAAAAATGTGCTTAAGCAATCAGAAAAAACTGTAAATTGTACTGGTTTTGACTATACTTCTGAGGACCAAACGTCCTCCCTTATATTGGGAAATACTCACTAGTTAAAAAGGCTTATAAATCAGCCAAAATATGTTTTTTATTGAAATCTAGTGTTCTGCACTAGTGTTTCTCTCTCTCTCTCTCTCTCTCTCTCTCTCTCTCTCTCTCTCTCTCTCTCTCTCTGTGTGTTCATGTGTGTGTGAACCATCTTTTGGGGACAAATTTGTACCCAGAAGTAAGACAAAATCTTCTAAAACCTCCTTTTGGGGATGTCCTCATTAGTAAAAATGGTAAACAAAGTTAAAATAGTAAACATGCTGAAAGTGTTCAGTTAGGTTTAGAGTGTGGGTGTTAGATTAGAATTAACTTGTTGTATATAAACAAATGCAGAAAAAACATGAAGTCTATGCAATGTGCCCATTTAGCTAGGAAAAAATGCATGTGTGCATGTTTTACATTATAGTACTGCACGCATTTCAAAGGTACGTCAAACAATTTTCCTTGGCACTGGATAAACAAATCTTTTAAAAAGACTAACAAGTCCAGCATGTTTGCCAAAGGAAAAATAAAATAAATGATGTGCGCATGACTCTATGATTACTCCCATAAAGACTGAATCTCAACCAGGAGAAAAAATTCCTGACCTTGAACACAAAACGTTCAGCAATCAGAGGAGAGGGGTTTAATGTTTGGAATGTTTTTGATCAGTTCTGCTCTCTGGTTTCTTATCTGGAATAGGCCCAGCAATGGCCATACAGTCTCTGGCTCTGGAATGCAATGTGAAGGTATAAATCCACACCAATTGTGGATTTATAAAAGAAAAATATAACAATAGGCTCCATATTATACCAAAGGCTTTTGATTAAGAGGATACATAGAAACATGGGGGGGGGGGCATTCACCTTCTTTAAATGGCACATATTTAAACATATTCAATAATACACATAATTAACATTATATGATTACCGTGACTTATGATACAATATGGATTTGCAAATAGTAGGCCTGTGTATATGACAGACAATGGTTGTGATTGGGGCTGGCTTTGAATGAAATAATGGCAGATGGGTTCCATGTGTGCAGTTGATGATGGACGGGGGTGGATCTGGGCATGACAAGAGCCAGTGGATCTCAGGATGGGCGTTCCAAGATGTGGGTGGAGAAAAGGAATGACAAAAGTGGTTCCAATAAAGAAATTATGTATAAATGGCATCTATGGTAATATTAGTCTTTTTCATTCTTATTCCGAGGTCACCACAGCTGATCCAGATCCAGACCAGATGGTGGATCAGCACCTAGAGGCGACCTCAACAGCCCTGAATGTCAGCGGAAACCATGGCAACTATGAGCCCTAGAGACAGATCCCCTGCGAAGATCTTGTAAACTCCAAAAATTCTGGGTTGTTTCAACCCAACTTTTGGCCGAATATGAACTTACCCAACTGCTGGATCAAATTTTGAAATTAAAATTTTATTTTATATCATTTTAACCCAGAAGTTGGGTTAGTCCATATTTGAAACAATCCAGTATTTTTTAGAGTGACGGCAATCACCACAAAACCAGCAGCTTGGAATTAAACCACACCTTGCCACTGTCACCTTTGGCTTGCTTAGTTGGAGACACTTAATTCTGTATATATTGTCGGTTTGATTGCTCAGACACTGATTGAAGAGAACTGAACTGAGCTGGATAATGACATCACTGAATCAACAATTAACTGACCTTAACTAAAAAAACTGACTGTTTACTATTTTCCTCTTGCATTATTGACACACTGTTTTGTTTAACACTCTAAAGCTGCTTTGACACAATCTGTATTGTGTAAAGTGCTATATAAGTAAAGCTGTTTTGACTTGTTAAATATAGTGAAATATATGCCAAGCTAAATAGATGAGTCTTCAGTCTAAACTTTATACTATGACCTTGATGACTGTAAATTGACTTTGCAAAAACAGACTGTTCCTTAGTTGTAACTGCACATGTAAATTTACTTCTTAAGTTAGAACAGTGAGGCATGATAGCAGACATGAATTATGGATTGAGTCCAAGTGAGCTACAAAATAAGATAAGTATATCGATACCTGTCAGGGTTTTGCACTGTCACTTTGTTTTATGTTTGTTTCTTGTGTAGTGTCCCCATACGGAAATGTAATATATGACATATATGTCCCTATTGTCACGTTTATGAACTTTTGGTTTCCTTATTTGGTCATCTTCCTTTTCTTGTTTTAGTTAATTGATTGATCCTCACCTGTCCCCAGTTCCCTCATCACCTGTGTGTTTAAATACCTGGTCTGTTTAGTTCTCCCTTGTCCGTGATTGTCGATGTTGATGTCGATGTATATCGTTGTTGATCGTATCCTAACCTATGTGTCAAAGCTACATCTGTATGTTAATGCTAAATGTAAATCTTGTATATTGTCTGTATTCCCCGTCCTCATCAGTAAACTCCTTATTTTGTTCCAGATCCTCATCTCGCACTTTATTTTACGTTTAGCACTACCTCACCTGTAACAGAATCACGGACCTAAACAGTATAGTTTATTTTTAGCGGCGTTTTTTCTTTCATTTATTTTTTGCCTTTTTTTCCCTCCTCTCCCGGAATGGCCACCCCAGCAGTCCGTCTCCTATGCCTGGAGCAACTGGACCGTTCGCTGGAGGACCACACCAGGGACTTTTTAGATCTGGCGTGCCTTACTCACTTCCCCGACCGCTCGCTCTCTACCTTTTTCTACACCGGCCTGAGTGAGCGGAGTAAGGCACGCCTAACGGTCCCCGAGAGGATTTCGCTGCTTTCGTGGAGTGGGTGCTGGAGAAGAATGGATCTTCGTGGACCATCAGCACCGCCGAAGAGGATATCTCCAGCCCCACTCCCGACCCAGAGACCAGCCAGCCACCATCAGGCCACACGGAGCCAGAGCCCACCGCAGAGCCCGAGCCGATTCAGGACGTCGAGAGCGCGACTGACCAGGTGTGCGAGCCGGCAACACCGTGTATCGTGGGAGTCCTCGTGGAGATCGAGGGCGTGGAGGAACGCCCTGCCCACACTTCCGCGACTGAGGGTGAGCTGTTTTCGGTCTCGGGAAATATCTCCGCTATGAATTTTCTGTTTCTCCGCTGGTTCCGCCCAGCTCTGAATCTTCTGTGTCTCCGCTGGTTCCGCCCAGCTCTGAATCTTCTGTGTCTCCGCTGGTTCCGCCCAGCTCTGAATCTTCTGTGTCTCCTGTGTTCCCTCCCAGCCTCCCTCTCCCACCTCCTCCTAAACCTGCCAGTCCCTCTGCTCCACTTCCGCTGGTTCCGTCCAACCCTGATCCTCCTGTGTTTCCTCCCATCCTTCCTCTCTCTCCTCCTCCTCCTAGACCAGCCCGTTCATCGACCTCATCTCCGCTGGTGCCAGTCAGTCCCGCAGCTCACCCTCAGTCTGCGCCATCTGGGCGCGATGGTTCGCCGCTGGACTGCCAGTCTCCAGCTCCGCCTTGGCATGTTAAGGCCCTGTCTCCGCCCCCAGCCTCCGAGCCCTGGACTCCTCCTCGGTCCTTCGACCCAGCGGCTCCGCCTTGGCTCCTAGCTCCCTCGTCTCCACCGTGGCTTGTCATCCCACCTGCTCGACCGGGCTCCCTCGTCCCTCCGGCTCCACCTTGGTCAGTCGTCGACCATCCGCCGCCTCGGGACTCCACTCCTCTGGTTCCACCTCGTCACTCCATCCCTCCGGCTCTGTCAGGCTCCTCCTTCCCTCTGGTTCCACCGTCATCCTCCGTCACTCCTGCTCCACAGCGGTCTTCCAGGACCCCGCCTTGGTCGCCAGAGCCTTCTGCTCCACCTAGGCCCTCCGGATCCTCGACGTCACCCTGGCTCTGCGGCTGTGCTGCTCCATCTTGGGCTCCACACCCACCGGTGCAGTCTCCTCCTGTCGGCCCCCTGGTGTCGTCGGCCGCTTCTCCACCGTGGCTCCTCCCGCCGTCGACTCCACCGTGGATCTCCGTCCTGGCTGGTCTCTGGTGGACCATCTGGCTCCTCCTGCTCCGGGCTCCTCCCTCCATCCACTCCGCCCTGGTCCCTACCTCCATGCTCCCTCGTCACCTGCTCCTGGCCTACTCCTCGCCCGCCTCCAGAACCCCCACCCTCCCTCCGCTGGTATTCCTCTTGCGGTGCGAGGACGCACCTTTCCGGGAGGGGGCGAACTGTCACGTTTATGAACTTTTGGTTTCCTTATTTGGTCATCTTCCTTTTCTTGTTTTAGTTAATTGATTGATCATCACCTGTCCCCAGTTCCCTCATCACCTGTGTGTTTAAATACCTGGTCTGTTTAGTTCTCCCTTGTCCGTGATTGTCGATGTATATCGTTGTTGATCGTATCCTAACCTATGTGTCAAAGCTACATCTGTATGTTAATGCTAAATGTAAATCTTGTATATTGTCTGTATTCCCCGTCCTCATCAGTAAATTCCTTATTTTGTTCCAGATCCTCATCTCGCACTTTATTTTACGTTTAGCACTACCTCACCTGTAACACCTATATCGCTAATGAAGCCATCATATATGCTAAATATAAGACAATATATTGCTATCACATATATACAGATCTCTAGATATATGTTGATATAGGTTTATAACATATATAAATTTGGCATATTAAATTAGTATATTGACATATATTAATATGATGTATATGATTATTATTTATATAATACTGTATGTTTTGACCATATATGTAACGGATATGTTTAATTTATATATGCCAAACTATTCAAACAACATACATTTCACATGCCTATGGTTTCCTTATTCATGCGTTTTCCTTATTTGAACAGTTTGAACTTTTATCAAGTCTACACATCCACATTTCATTTCTATCCAATTTTACCTCTTCTCAACCGGCTCATAAAAAAACAAATACTACAGAAATTCTATTTGAAAACATACATTTTATTTTTTTCATCAATAGCCATATATCAATATCTATATGTAAGAAAGTACATACATGCACTACATATGCAGATGCATACAGAATAATATACATTTGTGTTTGTCTTCAAAAATCTAGGGGTTCTTAATTTAAATGCATTCCTCTAACTTATGCAGCTATGTAAACCTGGGTTCTCCACTAGAATTCAAAGAAATTAAACTTTTGGTGCTTTCAACAAAGTTTGGCAGAGCTGCAAAAACTGATGTCACTGATGCCAGACATAAAAAAAAATAAACAGTTACTTCATAATAGTTAAGAAAAGTCATAATGTAATCACATCTGTGCTGTTCTAAAGGCATGTGCCCATCTTGACTTCTGAGAAACACTGCCACTTTGAGGGGCTCTTTTTATACCCAATCAACTAGGGGTGGCTAAAAAAGTTGTGTGTTCAGTAGTTTTCTAATTTTGCACAGCTTAACAATTTTTCTTTTTTAAATTAAAAATGTTTTAATAAAATGTTAATGTTTTACCTCTTTTACTGTATTACTTATTTTTTGATAACTGCACCGTTTAACATTTAAGGCTTAGGCATGTCATGTTCATTGCATTACATGTTTGTAAGTACATATCCATATATTTAAAAATATGTACGAAATTAATGAAACATTTGTTTAGTTTATATCATGCATTAATTCAAGATATTTTGCAAGTAATATACATATTATAAGAACATATCATTTAAAATATGTGCACACAATGTTTTTACATGTAATTTATATATTGCATATACATTAATCAAAATTATATTATATATATATTTCATTTTAAATGTAAAATATATACTAAGCCTATATAAAAACATATAAGGGACATATATATGTAACATATATGTAAGCAATATGCTATGCATATATGTTTAGTTTGTATTTTGAACATATATACAAAGAAATATATTTCATGTATATTGAAAATTATATATGTGACATATATTTAAAAAACACTATTATACATTATACATAAAATATATGGGCTACTTTTATATGTCAATATATGAAATTGTTCTATTTTCTAATAGGTTTTATATATGGGCAGATATATATGTACATATATGTTTTCCCTTTCTATGTGGATATATTTAATATATGTATATTTTATATGTGTACATATATTACATTTCCGTATGGGTCAGCACATCGCCTTGTTAGTTATTTTCTCGGCCGTGTGCTCCTTTAGCCCCTCCTCCTTGTTTCCTCTTTACCACACCCTCTTTTTAGCCTAGTTGGTCTAATTGTGCTCACCTGTCCCTCATGTATTTTCCTCCTTATTTATAGTGCACCTTACCCTTTTGTGTTTGCTGGTCTATTGTCATCCTCACCCCCTCTGGATGTGGATGTGGATGTGGATGTGGATGTGGATGTGGATGTGGATGTGGATGTGGATGTGGATGTGGATGTGGATGTGGATGTGGATGTGGATGTGGATGTGGATGTGGATGTGGATGTGGATGTGTCTCCCTGTCTGGTTGGTCTTGTACCCTTGTTTTGTCTAGCCCTTGTGATTCTATGTTCTTGTCTTGCTCCTTGTTTTAGTAATTTGTTTGTTCTTGCCCTTTGCTTTCATTTGTAATATTAATTTAGTTTTCTAGTCTTGATTCTTGGTTTTGTTTGATCATTCTCTTAAATTGGTTAAATTGGCAATTTATTTTGTTACTTTTATTAGTTCATTGTTTTTTATTCTTTTGTCTTGGATTTAACTTGTGTTTTTTGTGGAGCTCTGTCCTGTCTAGTCTTGTGTTCGAGTTCCTGACCTGTCCCCATGTGTCCTGCCCTGGTTCTACCAGCCTGGCATCTGGTCTGTCTCCAGGGTCAGTGGCCAACAAGTTTCTGAGCTCTGCTCTATGGTGCCTTGTGTGGCCTTCTCTATCAGCCTGGTCTTGCTGCCCCCTCTCTTGCCCAAGTATTCTGCCAGTTGTTTCCTGAAGCCTTCCGAGTGGCCTTCCCTAGCTGTTCTGTTCATTGTGTTCCTGTTGTGCATTTCACTACCTCTTGTATCAGTCTGTCTTGTCAATAAAACCTTGTTATCTCACTGCAATTGGGTCCTCCTTCCTAGATCCCTGACAGATACCCATCCTATATTGTTTAGGATTAACTTAATGTATTCATAATGATAAATTATTCAACTTTACCTTTTTATCTAATAATGCCAATAATTAAAATGCTTGATGGAAAACTGTAACATGAAATGTTAGGATTTTTTTTTTTTTTAAGCTGTTACACTATGAATAATGCGATTTATACAATTGTAATTTTATTTAAATGTTCAACATAAATCAACAAATTCTTGAAGTCTTCTAAAATGTGCCAATATTGTGAGTTCTAGACTAAAAGACGTTAACTTGTTTAAGGCTGGAATACACTACACAACTTTTGTAGAGAACTTTGTCACCTCACAACTCCCAACATCTTTTGATTTGTCATGCATCTCCTTGAAACGAGGTGAACAATTCCGTATGAGCTTGTTTTTGGAACGACTTAAAGTCTGGTAGTGTGCAATCTTTAGTCATTTTGTGCATGATGCCCAGTTTTCCTTTGTAACCATTTACAAAGTCAACAAGTGTATGTCTAGTGGTTTTAAATCTGCTCAGTTTTAAAGAAATTGCTCTGTAAAATATGTCATGTAATGTATTCCAGCATTTAGCTGAGATATCCTTCTTGACATGGTACACCATAGTGGTTTTTATTATCCTGACAAAACATTTACTACTTTTTGAGTTAGTATGGTACCATTTAAATTTAACCATTTCAAATTGCTATGGTCCTGTTTGTTTTCTATCACAGTGCAAGACTGCGATTGCATCGACAGAACTTTTTTTGGAGGCTAAGATTCATCACGAAGGTGATTCATTTGAAGTCGATGAGCTTGTCACACTAAACAAAGACTGACAGTTTTGGGATTTGATGAAATTGTCAAAATTGTCTCAAAATTGCACAGAAAATGCAAAATTCTTCAATGATGTGAAGTCCGGTACAAAAGACACAAAGTAAATTTGGGGACATAATCAAAGAGCATCTGAATGCTGATGTACTCTTGTAGCAGTATAAAAGGCAGAGTGATGTGAGAGAGAGAATGAGATGCTGGTGTAAAGTTACTGTGTTTTTTTTTTCTTCCTGGGCCCTCACTCTTATCTATTCCCATCATCTCTTCCTGGCTCGCATTCTCTCTCCCTCTTTGCGCAGACAAATCCTCAATTGTCAGGGAATGTGTGAACTGTTGTTTCAGAGCAGGCGACAGCTGATTGACCCCTGGACAAAGGAGTTCACTGTCCGGAGCGTGGTGCTCTGATCTTAAGCAGTACAGATGAACAGAAGGTCTTCTGATTTCCTCAAGTAGCCAATCTTCTTTATTAAGACCTCAGGGTATGTGTGTAACCATTATTACTGTGACTCCATAAGCTAAACAACAGCTATTAACTTACATTTATGTAAACATGCTTGATCTACATTTAGAAAAGTACTGTTGGATGTTTTAATTTATGTTTCGATCACATTTTGAATTAATAATCATGATTTAATAATCAAGCATTTTTTAGCATCACAAGTTACCACTGTAGTCCTTGTTAGCCACTTGTTGCATTTACATTTATGCATTTTGCAGAAACTTTTATCCAAAATAACATACAATGCATTTACAGTATATAAGTAATGCATTCCCTGGGAATCATATGATCATGGTGTTGCTAGCAACATACTCTACTGTTTGAGCTAGAGGAATTGTCAGCAGCTACCTTTTTCAAACACATGAAAACTTATGTATATTAATATATATATATATATATATATATATAAAACACGTACTGTATCTTATATCATAGAATAAAACCTGAAAATGAGTTTGTGCTAACCACAGACCTTATTTAAGGCATTTAATCAAAAACACTGTGTGCAAAAATGGAACCGTAAGTGAAATGAAGTATGAAGTATTTTGTTTTATAAATATCACAAAACCTGTTTCCTCGTGGTTTTGACATGTTTTTGGCACTATTTTTTTCAGAACTGCTATGATAATGTACATTTAAGACAGACTTGTATAAGCTCATTTAAATATTTTAATCTGTAAATTATTCATATCTTTACTATTTAATCATTTTCGTTCACAGAGATGTATGCTATTTGCAAATGTAATAATAAGGGAGCTGTCTATCAAGGTTGACAGGTATTTTGAAGTTTGAAGTTTATTATTATATTATATTATATTATATTATATTATATTATATTATATTATATTATATTATATTATATTATATTATATTATATTATATTATATTATATTATATTATATTATATTATATTATATTATATTATATTATATTCTTTGGTAAAATTCCCAAAAAAAAATTATATTCTTATAAAATGCTGTAAGGCGATATGGCTGACCTTGGAACCGCATATTAACAAGCTTGCAAAGATAACGTAGTCAATGTTTCACCTGAACAGATTTAGATGGATCTGTGGTTTTCCATTACAGACAACCAAAACAGGTATTGCAGGAGAGGTTATCCTTCGACATTTGTGCTTTCCAAAGCTTTAGCGATCACTGTACAGCTTGGATTACTGCAGTTTGGCAGCACAATGAAGAAAGAAGGTATAATGAGAAGAGCTGTTTTATCTGGGAGAAACAGGCTGAAGAAAAGTCATAGCTAATGAGGGTGTTTTTTTTCTCGTCTCATTAACGACCAATTTCTTTAGCTAGCAATACTTGTGATGAAGACTGTTTAATGATAAAATGAACTCTGCATATATATCCATCATCAGTCCATCCATCCTCCCAGTCTTCTTGAGGAGAAAATCAACATAATGCTCTTTAATGTCTTCCATGTGCTTTTGGGGTTCATCAGTAATCCGGAATACACTCACTCACCCTTTCTGTTCATTTTTCTTTTTTTTTCTTTTTTATTTCTATCATGTTCTGTGTTCTTACCGTCGCTGCCAGTTTCCTTCTCTCTCCTTCTCTCCCCCGTTTCCCCCCTCGCTTTCTGTTTCTCCTATATTTGCAAGTATGTTTCCACTCAGCCCAAAATTCTTTCCAATTCTAAGGCCTCTTCCCCCAGGCTAAAAGGAGGGGCCAGATCTAGGGCCAGTTTTCATGACCTGGATCAGTGTGTTTCTGCATACTCTCCTTTTTTTTTTTTTTTTTTTTTTTACAGAAGAATCCATATAATATTACATAACAAAATCAGTTACAGGCTCAGAAGTTGTTCCCACCTGTATAGCAGTGAGCTATTAGGTCTGTGTTTGGGTCTGTTGTTTGAGTAATTTTTTTCCGACTGCTGTTTCTTCATTCAGATTTTGTGTACAAGTCTTTTATAGATTTGGTTCACTGCAGTCTGCCCAGTGCAAAAAGCCAAAGCCTCCATGAAAGCCTCCTATATGGGGCTGGTTTTTACGTTAGCTTTAAATTACTGTCATGGAGAAAATGTTCCACCTTTAAGATTTCCAGGACACCTGTAGAGAAGGGCCTGTTTTCTATTACATGAATATGACTTGAATCTTCAAATGTGTTCTGTGTTTTTCAGTTGCAGTTTACTGGATGTGACTGCAGATTTTGTGCTCCATAATTTCTGATATTTTAAGACAGAAATATTAGCCAGTGCAAATCTTTATAATTGGAGATCTTCACATGTTGAACACACTTTGCTAAGAGCACTGACTCTAATGACAGAGCACCACTATTAAAAAAATGAACTTCTGAGTTCTCGTAATAGATGTGCTACACCAAGACCTTAAATATAAGAACTTCATACATTAAATTCTGCCATTAACTATCTCTCATGTTGCTTAAAACCTGTATGACTGGCTTTCTTCTGTAAAAACAAAAGGAAGCAGAATGTTAATTCTGCGATTTTTAGTACAATGAAAATAATTGGTGACCATCACTCCAGAAAATAATTAAAAGCACCATAAACTTTATCCATAAGACTCATGAAACTAAGGCTGGCCACACGCTTGAAGAATTTAAGGCTGATTTTAAGCTTAATTTGCACTCTTGAACGATCTGGGGGTGTGGCCCGATCCAAGACTTGTCACAAATTATATTTTTTACAAAAAACCCTCTATTGTATGGTACAGTAGAGTACTGAGAAAGAACATCACCCATAATCTTTTTTTTTGTATATTGTTTTTCACTGTACAACAGAACACATGCCAGGAGAGCCAACTGACAACATCGAAAATGTGTGAAATCGTTCCTACAGTCAACAGGTTTGTGGTCTTGTGGTCTGATCGAATCATCAAGTGTGCACATTCAGAGGATTTTAAGGCAAAAAAATGGGTTGAAAGTTTCTTCATGTCTGGGGTATTCCATGGTTTTACAATCGGTTAAGATTTGAAAATCATCTAGTGTGTACCAGGCCTGGTATAATATGATAAGTATTCTGAAATAATATGATAGATGAATGTGAGAAAAATACTACATTTATGTTGTTATATGCTGATTATCTTCTCCATCAAATCTTCGAAATCTCATTCAGTGATTCTAAATTGCATTAAATCTCATAACTCTTGTAACTGTTAAAGATGTGCCAAATTTGATTATGCCCATATTCAGTTTCAAGAATAGGATCTGAGAGATAGTGTGGCCTACAAAAAAAGGAAAATAATTTGTGTTTTCGAAAACATGAGTGTAAGTAATAATGTTTTAGGTGAACTGCCCCTTTACGGTTCAGGTAACTTTACTTTATAAATCATCTAAGAATTATTTTGGTGCAGTTCTCATTTCCATGGTAGCATGGGCCTCTTTTGATTGGTGGAGCTGTCACTTCAGGATTATGAGTAGTGTTATGGATATCAAAGACAATTAGTTTAAAATTACTTTAAAATCACTCTGACTTGTAGCTTTTATGGAAGCATATATATCATCACTTAATAATCTCAGAGCTCATGGAACATCTATTTTGAAAGGTTTATACATTATCTCAAATAAATTTCACTATGGAGAAAATGAAAGAAGTACTCATTTTTACTGCACCCTGTGGAGACTGATTTCATTGCTATATTCTCACAACAGCATATTTACAGTTGAAATTCATAAGACCATCATCTTCGTCATTTTGGATTTACTATCATAATTTAGCAATGTTTTCATGCTAAAGTCCTGCTTAAACCAAATGTCTAATAGAAATGCCTTTGCAATAGCTGTTTCGCATGTGCTTGCTAATGTCTCAGTCCTCAGCACATCCAGAAATAGAAAATAGCTTCATCTGGGAATCGGCTTAGTCCTCAAAGCTCACTATACTGCTCTGATGTTGAAATAGTTTGGGGAGGGGTTTTTTTTTGGGGGGGGGGGGGGGGGGGGGGGGTGCAGAACCAGATTCAGTTGTCTGTAAAAAGCCAGGAATAAGGTTGTCATAGCAACATGAGGAGGTTTAAACTCCCCCGAAATCCCCCTTTAAACCGACATTAAAAAGAGTATAAAAAATAATACAGTCATGGTACCATTTATTTTTGGGTGCAGAACTCTCTTGAATGGCTTTGTCCTTTTTGTTCGGCTGTTCGGCTCAGCAAGAGTTCAGGCTATGAGAGTGTTTTAATGATGCCTGCTTGAATCACACCTATCTGCTCATTATTTAGGCCTAGTTTTGCAGCTGGTTTAAATTAAAAACTGATAGTGGCTACTCCCAGACTTCCTTCTTTGAGGTGAGGTCCATGGTTCCTCTAAGACTAACACTGCATCCAAAATCACCTGTCTGAGTATACCATATTTGTATAAGAACTTACTTTGTAAACCATAAAAACGTATGTTCTAGATTCTATATGAATGTGTGTAGTATGGATCACATTGTCATGTGACCAGTGTCCATTGTGTCACTTCACTGCCATCCAGAACTCCTCTCATGTGGACTCATTGGATAGTTAAGTGTCTATTGGATTTGCACTTTGGAATCTCAACATAAATAGTAGGTCATCCGTATAAATTTGCCTGCTGTTTTATGGTTACTATGAATTCTGACTTACTAATCTATTCACATAGTCATTTTTACCTACTATATAACAAAGACAATGGACATTGTATTGGTTCCATTGTGTAGTATAGCCCCACCCACTGTGAAATCTCATTGGTCCAAACTCCTGCTTACATAACTGCACATTAAATATTAAATGTCTTTCGACTAGCTGTGAATTTGCCACAGACAAACTAATTGTTGCTGGAAACTTGTTACATTGTGCTCGGTGTCATTAAAAGACTGAACATTAGAGTATTATTACGTACTGCTAAAATGCACTTTCCTTAAATGCTGTTTCTTGTTTCATCTTGTTTCTTGCAAGTTCCTTTGTAAGTCTTCAGATCTTCTCAGAGAGAGAAGAGTGATCACCAATGGGCCACTGAACCCCATGTGAAGAGGACCTGTTTCAAGAAAAGGTCATGTAAAGGAATGTGGCCCCTTGTGGGGTCAGAGTTTAAAAGTCGGGGTCGGCCTTCATTCTTTTAATGGTGCAGTCCATTAGTTTACACTGTTCTATGTGCAGGGCAGAACTAAAAACAACCCGACACATTCATTCTCTTTGTCTTCTGCTGCTCAGTGGGAACCAAAACAAGAGACTAGTTTAAATTAACAAACAGTATTCTTCAATCTTTTGAAATCTGTAGAGAACCACTAATTTAGAACACAGTTAGAACAGTTGTCTTTGTTTATGCCAGTCTATTAAATCCTTTATATTGTATTCAAAGAGCAGCAGAAGTCTGCAAAATCATGCATGTTCTTGCTCTCCGTTTATCACTTCAGACCAGGTGGCTTTGTGGAACTGCAGACAAATTAGAATTATGTAAATAAAATAATCCACTGAGTCAAATTCTGAGCCACTAACTACTAATCACTATGATTCTTATGTAATTATGTTTTGCTACAGGTGAATGACATAGCAGGCAAGGAAACATGTAGATTTCAATATAATGATTTTAATGTATCTTAATGTGATCTAACTTTGTTTTGTTTTATGTTGTTTTTAGTTGTTTTAATGTTATATTTGTGTAAAATATTTGTCATATCAATAAAGCACATTCAAATTAAATAAAACATTTTTTAAAATAAAAACAGAGAGAGGTTCTTGTTATTGCATGAAGATCCAAAGTCTATATTTTCAACTTTAAAATACAGACCACTATGCTGCAGCTTTTTGTTACTGCTAATGAGACTGAAATCACTCCCGCTGTTTAATGAGGCTAGAAAAATACCATACTTGAGCACGTTCCTCCGCCTAACCCTGGCCACACACTAAATTACAGCTTGGGCTTCTGCGTGTATGTGTATGGACTTAGCAAGATGATAAACTACCACAGACATTTAACTCACCACCTCTAAAGAAGAGCACAGCAGCATATGTATGGTATGTAAATATACCACGTATTTACAACATATGCAGTGCTGATACATTATTCCAAACTATCAGGCATGTTAGCTACGGTCATGAAATTTTCAAATGAAACAGTCGAAATGCAAAGCATGTAGCTCATCTATTCCAGTTTCTGTGCTCTGCAGGCATCGACAGCAGCAGGAGGAGAAACTGCGGGCTGTGGTGATGCTCCTTTCATCTCCTCTGGCTGTGAATCAAGCAGTGTGTGCTGCCCCCACCCGCACTCACTCCACCTCTCCCCGCTTCTCTTCATCCTCCACGCAGGCACTGATGCAGCATCCCAGCAGATTTCATTCACCATCAGCATATACCCAGTTTTTAACCCTCATGTTTGTTGAGATCGACTTGACTGTTTTTTTTTTTTTTATTGTATATTTATTTATTTATTGTTTATGTTTAAGGTCCTATAGCCAAATCCACATTTAAACATTACTTTTTTTTACATTTATACATATTAATATATAAATATATAGATTAATATAATTAATAAATATAATGAATGTATACTGTTTCTCGTTGTATATATATATATATACATTTGAATGATATGTATTGTATCAATATATACAATTATAGATGAATGTTACATTTGTTAATATGTTTACATTTATGTATATTATAAATAATTTATATACAGTAATAATAATTGATATTTATAATATAGACAAAAGACAAAGTAAATTAAATTTACACTGATCTTAAAATTCAAAAGTTTTTTTTTTACCTCCAGTAAATGCATTAATGCATCGTTTTTCCTTCTGAGCATAAGTGACTCTTTGAACCTTTTGTAATAGTTACAATCCCTTAATTGTCCTCATTGTGAAAAGATGGACATCATGATGTTACTGTTGGAAAGCTTTCAAATGCGCAAAAGATGATGGAAAACAAAAGAATTTGTTGGAACTTAAAGGTTTGTTCAGAAGAACAGAGGGCAGTTTAACCATTCAGGACAAACAAGGGACTCATGAACTAGTACAACTATCATTAAAAAAAAACGTTTTTTAAAAGTCATATTTAGACACATACTTGTCGAGATTAAAGAGGACAGCTTTTAATTGGACTCAGCTGGAGGCCTTTTTAGATTGCAATTGTAGCACCCTGCTAAAATTATATATTGTTTATTTTGTGTTCTGTTAATAAGTATATCTTGAAATATGGGCCAGTTCAATTGCCCTGTTGTGTAATACATTTTTGTGTGTTAATTCAGTTATAAATAGAGGTGTTAAAATATTATTTTTCTTTTGTGAGTAACCTTTGAACCCTCTGTCACTTTATTTCTTATTGGATGGCCAGGTGTCAGTTTCATTAGTTATCCAATCAGTTCCATCCATAGAGCAGTGTAACAGCCTACCGGATTGTTGAGGGGGCGGGACTAAAAACAGAGCGGGGAAAAGTACGAGAAAGAAAGCCAGAGAGATCAATACGATCTAGCTGTAAGTTCTGTGTGATTCATACAATTGCTGTTCATCGATGTTGAGAACCAGTGGGGTATTCTTAACTGTCATTCCATTTGAACATGAGAACATTTTGAAAGGTTAACTCACCAAGTTCTGAAGAAACTATATAAATACATTTTGAGTTTAACTTTAAATCTTTGTGGTCTGATATTTAAGTGTGTGTGAGTGAAATGTGATTTGTGTGATTTCAGTTTATTTATGTTTTTTTGCAAATAAGGGTTATAGTGGCTAAGTTAAATATATATGTGTATGGGAGTTTATGCTCACAGTGAAAACAAACGAACACAGTATAGCCTAGCTTTATTTCAGCTAACCAGGCCTCTCTACACTTTAGTCAGCGTTTCATGCCCGAGGTTTAGTTGTTATATGTAAATCCTGATTTTAAATTCTAGTAACCTCTCACCAATTCGTTTCCCCGTGCACATGATAAATCCTAAAAAAAATGGAATTGTGAGAAGGGTTACACAATTAAAGGGTTTCTTAATTCAGGGCAATTAATCTAAGAGTGGGGTGTATAATAAATCACTAAATACAAAGATACAAAAGAGACCAGACGAAACTGAACACATGAAACCAATTTTACAGTGTTGGGTTTTGTTAAGCACAAGCAAAAAGCCCCTGATGTTTTGCCAAAAGCCCCTGATCTTTTTGAAGATGGACCATTCACCCCACAAATAAAATATGTATTACATGTTTTATGAATTTTAATTTGTTCTCCAAGTACTAGAAATCCATTTTTCCACGAGGAGAAGCAATCTGCACTGCAGGCTTATCTCTTCCAACTGTTGCAACATCTCTGGAGGTGACCAAACTGTCCTCAGGTAATTCAAAAAGAACTTGTTGGTCACCATGCTTTATACATTAATAAAGACACATAAAGCTAATTGTCTTTTCATGCATTTTTCCATACATACATTATATTCAACTGTCTCTAGAAGTAAATATATGAATGAATTGCAAATCACACACAGCTGGCTGAGGCTGATATTATCCATCCCTTAAATTCCAGCTGAGTTTGCAAGGTTTTCCAAATCACACCATGCTTATATAAAGCAAACTGTCAAATAGTTATTAACACCTAATTAATCCTCACTCTCTCTTTCATTCAAATTAATGACTAAAATATCAAAACGTTTTTAAAAGATTGTAATGACCCTACTTCATATTCATTCTAGAGAAAAGTGAGGTTTTAGACATGATTCCTATCATTATTTTGAGAGAAATGATAATAAGAAACCTGCGGGCTGCCTTCGTTTAGCAGAACCAATGCATCCTCAGTTGCCCAAAATGAATGTGTTCTGCTTTAAACGGCCCTCAACCACAGGTCAGACCACATTATTATGCATCTTAGCTTTAAATTGCATAAAAATATAGTGTTTCACAAGTCCAGTACACATAGAAAATCACTAAAAGTACAAAACCATTCATCCCTAACACTTTGAGTTCACCTCACCATTCTCAATATAGGCTTTCTTACCACACATTTCAGCTGACATATTTGCCATTTAACTTATTGGAGTAGCCAGTGCTTTTCTGAGGTTGGCACATGCATCTCAGTAATGCCCCCACAAACCACACATGCTCCTGTCATGCTATGACTGAGGCGTTGCATTTTTGCAAAACATAAAAAAGTTTTGCAGTAACATGCAGATTCCTAAGCAAATAAATGTTTAAGAGATTTAGGCCACATCTTGAATTCTTGATTAACCCTCATGCTAACTCAGGTCTGAAAAACCTCAAACCCCTTTTGATAGCTCACCTGTATTTATTTAAAAACTGAAAAGACTGCTACATCAAAAAATAAAAAAAATAATAATAATTTCAATATGCTGTTCTCAGAGTAATATACAACTGAGTCAGATAAAAAAAAACAGGATTCAGGACACAAAATACCCAAATATTTCATTAATTCATTCATTTTATTTAGATATTAAGATTCATTTTATAATATTGTATTTTGCCAATGCCAACTGCAGAAATTGTTTACAATGTGTTATAGCAGAATTTTGTGTTATTATTTACAGCTACTTTTATATTTGCTGGTGATTTGATTTTATATGTAAGCCTTACTCGTTTAGATTAAGAAACTATTTCAACAGATGATGTGCTGTGTTTTTAGAAGAAAAATAAAGGTTAAAAAAATGCTTCTGAAAATCAATTATATGGTCCAAATATTGACCCTACATCACTGACACACAATGTAGCAGTAGACATGTTTCAGTCATTTATTTGAATTTGTTTAGCTATTGTTTTATTTAAAAAAAAAAATTCTACAGGATGTTGTTAATATCAGATTGACCCCAAACACAAATGTTATTACTTTTCTACTATCTTCCATTAAGTAGGCCTAACATAAAAGTCACCTTTTTGAACAGTCTCTGCTAAAGCCTTAAACAGATGTGCCTACTTAGTTTTAACTGGGTACATTACAATATTTAAGGCAAAATAGGAGGTTTTTAATTTTGAAAATACTTCAGAAGAATTTTGGGACCCTAAACAGCAAGGAACATACAGGATTAAATCCAAATCCAGCTGCTCTTCAGAATCCATGACGTTGTTTGGATGGCGCGCCTCCTGCTTTTCACTCCTATTGTGATGCTCCGGCTCACACACACACACACACACGCTCGCACACTCATTCACTTTAACCTGCGCCAACAGCCAAATAAACTAATGCTGTCCTCTTTACCAGCGTTTGAGTTCTTGAAATTATGCCTCGTTGCGATTTAGTAACCCCGCTGGAGTTCGGAAAGTGGGAGAAGTGAAAAGGGAAAGTTGGGAAGTGATCGGTGAAGTTTTTCGCTGTTCCCGTGCAGGAGCGCATCGAGCCGTAATGGCGAGTCGTGCGCGGACCGGTTCTCGATTCTCTCTCGCGGCGTGGAGCACACATTCCCGATCACACTGGAATAACCTGGAGATTTCAAAGTGGAGCCTAGTCGCCCTGTTGCTGGTTGTTTGTGGTGGATTTTGTGGTGCGGATAGTGAGTTCTCGATTCTGGAAGAGGCTCAGATTTTGGCAGTGCAGATGAAGAAGCTGTCTACTCAGGAGCTGGGTGTTCTCACCATGCAGGTAATAAAACACACTTAAAACTTCAGCGTGTCTTTAAATGCACTTTTCTAATTCTAATTTCTAATCTATGATGTTATTTTTAGATAGTTTGGTTTTCTCTATTAATCTTAAATAACTTTGGAAGTATGACATATTGTGCACGTCACTTAGGATAGATGCAAGTCCTATCATATACTACTATGCATTTCTGTTAATTATCCCTTAATACTTATTTTGCATGGTTTGCGCTGTTTATCAAACATAAAGGCGGTTCACTGCAGTTATTTGGACTTTTAAAAACATGTTGACGTAATGACAGCCTTTACAAGTGTTTGTTTATTGATTGACTGTTTCCAGTCATGCTTGAGTGCATTCATTCATGTAAAGGCTTTATGTGATATGAATGAACAGATTTGAAAATGCAGTTTGAAAGATTTGTTTACTTTTCTCCGTGTTCATTTCCCCCCTCATCAGAAACATCTGCAGTTTTACTTAAGTTCCTCCAATGTATGATCATACCTGCATTTTAAAAATAGACAATGCGCAGCCTACATTTATTGCTCCAATTTGTTATTAGTGTAGAAAAGTCAGATTAAAAATGTAAGGGTATATCTTATTTACAACTATAGCTTTCTTATATTAATCTGGGGTATTGTGTTATTTGGTTCATTTGATAAGCAAATAATGTTTATAAATATATTTTTAAATATATATTTTATAAATATCTAACCGTGTGTTTTTGTAAAGAAAGACCATTAAAATGCACTGGCGCGACCAGATTCAGACAGATCATGTATACACGTATATACGTATGTGTGTGTGAAATTCATGCCAATTTCACATTAATTTGATGTTTTATGCTCCAACCCTCCATCGTAAAGTTTCAAGATCGACATACGGATATTATAAGGCGTAAACATCTTCCTTTGGCCCTTCTTATTAATTACGAATACAATTAGAAGTGGTTTTCGCAACAAATGGTAAAATTTTTTCGTTGCGCCGTGATGTGTTGGTGTGGATGCGCGGACTTCAGAGGGAGCTTGCACACTGCACAGAGGTGGGCAGTAAGGGGCCAGACCCAAATGGCCTTTCATCTGTGCCACACTATACTGCTGTCCTAGCTCCTCCTTTTTTCTTTGTCACACTAAGATGTTAATAATCTCTCTCTCTCTCTCTCTCTCTCTCTCTCTCTCTCTCTCTCTCTCTCTCTGTCTGTCTGTCTGTCTCTCTCTGTGCCCCCCCCCCATAATTGGTTGTTAATCAAATGAATGAAAACTCATGCAGCCACAATTAAAAATTGGCAGCCTCCACCGAATAACTGTTGTTGAGACAAATTTTTCTTCTCTTGCTTTGGGCCATGTATTTAGCTAGAGTAATTTCCCACAAACTAGACTATCTGCTTCCAGTTTAAATATCCCTGTACAACATATCTGACCTCATATGTCTGAACTCTTTTACACCCGCATCATAGCTTTGATTCAAGATAGATGATTCATCCTTATTTAAGATGGGTTGCTCACATAAATGCTCTGCACCACCTTTTAAGTGTACTAAGGGTTGTAAATGGCATTTAGTCTTGGGTATATTTGCTTTTTTATTTTCTCTTCAGGCTTCTCTGAGCTCCCTCTGTTTGTCCATCAGACTGGTGGCTTTGGTTTAAGTTGAGTCTGTTTTAGCTGAGGCCTCCTAATTAAATAACGATGGTAAATCTGAATCAGTGTGTGTAAAAAGTAATAGAGACGGGCTAGAGGATTCATTATGCAGACTCCGCTGGTCCATGGTGCTTGTCTTATTTTCAGTATCCTCCCAGGTCAATGGAGATAATCAGTATAAAATCTTATAGCTGATTGTGATATTGTAGTTGTGTTGTTATAGGAAAATACCATTCAACCATTTACTCATTCTCGTGTGATTCCAAATCAAGAACACACAAAGACATATTTAGACGTTTCTGTCTATGCAACCAAAAAAATCAGTGGGATCCAAAATAATACTGGTCCCCATTTCAGTTCATTGAATCGAGAAAAAAAAAAAAAAAAGAAAAAAAAATTCTGCATATCATATAGTGATTTGTTTTTTCCTCCACAGACTTGTCTAGTAAGCAGTCTTTGTGCTGGATTCATCAATGGAAATTAGTCCTGGTTTGAAAGACTTTTCATAGTCTCTGCGTGGGATGATATCTGATTAAATAGCCCATTGAAAAAATAGAGCCATTGCAAATGACCCATCCAGTTAAAGACAGTCCATCCATCAGCTCATGGCTGCTGGGGCCCCTTAAAGAAGTCCAGTCTGATAGGCCACCTCCACCTTACTGCCAAACTGGTCTCTCATCTACAGGTTCTTGTGATCTAATTCAGTTACAGTGAATGAGTGTGTAACAGTAGGCTGTTTGTGAGCTTTCTCGTGAGGCAAGGTTTTTCGGTCATGCTAAATTAGCTCTGGAGTATTTGTTGTGTTGACTGTCCACTACACTGTGACTGTGACCTTTGGAACTGCTTCCTGTTTAAGTGCACACGCTCATCTGAGAGGAACAGCCACCGGTCTTGATCAGAAGAACTGTGACCTGTCATTAGGTTCTGTGGATTGTGTATAATTAGTTTTCTTTGAAATTAGTTGAAGATTATTCTGATTACTCAACCTTGCCGAACAAAACTGTACTGTCGCTGTATTTCTTCACTAAATAACTTGAAAACGTTCTGCGCACGCTGCACAGTTGACACTGGAATTGTCACTTGCACAATTAAGGCAGTGTTGCATCATCGCTAAAGTTTATAATGTGCATTTCTTTTTTAATTCTTGCCAGTGTTTAAACCATTCAGCACTCGCACACTCTTCTTGGGACCGTGTGCTAATGCACACTCAAAGTGCACACACATAATGGCATGTTCACACCTACTCGGTTTGCAGTGTGTATGCGGGACATATTTTTTTCCGCGCCCATGTTAACAGATTAGAGCAGTGCTGGGCAACTTCGGTCCTGCAGAATTTAGCTCAAACCCTAATCAAACACACCTGCCTGTAACTTAGTGATGTTGAAGATATTGATTAGCTTGTTCAGGTGTGTTTGATTAGGATTGGAGCTAAACTCTGCAGGACAGTGGCTCTCCAGGACCAAAGTTGAGTACAAAACACAGTAAGAACATTAATATTTTGACATATTATTGATTATAATAATATCTTAGATTAATTGAAAAACAAAAAGAACAACATTTATTTTGAAATATTTTGTAACAATCCTTTTTTAATAAATAATTATATATATATATATATATTAATCTTTCTAACTCCAAACTTTTGAGCAGTAGCATACATTATGATTTTGGGTTAATGTCACTGGTCAAGAAAAAGGGCGAAAAAGGTCTTTTAGAAATGAATTAATATATCATTAAGCTTTTAGAGAGTCACACTATATGACATTTTACATTCTTCGCTGTGATATCAGGACTGTTGTAGAGTTACATTACAACAAATAGACAAACTAAATTTGATGTTTCTTATGTGTTTAGATCTTTGAGTTCACTGTTCACTTTCACACACAAAAGTTTGTAGTCTAATACCATTTTCGTAGATTCTTAAATTGATCTGCCCAACATTAGCAGTTAAAAGTGATTTCTGTCCTCCTCCTCCTCCTCCAGCTGTTTGATTTTAATTAGTGATGCCAGCAGCAGAAGATTCTCTTTCATTTCCCTATACACTAGTTGCCCCCCCATATCCTTTCTGCTTTATGTTTCATTCTATTGTCGTTTTCTTTTGTCCCCACACTGATTTTCAGTATCCTGTTGAAACCAATCCCAGACTCGAGTTAACAATCTAAAGGGAGCGTTCCTCATCGTCCATCGCAGCAAAACATTTGTATGCTTTAATTGGGCTTTTAGTGAGGGGAAAAAGGCCACCCTGGCGGTCTTTTCTTTGGGTATCACCATGGTAAAGTAAACCTCAACGAAGCCATTGTGGCATATTTTTCATTTACTCAAAACTTCACCAAGAGGGCTTCTCATTGCACGGCTAGGATGCGCCTGTTATTGAACAACCTAGTTAGAAAGTCTGCTGTGAGGAATCTTTTGAGAGGAGGTCTTTCATTCACAATCTCCCAGAGGCAACCCCCCTTCAACCTTTCTCTTGGAGAAGAGTCTGCCTTCTGTAGTGCCTTTTATTAACCAGGAGCTGTAATTAACTGGCCTTATTTAATCAGTTTGGGCTCTTTCTCTCAAACACACGTAGGGAAGAATAGAAGCTTCATGGGAACTAGCATTTGTGCAGCTCTCAAAAGCTTCTTTCAGTAAGTTCCTACAGGGTCGACCTGGGATGGGACATCAGGCCTTATCACAGAGTCTTCAATGGGGAGATCTTAAAGCACACAACCCTATCCCAAGGTGGATGGGAGACCAGGGGCCCCACAGTGCTCTTAGAAGTGTGTCTGTGTTGATGTTTGTTGGATGACTATGCAGGGAGACTTGGTGCTTGTTCTCTGTTCTACTTTTATGTTTTTTGTTACTGTGATCTCCTTCCCTCCTCATCTGATACGACCTTACATTCACTGTGAGAGACGAGAAGGGCCCTGACTGCATTCGCTCCAGACTGGTTTTCATTTCTGCTTCTTTTCTTTTCAAACTGACAGCCCCCCTCTCTCCATGGTCTAAACTGTCCTGATAACTCTCATGTTGTTGTTTGTCTCAGAGTAAAATAATTGTAAAGGATTGAAGAGTTGGATGTCAAATAAGGACTGGTTTTTGTTGTTGCTTTGGCCGAATTGTGATGCAATATTTGAGCAATTTAGAATAGCCTAATTCATTTACTCATCCACATGTCATTTCCAAACCTGTATTTATTTATTTTTTTGTTTCCATTGAACACAAAAGGAGATATTAAGGAGTGTCCTGACTACAATGAAAGTGAATGGGGATGGGCGATAAGTCGCTTTTGCCTTTTTACTTTTGATGTGCTTTGGATTGGTTTTGTAAAATAAAAAACATTTCTGGCCATGATGTCTGCAAATAAACAAATTTGAGTTTTAAGAGACAAAAAAAATAAAAAAAATAAAAAAATCTGACTGTCTGCACAAAGCCTATGTTAGCCTTTAGTGTTTTAACTCACAGTTTGTTTAGTTGTCCTTCAGCTTTTATCTTTGCTTTAAAGGCTCTCGATATAATCATGGAGTAATTTTTTTCAGACTGTAATTGTTTGTATAGAGAATGTGCATCTTGATTGACATTTTCTTTCCAGAGTTTCCAAAGCCAAGGTGCCACATCCAACAATTTAAGCATACATCCCAGTATGATTTATTACAGTATAACAAAAGAAAAATATTTAGACTTTAAAATTTTAAAGTCTAAATTTCTAACATTTTAAATAAAGATAATTATTTTACCAAGTTCAAGATTAAGTATGATGAAGATTCTCACAAAACTGTAATTTCTGTAAGAATGTTTCAAGATAAATAAATAAATAAAAATCTCCATAATCTCCAAAAAAATGTCACATTTGTTTAGAGCATTTTCTGTAACAAGTCAAGCTGCAATACGAAACAGGACCACACAGAGAGGCCAACAGAATACTATACCAGTTGCTTTAACTTGACTGTATTTAAATATATATATATATATATATATATATATATCCAGAGGCCGAATAAACAGTCTAGAACAGTGACAGCTGTGGTTGAATGTGATGGGGAAAAAAATCCCTCCTTTTGAACTTTGGTGGTGTGTTGCCCTATTGCCCTAATAAAGAAGCCACCCTGGTATTATGTATGGAGCCAGTTTCAGTTTGGGAGGAGTAGAACAGCCCTGAAATGACAGGGTGAGCGAATGAATGTACTCCACTTCATTAATCCTGAAATCTTCGATCCCAATTGCACCTGCTGTTAACATCCATTTTTCTAAGCAGTTCACAGTATTGAAGTGCTCACATAATTATAGCAGACACTGTGGGCAATGGTTCTTTTACTATCTTTTACTTTGTATGCTTCTGAGAAACCGGACCAGACCAAACATTGTATTATTAGTTCAGGAAGCAAATATTGGGACATTTGAACAAAACTTGTGTTATTCTTCACAGAAGGAGCTCTGCTAGAAGATGGATGTGCTTAAAGATTAAGAAATGGAGGATGAGAGCGCCCACTGTGTTTGGTCAGGGGTGTCCCTCCCTGATTTAGAGATTAAAGTGGGTCCATAAATACAGAGGGCAGTAGTTTACATCCCATCCAAACCCCTTTATCTGATAATCTTTGAGAAAAGAGGGTAGGTGGGAATTCCTTTTTGTGGTCCTGCAGGCACATATCCTTTTGCTTATGGACGGCATAAAATGGTTAGACCAGTGTATCTATAAGCTTTTTGTGCTTGATCATTGCTGTTTTGCTTAAGAGTAAGTCGCAACAAAAGGCTAAAGCAAAGCATGTTGTTGGCACACAAAAATTAGGGGTGCCTGATATGTTATTACCATGTTGGTACCATTATTATAATAATAACATATTTTTTTAATATATATAAAAAAAATATTTTATTAGAAATGTGATTTAATTATTAATTTCATTTTGTTTTTTGTTTATATTTTTTAATTGATACTTATCAGCACATATTGGGTATTAGATTGTCATTGTATTTCCATTTAGCTAATTTCTGCTGATTTTTACATTTAGATTATTGTCTTGTACTCTTAAAATTAATTTTAATAATACTACATTCCATTGTTATTATTAATCTAGCAGACTTGAAGACTCAAATAATATACATGCTTATATTTTCAGATATTATATTTTGATATTCCCTTCGTTGTGTTTAAAACTATTTTAGAATGTTAATTTCTTTTAAATAACTTCGATATTCACCATTTATCGATTATCTTGCCTATTAATAAATAAACCAAAATATTTATCAGCTTATCGGTATTAAGTCTATCATCCAGAATTTTAATATCTAAACATTTCTTACAAAAAATAAAATAAAATTGACTACTGAATGATTGACTAGTTGGTTGTCTTTTCTGGTACTTTCATTGTTAGTGTACAGGTAATTCTAATTTAATATATTCCATATTTGAAGGTTAACCCTCTCTTACCACCCAAGGTGAAGCAGGAAATGACCTCAGATAGTGTCTGAACTTTGAATCTCTCTCTTGTAGTGTGTACTTTGAAAGAAAAAAGAACCTTGATTCTGAGGCCAAAAATTGGCTGACATAAAGGAGCGTTCCTTCTTTGAATGTGCGAAAGGAAAAGGAGGAAAGCTGCTAGAGCAACAAGCAGCAGCTGTGTTTTGCTGTTTTGTGTTTGACTGTCTCAAGCTGGGCCGCTGCTTGCCAAGGACAGTTATTTTATCTACCCTGACTGACTGGTAACGCAACACCTGCGTTAGCAGAGCAGATGAACTTGGGTGTAAGGCACAAGAGAACACCTCCCCTCTATGATATGTAAATATGAAAAGGGAATCAAAAATAATTTTTATTGGCCTCAATACCACAGTCGTTGTTTAACGTTTGTGTGTGTGTGAAGTCTATATCTGTTTATTGATTTATTGATACTGAATACTGATTGTTGATGTTGCAGTGTGGTTTCAGATAAACTGCCCTTGTCTTGTGATTGCTTTAGCTGTAGGGAGCAATTTACTGCCTGATTTACTAGGTGCCTATAAGAGACAGAGAGAAAGAAGAGAGCAAGGTTGTGGGAGAGAAAGAGAATATGTTTTTGCTCAATGTATGCATGTGCACTTCTCAAATCGTGCCCGGCAGCAGTCCGCTTGGCACTCGTGTTTGTGTGTGTGTGTGTGTGTGTGTGTGTGAACTGGTCCAGTGCCAGCGTCTCTTTTACAGGAGTCTTGGGGACAGCGCTTTTTAGTCTCTGGCGTCTGCTGAGAGGAAGTCTGTGTAATGAACTGTTTGCAGCAGAGCACTGTGGGAATACAGGTGTCTGGATGGAGGCACTTATTGTAATGTTTTGTGGGCTCTGCATGCACGTTTACTCTGTTAAAAGACTTAATGTGGTATTTTATATAGTTATTTATGGTTTCTATATTATTTTCTGTTTGTAGTTAATGTAATACTGAAGTATTGTCCAAAAATGTCTCCAATGTCTCTCATAACAGATAGTGATGAACCAGCAAGCTAATTCTTGAGAGATAGGCCAGTTTTCTGCACCTAGACCAAAAACAGATGATTATGTGTTAATTGGATGAAAGAAACTGAAAGACTCGATCAAAAATTGGAAAATTGTTGATATTTGAGTGTTAATTCTGATGTTGACCTGATCGCTTTCCAGCCTATTCATATCATGCATTCAGTCAACATCTGTAAACATTTGATTCAGCATAATATTGTCTTCTATTTTTTACCTTCAGTGTGAGACTGCTTCGGATTTCTCTCAGATTTTAACCTGATATTGTGTCTGTGGTTAAAACCTATTAATTTTAGTGCGATATCTTCCTACTTACTTCAGTGAGTGAGTTTACTACACCGCAAACCGGAATCAGGCCTTCAGCTGCGTTCAAGTAGGATTTGCCAAATCTTTCATCTTATTTTCATCTCTGTTTGGGTTCCTCAAAGAGGATTAGGTGAGTTTGTTTGTTTGCATTGTCTTCACTTCACAAACCATTATGGATGGTGCCAAAACCTAGTGCCGTATTCCTGTATTTAGCTGGATTTGGAGAAGGGAGGGTTGGTATTTTTTTACGATTTGAATTAACCCTGGCAGCTTTCTTGATGGAAATGTTGCAATGGAATGTAAGCAATGATTTGACAGCAACTATATGTTTGGTTGCCTAGGGTTTTTACTGTCTTCGCTGTAAGACTTAGTAGGTCATGTTTTTCTTTGGTGTGAGTTTACCAGTTTGTGCACAATGCATATTTGCGTGAGGAAAAAATTGTCCATGAATACCCAGGGCTTTGATCAGCCAAACTTTAGGCTTGCAATGGTGTCACAATGTAATCTGACAGAAACCGCATCGATGACATTTCCAGATGGCTGATTCAAATGCATTTCTGTCTTGTTCTCGATGCTTGGTGTTGGCAGAGAGTTTAAAGAGAATGCAAAGCGAGTGTGTTATTTTTCTTCACCCATTCCCCATGAACACTTGCATGCAAACCTGACTGAAACTAAGGTATTACAGAAATAATTGACGGCAATTTACTTTTTCCCACAAGTTGTTTTTGTGGTTATTAAATTTTTAGGCAAATGTTTCACCATGTCACTGCCTCTTTGAGCAAATATTTACTTGCATCTGAAGTTTTTTGACCATTAAGCTGGTTTGATATACAGACTTAAATGTAATTTTCTTAAAATGGAGAGAAATTGTCTACCTAGACAGGCATCCTAACTACACATCACATATTTTATTATATATATTGGATTGGTTGGGATGGTGGTATGTTCATTTTTTAAATACTTCTAAATGCAAAAGCTAATTGCTAACTGTCAACTGTCATTTGGTGATCTGTCTTAGATTTCTTTTAAATTATTATTTTAGATAATTCATAAAAACAATTGTATTTGTATTACATTTAAATGACATTTAAATAAAATTTTAAAAGCACACAACCAGCAAAGATTTTCATTCTTGTTTTAGCACAGTGGATGATTGACAGGTGAGTAGGCGGTCCTTCACTGTTGTCTAGGACACATCAAGTGTTTACACTATGAATGTAGTGTGGTCACATTTTTGACTACCTGAGAATGTGAAGTGATTGTATTGCAAGCATTCTGTACCCCAATTACACTTGTATTTAGCATTGTCCACTTATGATCAGATCACCCAAAATAAATATCTATGGCAAGTTTAAACAGAATCCTAGACATATATTGGAGTCAGGGTTTGTTGCATAGTAGCTTGTGTGAGTGTTATCGACTTTGGCAGGCCTGTGGGTATCAGAGGCCCTTCTCGCTCGCTGATTCTGTCTGTAACCAAGCCCCTGTGTCCATCTGAGCGTGTTCATCACGCACCCTGGGTTCACATCCGACAGGCAGCCAACAGAGCCTTTGTCCTCTGGACTGAAGCGAGCAGCAGGATCCTGCTCTGTCTAACTGATCTGAGAATAACCAGAGATAAGCAGTGATCCCAGACTGGAATGATTCTCCCTGATCATTGGAATGTGCTTCCCTTAGAGGCCTTGGACTGAGTTTTCATTTGGAAGTTTTATGGATTCAGGATTAAAGTTTTGTGGGTTTTAGATAATGTGTGTTAGCTTTGTGGTAAATTGTACACCTGGTAGTTTTATCAAATATACACTTTAATTGTGAAATTTCTTAGAGAAAATAGACCAAAAATAGTACTGGACTGCCCTGTTTTTTTTCCACCTCAGTGATGAAGTACAGAGCTGTATATCCATGTAATACACCTTTAGAGCTCCCCAGTGTTTGGTCTGTTCTTGAAACTTGTTTTAAGTTTCAAGTGACAGCCCTACAAAAGTCCCTCTATGAGCCACTGCCACCCTGTCTCCTGTCTCGGGGGCATCAGGATAGAAGAATACAAATGTATCCCAGTAAAGCTTAGCCTTATGGAAATAGCAGGAAAAAAAGATCATTTGTTTACTTGGTAATAAGTGCCTTAACCCTTTCACTCAAAAGTTTAAAATATTCTAACTGACTCCGCATTGTGAGTTTTTTTTAAAGTGACCATTATTTTAGAATGTATCACCTTATTTCCATGGTGATGCGTTATGCTTGTCATGTGACAAACTGCAGCCATAATATTACTCCATAATATTACTGTATGACAGATGTATCGCTTACATGTAATGTTTCATAAACTTGTTAACTATGGCATGGACATTCTGGTTTTCCGATTCTGAAATACGAGTAAGTGCATGTTTTGTCATTTGCAAATCTTAATAATGATCTTGTTGGTTGATCTTTAATGCACAATGGGTGCCGCTATGTTAATTTGCGCCACAATTCAGAGAATGGTATCTGTGAGATTTACAACACATAAATTCATCCATTTCTCCCTGTATACATGAAAGTAAGTGGCTGGGGAAACTGGAGAAGAACAGAGTGAACTTTATAGTTATTTACACAATATGTATCCAGTATGAATAAAACAGGTTGTCAAATTATAATTGTACTTTACAAACTATAAGTGTATTGTTTTGCTCTGTATTGAAATGTCTGAAATCTAAAATAAACATTATGTGGTTGAAAACAATGCATAGTTGTGATAATATGACAAGCGGAGAGCACAACCGTCTCTGTCTCTACGCCAGCCGATGCAAGAGAGCACATTTGAATCTGGCAGTTATATGACGTCACTACATTCTAAAATCCCATATGTGGGACCGTACTCCCTGGGGCACAGAAATGATGATCCCACATGTAGGACTGTTCCGTTCAAGAGGCTAAACTGAGTATCTTTCTTGATTTGCTTCCACAAACCTGGCAAAATTTGACAAACCTAGGAACTATCTAACATCAAATCTAAAAGCATGATTTTGTTTCCCAACAGACTGATTAAAATCTGTACACCCTGGTTCTTGGAGGTTGCATAATATGCAGTCTAATTTGACCTTGTGATTTTCAGAAGTGCTTTCCAGTTTTGTGTGCAACATGAATACGGTCACTGAACAGACTGTTGACTATGTCGACTGAGACTGAGAATAGTTGTTTTGATTGTTGTGGGGCACTAATTTAGTCAGTAATTTTTTCAATCAAATTTCACGTAACTTAAAGGGGTCATATGATGCAATTTAAAATTTTCCTTTCTTTTTGGAGTGTTACAAGTTCGTGGTGCATAAAAAAGATCTGTAATGTTGCAAAGACTAAAGTCTCAAATCCAAAGAGATATTCTTTATAAAAGTTAAGACTTGTCCACACCCCCCTAAAACGTCTCGTTTAAACACACCCCCACATATCTATGTCACTGTATGGGAAGATTTGCAAAACGCTGCCCAAATGTTCACGCAAAGAAAGAAGGCGTACCTTTTATTCTCACTGTTGCCGCCAGTGTCATGTCGTGGAGAAGCTGTGTGTTTCATTGTGAAAGTGAAACTACTTTGTTTGGTCTTCCAAAAGTTAGCACGATATCTGCTTCATCATGCCTAGAGCTGATCCGCTGGTCGTTGGGTTAGGCAGTTGTTTGTCGTTTCTCCGATCACAAATGCAGACATGGTTTTATGTTTACGCTAGGGGTGCAAGATAAATATTGCCCGATAATTAATGTGCATGTCCTCAGTTCTCTAATCAGTGGTAAATTCCATCAGGTGCGTGATTTCACATAGAGCAGCTGCTACTACACTGAGCCGCTGTTAACTGACAAGCTGTGCAAATCCACGCTGACAATGAACGTGTTATTTCTAACATTATTTCTGGCTCTGTGTTATCGTACACCCCTAGTTTAAGTGGAGCGATATGCAATGCGTAAAAAGACAGTATAAATCATTATAATCATTAATTATGACCCCACTGGATGCCACAACTGCCTAGGGCTGGGTGATATATCTAACGATATGATCATGTGCACCTAGTCAGTAAATCCGGTTACATGATTACCGCTAAATCGCCATCACCTGCTTTTAAATATCGTTTTCATTATTCAAGATGAATCGCCTTCGATAATGAACGTGATTTTGCGTAGCTTAAATAGAAAGATTTTTTCGCAATCCAGACATCACTAGAAGAGACAAAACTATGAAAAACCCATTACAAACGAGGCATTTGATGCATCCATTTGGGACATAATTACTGATTATAATGACTTACACTGTCTTTTTACGTGTTGCGTTGAAACAGTCCTCATCCCCATATTGAATTGCAAAATGCTTTTGCTGCTATTGAGGTGGGAAACGGGTAAGGTAAGGGAAAGGTTTGGTAGTATGGGTAGGTTTAAGGATGGGTTAAGGTCTAAGGGATGGGTTAACAGTGTACTTATAAATGTAATTACATGCAGGTGTTTTTCAAATATAAGTACAATGTAAAAACATGTGTACACAATAAGTGCATTGTACCTTAACTACTATGTACTGACATTTATTCATTTAAATGTAAGTACATAGTAGTTAAGGCCACCACTTAATATAGAGACCCAATCTCTTTCTGAACTTTTGAACTCAATGAAGGGACAAAAATCTCTCTGATTCCATAAAAATAAAAAATCTTAATTCAAAGGTAAACAAAATTGAACCTTTAATTCATTTTGCTTAGACGAACAGAGTACTGATGTTAAAAAGTGAGGGGGAAAAATAGCCTCCCAAAGTTTATTTACAATGTATAGATTCACTAGTCTAGTTTTCTGTTACTTGAAATATGGCTGCTTTGCTTCTTCCATGTCAGTAGTCATCTGCTAAAATTTTCGGGCTAAACGTTTCTTAGAGGATTTTTAAAGTGTCTTAACACAAATATCCTTAATATTTTTCATGAATCTAACCTAAAAAGGCTTCAAAGTAATTGTTCAGAGGAACGAAGCTCAAGAGAATGCAGAATGTAGACGTGAACTCACATTTTGATATAATGCAAAACGGGTGACGAGTGAGAGGACCACCCTTGATCTATTGTACTTGTTTTCATTTAGTTTGGCTCTCCCGAGAGATGTGGTTAAATTAATGCAATCAAAGAATTACGTTTTCTGAAGAAAAAATAAAGGAAAGGGTCTGTTTGCTTAAGCTTGACGGTGCTGAAATATTGGCTTTCACAAGCCTGCGGACACAGTTTGATTGCCTTGTTCCCATAAACTCAAACTGACTCTGAGATGTTTGATCTGAATTACGTATTTTATGTGGAAAAAGAGATTTGCCCTTCAGTCCAGGCAGAAATCCATGCTGCTTGTCTTCTGGTCAGTGTTTGTTCTCCAGTTCTTGAGTTTTTCTCACCTCACTTGCTTCATATTTATCCATTCTTTGTTCAAAAGCTTTAGATGAAGAACATTACAAGGGTGTTATTATGGCAGCAGGTGCCAGATCTGTTGGTGTGTGTCTGACTGTGTTGGCAGTGTTAAAGGAGAATGGTCACAGAGGGCAGCTAAGCCCGATGTAGCCCAGACCATATGTGGGTGTTGTGGGTTGAGGTGGTTGGGAAGCTGGAAAGTTACACCACCGTGAGTGCCAGGGTAGCCAGCGCACAGTTCAGGACATGCAACATAACCCGAATGTAGCATGATAATTAAAAACACAGCACAGAATTCTTTGTTGTTGCCATTTGATCGCACCTGTTCGTGATAAAACCGCTTGAGTCCAAGATGGAGAATGTTCAATTAAATTAAATTCAAGTTTATTTGTATATTGCTTTTTACGATACAAATCATTGCAAAGCACCTTTACAGAAAGTTGGATGGATTTGCAGTAGGTCCGCATATATTTATGGATTAAGACTTCCGAAAGATTTCATATTGGAGGCTTTGTTTTTTTGGTTCAGGATTGCTGTACTAAGAAACTGTTTTACAATCATTTAGTAAGAAAATCATTTAGTACTTTGATCTATTACTTTGATCTGCCAGTAACACAGTTTTATAAGTTGTCAAATGTTTTTTTTTTTTTTTTTAAAAAGACACAGATTTGAAGTTTTGAAGTTAGACTTTCATCTTGGATTGAAAATGTATCATCCCACAAGCCCAATGTTTGGCCCAAAAATAAGTATTTTACATAAGGAAAACTGACACCATTGCTGTTTAATATTAAATAGTTTATTTGATTTATGACTTGTGAATGATGAACAGTCTGTGTTCATTAACTACTTTGATCGGTTAGTAGACTACAATACCAAAAAGCCAAAATTTGTTAGTCCAAATCCAACACTTATTAAATAGTTCTATGGTACTACTGTGTTTTTCCCCCCTATTCTTTTGGTATCTATTTTTTTAAACACAATTTAAATACCGTGGTGTATTTTGAAAGTACCATGATATTACGTTCTGATATCATCGCTGTTACATAGCGGCAAACATTCACTTGGTGGCCATTTTTGTAACACAGATTAGCAACTATTTTCTATGCAGTTAAGAGGAATAGAATACAACACTGCTTCCAACTGTTTTGTTGAACGAGGAAACACCAAATCTTAAAAGCATTTTATTTTATTTTATTTTAGAGGTAGATGTTAGAGGTTTTCCTTCATAGTTTGCCCCCTTTAGACCAGCACTGCAGTGGAAACTCCGTCTGATGGGGATCTGGATGATCTGGTTCTAGGCAGACCCTGCCAGTATAGCAGGAAATGAAGCAGTGTCTCCATCATCCCTCATAGATGGATGAGCTCCGGGAATGTCAGACAGGGCTGTGGACTTCAAGACCTTATCCTTTTTTCCCCAATCCTCTCTCCCTCCTCCCTTTTTATGTTTTTCCAGCGAGTTGTGAATTTTGCTCAGCGTTTGAAGCTAACACTTCACAACTGACAAATAGACATCGCTCGTCCCCTAAATTTTAACACCCCACGAGAAACTGAGTCTCTCTCATGTTTACCTCCACAGCTCTCAGAAGCAAAATTGCCTGCTGCCCTATTTTTAGTCAGAAAAGTATAAAAGTCTTGCTCAATCTCTGAATGTTGCTATGGTGCAAATAAAATTATTAATTACATCTGGAGCCTCAAAGCAATGATTCGATAATATTTAATAGCTTTTATTTATTTTGGATATGTGGCAAAGTGGATTAAGTTTGTTGCTTCTTAAATCTACTGAATTCTGCTCTACACTAAAGACTTTTAGATTTGTTGTTGTTGTTTTTTTACTTGGGCCAGTTAAGTTCTCAGTTAGTTTGTTGTAAAGCCTTTTAAAGCCTACTCTTCATAAAAGCAAGACTCTTGCAAAAATAAGATTTTATTTCTGCTGTAGTTCAGATTTGTAATTGCCCTGCCAATATTATACTGTTCAAAGCATATATATATACTTGGGGTGTAACGGTACGTGTATTCGTACCGGACCGTTTCGGTACAGGGCTTTCTGTACGGTGCACGTGTGTACCGAATGACCGAATGCAATATTTTGTATGCGGAACATAGCAGAGAGCTGCACGGGTCCGATTTTGTAAATGAGTACCCGCAGTGCTTAAAACCTCATCCGACTCGTTTTCCGACAGCAGCACTAATTAAAATCCGCACCTGACCCGACCCGCTTAAAATAGAACCGGCACCCGACCCGCACCCGAAATCAAATCAGTTAAGCCAATCACATTAGACACACTTTTTTGAATTTTATTGCCAGGTCGTACAGAAGTTATTTATGGAAAACTCTTTTTAAAAGATATTCGTTTTTTATACATTTTATCTTAATTTTTATCAATGTTTTATCAATCAATTGCCCGTATTTAATAAATAAGAAGCAAATATATAGCAGACAATGTAATAACCTTAGGGTAATTGACAGAATTACTCAAAAATATTTTGCTACCTAAAAGTTAAATATTTTTTGTGTCACGCATGCATGCATGTCTATTTCCCTCATAATAAATATAAAACGCATGTGGACTGATATTTTTCCAATGTCTGGGCTCCTTTATTAATGGAGTATATAAACAGACGTTTCAATATATTGGTATTAAATGCATTTTCTGAGAATTTTTATTTCACTTTTTTACTGCAAATGTTGAAATACGTGCTCTTTGGTCCATCAGTGCTTGAGTCACTGATCACATTAGAATAAAATATCTCATAATAAAATACAAAATAGACTGATTTATGAATGTATATGCATAGTTCTCATCAGTCGGAAATACAGATAAACGCTTTCATTTGTTGTATTTTTGATCCTGAAAGAAAACAGAACAACAAAAGAGCGAATCATACCACTGTCTGAGGTTGTGCTTCAAGTCGAACGCACCCATTTTTAAATCGTTCACAGCTGAGCATCGCGAGAGGCGGATCTGCGCCAGAGCGCACATGTGAATGAGCTGCACAAAGTCATTTTCAGATGCAATTAAAAAAAAAAAAAAAAAAACCCTGGATAGCCTAGATTAGGCCCATATTCACAAATGTGTTAGCTATGGAATGAAATATCTGATATTCCGATTGTCAAATACATGCAAGTGGAAGTGTATTGTTGTTTAAACACCTTTATAACGATCGCGTTAGTTGAGCTGTATGCGCGATATAATTTTATGACAAATTTTGAAATAGGCTTAAATCAAACACATTTTAATTCAGATTCTGTATATATATATAAATGTATCTACAAGTTGAAAGTTGAGTGAGGCCTGATGAATATCCCTGTTTAGACAGTATATTGATGCTGGATATGTTAAGAGATTCTTTTATAGAAACCACATTTGTTTCTCTCAAGAAGACAGTCATGAGACAGGCTGAACTGCACATGGTCCAGGACCTTGAAAGTGTATGAATGCAATGTTGACTGTGCTAGTAATGCGTAACTGTGGAAACCAAAGTCATTTCATTACTTCAGTTCTGATGGTCAGATAAGTTTGAGAAGATTTTGGTATTAAAGAACCATTAAAACATTTTGTTGATTTATTAGACAGTAAAAAATAAATGCATAACATGAAGTCATTACAGTGACATTATACATTAATCAGAACTGTCAAGGATAACACAAAGTTAAAAACTTATTTCCATTGTGGTCCTTGTTGTAGTCTGATAAAGATGGTCAGGCAAGCTACATATGACTAAGGTACCTTGTACATTCAATCACATCAAAAAAATAAAAATAAAATAAACAAATACATACACTTCAATAATAAATATTCCTTAAGATCACATAAAAAATTAAATCTATTTAGCATTTAGCAACCATTCACCACATGCTCTATTAAAACAATGATCTGACTGGCTTAACTTAATCTCAACTGGGAGTTTGTTCCATTCCATTGCTGCAGTGTACAAGAAGGTGTTTTGCCCAGAACAGCTCTTAAATCTACAAGGAACTATGTCTGTGGCACTACCTCTAGTTGAATAGCTATGAGAGTTCCTAATAAGATTAAAGTAATCTTTAAAATACTTTGGCTCATTCCTATACAAAATCTTTCGTGTCAATCTCAGTTTCAACTGTCTCACCCTGTTTTCAACTGTCAACCATTTTAATTTCTTACGTTCGTTCGGCCCAGGACACTACCCTGAGGCACCCCACACATTATTTCTCTAGCTTCAGGCAGAGTGCTGTTGATATCAACTCTTTGATACCTCTGAGTCAAGTATGATCGAATCCATTCACATGCCATACTGTTAAAACCTAGAGCTTTTAGTTTAATCGGCAAGATCTGATGGTCAACGGTATCAAATGCTTTCTGGAGGTCTAACAATACCATGCCACAAAGTTTACCCAAGTCGATCTCACTTCTTAAATAATCTGTCAAATATAATAAACATGTATCCGCAGAATAAGATGTTCTAAAACCAGATTGCAATTCATAAAACAAATTAGAATTACTAATGTAATTATTTATTTGCTCTTGTACTATTCTCTCCAAAACTTTTGATACAACACCCAAAATCGAAACTGGTCTATAATTACCCTCTTCTAATTTGCTCCCTTTTTTATATAGTGGAACAACCCTAGCAAGCTTAAAATCTTTCGGAACTCTACATTTATCTTCCATTATCCTGATAACTTGGTGAGATTATATATGCTCGCATATGGAACTCATTTTACCCTCGCTCTCTTCTTATCCACCCAACCCCCTCACAAACACACACACTTCAGTTTATTCACTGCTAATGTGAAACATGTCAGCCACACTTCAGTATCTGTTAAGACTCCTTTTCAAACAAAGAAAAACATGAAAGTTGTAATTTAGGACAAATATTGGACTTTTGACATATCTTTAAACTAGACTTTTTTTTGGCTGTTTGTTGTAAGAACTGGTTGTAGCAAGATTACTATTATTATTTGTTTGGTGTTACTGTAATGTATACTTTGTTTAGGTATGCCTAATCATAAGGGAACCAGCATGCATATATTGGGACAGCAATATATGCAATGAAAAAGTTTTGTAGATAATGGGAGTGTAGGCTATAAAAATAATAGGCAACGTGTATTTTTCAGTCATTATTAAATTAATAAAAGAACTATGAGTTTATCTTTGTAGTGTATTTTATAGGTTTGATAATTTGAAAAGTAATGTAAAACTTAAAGTAACTTGAAAGTAATCAGTAATGTAATTAAATTACAATTTAAAAGAAGTAATTTGTAGAGTTGTATTTTTTTTTTTTTTTTTGTAACTTACCCAGCACTGTAGGAGACATATAAATATATTATTTATATAAAATATAAATGATTAAATAGTGTTAGGCTGTTTCTTTAAAGTGTGAATAACCTTGATTGCTTTTTCATGATAACATTTTGAAACTAATAGCAAGGATGGTTAAAATTGCTTCCTTTTATTGAAACAAATATATATATATATATATATATATCAATTTTAGAGCAACTACATAAATATTAGTATATAAATATTGAATTTTTTTTTAAATATGTAATATTTATATAATTTCTAGTTAAAGCTCTGGTGCAGACACAGAGTGCTGCCTTGTCTCTGGCTCATCCTTAGAAACTGGGAGAAGGTGAGAGAGAGATGGAGAAAAAAACACATCAGAGGGCAGGGAAGGATGCCTCATTCTAGAGCAGAAGCCTTTGTAGTGCAATGAGCACATTGCTTCTGAGTTTTAGAGCGTGGGGGAGGGGTAGATGGGGGTGAGTGGGGTACCTGCGGCAGGAAATCGCAATAGCATCCCAGACTGGCTTCTGTTGTCTGGCCTTTCATCTTCTCTGTTTGTACCCTGTCGCTGCCACAGCAACTAGGTGTTGTCAGCTGCAGTGAGGAAATATGGGATTTCAAATCAGATTGTCAGTTACTGTCATAAAACACATTTATTTGAAGGCAGTTTTCGGTACATCCAGAAAAAAAAACAGTCAAGGCAAATAACTGAAAATATAATTGATACAAGAGATAAATGTAGGTCATAATGAATTAATTGGGATGTACATACAAATTTTTTTTTAAATCAGTTTCTTCTGATTTACCACAATATAAAACATTGCAATTGAATTGAGTTTTACAATGTTTATAAGGTAAAAATACAAGTTCTAGTGCTATTGACATTTAATCTTTTTTCCTGTTTTTATTGTGTGAAATGTTATGCAAGGATTTTCAGTCATGAAATTGCTTTTGATCACATTTGTTTTTGATAGCAGCAGTAAGCAGTAGATATCTTAAAGTGATGGATCAGAATTTTTTTATCATTTACTCACCCTCATGTTGTTTCAAACTAGTTTTGTCATAAGAATCGATGTTGGTACCAGTCGGTACTGAAATGTAAATAATGTGACGATGCCAGCATTTCCTGCTAGCATTTTGAGCACTGTTGAGCAGATTCTTAGGGTGCTTTCACACTAGCACTTTTGGTGCGCACCCGGGTTCGATTGACGTCAGAGTTCAGTTCGTTTGGATGATGTGAACGCTGTCTTCCATACTCGGATGCGCAACAACGAACCGTACCCGAGTCTGCTTAAAAACGGTGGTCTGGGGTACGCTTCATGTGAACTCTGGTACGGTTCGCTGCTTATGTGAATGCAATCATACCAAATCGCGGAAGTGAACCGCTTTTAATGACAAATTATTTGATGAAAATGTGTGTTTGTGTGTGTGTTTCACTCACTTTCCTGATGAGCGTGACTGACTGACTGTACATCTCATTTATGTTCGCCTTCAACGTTCTTTAGAGCATTTTCAGTACATTCGTAAGACAGATGCAAGTGCCGTTATGTACCAAAGCTTTATAAACAAAACGAACAGTTCAAAAACGTAATACATAGTGCAGAGAGTAATGTTGTGAATTTGCCGCCTTCTCCTGCGCTGTCATTACCAAGCAATGGGGTAAACAGCTGCTGGCTTGATGACGCAAACGAACCGCAGTTCGGACTCAAATATTATAATATGAACACACTCCAGCGGGGGCAGGGGGAGGGGGGAGCAACCGAACTCGGGTTCGGACCAGGCAAGTGAACCAAGTGTGAAAGCACCCTTAAACCACTCTGATTGGCCATTGTGTTCACACGATCAACAGATGTGGATTTTTTTTATTTCAGTACCGACATTGTAGGTTTGACAATAGTATTCCAAACCTACAATACTTTCCTTTTTTGTGGAAAAACAAAAGAAAATATATTTAAAATATGTCTCAGTTGTTTTGTCCATAAAATGAAAGCCAATGGGCAAACAATACACTGACTGAAGCAGACAGCAGTTCAGTCAGTGTAATGTTTGAGTAAATGAATTACTCCGGGATATTGGATTGTTTTAACTCAGAGGGAGTGTCAGCCACATTAAAAAAGTTAACAGCTTAAGTCATTTGTGGATTAATGCTTATTGGAGACTCGAACGGTTTTAAACGATTCAGTTCGATTTGGTGAACTGGTTCAAGAAGATCCGGTTACATCGAATGATTCGTTCGCGGACTGGATATCACTAAACTGCTTTGTTTTGAACTCTCTCACAACAGACACGGAAGAGAAGACAATGCTGAATAAAGTCATAGTTTTTGCCATTTTTGGACCAAAATGTATTTTCAATGCTTAAAAAAATTCTAACTGACCCTCTGATGTCACATGGACTACTTTGATGTTTTTCTTACCTTTCTGGACATGGACAGTAGAACGTACACACAGTTTCAATGGAGGGACTGAGAGCTCTCAGACTTAATCTAAAATATCTTAAACTGTTTTCCGAAGATGAACGGAGGTCTTACTGGTTTGGAACGACATAAGGGTGAGTTATTAACGACATCATTTTAGATTTTTGGGTGAACTATCCCTTTAATGTTAAAATTAATACTAAATTAATTAATTTTATTATTTTTCTAATCTTTAAAATGAAACCACTTGCTTTTCCTCTAAAACAACATTTCTTTTCCAGTGACATCACTTGGATAGCCACCACATAGCCAAATATTTGTTTAGTCATTGTTTTAGCAAACTCTCAAACATTGTGACCTTATTTTATGAAAAGACCACTTTTGCTATCAAATAAGTTACAGATGAATGAAACTGAGTTCCGGCCTATATTTTTTCATTAATTGTTGTGTTTACAGAATTAAATGGGTTGCAAATGGCAATTCACATTGACTTACCTAAGAGCAAAAACACATTACTGCTCTTTAACCTACATCTTTACTGCAGTGTTAAGGGAGGGACAGGCCAATGATTTAGACCTTGTAGGCCTAAAGAGAGGATTATGGCACCTTTTCTGCTCATTGCAGAATGTGAACACACCCTTTCACTCCCTTCACAATCCCAAATTAATGAGGATTAGCTGGATGGGCTCTGGCCTTTGAAGATGACTGAATTGCTAATAGGTTTATCCCCCTCCATCGCACCATTTTAATGGAAATGCTGCCAAGCATCAACGCCACAACTCCAGTGTTGTTCCGCTCCCAAAGCACATCAGATGTTTCCTCAACCAATGTGTGAAAACTTTACAGAAGAGTGAGTGCTGTTAAAATCCAATAAGCTCATCTGTGCCTATTAGTTTTGTGCAGCTTCTACGAGGTATGCTGAGAATGAATGAGCATTTTTCTGTTTGCGTATTGAAATATGGACATGACTTATGGGTTTCATTCCTTAGGTGGAGGCAATAATTCTTAAGTGACTGCTTTTGGCTGAGGGAAATGGCAATCTTGATATAATAAACCACCCTGTGGTGGGCTTGGTTTTAGTCAATCTGCCTTGCCGTGCCTCTGTTGAAGGGAGTGCCAGAGCCTTGACAAACCTGGATCAAAGACAGCATGAGGTTCAGTCATTCCAGACATCTATTCAACTGCAGTCAAGATTAACCCTGAGGTTGACAAGATTAATAACCGCCCTGGACACCACATTCTGAGCCAAAGCAGCACGTAGATATTCGAATATATTCGAATACATTGCATGATATTCGATATCCGTTTGAATTAAATTTTTCTCAAAAGTGACAGCCCTAATATACTGTATGATGTAGCCTAATTTTAAAAGTGATTTCTAGTCTAAAGGAAAAGTCATGAAAATTAATCAAATCTTTTTACTCTAAGAGCATTTTTCAGTTATGTCAAGCACTAAAATTCCTTATCCAGAAAATCACGAACAAGCATAGAAGTAATGTGGCCTTCAAATATTTTTGTGGACAATGGGGGTCTTGGTAACAAAAAGCCTGACTTAATGTTTAGATTTTGATTTAGATGACTTCAAAACATTCACAAAACCATTTTGTATTTCTTGTGAGTTTGCGATTTTTTAAATCAAACTAATTTGGAAATCATTTAGAGTCGTTATTGACTCCTTCATTAAATGTCAGTTATGTCCTATTCAAAATAATCCAGGACCCTTTACTGTGATATATTCTTAAGTTAATGAAACTTAGGATACATATTCACATACACACAACTTTAAAATATTTTACAAAACATAGTCATAGTGAGGGTGAATTGACAGTGAGGGAAACCTTGTTTAGATGAAATGTGGTAACCATCCTAATAGTCTAGCGCCCTGTGTTTTTATCAGCTTTCTTATGTCAAAGACCGTCCTCTCAAGAGTTTCATGTTTGTTGAGAGGGTTCTCGACTTACAAGCTGCGAAATTCCTCTTTGGTCTGGGTAAAGCTGTGAAAGCCATTGGTGCAGTTTGAAAAACAAACCCACTACATCGGGGAAAGACCTGTGCTTGTGCCCGATGTGCTATTTGTGTTTGTGCCTGTTTATTTTACAAGAAGGGTCTGAAATTACAAGATTCTTCTTTCACTTAGTTTACCACAGCTTCTGTGTTTGGAGCTTTATTCACATAGGTGGGGTTCATCCTTACATCATCCACAGTTTGTTTTGCTTTTTATAAACATTCACTCGCGATGAAATTCCAGGCCTTAGGTGAGTGCGGACATGTGCCCGTTTCATCATCTTTTATGTGGGTGACCACCCTGACCTCAGACACATTACACAGTGAATACAAGAGTTTCTTCTCTTCTTAAGTGTTAAAGATCATCAGTCCTCCTGATGGCCAGTGATTTTTGGATGGGGTGGGATTCCATCAAGTTGTTATGACACATTCCGCAGTGGTATTCCGTGTCAGGATTGCCATGGTAATGAGGTGTGCAAAGAGCAAATATCGTCATTGTGAGGAACTGTTGAGCTTGTAGGCTATTTTTGAAGGTTTACAATGGTAAGGTGTAGACATAGAAAGGTTTAATCTTCCATAGCTCATTTAGCTGGGAATTGGGAGGCCAATGTTTGGTGAGCTTTTGTGCAATATGTAATGTAATTTTTGGCTTTAGATGTTTATCTAGTGTTCGTGCCTATGATTGAGCATCATGTTGGCAAAACATGTACATTTAGGTAAAAGGTACTAGATTAAACTTGTGAAATCTGTAAACACACTCTCTTTCTATAGGCTCTGAGCTGGTTCTGAGGCCTGTACCATGAAGCTAGATTAGCTGGCTAGCCAGGTAAGTTTCAGGTTAGTTTGCACCAATCCTGGGTTTTAGGTATGATATAAGTGGATTGGCTTTTTAGCGGCATTCATTGCCAACTTACACTCCACGGCTAATCTGCTCCGGGGCAGGTTATGTTGTGGGTTAGAGATCTCAAACTGAAGCTGGACCAATCAGATGTGAGAGAAGTGACACATGTCTGACCCAAAGTCACTCCTCCAGTTTATCTTGCTCCATATTAAAGGTCACTAATGCTAAAAAAAAAAAAAGAAGTCTGGCTTTAATGATAATTACTGAGCCATTTTATGATTTATATAATTATTGTGATTCATATTATTATTATTATTATTTATCTTTTACACACAAGCAATTTTAGTTTAACAGTTATTGTAATTTGTTTATTTTAAATAAATATTAATGTATACAGATCATGTATAATATAAATAAGCTGTAGTATCAAAAGATTGCTCTATTTAAAAAAATGTATAAATCTGACCTTACATGTTCGAGTCTCTATCACTATATATTTACAAATGTATAAACTAAGTAAACAAGTTTCACTTGTCACTGGTAGATAGAGCAAGATAATTAATTTTATTAGTCCTCCTTCATTTTTCATATGATGTTTAAATTTGTTATATTCTTAAATCTCTTAACGTTTAGCAAAACCTTTAACCTTTAGTTTTGAATCTCTGTGGGTCTCTTGCGAGAAGTAAATCAAACTTGCTTTGTGTTGCAAGGCTCGCGATTGGCTGCTCGCCAGTGATGTCACGCACTCATGTGCATGCGCTCCACAAACTGGAGCGCATGCTCCAGCATCAGCATCATGGTACCAACAAAGTCGGATTGGAGATCTTTGTTTTTGTCAACTCAAAACTAATCCTGTAACTCTGAATTTGATCAGCTACCATCATGGTACAGGCCCCAGGTCTTATCTTAGTAACAAAACGTTTTCAGTAGGTATTGGTTGCGTTGTTTCATCTGTAGCTCCTCTTTCCTCTGGCTCCCATCTTGTTTTCACTGTACATGCTTCCACTAGGTTCAATTTTTAGGAAGCATAGAGTGTCCTTTCATTTTTATGCTAGTGAAACTCAAATCTATTTACCTTTAAAACACAATGATAAGAATGGTTTAGAAACATTGCTTGAATGCTTACCTGATTTAAGATCTTGGATTTCTAAATATTTTTTGCATATTAATGAGGGAAAGATGGAAGCAATCATCTTTGGACCCTCTGTGGGTAAAGCAAAACCAAATTTTAACTGTGGTCATTTAAACTCTTATATCAAACCAATGGTCTGTGAAAAATTTGGGAGTTCATATTAACTCCCTAGTTAAGTCATGTTTTTTCCATCTTAAACTTCTTGCAAATGTTAGATATTTTCTATCTTTTAAAGAACTTGAACTTGTGCTTTATAAGTCAATAAATGAAATAAAGTTGATGTTGACGTTCAGTTCAGCTAAAAACATTCAAATGTGTATATCTGAGTTGAAAACCTGGTGATGAATATTTTTAACTGAATGTATCACAATAAATAGAAATACTGTCAGTAATACTGAAATACTGACTCATGAGTATTTCAGTTGGCCAGTCAGTAAATTTTTTTTAAATGATTATTTCGAATGAACTGATTTACTAGAATGAATCAGACTTTTGAGAGAGAATGTTTAGTAACCGCTCACTTTGCTGTGAAGTTGTTTGCAGAGATGGGACCAAGTCACACAAGTAAGTAAGTCTCAAGTCTTAACCTTCAAGTCTCAAGTAAGTCCCAAGTATTTTTTTCTTGGGCAAGTCAAGTCAAGTCAAGTCACAAGTTATGTCAAGTCAAGTCAAGTCCAAGTCAAGTCACCTTTTTATTGTAATTTTACCTGCAGAATCTGATCTTAATAAAGTTAAAAGACAAGATATAAGTAACAGTAAATTAAAATAATTTGGATTTGCATTGTAAATACTCATGTTCAGTAAAATACATCATGGAATCAAACAAAATTGTAACTTCATAAAATTATTTATTTTTCACTTCTGCCAACAAAAATGTTTTACATTTTCAACATTGAGTCCATAAAACAAATAACAGCTAAACATCCAACAGACTCCTCTCTGAACACCCCCCCTCTCTCTCTCTCTCTCAAACGACGTGACGTGACATGACATTCGGCCAAGTATGGTGACCCATACTCAGAGCAGTGAACACACACACACACACTGTGAACACACACCCAGAGCAGTGGGCAGCCATTTATGCTGCGGCGCCCGGGGAGCAGTTGGGGGTTCGATGCCTTGCTCAAGGGCACCTAAGTCATGGTATTGAAGGTGGAGAGAGAACTTTACATGCACACACCCACAATTCCTGCCGGCCCGAGACTCGAACTCTCAACCCTTCAATTGCAAGTCCGACTCTCTAACCATTAGGCCACGACTTCCCCTCAAACACAGTTTACATACAACATTAAACTTTCTTACATTTCTTCTCTCTCTCTCTCGCTCTCTCTCTCAAGTTCAAGTTCAAGTTGCTTTATTGGCATGACATTTGAGTTACAGTATTGCCAAATTTAGCATTTAGATACAGAATAAAATATGATTACAATAAAATACAATACAATAAAAATAGCAGCAGCAGATAATATTTCTAATATTAATAATAGTAATTATATACAATTAAGAATATCAAATAAAACAGTTGAATATAATAAATTATCCCTTTCGTATGGTGTGTATGGTGTATAAATATTTAGCAAATTAAAATAATTTGCTATTGTGACTGCCGTCTCATTCTCTCCAAGTATATAGAGTAGGCTAGTTTCTCTGAGTCATTTAGAGACAAGAATGAACGATTCAAAGCTTCAAACTGTGAGAAGAATGTTTCTCTTGTTGTGCTGTATTTGGGACAGACAAGAGGGAAGTGTTTCTCATCCTCTGTTTGATTCAGCTCACAGTGTTTTCCTCTCTTCTCTCGGTAGCCAGGATCTTTTATGTCTACCAATCTATATTTCCAAATCATGATCACTGAGTCGATATTTTGAAAGGATTTGTCTTTCTTTTAATTGCTTGAGTGATAAGTAATTTGCCAGTTTTGTGGTTCTGTTTAGGGCCGAATAACACTGGAGTTTGGTTTGGACCTCAAATTCATTTTTTCATTTTTCATCATAATTATACTTCAGATTTTTGTCAATTAGTTTCTGAATGTTGGGGTTGTGATTGGAGTCAGACTCAGTTTGGGTTTCCTTCATCAGGTGAAGCACGAGTGTGTTTCTCTCTCTCTCTCTCTCTGTCACACACACACACACACACACACACACAATCTCTCTCTCAGAGTACATCCGTAAGTCATTACCTCTATTACAAGGTATTGCACTTGCAAAATATAAGATTCGAGAGTCTTGTCTGCAAGCCGAGCACAATGTGGCCTATCCCACCATGTATGCGCCACCGGTATGCGCGCTCATAATGGAAGCAACGCGGTCGCGACGCGCACGCGGTGCGACGCTCGACGCCTCAGGGGCGCAACTGCCCGAGCGCTTTGGAAACAAGGAGAAAGCGGCGCAACTAGCGATTTCCACGCGTTTTAGGCGCGAATTATTGACGACAAAAGCGATGACCCTCGGTACCCCTCAAGCTGAGATGTTGATGTGATGTGATATCTGATCTAAGTGGGCGTGGTGTGCGTAAGGTAGAGAGGGCATGACTGATGATAGTGTCCTGGTCCAGTCATGACAACGCGATTCTCAGCCTGCGCTCCAGCTGAGTAATCAATTTCATTTAAAAAAAAATAATTTATATATTTTATATTCAAACTGAAAACATAATGTGATTAACACTCAAGTCATTCAAGTCATCCTGTCTCAAGTCAAGTCAAGTCCCGAGTCTTTAACTTCCAAGTCCGAGTCTCAAGTATTTTATTTTTTGTCAAGTCAAGTCACAAGTCATAAAAAAAATTACTCGAGTCCAAGTCACCAAGTCTCAAGTCCCCATGTCTGGTTGTTTGCAAGAAAGTGGAATATTAAAAACGGTGTTTTGTTGTGCTACAACTTGGAAGAAGTAGCTCATAAGTTATAACTGGAAGACTGTTTTACACTATTTAGAACTGAGCTACCGTCACACTACTGAAAAATGACCAAAAATGTAATTAATCAGAAGTCTTGGTGCATACGGATAAATTCTGCCAGATATTCTACCTGTCATTGCCATTTTCTTCTTGTGTTTCAGTCTACCAGCTCCTTACTCTTATTTGTCAGCTTTCAGCAACTGTTCTCTCTTCTTTTCCATACAGAGAATCTACAACTCCTTTGTGTACACGGAGAAGACTTCAAATGGTGAAACAGAGGTGCAGCAGGTGAGTTACTCATCAACATCCCTTGATACTGAATGAGTGCTGTGCGTGTGTGTGTGTGTGTGTGTGTGTGTGGTCTAGAGGGGCAAAGAACACCCATTAAAATTCTCCAGTTGCTGTCTGCTGTCTTTGAGCTTTCTACTGCTGAAACACTAATTCCAACCTCTATTGACTGCACTGTGCCCCTCCCTAACAAGCTCTAGAGAAATGAGAAGATGGTTGCTCTTACTTTAGCTCTTTTTAACGTCAATGCATTTGGCCTATGATCAAAACTCTCTGATTAGAAGCCATTTTAAAACTCTATGGCATTAGGAAAAGAGCTTGTTCAATTACAAACATGCCTGTCTGTCAGTATGGATAACATTTAACAGAATGAGACAGGAAAAGTATGTATTTGTATAATGCCCATGGCATAAATGTCTATTTTAAAGTTGTGCTGTCATGTTTTCAAAGCTTAAGACTGAAATTGTAATATTGTGTTAGAGTACACTATTTTAATGTGAAAAGGTTACAAAAAGGAAACGTTTAGTCTCATATTTTTTTTTCAATTTGTTAACCAACCAAACTGTAATAATAATAATACTTTTAACTGATGTTTAAAATGTATGCCATTAAGATTTTTAACTATCAATGCAAATGATTTGGCATCACACCAACGTATGATAATGGATTAGATCTACAGAATTTGTACCTTTTATGAGGTTTGGTTAGGGTGCGATATCATGATTTTTGATCAAGGATGATTAAAATGTCTCCACACTCCCTTTTTTGAAGAAATATTGTAATAATGTGCTAGAGCGCACATTCTATTAGCTGTGGTTTTGGTGCCTCCATCTCAATATACTGTAGAGTTACACTTATGAGACACAATGTATGTTTAACTAGATCTATGCTTGGATTTTTTAATATAAATGTTTAAATTGAATAAACAAATAAATAAAGCCACTTAGCCAACGTAACTTTTAAACACACACACATATCACAAATAGTGGTCCACCGATATTGTTTTTTTTGACTGCCGTTATGTTTGGAAGCAGAGGTGGCCAATAGCCGATATAATCTGAAAATCAGTTTGACAATGGATAACAAAAATATATGTGTAAAATTAAAATAAAGTGTAATATAAAGACTTACACTTTTGATGACAAAGTAGTTTTTACAAATAAATAAATACTTTATAAAAATATAATTAAAACGGAAGTAAACACTGTAACCAACAGGGCACACAGTATACTGGGAAGTTTGTGTGCATTGGGAATCATATTTTTCAAATAAATCCAGGGCAACACTCATTTTACATACAGCACACAGAGAAAATGACATGAATAATACAGTGGGCAAATGGATAAAGCACAGCATAATTTGAAATCACGAGTTTAAAGCATTAAATTCACACTGACCGACCGTCATGGAGAGAATGATCATGCTGGATAAAAAGACAGACTCCTATTCGTATTAGACAGAACTGTTAACAATGACAGCGAACAAGAGGGAGAATGTGAGCACTGTGTGCTCAGGTGCTGCCGCTCTCAGCGCTTTCAAAATAAAGTCAGGCAGACCGTCAAAATAAAAGTCCCGCCCCGAACACATCGGCCAAGCTTGAAAACTTATTGGCCGATGCGGATATTTGCAAAATGCCAAATATCGGCGGATATTTCGGCCTTGGCGATATGTTGGTCGACCACGAATAACAAATTGTGATACGATATGTTTGCCATATCAACCACCGCTAGCCTCTACCATTGGACAACCTTCAGAGATCATTCCAGGTTTTGGCTTGAATTGATCAAGAACCACTTCACAAATGATTAATAGTTTCATATTTCCAAGTCCCCTGTAGAACTTTAACTGGACATTATTATTATTATTATTATTATTATTCCAATTTAATTTAATTGCATTTTTGTAATGGATTCATACACTTGATTGCTTATACGTTTACATGCAGAATCTGTAAACTGTTTTTTTTTTTTTTTAATGAGATCATAATGTTTTTCTATTTTTAAAAATACTACATCCCTTAAGAAGCTATATTCGACAAGACAAAATAATAACATCATTTGCATATTATCCTGTTCAAAGGTATACATACCCTCGTTCCTTAATATTATGTGTGTTGCCTTGAGCATCAATAACTTGTAATTTTTGTCTACAGTTCATTCATTTGTTATGCAGTCTTTCAAACTAAATACACAATTTTTATGAATTTTATTTATATAAAATAATGGATTTAAAAATTTTATTTTTTTGTGAGGTACATTTATTAGCACAACTCTATACATAGTGTGTGCATATGTATCGTCATAGCTAAATTAAAAGTAATAATTAAGGAAACAGTAACCTTGGAATTTAATTTCAGTACTTTTTCCCTCTGAAACTGCGGGAATGCATTTCTTTCCACTGTCAGTAAGCCTGTCTACTCCAGCTTCTGTTTTTGCTGTAAGGCATAAAAAGCTTTCAATGTTAATACACTCTTTTCTGACCAGCCTCAAAACAAATCAGCATGAGTGGCAGCAACTTCGCTTGTACCCCATGAATGTATTTCTCAGTGACACACACACGCCCTGAGCAAGAACGAACAGGTTGTTACTCTTCACTTGGGTTTTGGTGCCAAGAGAAGCCCTTTTGTGCGAATTATTCCTGTACATTGTCTCTCTCTCTCGCTCTCTCTCTCTTTCGTTCCCTCTCACCTGCAGCTATTTACCGGCTGCTGGTGAGAGATTAAGCCGATCGCTGGCAGGTTTTACTAGTGATACCTCAACAGCTAATTGCCAAACAGGGTTTTTGGTGGTAGACGCTAATAAACCATTCTGCCTGCTGAGGCAGTCGAGACCTGAATGTGTTTGATTATAAAGTGTCTCAGGCTTTGTCATGCTATAATGCTGTTTTGTTGTTCCTCATTAATTGGCACTGGATGTACTCATATATAAAAGGTAAGAAAGACCAATTAAAATGATTGCTCACTGTACTATTTTGGATCTTGCCGCTGGTGTAGTTAACTAAGCTGGGCAGATTCAGACTTATTGTGTTAACATTTAAGAGGCACATGTGAAACGCCTTTTTCTGCTGATCAAATTTGGTCAAGCCATTTCTACATGTATGAAAACTACTTTGTGTTAAAATTAGGGGTGTGACGAGATCTTGTGGCACAAGATCTTGCGAGAACGTGACTATATCCTCTTGCAGATGTTAGAAATATTTGCATTACACTGGCCCTTTCACCAGTGGCTATGTAAGATATTATATTCACATCTGGCAAATAGCCGTATTATAAGTGTGAAAATTAAGCAGTGAAGTCTTTATCCAGTCATAAAAACGTACTCTGTTACTAACGTAACCTCGGTTCTCTCTAGAAGAGGGAACGAGTACTGCGTCTTAGCTAAGACGCTACGGGAAAAGTCTCTTTTCACGAAATACTGAAGCAAAAAATTATCCTTAATTTTGAATTCTTGTAAAGCGCATTTGCAGCAGCACGCAGCCATAGGCAAGACGGCTCGCTCGCTTATTGGCTGCTCTGCGGCAACTGCACAAGCCTATCGAGCGCAGGCTGATGCAACATCAGACCAATGAGGGCGCTTCGCGCCCTTCATGCCACTTCCCGCCGAAACGGGTGTGGCCTAGCCCTATAAAGGGAGCTCGAAAAGGCTGACTCACCTGATTTATTTTATCGCCGAAGAGAACCATAGTGAATCGTGCGCACGGCAGAGAACGCAGTACTCGTTCCCTCTTCTAGAGAGAACCGAGGTTACGTTAGTAACAGAGTACGTTCTCTTACGAGAGTTCTCTCGTACTGCGTCTTAGCTAAGATGCTACGGGAACCCCATGTAAAGCGCCGTGCGCGCAGGGATCACGCACCAATAAACCTGGAAGCAACGCCCAGGATTTACAGTACACAGTCACCTGAGGGACTCACAGAGTGTCCAGAACAGGAGGGGGGGGACCCTCCATCCCATATCTAGCAGCGTCCGTAGGCGCGGCAATATGACATCACACAGTCAAGGCAAGGCCTGACCCATGTGGTAATGCGGGTCTTACGCAATACTGCCCATATAACAGTCGGCAGCGCATAGCGCTTGCGATCTCAGAGTTCCAATCATGGCCCTGATACGGCTATACCGACAGCAGCCCTGCTTGCAGGGCGGGAACCTCCAGGTTATAGAACCTGATAAATGTAGACGGCGAGGCCCATCCTGCCGCCATACATATATCCTGTAAGGAGATCCCACTAGACCACGCCCACGATGAGGCGATGCCTCTTGTGGAGTGTGCTCTGACGCCCAGTGGGCACTGAAGGCCCCTGGAAGCGTAAGCTAACGCTATGGCGTCAACTATCCATCTGGACAGGCTCTGTCTCGAAACAGCCATTCCCTTGGAACGTCCACTGAACGAGACAAACAGCTGCTCAGTCTGTCTAAAGACAGCGGAGCGAGACACATAAGCTCTTAAAGCCCTAATGGGGCAAAGAAGACTCGATGTCTTCATCCTCTCCTGACACCGAAAGGGCAGACAGGGAAATAACCTGAGCCCGAAACGGCGTGTTGAGGGATTTAGGCACATAACCGTGCCTAGGTTTGACTATGACCCTTGAGTCATTAGGCCCAAACTCCAAGCACGTCGGGCTCACCGAGAGCGCGTGCAGGTCACCCACACGCTTCACTGAAGCGAGAGCCAACAAGAACACTGTCTTGAATGACAGATGCTTGAGGCTAATGGTTCGGATAGGCTCGAAAGGGGAACCTTTCATGGCCTCCAAAACCGTCGAGAGGTCCCATACAGGGACTGACGGAGGTCTGGGAGGATTCAGCCTCCTAGCTCCTCTAAGGAAGCGGATGACCAAACCGTTCCTTCCTATGGACTGACCGAGCATTGTCTCAGAAAACGCTGCGATAGCCGCCACGTAAACTTTGAGCGTAGAGGGGGCTCTGCCCTTATCCAACAGCTCCTGTAGGAAGGAGAGAACCTCCGTCACCTCACAACTAAGGGGTGAACATTCCCGAGCTGTGCACCAGCTGGAGAACACCGACCACTTCGAGGCATACAGCCGTCATGTCGACGGAGCTCTAGCCTGAGTGATGGTATTTAGCACTCCCACTGAGAGATCAGCGGGTAACCGTTGAGCGCCCACACATGGAGGGACCACAACTCCGGTTGAGGGTGCCAAATCGAGCCCCTGGCCTGCGAGAGGAGATCCCTCCTCAGCGGCACTGGCCACGGGGCAGTGTCTGCTAGCTGCATCAAATCTGGAAACCATGGTTGGTTCTTCCAAAGTGGTGCTACAAGCAGTGCTGAGCTTCTCGTTTCCCTCACCCGTTCTACCACCTGCGGAAGTAGGGAGACGGGGGGGAAAGCATAGAGCGGGCAGCACGGCCACCTCCGTGACAGTGCGCTTTCGTTCTTGGAAAAGAACGCGGGGCAGTGAGCATTTTCGTGGGACGCGAAGAGGTCCACTTCCGCCCTGCCAAATCTCTCCCACAACAGCTGGACTGTCTGCGGGTGTAGAGACCATTCGCCCGTGGGAATGTTGCTTCTGGACAGCCTGTCTGGACCCAGATTCTGTAGCCCAGGCACGTGAACTGCTCTCAGCGAGCGCAAGTTGCGCTGAGCCCAAACCAGGAGGCGTTCTGTCAGCCTGTACAGGTTTCAGGACCTGAGACCGCCCTGGCGATTTATGTAGGACACCACAGACCACAACACAGAATCTCAAGTATCGCCTGTGACGTGACGCTATCTGTATTTGAAAATACGCGTCCTTCAGATCCATCAACATGAACCAGTCCCCTCTGCGAATATGCGCGAGGAGTTTCCTGGTTGTAAGCATTCTGAAACTGTGTTTCACCAATGCCTTGTTCAGCTGTCTTAGATCCAGTATGGGCCTGAGACCCCCGTCTTTCTTGGGCACTAGAAAGTATCTGCTGTACAGCCCCCCTTCGCTTTGAGCTTGAGATACAGGATCCACAGCCCCTTTGCTCAACAGTTTTGATATTTTGGCCCGAAGTGGGTGTGCTACTTCTGTTTTGACCGTAGTTTCGACACGCGCTAAAAAGCGCGGAGGGCGTCGAAAAAACTGTAGCGAGTAGCCTCTCTTTATAATGTCTAGCCCCCAATCCGAAACCCCTGGAAGCGCTGACCATGCATCTGCATGAATGGCTAAGGGTTGGATGCGAAGCGCGCCCTGTTGACTGGGCAACAGCGGCGCTTCGATGTGCTGCCACATGGGCATTATACCTGCGGCGTTTGAGGCGGGGAGCGCGCTGATCACAGCGGGCAGATCGCTCTTCCTCGACCCCGCCACGGTGCTTAACCGAGTGAGGGAGGGCTGAGCGGGTCCCGTAGGACTCGTGATGTCTGCGAGTAACTGTGGGCTGTAAGCGTGCACATTTACTGCTTTCGACTCGCTGTCTGCCTGGGCAGAGCATACGTGCACGGGTTTCGTTTTTACAGAAACCACGCGCCGTGTGTGACATAGTGTTTGTGGGCACTGAGGAGTGGGCACGTTTACTATGTAGTGCGCGCGATCGATCTGAGTCGATCTTATGGGCACGAGCCCTGTGTGCAGGGCTGTGCTTATATGTGGAGATGGGCACTGAGGAGTGGGCATCGTCACTACATTTATAGCACCATCGGCCGTGGCCGGGACACCAGAAATTACACTCTTTTCGGGAAATATCTGGGTAGCCGTGATAACGGCTTTTGTGTGCAGGCAAGCGGGCAACTGTGCAGGCTTGCGCGTTGCAGATAACGCTGAGACAGTCACAATTCCTGGAACTGAAACAGCGATGCGCTTGGGTGGGAGCTCGGCCACAGCCGAACTCGTACACCGGCGCTTTCCTAGAAGTGCTAGGATGACTTCGAGGCTTCCGGCTTCACCGTAATCCTCTGCCGCGTCTCCCGTGGCGCGGGGCGACAGCTGGTAGAGCGAGAACGGGGTCCCGAGCTGCGTTGCTGGCGCTGTCGCGATGAAGCAGCTGGAGGCTGGGGGCATGACTGAGAGCTTTGCGGGGCCGGTCTAGCGCGACTCGCTGCAGAACCGGAGCGCTTCGGCAAGAAGTGCTTAAAAGCTTGCAACGCTTTCTGGTCCTCAACAAATCTTTCAACGAACTCGTTGACAGACGATCCAAATAGGCCAGCAGGAGTCAGCGGTGCGTCGAGGAATGCAGCGCGCTCAGACTCTGCCATGTCTGAAAGCGTTAGCCACAAATGTCTCTCAGCCACAGTAGCGGAAGCCATAACCTGTCCCATGGCCTGTGCAGCGGACTTAGTAGCGCGGAGGGAGAGATCCGAAGCACTCCTCAGATCCGCGAGACAGATCGCTTCAGGTCCCATCTCATCCAGCTTGCGGAGGAGATCACCCTGGAAAATCTGCAGCGTGGCCATGGTGTGCAACGCAGACGCAGCCTGCCCAGCAGCAGAGAAGATCCGTGCGAGCAGAGATGACGTCATGTGGCAGGCTTTCGATGGCAACGCCGCTTTCGTCCGTCCAGCAGAGGGCGGGCAAAGGTGCGTTGCTATAGCCTGTTACACCGGCGGAAGTGACTGGTAGCCTGTGTTTTTAGCTTTGTCCAGTGTGGAGAATGCTGGCGAAACAGACGAGCGAGTTCGCGCCGAGTATGGAGCGCTCCAAGCTTTGGCCACTTCTTCGTGAAGCTCAGGAAGAAACGGGGCGGGCTTTGAGCTAGGAGAAGTACGCTCATCCGGCAGAAAGCTACCATCCAGCCGGGAACGAGAGGGGGGCGCTGGTGCAGACCACTTGAGGCCGAGACTCGTCGCGGCCAGCGTGAGCACTCGCATCAGCTCCTTCTCAATATCAGCCCGTCTGCTGGGCCTCAGAGCAGAAGGCGCGAGATCCCTGGAGCTCGCCCAACCCTCACTGCCCAAAGCTAGCAGAGAGCACGTGTCCTCTTCCCTTGACGCGGCCCTGAGATCCACTTCCTCGGAGGACGCGGCAGTAGACAGCGGGCGCTGACCATCGGGAAGCGATGCAGGGGAGGCCGGTTAAGCAGGGAGAACTGGCGAGCTCGGTTGAGCTGGAGGCGGTTCCGGTACACGCTGGGAGCGGCGCTTTTTACGGCGCTGCGGCGCAGCACGGGATGCAGGCTCGGAGAAGAATGCCAGGCGATTCCTCAGAGTCACCATCGGCATTAGCTCGCAGTGAGGGCAGCCGCCGTCAGCGAGCGCGAGCGCTGCATGATCCTCACCCAGGCAGGAGACGCAGATGACGTAACGGTCTCCTTCGCTGAGCGGGGCTCTGCACGAGCCGCACGAGGGCATCTTTAAAAAGACGCAGCTCTTTTATGAGTGTGTGTCGCAGGGCGAACACACACGAGGATACAGAAAAGGATATAGGCGCCGGAACGTGCAGCAGGAACAGCAGTGGAAGGCGGCGTAGGCCAGCGGCTTCAGAAATGGCTCGTCCCGGTGAGATGCTTATCAGACGGCTCTTGCTTCCTCTCGTGATCCAGCGATGCGTGAGCTTCGCTGAAGAGATGAAAAATCAGGTGAGTCAGCCTTTTCGAGCTCCCTTTATAGGGCTAGGCCACACCCGTTTCGGCGGGAAGTGGCATGAAGGGCGCGAAGCGCCCTCATTGGTCTGATGTTGCATCAGCCTGCGCTCGATAGGCTTGTGCAGTTGCCGCAGAGCAGCCAACGAGCGAGCGAGCCGTCTCGCCTATGGCTGCGTGCTGCTGCAAATGCGCTTTACAACAATTCAAAATTAAGGATAATTTTTTGCTTCAGTATTTCGTGAAAAGAGACTTTTCCCATAGCGTCTTAGCTAAGACGCAGTACGAGAGAACTCTCGTAAGAGAACAAAATTCACGTTTAACATGGAATGTCACGAAATTTGTCAAATTTTGAATTCATTAATCAAAAGTAGGTAATTACACATAATCGAATCACGATATGGACTAGTATCTGTAAATATAAATCCACAAAAGTCGATTTAAATATGAATCCTTCCTGTTTCTGTTAATGAAGGGCGCAGACGCGGTTTTATTTACAACCCACACACTGAAGCAGATGTGACGTGACTCACTAAATGAGGAGGTGAACACATGAACAACATCAGATGAGCATTTGACCGTTAAGAGTTGAGTAAACTTTTAATAGGGCCATTAGGGCTGCAACTAACGATTATTTTGATAATCGATTAATCTGTCGATTATTTTTACGATTAATCGATTAACCGGTTTATGTACTTATATTTTAGTTTTGCCCATTTTTCCCCAAGTAAATTATAAATAAAGGGTATTTATCATTCAGCATAGATTTTTAAGAGATTTTAACCATTTTGCACTGTCATATCCTCATCAAAAATATACCTGGAGTTGTTTTATTATGTGTTAGTAATCCTTTGTCGAACTCTTCTGCAATCACAACACTGACCCATACTCTAGCAAATTTCACAAGGAGATTTCAAATAATGTTTTCACCATGGCAGTCCTTAGAGCTCCTAAAGTAGTTTAACATCCCGAACAAAGCTTATTAAGGAATCTTTCAGAACATATTTTCACAAAGAATAAGGATAAAACAGAATAAAATTGCAGTACATTGTATTTTATTATTTACTGGGAAACAGCTTTATATCTTATGCTGTGAAATTGTAAACAATCCTTCAAAAAAAGTGCCAATGGCATGAAACCTGAATGGAACTCACAATTTAAAGTAAAATCCATCAGAAGGTTGTCCAGAAAAAAAAAAAGAACACACACAAAAAACCTCCTGTGTGAAAAAGAGCAGTGAATACTTAGAAAAAAAGTGCATTTCAAATATATTTAAACATTTACCTCTCTCATTCAGTCATAATTAAGCTGCAAGACTGAGTTATGAACTGGTAAACGACAAACTGATCACAGAACATGTTTGTAAAGCTTTAAATGTTAACTGTTAAAAAGCAATGTTATCAGCTTTTACGACTAAACATTTGCAAACAACATTGTACTGGAGAATCTGCACAAATAAAAGTCTTAGGGGCCGTTCACATATCGCGCCTAAAAACGCGTGGAAATAGCTAGGCGCACCGCTTTCTCCTTCTTTCCAAAGCGCTCGGGCAGAAGCGCCCCTGAGGCGTCTGCCTTTGCTAAGCAACCATGACGTGCTCTCTCCTTGAAGACGCGGAAATTTCAGCAAATGATAAATGGATTTGCAGCTCTAAAAATCGCTTGTAGTACGTAGTTGTTGTTGTTACGGGAAAGGATGAAGCCGATTGGTTAGTTCTTGTCACATGACCCACGGTGCGCTTGCGGCATTCTGAAAAGTTGAGATGTTTTTAACTCTATGCGGTGCGGACGCGCCTGGAAAAACGGGCGGCTTGCGTCCGCGTTGCTTCCATTATGAGCGCGCATACCGCGTGCCTACATTGGAAATAACGAACTTGAGCGCGCAAAAGTCGCGATATGTGAACGACCCCTTAAACAGTTCAGTAGTGCAGAGTTTACAGGTACTCTTTTTTGAAGGCTCAAAGTAAAGTACTCCCACATCCCGCTGAATGCGGCTGAATGCTGCAGAGACGCTGTTCGGGAAGCACGTGACATTTAACGAGGCCAGCTATTGGCTATTCGCTACTTCTCCTGCTGTACTGGCTGAGTAAAACCTCCGGTGGCTCATTACTGCCACACTTTGGTCACCGCAGATTTGAAATATGCACGAAATGAGCCGCTTACGGCAAATAAAAATTATTTAGCAACTAATCGATGACTGAATTAGTTGACAACTATTTTAATAATCGATTTTAATCGATTAAATCGATTAGTTGTTTCAGCTCTAAGGGCCATAAATGTAATTGTTGTTGAACTTTTAATAAATTAATGTGAAAATGTATGTTTCATGATTTTAATTAATTAAGACATACTTTTTAATTGATACAATTTAACTATTAAAAAAGGAGTTGAGAAAAATTATCAATAAACAATCCAGAAAAAAAACATAATTTGAAAAAAAAATAAAACGAAATTTAGCTAAAAATATAATGGATTTCATAGGGCCTTAAAACTATACCTCAGCCTTGCCGCATCCCCCAGTTTGGGAACCACTGCTTTGTTCTTTTAAATGAATACATTTATCATGTTATATATAATATATATATATATATATAATATATTATTGTCATTATTATTATTATTAAAGTAGAAATCAGTTTACTTAATAATGAACTTGACTGACTGCTTTACTTCCATCTTAAAGGGATATTTGTGTTATTTATTTTTATTTATACGATTTATAATTTTGTGCAATGACTGTTTTTGTGCCTGTCAGTTGAGTTTGTGGCAAAACCTTTTGCAGTGTTTACATGTTGTTTATACGTGCATAAAATTTATTAAAATAGATGTTTAATTTCATAAAGTACGATTTAATTTCAAAATATACCTTCTTGCATTTTTGTTTTTCAGTTTAAATAAAATATTATTTTTCCCTATATATTTTATTATTGAGGATTTCTTTTAAAGTGTAAAAATTTTGTCTCGTCTCGTTCTCGTGAACCCTGTCTCATGTCTCATCTCGTCTTGTCTTGTCTCGTCTTGTGGGTTAAGTGTCTCGTCACACTCCAGTTAAAATGATTGGCTTAATATGCAGCAATAAGTACACATAAATGTGTGAAATTTATAAATGAATAATTATATATGTATTTTTATTGTATTATTTTGTGGTATGTTGGTGTAGCCTAAATACAGTCTGTTCTGAAATCTGTATAGCATTAAATTGACCTAACTTTAGTTTCTGTTTAATAGAGCTCTTCAGATTGTTGTCCTAATCAGGACAAGAATTAACATTCAAGCCTTGTGAATTTCAAATACGTTTAAGAATAAAGAGTACGGAAAGAATAATGGTTGTTAATTTGAGTATAATGAAGACTGTGGATTTCTGTTCTGCAACACAAATAACCACGTCATACTTCTGATTTTTAAACCATTGTGTGTTCTTGAAAATGTAAATTGCTAAAAAGGTTTTATAATGGTTATTATGTTCATCAGGCATGTAAACTCATATGTCTCTAAGTGGTTTACCCCAACTAAAAAACTTGTAAAACCCATTAGAAATGCCAAAGGAAAGTGAATTAACCGTCTTAACCATGTTAGCCAACAAATGTCATATTTGATTAGCTTTGCCATTAGTTTGCGAGAGAAAAATACATTGATTAACACTTATGGTGTAAAGTCCTGGTTGCTCATATTTCCTTTATACTGCTCCATTTATTGTTTTAGTTGACATTCTAGTTCTTCTTTTATTATTCATTGTAAAGGTTATGAAATAACACCTTTTAGGTCTGTAACGACAAATCCCATTATTCTGGGTTCCTCTAATTTTTTTTACTTTCATCGGTTGCTCATTTGGCAATGCATTCAACACCTGCCAGTCTTGTGTATGCGCACAAATAATAATGAAGGCCTGGCACTGCCATTTGTGCAAGTTGAAAAGGCACCCCAGTGGAAAACGGAACCAATTAGGATCATACCCATGTCTTGTAGTGACACACAGACAAAGTAAGCCGGTCTAATTTTCACACAGTTCGTACACAGTGGATAATAGTGTTATTTTCTGACTTGTCTGAAGTTGGAATGTTTCCCTTGGATCTTGAACTTGAAAGAATAACATTGAAGTTAAGCAGCAATTGTTGAAACAGGCAGCTGATTGGATGCTCACGGGCAATAGGTCATGGATCGTTTCTCCAATCCAGGACTTGGAGAAGATGTAGCTATTTTTATTTATTTATTTTTTTCCTTAAATTTTTAGTTCTATGCATTGTTGTTGTTAATGCAAGAATAATGTGTGCAGTTTTTTTTTACTAAAACATCTGGTGGCTCATGTGTGAGTATTTATGTCCTGTGTGAGGAGAAAATCTTAGCCGAGCTGCTGCTCTAGTTAATAACTTTCTCCAGGGAACTCAAGTATGCATTGGGAACCAGAATTCACAGAAACATGGTTAATCAGCCATAACTCCTTTGCACAAGTGCAGTATAAACCCAAAGTTAAAACAACATCCCAGTTTTCTGAAACCTCTTCTGGTTTATGAACTCGGTTTTCCCTTATATCACCAAACCATTTTCCCAATGCCTGTGGCACTGCAGCAGCTGACAATGCATGTCTAATGGTGATCGATTACTAGTCTCCAAGGTTAGTTCAAGTTCTCTTTGATGTAGAGTGCAGGACTAGATTTAGAAGGTGAATTAATCTCAGTTTATTTCACAGGAGTAATGGAAAGAGAAGAAATGTGTATATCAAAGTGATCTTTGATTGATTTATTCTGTATTTATAAAAAAAAAGGACAGTTTTGCATTCAAGTGGTAAACTCAAACCAAAGACACCAAAAATTCTCAGGCATATCAGTCTATGCTTCTAATTTGGACACTGGAAAACAGAAAATAAAACATTTTATATATATATATATATTGTAAAACCAAAAATGTAAATTATCATTTACTCCAAATCTGTTGAACACAAAAGAAGATATTTTGAAGAATGTTGGTAACCAAACAGTTGATGGTAGCCGTTGACTTCCATGGGATGTGAAAAAAAAACACTATGGAAGTCAATGGCTGCTGTCAGCTGTTTGGTTACCAACATTCTTCAGAATACATTCTTTCGTGTTTCAAAGAATAAAGAGACTCACATAAGTTTGGAACAAGTGGAAGGTGAGCAAATGATGACAGATTTTTCATTTTTGGGTGAATATCCTTTAACCTAACTTAAACTTAAAATAAATAAAAATATTAATACATCTGTTTTTTTTTTTTTTTTTTCAGCTAGCAAAAAAGATCCGTGAGAAGTTTAACCGGTACCTGGATGTGGTGAACAGGAACAAACAGGTGGTGGAAGCCTCTTACACGGCCCATCTCACCTCCCCTCTCACAGCCATCCAGGACTGCTGCACCATCCCCCCTTCCATGATGGAGTGAGTACTCATTTATTACACCTTTAATTTAACTTCTTTTTTTCCACAGCACTTCCAAAAACAAGACATTTGAAAAAAAATGCATGTACCTTTCAGTGCTTGTAAAAAATGTTGAATCTGTGTGAATCTGTGTCACACAGTTTGTTTGCTTCACTGATTTTACTGTGTGTATGTGTAATGGGTGTGGGTCAGTGTTAATGAGAAGAGCATTTTTAAATGCGACAAATAGTTTGTTTAAATCACTGAAAGGCAATGATGAGTAAGCTGAGTTGTCAGACTGCTCTTTCAAACCTAATCTCTCACTCCCAGTGCAGTTTGCAGTTATTGGTGCTTCTTTTGTCTGCTCTGTGTCTTTACTGTCCCTCCCAGACAGACTTACTTACTCGTTCTCACTCACACATCCAGACTCAAATGTTTGGCTCTACTCTTCAGAATTTTCATCTTCTCTGCGACCCTTAATCTCTGTTTGAGGGATGTTCTCCATCATCCGATGACCTTCTCTGTGTCTCTTCCATTCTTTATCATTTCATATATTTTCCTGGCTGCATCCCCTTGCTATCATCTGACATTTTAAAGGTTCTACTGGTTATTGCAAATTAATTATTATTAAACAGTGAGTGATGGTGACAGTATATAAATGTTATAAAAGCATTCATTCATAGTGTACAAATTAAGCTTTTAATGTCATTTAAGCTTAAAATGTTAAAAATACATCAAAAAATGTCACGCTTTGCAGAGCTGCGGGACACAGGAGAGATAGGCTTTTAATTCCTACAACTTGTTAATTCATTCCTACGATTTACTAATTTGTGGTAACTGTTCATGTTTTATTAATTTTGTTCTTTAAATAACCCATGATTTAACTGAATCTAAACGGAATTGATAAAAAAAATGGGATGCTTTAAGTAAAATGCATAGTAGGGTTGTGCCGATAGACGATAGAATCGTGTATCGACGATAGTCAGAGATATCGACGTAAGCAGATTTCTCTGTCGATAGTCAAGACGATATTAGGCTCATTCTCCTATTGATGTATTAAATTATAATTATCAAACTGCCCAGCTATTTCACTTCAGCACCACATCTCAAACACACACATGCGCGCGTGTGCAAAAGAGGATTAGAGCCTGTAAACGCTGAAGAAGTTGTAACGCTTTGACTCGGATAACTTGTTAAATCCATGAAATGAGATAGAAAACGAGGAGTTGGTGTCCCACACAATAAAATAAAAACAAGTCGGCAGAGCGAATTTATCATCCATAGTGGTTCTCGCTCTGCCGCCTTGTTATTATTTTCATGCACACCGCACTATAATGTGATGCATGCAAAATACAGTACATAGTTTTGGCCGTTACAAAGTCTCCATCCACAAACAGATGTACATCATCTGCAGATAGAAGGTATTTCATTGCACTTTAACAAGTAATCTGAACGGCCTATATATGTGCAATATTTTAAACGAGCCCTCACTAACTGAGTTAAATGCCACAGTTATGTTAGAAGGCATCTCTTGTTTCTGTGGCGGTGCGTTGGACTCGTCATGAGGCGCGCGGTCCGGAGCGCTGTATGACTGATGCATAAGTTCAATTCAACTTTACTCCAAATATATGAACTTACCTGTTTTCAATACTTTATATTTAACGTGTTCGTTTATGTCCAATATTAGTGTTAAACTGTTGGACTTTAAATTAAATCTACTATTGATTTTCACCGTTTACGGCCTTTACAGAACATTTAAACTGATAACTTCCGTGCCCAGATGCGGCAGATTTGTCACAGGACGCGCGATATGACATTTGCGTCTGACAATATATGTACTAGCTGTTTTAAATACTGTTTTTTTATTTAACATTAGTTTATCAGTATGTTTGAAAGTATATTTTTTCGATTCCATAGGCTCTCTCTCTCGCACCTGCGCGGTTAAAAACACCAAATAGTTCTGCTATGACAAGAACAAAGAGTCTCTCTCTTGCTCCACAGATGCACGATAATATCGTGTATCGTCGACCTCACGGGCTGATGATATGATGATTTGAAAAATGACCATATCGCCCAACACTAATGCATAGTAAGTACCGTAATAGGCCTAATATAAAAAATAACAATTTGTTTTCATTAAAATATATATATATATATATATATATATATATATATATATATATATGTATATATATATGTATATATGCGTATCATATCTCACTTAAGATAACTGATTTAAATCAGAAGTGTGTCGTGGCACTCCATAAACAAGTTCACGGAACGGAAAGGATGACAATGCGCAAATTCTGTTTGTTTGCTTTATATTACAAGAGCACAAATGTTTCCAAAAGTTTTTTTTTTTTTTTTTTTTTAATGTTTCAGCTGTTCGATCTCACTGGTGCCTCGTGCGCACTAACCACCAATCCCCCCATGTCATACAGTCAACAATGTAAAATGATTTCAAACGTATGGTGCATTCTCTTCATTTTAACAAATGATCATAATCACAGCTAATCATTTTATAATCCTGCTACTAGGAAATTTTATTAAATTAATATATATATATATATAAGGGATATACATTACCCACTTAGAAAAAAATAATTCTCACCTTACTTAAAGGGGGTTTAGTTTGAATAAATTGCTAGTAGCAGGATTATAAAATGATTAGCTGTGATTATGATCATTTGTTAAAATGAAGAGAATGCACCATACGTTTGAAATCATTTTACTTTGTTGACTGTATGACATGGGGGGGATTGGTGGTTAGTGCGCACGAGGCACCAGTTTGCTTTGTCAAAATGTGCAGTTCTCAAAGAACTGTTTTGGAAAATGTCTCTGTCCCTGAGGCACAGAAACATCTTTTACAATGTGTTGAAGGGAAGTAAATTACAGTAGGTGTTCAGAAGGCTACAAATAGAAGTTTACTTCAGGTTTTCCAGTATGTTATACAGTGTCCAGTATCAAAGTCAAAGCAGTATCACCAGAGGCTTGATGAAAAAACCTAAAAGAGCTAGCAAGGATCTGGTTTATCCTACAAGACAACTCTTGGATTTATTTATGAATGATACATCATTGGGCTTAAACCTTCACACACCTGCTCAATTAGCTCATCTGTGTCTATCTAAACCGCCTCATCAAGTTTTCTTAACAATGCAATGTATTACACACTGCCTTGATGTTATCATGTTACATCCTGTTTGTGGGTTTTTGAGAAGTCTTCCATTATGCCATCATGATGAACAATATAATGTACATTTTTACAAATGGTAGAAGTGAATAGTACTTATGACAAGCAGGTTTACAACGGTCTACACTTAAATGAATGATCCATATCTGTGATCTCTAGAAAAATACTTTTTATTTTACATAAGGGTGGTCTACCCTTATAGTGGCAACCACATTCAGATCATGCGACCTGCTGTGTGCTGTAAAAATAGCTTTAAGGCACTTTGGTTCACTCTGTGGTCATCTTGGTCATGTTTTCTATGCAGATAATAGGCGTACTAGTACAGCTCCTGTGTGCTTGCAAAACATCCATAAATTGTTGAAAAACTTGTTTTAGTAATATATATTTAAAGACAATCTGTGAAACATTGGTTTCGTAAGGTTAAATGACACTACAAGATTGAATGTACAGGCAGTATAAATGTCAAGGTCACTGTCATACTAGCCAGTGAAACACACATAATATTACAGTTAAGATGACATCACACTTTTCCATGGAAAAAGTACAAGGTAAAAGTAAAAGCTTCAGCTTGAGAAAACTCAACAATCTGCTGAAGCTGGTTGATTTAAATTTTTCTCAACTTTTTTTTTTTTTTTTACTGTCCAGTCATGGCCAAAAGATCAAATGTTTCACACCATTTCAATGTCACATCCCTGTCATACATCCCAGCGGTGTCCATTCTCCCATGAGCGCTGACCTCTGGCAGAGGAGAATGCTTTAATCAACACTCACCCCCACAGCCTCCTGCTGCACTTAACCCCTTACTCAGGACGCTCTCTCTCTCTCTCTGTCTCGCTGCTTAGGGGGATCTAAATGCCGGTGGAGTGTTAAGTTACATTTGTGTATTGCCCAAAGGATGGTCTGCAAAACTAATGATGTTGAAGTGTGTGCATGTGGAGTCTACAGTCTCCACATGCATGTGATAAGGCTACAACCGTTCTCACCAGTTCCAAGTCACCACCTATTTTTTGTGCTGTTGGTTTTTTTTTGGACTATGGTAATACCATGATATACCATATATATTTTTTTTTCAAAAACATTTACAAAATCTTACTGATACCAAAACTTATCACTCTAGTCTATGATGTTTACAACGTACATATGATTTTATTTAAATGTTTGGTAACACTTAATTTTAAGATGTCCTTGTTACACATTACCTCCACTTACTATTATAACAAAAATTAATTATGCAAAATGACATGCAAGTAACCCTAATCCTAACCCTAAAATATAGTAAGTACATGTAGTTAATTAATATTACTCAGTAATTAAATGTAAAATTACACTGTAACAAGGACACCTTGAAATAAAGTGTAACCAAATATTTTAATACATGAAGAATGAATGATGTGTATGTATGTATGATTTTTACAGTGTTTCTTGCATTTAAACAGGATTTATATCACAGCAGATACAGTAAGGGAAATCAATTCCGATTTCCAGGTGGTTGGAAAAAAACATTTCAGATGTAAATTCAAAGATTGTTTTTGTTTTTAATTCTTACGGTGATGAATTTAGACCATCACATTAAATCACATTCCTTTTTTAAAAAGATTTTCACTTGGATCTTTGTTTTTCCAGTGCTTACATTTCTTGATTAGGGGTTCTTTCCCCACAAGCAAACTCCCGTTCTCCAGATCTCCTTTCTTCCCTCTTTCACTCCTTTTCTCATTCTCTGTTAACTGTTAAACCGGTTTGTTTCTCCCAATCCTTTTGGAGCTAGACCGTTTGGACAGGCTCTGAGTCTGAACTAATAAAGATAGTGTGTGAGAGAGAGACTGTGTGTAAAAGAGAGAGAGAGGGGGGATGCAGAAAGGGAGCGAGAAGAGGGGCTTTAGTTACCATAAAGGGGTCTTAAAGGCAGCTCTGCCGGACTGCATGCTTTCCCGAGTCAGAGGAGAACCTCTTTTCCCATAATCCCCGTTGAGCCTCCCTCTTAACTCTCAGAGACTGCTGTGCTAATGAAGCCCATTCTGATAGATGCAGTAAGAGTGTGAGTGTGTGTATGTGTGTGATGGAGAGAGATGATACCGCAGTGGTACGTGCATCTTATCTCCGCCGCGTGGCGAGACATCACTAATCTGCCAGCACTCTATTAGCCATGGAATAGAATCACAGGGACTTGTTCTTGTCACCGTCAAACTTGAAGTGCCACTAAATGAGGAGTTCATCTCAGAACATTAGGACAGCACTTTACTTTAAATATTAAGAGGCTAAAAGCGTTCACTGCTCATATTAATGATATTAATGTACTGACACAGACTACACATTCATTTAGAAATACTGTGTTCTGATACCTGATCATACATCTAATCATCATCTGACATATATGCATTATGTATTTCCAATTTTACTTTTAGCACAAAATACTACTTTTGGGTGTTTATGACTAAAGGGTTTATTTTTCTGCTATTGATTGACCAATATATCGGCTTAGTCAGTTAATCAGCCATTTTTGACCAAGTGTTTATTCCCCCTTGTGTTATAAAATCTAATGAACGAAATGTAACCAAGGTTTTCTGTGTATATAATTATAATAATAATAATTATTATTATTAATTAAATATAGTAAGTTGGTATCTGCATGTTGTAAACAGCATCATATGTTTAAATCCTGTAATGTTTAAGTATTATATAAAGTGTGTATATATTATATACAGTATATATATATATATATATATATATATATATATATATATATATATATATATATATATATATTAGAAGTGAACAGCAGATTTGTTTTAAGTTCTCGGTTATTTTAGGTCAGATGCTGTTTTTCACACCATGCAAGCTGAACGATACCTTGAGGGCTTGTTTTTCCATCCATTCCTTTTTTTCCCTCTTCTCATTCTTTCTGAATGTTTTTGCAGAGGGCCTAATTTGCATGTTGAACTGAAATCAAACATAGAGGAGGAATAAGTCTCAAGCTTTTACTCGATATATATTTTCTCTCCTCCTTTCTCGCTCTCTCACTTTGCTTTCCCCCGCTTTCCCTTTTGCTCACTTGCCCTCCCGTCTTTTTTTTTGATGTAAAATTCATAGCAGCTTGCAAATTTATTTTTTATCTAGCACATTTGCTGTGCCACCAGATGTAAAGTGTGTTGAAGGAGAATTCTAATGACTGTGGCCTGATGGGAATTAAATGTCTGAAGTTCAAAGCGCTTTGCACATCACAGCAGCTGTCAATCAAACCACAGCCCCGCTCTGGCTCTGTGAGATGACGATAATGTGGAGAGAGAAATGAACCCGATGGTGAGAAAGACACTAGTTTAGTAATGGGTGATGAAAAAGAACATGCGTAGTTCATGTGGCAAAGAACAAATACGGTGCATTATGGGGATTGTGTGAAGAACAGAAAGATGTTTGCAGTAACTGGCAACACATTTGGTTGGCAGATGATGAGTAAATAATGACTAGAGTTTATTACGGAGAGTGTGTGTGTGTGTGTGTGTGTGTGTGTGTAGCAGTGTTTTTGTAGAGACATAAGGGAGATGAAAGCAAGATCTCTGGAGACACTGTTTAGATCAGTGCTCGATTAGTACAGGCAGAGACCTGAAACAGCAGAATAATGGGTGGCTATGAAATATTTGTTTGCGGTATATTCTGAATAGACAAGAAAGAGTATATATAAGTGTAAATTCATCTGTATCTTGGTAAAAACAGACAGATTAGACAAATGCCAAAATGGGTGGATCAAATACCATCCTGATTTTTAAACCATGAGCAAAACTATATAAGATAAAGTAAGACTGCATTACATTTTATTTTTATTTGAAGTGTGGATAAACTAGTTTTTTTTGCCAACCAAAGTGTGTTTTGTGCAATTCGTTATTGGATTAATACAATAAATAAACAGGTCTTGTGCCTGACATACAATTTGACAAGTAACAGTTGTCTTAAGTTTAAGTAAAATAATTTTATATAGATTTAGCATTTACTCTTTACCTTGAAGATTTGAATTTTGATGGAATATTAGTAAGACATGCTTATATCAACTTTTTAGATGTTATTTTATTTTTATTTTTTTTTCAGTTTTTCTATATTTTACATTTACACTGCCATTCAGGTATGTTTTTTTTATGTTTTGGCAAGTTTTCTTAGTTTAGCATTCTCTTATGCTCACCATAGCATTTATTTGATCAAATACAGTAAAACATTTTTTTTTAATGTTTCGAAGGATTATTATACTTTAAAATAACCCTTTTCTGTTTTAATATGTTTGAAATTTATGATTTATGACTCTGAATTTTAAGCAGCCACTACTCAGAAACTTCAGAAAACACATTATTTATTATTATTCATAATATCTGGTGCTCAAGAAACCCTTTTTTATCATTATAATTATCAAGCTGAAAACTTTTTTATGCATAATATTGCATAACAGTGTAAGGTATTATTTCAGGATTTTGTGATGAATAGAGAGTTTAAAAGAAAGTCATTTGTAACATTAAAAATGTCTCTACAGTCTTTTTTTTAAACAATTTAATGCATATTTGATGAATGAAAGTATTTTTCAAGAAGTATTTGGAAAAAACTTACTGAACCCAAATGCTTGAACAGTTGTGCCATGTTTTGCTGTTTGTTTTTATATTCAAATGTTATCTATAAATTTGCGCGGCCTGTCTGAAAGATTTGGATTCTGTGAGTAAAATCAAAAGGGTTCTTCCATCTGCTCTTCGTCATCCTTCTCTCCCCCCAGACTGCATCCCTCCATCTTCCTCTTTCATCTTCAGCAGAAGAGCTCTGCAGCTGGTAGAAATAGATATCGACTCACTCTTCCTCAGGGGGTTTTACCACACAACTGTAAAAGCTATTATTATAGAACGAGAAACACTTCAGCTTCATTTTTCTTTCTGACTGAAGCCTTGAACTAACTGAACACTCACCAATCAAGTGCTGGACTGTATATTAGAGGTCTTCACGGGTCCAAAAATTCGTGCCCGAACCCGAAAGAGACCCGTAATGTACTACACCGAACCGACCCGGACCCGTCTAATATTTCAAAAGCTGGACCCGGACCCGTGTAGATCCGAGAAATGCCTACCCGGACCCGACCCAGACCCGTATATTATTTGAAATCTGGACCCGAACCCGCCGGGAAGACACAGACCCGACTGGACCCGACGTTCACATATTCCACCATAAATTGCTATTACAAATCAATAAACCTGTTGCGAAAAATACAGCTTTTTGTCTTACCTAATTTAAAGAGCCATAGTCTCTCCTCCTTGTACCTGACTGCCTGTGATGCATTACAATCCTCCGACAAGAAATTTATTCATGTTATTCCTCTCGTTATTCCAAGTCCAAGCTGAATCCACTCATTATTTCAGTTTCAAAAGTCCACTTGATGTCACGGTGACGGATGACAAATGCTACTGTGCACATGTACATTCTGACTCGAGTTAATTCGCATAATAACTTCCACTGTTTGCCCTTTTGAACTATAATAACGATCGCTCGTGCAATGCCATGGCCGCTGACGTTATTTATTTGCTATCATCTGATCTCTGTGCTCTCTGCTCTGCATCGAGTCTGAATCTGAATGACTAAAACTTTAAGATTAAACGGTTCATTTATAATATTATAAAAATGGGAGAAAATGTAAAACGCGGTTTGGCGGTCGAAGTGTCCCTCACTGGTTGCCATAGAAACATGAAATGCGCTCGAGACTGCACATGCGTGCTAGCTGTATCAACCTAAAATGCTTTAACGCAGTTTGAGCGTCATAGAAAACATTCATGTGACAGTCCACCTCAGATTGTGTTGCTGATTTGAAATATATTAAATATGAGTGTGTCAAGTCTGCAAGCATTAATACCGTGCGTGCACTTGTATTAACTCTGAATCTGCGCGCTCTGCTTCTAAAAGCAGAGAGAGAGATCACTTTTTTTGGCTCCCTCTTTTCTTTTCCTAATTTTACAAGTTGCAAGTTACAAAAAACACAAGCAGTCTTTGATCATGGCCGGGTGTTCTCCGACTCCGAGTCCAATGACTCCGATCGCATGGGTATTACACACAATTTTAAACAGACCCGGGACCCGAGGTAATAGATTCGGACCCGACCCGGACCCGGCTGATGATTTAAAATATAGACCCGAACCCGTACGGGTCCCGGGTCGGGTCCGGGGTCGACGGGTCTCGGGTGCACTGTGAAGACCTCTACTGTATATCCTTCAGTGTCACTTTCTAATTATCGCCGAGATAAAAGAATCTGCATTGATGTTTTGTCTTCTCTCTGATTTCAGGTTTGATGGTCATTTTAATGCCAATGTTTCGAAGACCATCAGCTGTGATCGCCTCTCCCCTACCGTCAATAGCCGAGCTTTCAACCCAGGACGAGACCTCAACTCTGGTGTGTATAACACTGACAGTGTCTAAGCTTCAAAAACCCAAAGCCAATTTCCACTTATCCAGCTGCTGCCATAGCAACCATTTGCAAAGAACAATATTGCTTTTCTGATGTCAAATCTTCAAAGATTTTTTGGCCTTTTGAGTGAGACAAAAATTAACAATGCTGTTGAATACATGACCTTGCTCATTTGCATGTGGAAATACTTTTTTTTTTAATCTCCTCTCAACTCTGTTTTTATTCCTTCTCTTTTAATGACCACAGCTTTGTACCTCTGTGCTCTTTTCCAATCAGGAAGTGCATGTTTTTATCAATTTCTATTAGGACTGCACGATTCTTGCTTAAATGTGAATCGTGATTTTTCTCCAGGGGAACTGAGACCACGATTCTCATTTTTTCAATCAAAATATAGCAGTCGAGCAAAAAAAAGTGCTCTCTACACAGGACTTTCAGTCTCTTTTAATTATTTTGGACCACTTAAAATTAATAAGTTAAAAGCTGTTGAACAAAAATAGAACGTTAACAATAATAAATAAAAATAACGATTGAATAAAACGAACATTAAGTTCGGCCGATACCGATCCCACTCATGATTTATCATGATTTATCTTCATATCAGATTCATCAGTGTTTTGCAACAGGAAAGCCCCCCAAGACCCCTATAATTGTTTTAACTAAATACAGACAAAAGAAATTGTACTGATTCAGTTAATTCAGTACAATTCAATTAACCTCTGTGATAGATCCAGCAAGTGGGTAAACTGAATTCAACTATAACTTGATTCCTTTTGATCAGTTCTTTAAAATAGTTTAAAATTGTCATTCATTTGTGAATTAGTTTACATAGGCACCCTATTATATATTTTACTATTACTATAAAAGGGTGCATCGGAACTTGTTTTTTTAACCATCAGTACTTAAGTTTAGGGAGAGAAAGGACATTGTAGTGTACTGTAACAGCACAGTTTATTCTTAGGTTTAGTGTTAAACACAGTTGCCTTTTCTTTTCTTTTCTTTTTTCAATGACTTTGGTTCAGACTCTCTCTTCTTCTAACCTCACACACTTGCTTTCACTCCAGAACAGATTATCCCAATTAATCTTCATACAGATGCTTATTTTTGTAATGTAGTTATCAGGAGTTCATGTTACCACTCTTTCTCCATTTGTCATTGAATTCTGACCCTGCTAACCATGCAGGCAGTCATCAGTCACTTTTGATCCCTGATAGTCTAAACATTGATGAAATGTTTTGGGTCGGAGAGAGACAAAACAGTTAAGAGGGAGGAAAAACCTGGAGAGAGAGAGAAAGAGAGATAATGTTGTGTTTGAGTGTGATGTCTTTGATTGAGTTTGTAGGGTTGGTTCCTCTTTCCCAACATCCCCCCCCTTTGGTGTCCTTTGTTTCACCCTTTACTCCTCTTCACATCTCTGTCTGTTTATTTCTCAGAGTTCTCCCGACTGTCATAAAGCTGCATCCTAACTTTATAAGCATTTAAAGCATGTACTTATTTTGTTGCTGATAGAAAAATAAGTGCAAAATAAGTGCTGTCCAAATGTTTAAGGTCAAATTTTACTTTTATTTAGCAAAGGTCCATTAAATTGGTAAGTTATAGTAAAGACATTCATAATGTTATACGAAATTTCTATTTTAAGTAAATGCTGTTCTTTTGAACTTTTTATTCATCCACGAAACCCCATAAAAAAAATCGAAGTTAGCCAAGTTAGTACCGTTTCACAGTTAGCCTTCGATTAGTAAAATAAACAGCTTAGCCTAATAGCTTAGCATAACAGTAATTAGTACTTTTTTTAATCAAGTTGAGGGTTACATTTTATGGGGGATTGGAACTTGCACAACAGTCACAAACTCTTGTGATTGATTACAAGGGATTGTGGTCAATTTTAGCCACAAAAGCATGTGCAGATGTGCAATTCTTAAAAATCCACTGCCGTTTACTACAATTTGGGATGCTCAAATAATTTTGCATACTATTTAGGATTACAGCCTACTTGAGACGCAACTTTTGGTTTATCAATGTCTCTGCGAGAAATACAATTGGCTGGATGAGAAAGGGTTTACATGAGGAAAAGGCAAATTTAAAGATTTTTGGATTTAATAATAACCTTGAAATTGACAGCAATGTAAGCGAGAAGAAATATAACAGTCGGTGGAGATTTAAAGTGGAATCAAGGGATAGAGGAAATGAAGGGCTGTCTTGTCATGACTAAACACTGGATGGGGTATTAAGCACTATGGGGCGGCACATGTGTATGATTTTTAAAGCTGTCAACATGCTGTAAATTTCCTGTTTATACTTCAGGTATGGATTGAAGGCTCATTTGTGGTCGGGATGCCTGTTCATGCTTAGCATCCATTTTTCTTCTTCTGCAGGTTTCCACAGCAATTTGATGAGCTGTGTTTATTTTGATCAGAATTAGGAAAGGCTATTGCATTTCCCTGTGCCACCTAAAGCTAGTGTTTACTGTAATAAACCTTTCTGTTTTCATTATTTCTTCATTCTTAATTATATTATATTATATATTATTTGTATTGTTTGAGTTTACATTATGAATCACTCAAACCACTTAAAGATGGCGACATGTTTAAGTGGAGTGGGTGAATCACAGGTCATCTAATTGACCCGAGTAACCTCTTATAGCACTCATTCTTCCTTTTTATGTAACTTAAAATTGTTTTTGTTAGTTTTTTTTTCTATTCATTTTTTAACTTTGGGTGTGAAAGGTTTACATAATATTACTAAAATACATTTCTGAAAAGGATCCTACATATAGACGTTTGCCCTCCTGAATACTTCCACTGCCTCTCTTTCAGTTGTACTCCTACTTTCCCTGTCTTTTCTTGTTATTTTCCCCACTTTCTAATACTTCCCGTCTCCTGTTAAGTAAATAAACGCTTGAATAGATGGCAGCAAAGTGGTGATCACTGTGCTTCTCGAGTGTTTGGAAAGGATCAGCTTGACTGGGCTCCGGCCGTCACACAGCTGGGGTCTGTTCAAATAACACAAACCCTAGGTCCATGCTGCATGGCATATTAAATTAGTTCTGGGTGATTGTCTTAGTGTTAGTGACATTTAGATACTGTTTCTATGAAAGAATGCTTTAGACTTTAATGATTATGTATGACTCGACAAGTAGTGATTTGTTTACTTATTTATTTACTTGCTTATTAGTTTATACAGTGTATATATATATATATATATATATATATATATATATATATATGTATGCATGTATGCGTGTATGTATGTATGTATGTATATTTTTGCGGCCTAAAATTACTGATTTTGCTGTGGCTTTTCTCATATTTGCAGCATTTCTTATTGTATAGCAGTGAAAATATACCACAGACAACATTCTTCTAACACTGTTATGACTTTTCTGACTTCGAGAACCACTCTATAGGCTCCAGACGAACGTTTGACGACACCAACACTAGTGCCATTAAGTTCTACAGAAGGTGGCACCAGCACCTGACAGTAAAGCACTCACCCTAATCGCACATCTTGAAGACGTCTATTTGATGTCTGCATTTACATATGCAAGATGAATTTTTAAGAGTGCTTGTTTGTCTGCAGTACGTCTCTAAGATGTTTCCTGTCAGATGTCAAATAGGCATTTATTAGAATGTATGTAAAACTGCTTCTGAGGCATTTATCAGAGTATACCACAGATGTTTCCCAGATCTTTAGTAGATGTCTTATGGATGTAATAAATATATTACATCTGATAAAAATGTACTTTTATTACTGTCATTCATGATCAAATATATTTAATGAATATCAATATATATATATATATATATTTAACATATTAGGGAGTGGAAATTGCTTTTAAGTACTTCTCTGCAGCCATCTACAAGAATTCTTTGCTGAATTTGAATGCTTCTCACAAGATTTCACAGAGATGTTGATTCTGTGGCAAATCAGCTGCTTCCTTCACACTGTATCTATCTCCCAGCGCTGTGTATATCAGTGTCGTGTGATCAGATCAGCCCACGGCTCCGGCTCGAGCAGATAAACGGTCTGCACTGCGTAATTCAATTCCAGTTTATTTGTATATCGCTTTTTATGATACAAATCGTCGCAAAGCAACTTTACAGAAAATTTGTATAATATTTAGTAGTAGCTTATCAGTGGAGACTGTCAGTTTGTGCATTTGGCAGAAATGTACAGAAAAGTCAATTAAAGACGTAATCAAATAGACGATGAACACTATTAATAGCAATTATTATATGATCCAATCAAACTTATAGCAATATTTGGTAGTTCTGTATGTTGTTTCGGGGTTAGCATCATCTGAGGTCTTCTGAGGGTTGGCAAAATTGCGGAGTTTGCTTGCTCGTTTACGATTGCAAAATCCAGAAATCCTGGAGTAACTGATATATATATATATATATATATATATATATATATATATATATATGTATATATGTATGTATGTATGTATGTATGTATGTATGTATGTATGTATGTATGTATGTATGTATGTATTTTACTTTTCAAACTATGCTTGCTTTCTCATTTACTTTAGTGTTGGCAGACAACCTCAAGTCCAATCCAGGGATCAAGTGGCAGTACTTCAGCTCAGAGGAGGGCATTTTCACTGTGTTTCCTGCTCACAAGTTTCACTGCAAGGGCACATTCGAGCACAGGAGCAGGTACAAAGAGCTTTCACTCTCTCTTTCTCTGTCACTCACTCACTCACTCACTCACTCACTCACTTTCTCTCTCTCTCTCTCACTCACTCACTCACTCACTTTCTCTTTCCCTTTTTTCTCACTCTATCACTCACTCACTCACTCACACACACACACACACACACACACACACACACACACACACACACACACACACACACACACACACACACACACACACACACACACACACACACACACATTCACTGCCCTGATATATTAAGATTAGATTAGATTTATACTTATATACCCAACATCAAGGTATTGAATCCCATGTCTTTAGAGCATACTTGGTAATGAGACTTTCTTTCTTTTTTTTTACTTCCTGTTTTAATAACATTTAAACACATTCATGCGCACCATCTACAGTAAGTACATATTTTTCCAACACTGCCTTTTTAAAAGAAGCTGTTTAGACTGATTCTGTTTAGAAATGTTCAGAAATTTTAGCCGAGTACACATTTGTAAAGACAAAACTTTATATTAGTTGTTTTATTTAACTGATTTGTCTCTTTTTTTCTGTCCCCATCTTTTAGCTAGAGACCAACTAAAGGTTATTTTCTGTTTTTGCACAAAAACTAAGTCAACCACCCTCACGCTGTCATGGGCACCTCAGTCTTGTGTGGCTGGTCTGATTAATGTAGTTACAATAGCCCCCATGCCCTTTACTAGAATGTAGGGTCGCCTCTACTAAACCCCACTGGAATCTGCCACCCAGTATTGTGGGCAATGTGTGCCTCTGCTGAAAGATGGGCTCATTTCTGATGGCATTCCCACAACTTCTCTTCTCCTGTTTGAGATTTCACAAGAAACTCTGGTACTCAGGTTTTCAGGCTGATGTATATACGAGATTTAGGTATTATGGACAGTTTTTTGTAGTGTTGGAGTTGAAAAGGGTTTCCAAAACAACACAATAGAGTGCAGGATCTCTTGCACAATGCCAGGAAAAGTCATTCTGCAGAATTCTTGTTTTCTGCAAATAAGTAGATTGTAAATCTTTGTTTCTGTGTGTTGGCAGGCCGGTGTATGTTTCAGCAGTAAGGCCGCAGTCGAAACATATTGTAGTGATCATAGACCATGGTGCCTCCGTCACTGAGACCCAACTCCAGATCGCCCGCGACGCTGCGCTAATCATCCTCAACTCCATTGATGAACATGATAAAGTAAGGAAGTGACATCATCATCATCATACACCTTCCACTGATTGCATTTGTTCTTTTGGCACTCAACATCCTTTTTTCCCCCTCAGATCTCAGTGTTGACCATAGCAGAGACTGTTCGTTCCTGCTCCCTGGATCAGTGCTACAAGAGCTTCCTCTCGCCCGCTACCAGCGAGACTAAGAGGAAGATGAGCACCTTCATCAACAACATTAAAGCATCTGACAGCTCTACCCAGCATGCACTGGGCTTCCAGAAAGCCTTTCAGTTGTTGAGGAACACAAGCAATGTCATTAGACAACCGACTAGTAAGAGTCAAAGCTTATGTACATTAGATTTACAAACACTGTGCCATGTCATTTCCTACCTTTAGTATGTATTTATTGTTTAGTGTTAACAAAAGTGTTCTTTAATGTTTAATTTCATATATATATATATATATATATATACACTCTTATACTCTATAATACACTTTAACTGAACGGTTGTGACCAGTAACTACTGGGCTTTCAGTTAACAGTTCAATTAAACCAAAAAACATTTTCTATCTGAAAGAGATTTTAAATATTGTATTCTGTAATACTTTACTTAAAGCCTTTATGTATAATGCATTATAAAAGTAATTTTATACCAGTAGTTATGCCTTGTAAAGCACCATTGTAATTTTCTAATGAATAATTGTAACCATTGTTATAATGCATTGTAATACATATCTATTCATTGAACTCTCTTTTAGAAAGTTTAATGCATTACCCGTGACAAACAACCAATTTTATAATATTATAATGCATTTTAACTTCGGTTACAGTTAGGAAAATATATAAGATGCATCATGAATAACTTTATAATGCATTATACAGAAGGGCTTTAAGTAAAGCATTACCAAAAGTTCTGTATGATCGTATTGAAATGCACACAATAAACCACATTAGCATACAGTCAGACAAGAGTCAACTATAATGAAGGCAGATTTTAACAGAAAGGCTGGATTATAACCACACAGAAGTTGCCACATTGTTATTGGGGCAAGATGTCATGTATTATACACAGTATCTAGGTGTTTATGGTCTCAGGTTGCCTCAAGGTCAGTTATTATATTCAGATGATTGATTGTTTATCATCTTCCCTCTCCCAGACACGGACATGGTGATAATCTACCTGTCATCAGGCATCACCTCCAGAGACTCATCTGAGCACGAAAAGAGAGCAACCCTCAGCGTGGTCAAAGAGGAGAACCGTCACCTCAACAACTCTGTCATGATCCTCACCTACGCTCTCATGAACGGTGAGATATCGCCAAGGAGTGCAGCTTTTCTATTGGCTCTTTGTCTCATAGCCAACGAGGCCTCATGGGGAACACCTTTATGCATGTTTGTTCCATTTCAAAATATACTCCGCTTTTTTTGACGCCCCTTCATCTTTCTTCTGGTCTTTGTGTGTGCATGTTTACACGTCTACTGTAAGAAACCACTCTCCATTATATTGCTCTCCTCAGCTGTTCCTCTCCCTGCTTGTATTAGCCTGCAATTATCACACATTACTTTGGCATCGTGAAAATTAAAATGGAGATCAACGAAAAGAAGAAAGAGGAATGCAACAATACATCAAAGGCCACTCAATGGCATGAAAGAGTGAGAAAGGCCTTTTTTTTTCATGCATTGGGTGACTCAGAGATATGATTCAGATTGATTAGCTTGTCAATGCAGGTTACGCTACTTTGACTAGGTATTGTGAGGCTCTGATGGACACACACACAGGGAATTACTCATATTTCCTTGTTTATTTGAAGTCTGGTTAATTTATGACAAGTTGTTTTATATTCACATATTAAAACTTGTCACAGTATCAGATTAATAGACTGAAGTGTTAAAATGTATGTCCAGTCCAATAAAAGTTCAACAGAATTGAATGTTCCTCCAAAAATGAAAGAATGACTAACAAATGCCTCCTATTCTTTTTGTTAAAGGTCCAAAACCACCATTTCATGATGGAAATAAGTGTGATTTTTAGCTCTGCGATTAAGCAATCCATGTGGATATGAATAGCTTTCTATTTCTGTGCTGCACTCTAAATGGGCCACAGAGGCAAAACCTTTAGATAATTTAGGTAAATAGATAGATTGAATTAGATTTTTGTTCCAAAATTAAGTGAGTGCACATTGCACAAGAGGCACACAGCACATAGATAATGAGTAGAAATGTCCGTTTTCATTTTTTCATTTAATTTTTTTGTTTTTTACAATTGTCCTCAGAAGGAGTAACGGGACTTAAGGAGCTGGCCTTCTTGCGAGACCTGGCTGAGCAGAACTCTGTTAAGTATGGCGTTCCGGATCGTTCTGCCCTGCCCGTCGTCAAGGGCAGTATGATGGTTTTGAACCAGCTCAGTAACCTGGAGACCACTGTGGGCCGCTTCTACATCAACCTCCCCAATCGAATGATCGACGTGGCCTCCTTCAGCTTGCCTTATGCAGACCAGATGGGAGACGGTAAGTTCAGAGCTTGAACTTGGCATAAATCGCAAATCTGGCACATTAACATTTTCTCAAACCATATGCACCCAGAAGACCTCAGAAGAAGTGGCTCTGAACCAGAAAGTTTCCATGGTGCTATATACTGTAAACTTAAACTATTAGTAAAGCCAAAAATCACAAGTGCAGTCTGCTCTTATGAAGCTGCTAGATAGAAAGTCGTTCTAAAGAAATTATAGCTATTAATTATTAAGTTATATTTACCTTGATTTTTTTTTATTGCTTCATAAAAATGTCTCATTGATCATTTTAAAATTTTGATAAAACTTTATTATGCTGTGATAGAAAAAAAGGATGCCTGAAAGAAACCAAGGAACAGTCATAATTTGATTTAGAATGGTAACATTTTATTTTATTATTATAATTTTTTTTGTTTACATAGTCTGGGACAAGCACAATTAAAATATATAATTTAATGATATTTTTAAAAAACATTTGATGTTGTCAAGGATTTTTTTTTTTCAACCACTGTTACAGAGAAAGTGGCCAAAGCTAATACCCAAGAAACGCATATCTGTTTGAAACTTGGAAATTGTTTATTGTTGTTTTGGAGTATCACTTGCCTTTTGGCCATGGCTTGCTCCTCTCAGTTAATAATATTTCTTCATAAATTACTGTTTACATAGTTTGACATATTAGTATGGCGACCGAATCTGTTTTTCTGTTTGTAGGTTTCATCATGACCGTCAGCCGGCCATGCTACTTTGGGAACTTGTTGCTGGGTGTAGTTGGAGTGGATGTGAATCTGGCATATATACTGGAGGATGTGACGTATTACCAGGATTCCCTGGCCTCATATACATTCCTCATAGACAATAAAGGTAGGGAGATGCGTGTACTGTAGATTGTTTTTGGTGGAGAACCACCTGATTCCATTAGCCAAAATGAGCCAAACTTGTTTTACATATTTCTCTGTTTGCCTCACTTCAGCTGGACTTTCTAACTTCACCATAAGTGACTCGAAACACTGCATTGAAAGCCATTAACCTCAGCTGTCCCACATTGGGTGGCTCAGAGCCAGATTCATGGCTGACATCATGCCAGTTGCTTGAAGTGGGAACTGCAAAAATCTGTGGATTTGAACTTTTTAGGGAGAAAAGACTTAAAATTAGTTTTTCCTTAAGCGCAGCTGTTGCTTCTGCCTGCTTCTGCAAATATTGTCCACCAAAGACTGAAAATCAGCTATGTTGGCTTTTTGACATTATTCCTACCCCATCCTGCTCTAAATAACATTTATTCCTTTTTCCATGACTTCCCCCTGCAGGGTGAACCTCCACTTAGTACATATTAAAACAATTTGATAAGCCCACCAGAAATAGCTGATTTGCACTAAAAGGGTGTGTTGTATTACATATGTAATAAAATGAGGGTGATTATCTGTTCCTGAGAGTATACAGTCATCTTAATGACTGGTATAATGAAGTGGCACCTGCTGTCTCCAGCTGTTCAGTAAAGAGACGTGATAGCACTGCCTCTCAGTTCTTTTCTAAAGGATGTCTCTCCTTATGTTGTGCAGGCCACAGTTTTTGAGTTTAACCCTGTAGTTGAGAATCTTGACTGGTAACTGAAGTTTCTAATTCAATTCTTTAAGTAAATAATTCCTTAATGGCAATTTAGTAAATTCTAGTGGTCAGAGAAAGGATGGAAAAAGATCATAATGTTTTTTTTTTCAATCTTTTTTTAATTTAATTTAATTTAATTTAATTTAATTTAATTTAATTTAATTTAATTTAATTTAATTTAATTTAATTTAATTTAATTTAATTTAATTTAATTTAATTTAATTTAATTTAATTTAATTTAATTTAATTTAATTTAATTTAAATCTTTCAGGCTACACCCTCATGCATCCGTCACTCACCCGTCCATACTTGATGACTGAAGCTCCCCTCCATACAGACATCATCCACTATGAGAACATCCCAGGGTTTGCTGCCGTGCGTCAAAACATCCTCAGGTGAGGGTGTATGGGATGTCATGCATTTGCTAGAGTTGACTCTGTTACTCACACGATTGCTAAGCTCATGTTGTGTGTTTCTTGTTAGTCTGCCTCTGGGGAGCCAGGTCATTGCTGTGCCTGTCAACTCCTCTCTGTCTTGGCACATGAACCGCCTACGTGATCCCAATCGAGATGCCTACAATGTCAGCTACGCTTGGAAATTGGTAAACTATTCCTCCACAGTGGTAAAAGCATTGCTTGAGGAAAAACCAGACTGTGTAGAATCACCCTTCTATATGTCTGTCTGTTATTTGATTCATTCTTTTTTTTTGTATTTCTCCTCATTTTACTTGTCTTGATCTCTGATTTGCAGGTTCAGGACACTTCGTTTATCTTGTGTATAGTTTACGTTCAGCCGGAGATCCCGGTGAAGCAACTGAAAAATCTGAACACGGCTCCTAGCAGCAAACTTCTGTACCACCGCCTGGATCTGCTGGGGCAGCCCAGCTCCTGCCTCCACTTTAAACAGCTCGCTACAGTCGGTGAGCTCAGACAAAACATTAATATAGTCTTTATATTGTTAAAAAAAAAAAAGTGCTATTCTCATATGTTGTTAGGACTTGCTAAACAAATTAATTTTTACCTACAAAGCCCAAATAAAAGTTTTACTGTACCAGTAGTACCAACTCAAATCTGTACCTGCTCAAAGTCAACAGTTTTTAAATGCTCCTGTGTGTTTTTGTGTGCCGTCTGGTTTACACAGCCAAAAGTTTCTATTTACGGTTTTGCAGTGTTGAGTATTCTAGCCAATCACAGGCATCTTTGTTGAAAGCAGTGGCTAATCAGAGGTGTTTACTGTAGGTTAGTCAGAATCCATTTAACAAATTTTTGTTTCCACAAATTTACAGAGTTTTACACTCTAGAAATAGAGCTGTGCATTAAGAGATTCAGAGTAAATTCAGAGAAACAAAACTACAGCAGCAACAAGTCTGTGTTGCCTGAATTTATTTAGCACCTTCTACAGTTTTTTTAAGGCAATATTTTTCAAATGTAATTTTTAAATTTAATATAAAAATGTTTCAGAATATTTAATGCATTATTTAATTATACCATTAATCAGTAACTTGTAGTTAACTATTTAAATATTTAAATAATTAACCCTTATAGGCTGTTATTGTCTGGGCTAATTCGTTTATTTATTTATTTTAAATGACATCAGACTTTGCAACTTCCTGCACTTGCTATACTTCATACTTCAGTACAGTAAAAGTACTTACATTTGTTTTTTTCACAGAGAGTCCCACAGTGATGTTGTCTGCTGGTAGTTTCTCCTCTCCATATGAGCACTTGAGTCAGCCAGAGACCAAGCGCATGGTGGAGCACTACACAGCTTACCTGAGTGACAACACCCGGCTCATAGCCAACCCAGGCCTGAAGGTACACAAACACACACTTATTGCACATCTCGGCAACACATGTCTCATAGCCAACCTTGGAATGGCTCAATCTTTCACAGTTAGTGGTCACATGGATAGTTTCTCAGTCCTAACTGGCATTTGTTAGTTGGCAGTCTTCCTGTCCTCTTAAATTCTTCTTTTTCATTAGGCAAAGGCAGTGCACCAGTCTTTATGGTTCTCTGCCTAGTAGAATTCTTTAACACCCCCCTCCTTTGGTCTTTCAGTCTTCTGTGAGAAATGAGGTGATGGCCACCAGTCACGTGACAGATGAATGGATGAGTCTTATGGAGATGAGCAGCCTCAACTGCTACATTGTGAGGCGTTACATAGCAACGCCCAATGGGGTGCTGCGGATTTACCCCGGTTCTCTCATGGACAAAGCCTTCGATCCCACCAGGAGACGATGGTAAGATTTGAGCCTCAGGATGGAGGTCTTCAAACTTCTAGTGGGACACTGGTCAACAGATCCCACTGTCTGTTAACTAAGCTTAGCAAACTGATTCCCAAGAAGGTATTTTGTGTCCATATCCAACTGCACACACTGCAAAGACAACGTGTATTTTTAATACTTTTTTTTTTAAGATTGTATGGGGAAAAAACAAAACAAACTTTGGTCAATTTGTACATTTTTGTTTAAAATGTGGTCTGATTAGTGATCCTTTTGTCTTTTAGGTACCTACATGCTGTAGCCAATCCCGGTCTCATCACTTTTACTGGACCCTACCTGGATGTTGGTGGGGCGGGTTATGTGGTCACCATCAGCCACACTATCCACGCCTCTAGGTCAGTTGTTTAAGGGTTACATTTCAAATTCAAACCTACTGGATCTCAACCAGGGGGCCTCAGCAAGCTTCCACAGGATAATTAAAGTAATAAACTATTAATAATATATTAGTAATTTTCTAACACTTAATTAAATGTTTAAAAAACATCTATAGGTATTTCCCGTCTGAATAACTTTTGTTTTTATTGAAGAAAAAAAATTATTGTGGTTAATTTGTATATACTGTATATATGTGTGTGTGTGTGTGTGTGTGTATCTGTATACTCCCTGTTTCTGTTAATAAGGAAATATTTAACACAAGCAGTTTTGTCATAATTATGTAAGAATAGTGGAGACCCGGGAGTCAAAACGTTTCAGAAGCGCTGGTTTAGACACATCTTTTGCTATGTGATAAAGCTTTATAATGTGGATATTTATTTTTGCTCAGTCATACACTGTTTTTTATGCTTGTATGGATCAGCCTTTACAAGCGATAATATAAATAACTTAAATATAGAGAATTAAATTAATAGGTCAACCCTAACATAAACATTTTACCCACTCTCAAGATGTTTTATTTTCTCTGTGATGAAATGGCCAATGCTTTACACTGTCAAGCTCCAAAAATGAATAAAAAAAGCACCTTACTATATAGTAAAAGTAGTTCATACAACTCCTGTGCTACATAAATCATTATTCACTTTTTTTAAATTCAATATCATATCCAATTCATGCACATTGTACATGACAAGTTTGTTATAATGTACCATGAATTAAACTTTTGTTTTGTGTAAAGAATCTCTTGAACAGAACTAATTTTGTAACTTTTTCTTAACAAATAATTATTATTATTATTTTTTTTTTTTAGATTTGCCTTTAAAATGTGTAGCATATGTGGTATGTAATAGTAACTGTTACAAATGAAAAACAACTGCCTTATCACCGTCGGTTCTGTGCTTGGCACAGTGCATGCGTGTGTATAGAGATATGATGTAGCTATTTGAAACTGGCAGTGTTCCAAAATGTCTGGTGTAGATAAAGAATGTTTGCCCTCCACGTTATCCAATCAGTTCTCTCTTAAGAGGAGGAAATGTGACTATGGAGAGTGCAATCTAATCTAAAGCTCCATTGCGGTGACCCATCATACTGTAGATCTCCTTTTTCTCTATATTGTTCAACACACTTATCTGCCTCCTTTTCTAGTTCACAAAAGGCCTCCGGTTACACAGTAGCGGTTATGGGCATTGACTTCACTCTGCGCTACTTCTACAAAGTTCTGTTGGATCTACTGCCCATCTGCAACCAGGACAAGGGCAACAAAATCCGGTAAGGCCTTTCCACCAAACACAACCACCATCTCATTTCTTCTGTGTCCAGCGTAGTACCTGAAGCTATCGATGCCCCAAAGAGGCTCTTTAAAGCTCTTTCAAATGAAACTAATCAGATTTGCTTCTGTTGGAAAGAGGCATTCACTTCAATTCACTTAGTCTTCTCTGCATGCTTCTAAGCTCCCTCTTTTAGGATAAGAGGAGATAGAATGAGAACGATCTGAGGTGGGGATCAAGAAACGGTGAGGGAGGGCTGGACGTAGAGTGAGAGGAGAGATGAGAAGGGAAAAGTATTAAGACTGGAAAGATTATGCTTATTTTATTTATTCATTTTTCAAAACAAATTAATTTTGGTGCTTGCCTCTGCAAAAGTCACTGCAATGATACTAGGGTGTGGTGGCAGTTGTCAAGATTTTCTACTCTGGATGGTTGCTTATGATATTCAGAGAACCAGCTTAAGCTGAAGTCACAAGCCTAGCTGTAGAGTATTTCTCTGTCCCCTTCCTTTTTCTTTCTTCTTAACTCTATTTCTACCAGTTTGTCTCTTTATCTGTCTGTGCTGTGGAGGCCTCCAGTGTTCTTTGAGTTTTCAGTGCAATGGTCATTAAACAGGATTATTGCCGTGGAATGCTTCAGTGAGCCACACAATAACCTGAACTGTTCCGAACTGCAGATGATACCCTGTGAACATACAGGAAGCCATTTACTGTTTCCTTCCACCTTTCCCCTCTAAATGTCGTTCTGGATCTTTGTACAGGCTCAGAGTGCTTGATCCTGTTTGTCTTGGTCTTTATGTATGTGTAGGTGTTTTATCATGGAGGACAGAGGCTATCTGGTGGCCCATCCGACTCTGATTGACCCGAAGGGCCACGCTCCAGCAGAACAACAACATATTACTCATAAGGTAAGGAACTTTACCTCTCTTAAACAAGAAAATAGGCATTTTTATTTTTTTGTCCTTAGAAAAACGGGCCTGTTTATATTCTTTAGCCATATTATATTAAGAGATTGGTAATGAAACTGAAAAACAAGCTTACTGAGTTCATATTATTCTCCTGTTTTGCTTGACTTTAGGAGCCTCTAGTGGCCAATGACATTCTCAACCATCCCAACTTTGTGAAGAAGAACCTGTGTAATAGTTTCAGTGATCGTACTGTGCAGCGCTTCTACAAGTTCAACACCAGCATTGTGGTGAGTGGAGTCTCATGTGAATCATTTCATATCGGACAACTGTGAATTCCGCTTGAAGTGATAATCCTGCATTTTCTACCATGCATAATGTATTAATGATGGTAGGATGCCACCTAGTGGAGTTTATTTTAATGGCTAACTGTGTCTTTGTCATTTTTCAGGGTGATCTGACAAACCTTGTGCATGGCAGTCACTGCTCAAAGTACCGGCTCACTCGTATCCCAGGAACCAATGCGTTTGCTGGGATTGTGAATGAGACCTGTGATTCACTGGCCTTCTGTGCTTGCAGTACTGTGGATCGTCTCTGTCTTAACTGCCACAGGTAATGTGTACTCTCTGCACAACTCTACTAATAACATTCTGTATTTGTGGTCTATTCATTTATTAAGGCATATCCGTATTTCTTTATTTATTTACACAACTTTTCGACAGTTAGGGGTTGGTTAGGGCTTTAATTTTTTTTTCTATAAATATAAACTAACAAAAAAAACAAAAAAACTACAACAAAAAAAAAACAATAGTATTGTGTAATAATTTTTACTATCTATCTATCTATCTATCTATATATATCTATCTATATATATATGTATATGTATATATATATATATATATATATAATTTTTATTTATATATATATATATAATTAAAATATTTTCACTCTGTTTCACAGACAAGGCTTAAGCCTAGTTGCAGATTTGATCAATTTATAGGACTGCACTAGCAAAACTCATACCCACAAATCTCAAACTCTAAGTCCATTCATGTAAATAATAGTGAAGTTGATAGTTCTAGGTTAAAAGTCCTGCAAACCTGCATTTTAGTGTATTTCCATCTTCCCAGAATGGAGCAGAATGAGTGTGAGTGCCCCTGTGAATGCCCTCTAGAGGTGAATGAATGCACTGGTAACCTCACCAACGCTGAGAACAGGTAAACCACTGCCGTTTACAGGACAGTCTTGCATTATTTATGGAGAGACATGTTGAAGACATTGAGCCCATTTTAAAACATATTACCTGTTGTACACAATGTGTTAGGATGCAAAGGTTACTTCTTAAGAGCTTGGAGAATAGACTGCCACTATATATGATCCAGAGATCAATCACTGCACCACATGTCCAGATTCTCATCAGAATGCACTGGAATGAATCACACTTAGTCACACACGCACACACACACACACACACACACATATATACAGTTCTGCCTGTCACTTCATCAAGTTCTTGTTTGTCACAATGAATAGATATCCAGCCACCTGTGTCCTCACTTAGTTCAGAATTGTTCCTCAGTAGACATTTAGACAATTTCAGGTTTGTTGCATTATTCCCAGCTTAGAGATCTCAAGGCATTTACTTTTGTGACTGTGCCATCTGTTCATTTTAATGAAAAACACCTGAATGCTAATACATTTCTGCTTTACTACAGAGAGCTGTAGTAAAGAAAGGCTGGGTATTCATTGTGTAGCAATAATAATTGTTGATTTATTGTCTGTTGAATGTCATTGAGCTACAGAACAACATTGTTGCCAGACTGTTAGTAATTACTAATAGCTTTGACATTAAGGAGTTCCATGTTGTATTTAGGGTCTAACTGACTCAGCTTGCCTTATTACTGTGTGTGTGTGTGTGTGTGTGTGTGTGTGTGTGTGTGTGTAGAAACCCGAGCTGCGACGTGCACCAGGAGCCTTTGTCTTTGACTGTAATTGAGCCCAGTCTACAGGACACTCTGCCTCAGTGTATCAACAGCAGATGCAGCCAGCGCTTCACCAGCAGGTACGGACATATACTATATCAGTTGTGATCAGTCTGCCCTTAGCAGGACCTTAACAGAAACACAGAGTCTCTGAGTGTAATGATGTTTCTCCTTTCACTTAACACATCTAATTTCAAATCACTTATTCACAACCTGTGCTGACCACCACCACAACAAGCATGTGTGTTTCTCAAGATCATACAACGTCAGCTATTTTCAGGGACTGTTGAAATCAAAAACACACACTTTCATTCACCACAGACTCGAACAAAATCTGTGTTTGTAACATCAGTTAACTGTATGAACTGGAAATGAAAAATACTTTTATTTGTTAATCTTAGTTTATGGTATTTCAACATTATTTAAATCCAAAGTTGTATCTGTTCATATTATTTAATAGACCTGAATTGATATTAACTTACACTGAACAGTTAGTTTAATGACTTACGTTAACAGAGATTAAATAAATACTGAAATACTGTAACAAAATTAGCATTTTAGAATGTTTTCTGAAGGATCATGTGACACCAAAGACTGGAGTAATGGCTGCTGAAAATTCATCTCTGTCATCACAGGAACAATTACGTTTTAAAATAAAATATGTTTTAAAAATCCTTTTGAAATCGAAAACTTAAAAATATATATTTAATAATATTTTACAGTTTTACTGCATGTTCAAATAAATGCAGCCTTGGTAAACAAAATATGTTTCAAAAACATAAAAAATTCCTACTTTACTCCTATATCTCTATAACTTTTCTTTTTATATGTTCCGTTTTATTTGTGTGGGTTTTAGTGACTGTTTTGGTGTTCTGGACTGTGAGTGGTGTATGGTGGACAGTGATGGAAAGACCCATTTGGATAAGCCTTACTGTGCCCTACAGAAGGAATGTTTTGGAGGGATAGTAGGTGCCAAGAGTCCCTATGTGGATGGACTGGGCATTTTAGGTGAGCTACTACTTCTGTAGTCACACTTATTGCACTTTATTAATATATTTATTTCTGTTTAAAATAAATTTAGATAAATTGCATTGGTGGGTCACAGTAGTCCAGTAGTAATTTACTTCTTTCTTTTGTTTAGTTTTGCTGTTTTAGAAACATTATTCACAGATATTTGGAATAACACCAATTCCATGATTCACACATATTGCCTTGAGGATCTTTGCTAGTGCGTATGCTTTATTTCATTTCATTATATCATTATTTTGTGTTTTTCATCTCTGTGCAGATGAGGAGTTGGCTTCGCTGAACATGATCAAGAGTGCGCCTGTGGGGCCAGTGGCAGGAGGGATTATGGGATGCATCATGGTACTGGTGTTGGCTGTGTATGCATACAGGCACCAGATCCACCGTCGCAGCCATCAGCACATGTCCCCGCTGGCCACCCAGGGTGAGGCTGGACACTTGGAGTCTAAAAGTGAAAGTGATTCTTACCTGGGACTGTTTGGAAATAATGCTAGGGCTCTGCAATTATTTGAATTTCAGTTTTGATTTTGGCTTCCAAAGATCATGAAAACACAATAATTGAGATTCAAATATTATTGTGCTTGCATTCCATTCCTTAGCATTAAAGCGGTTTGCTTTAACTTCTCCTTAAAATCCCAAACTTAATGTCCAAATTGGTCAAATCTTGTAACACGACTGCAATAATGTGCAGCCTACTTCAGAATGCGTTTAAAAAAGAGTTGTTAAAAATGCATTAAGTTTCCAGAAAGAACTTGAGCTGTTCCTCTGGCAACTTTCTGTATGTGCTTTCCAAGATGGATTGGAACACAGACAAGCACAGTATACTTTGGGCTTCGGATACGCATCTAACAGTCAAATACTCACCAAAATATGCCAGAAGGCCCATGTTGGCAAGTATTTAAATAAACACAGTTAGTTATGTCTTAAGTGAACACAAACAGAGCACAAAATTTAATTTAATGAGTCGGATATTAGAGCCGTGCATTCAGTCTTAGAGTGACAGCAGCCTCGTATACCTGCTGCTGTCCTTAATGTTAATCAAACAAAAAACAAAGAAAAAACACTTACTGCTCTAGACTGAATAACTTTAGTAGCTTCAATAAGAATCCATGTATATATAATTCAGATGATATGATATTTGATTATCAAGAATTGTGAAATTTCACTGGTATAGAAATTTTGATATCATAGCAGCCTTGTTTCCAGCAAATATACTAAATGATAGAGAGCTATCATGAAAAAATATATATTTTCAAGAAGTGTGATATCGCTCACTCCTATTTGTGTTAATTGTGATTATAATATTGTCCAAAATAACCGTGATTATTTTTGCCATAATCAAGCAGCCCTATGTTTTACTCTGTTGTGAATGTGATTTGGTTTTGTTTTAACGGTTACTACTGAATAAAAAAGAATCCGCATTAAAGATTATTGAATTAAAGTCACAGCACATAACACTTGTTACTTCCATTATGTACCATATTTCAGATGGAAACAAGACATTCAAGGATTATAAAAAGTAGACTGGGCCCTTTTTTTTAATCGAAATTGTTTAGACGGGGATGAGTGATCTCTTACAAAGAGTCTGAAAAGGAAAGTTGTTTCAGAGAAAGAGCAAGTAAAACTAACTTTAATGAGGGAAAAATTATTGAGTGCACTTTTAAAGTGTACTACTCCGTGTGAGATATTAAAGCATAGTTGACCGCTAAAAGGACCTTAGAATGATATAAAAGTAATTTAAAGAGCTGAATTTGCTCTTCCTTTCCAGTTTGCTCCCTCATGTCTAAGCTAAATTCAACCTCCATATGTCCACGACTTGGAAGCATAACTTGCATGCAGTATAAATCTGTCTAAATCAGTCTGAGAAGTGCTGCTGTTTACTGTTTTGCAGTTAGATAAACTGTCTAAGAGAGTCCACTTTAGTCTGAATCTGTATTCTAGAAATGAATGCTATATTCCCTTGAATCGGCTTTCTTCAGTTTTTTAATGTCTGGTTGACAAAAAATTGGTTTGAAGAGATTTGATGTCTGTCTTCTTTTTTATGAGAAAGACTCTGGACCAAAAGAAAAGAACAAAGATATATTACATCAAATCTGTTCAGGGTTGCTCCATCTTTCTAATCTTCTCTCATGCCTGTCTTTCTGTCTCTCTCGCTTTCATCAGAGATGTCTGTCAGGATGTCCAACCTGGACAACGAGCGAGATGACAGAGATGATGACAGTCACGAAGACAGAGGAATAAGTAAGATACCCACCTGCTTGCCTGCCTGGCACAGCTTCACAAAAATTAACACAGAAAAACTTTAATGGCCATTTCAGCATTAGTAATTGCACTAGATGCACAATTTTTTTTTATGTACATCAAATCTGCAATATTATACTTTGTACCATTAGTGCTTTTTTTCACTGATTCAGTGCATCAGACCCTTTCATGAATGATAATCCGTGAATTCTTTGTGTATGGTGTGCTGTTTTATTCTCCAAGAGTAAAAAGCCATTCTTGTGTGATAATTGCTTCAAACAGCCATGTGGGTTAGTCTGATGTCGTAATTGGTCTCATCTTTAGTGACAATATGATAATGTGTTGTACAACCCGAATTCCGGAAAAGTTGGGACGTTTTTTAAATTTTAATAAAATGAAAACTAAAAGACTTTCAAATCACATGAGCCAATATTTTATTCACAATAGAACATAGATAACATAGCAAATGTTTAATCTGAGAAAGTTTACAATTTTATGCACAAAATGAGCTCATTTCAATTTTGATTTCTGCTACAGGTCTCAAAATAGTTGGGACGGGGCATGTTTACCATGGTGTAGCATCTCCTTTTCTTTTCAAAACAGTTTGAAGACGTCTGGGCATTGAGGCTATGAGTTGCTGGAGTTTTGCTGTTGGAATTTGGTCCCATTCTTGCCTTATATAGATTTCCAGCTGCTGAAGAGTTCGTGGTCGTCTTTGACGTATTTTTCGTTTAATGATGCGCCAAATGTTCTCTATAGGTGAAAGATCTGGACTGCAGGCAGGCCAGGTTAGCACCCGGACTCTTCTACGACGAAGCCATGCTGTTGTTATAGCTGCAGTATGTGGTTTTGCATTGTCCTGCTGAAATAAACAAGGCCTTCCCTGAAATAGACGTTGTTTGGAGGGAAGCATATGTTGCTCTAAAACCTTTATATACCTTTCAGCATTCACAGAGCCTTCCAAAACATGCAAGCTGCCCATACCGTATGCACTTATGCACCCCCATACCATCAGAGATGCTGGCTTTTGAACTGAACGCTGATAACATGCTGGAAGGTCTCCTTCCTCTTTAGCCCGGAGGACACGGCGTCCGTGATTTCCAACAAGAATGTCAAATTTGGACTCATCTGACCATAAAACACTATTCCACTTTGAAATAGTCCATTTTAAATGAGCCTTGGCCCACAGGACACGACGGCGCTTCTGGACCATGTTCACATATGGCTTCCTTTTTGCATGATAGAGCTTTAGTTTGCATCTGCTGATGGCACGGCAGATTGTGTTTACCGACAGTGGTTTCTGAAAGTATTCCTGGGCCCATTTAGTAATGTCATTGACACAATCATGCCGATGAGTGATGCAGTGTCGTCTGAGAGCCCGAAGACCACGGGCATCCAATAAAGGTCTCCGGCCTTGTCCCTTACGCACAGAGATTTCTCCAGTTTCTCTGAATCTTTTGATGATGTTATGCAATGTAGATGATGAGATTTGCAAAGCCTTTGCAATTTGACGTTGAGGAACATTGTTTTTAAAGTTTTCCACAATTTTTTTACGCAGTCTTTCACAGATTGGAGAGCCTCTGCCCATCTTTACTTCTGAGAGACTCTGCTTCTCTAAGACAAAGCTTTTATAGCTAATCATGTTACAGACCTGATATCAATTAACTTAATTAATCACTAGATGTTCTCCCAGCTGAATCTTTTCAAAACTGCTTGCTTTTTTAGCCATTTGTTGCCCCCGTGCCAACTTTTTTGAGACCTGTAGCAGGCATTAAATTTTAAATGAGCTAATTAAGTGGATAAAAGTGTAAAATTTCTCAGTTTAAACATTTGCTACGTTATCTATGTTCTATTGTGAATAAAATATTGGCTCATGTGATTTGAAATTCCTTTAGTTTTCATTTTATTAAAATTTAAAAAACGTCCCAACTTTTCCGGAATTCGGGTTGTACATTTTATAATCAGAGGCATTTACAATACCATCTGATTTACGTCACAAAGTTGTTTTAATCCGTTTTTGTGCTTTGCATAACTGTAAGAAACATACATTATGAAACAATGCATTACTGTAAGAAATCTAAATGAATAACACTCAGTATGTATGTAATACTGATTATTAGTGCAGTGCAAAGAATTGGAAAAATGTAAACACCATACTCCTACTATAGACTCAGTTTTTAAAAACAGACAAAACGTACAGTACAGAAGGGTACTTCCAATGGTCGCCTGCCCAATTGACTACCATTGTAAGTGCATTGTAAGTTATTTAAATTTTTGTTTTACAAACTTAGGGCAATTTATGATATTTGGGCAACATGCAATGAAAAAAGGAAGTATAATAATGAGAGTAGTAACTAAGTAAACTTTTCGCATAACACCTCATATTTCATAGAGTTATTGATATACAATTCCTTCCCTATTCACTTATTATGTCTCCCTAAAATGCCTGATAAGCATGAAGGATATCCTGGTGTCCACTACAGTGGACATGTATGAAACTGATGCATGTCTGTCAACAGAAAGTCATGTTCTGCTTTGAAACCCCACTAAAGTTGTCCTGAGATCTTCATTTATGACAAACACTTTGAATATTTGTCCAATTTAAATGATAATCACAAATATTGGAATATTCCTATGAGAGTGCTAAATCTGATCATTCTGTTAGTATCGGTGAAGACCAGGGGGAAGAAGTGTTAATGATCAAACCTCCAAACATTTGGTTTCTCTCTTTGTACAGGACACCCAGAGTTTAAACTGTGGCCTGTATGTTCTCAGAGAAACTTGATAACATATAATGTTTTCTACAGGGGACAGTAAATGCCTATAAGACTAGAGTGATATGGTGATATCTTTTTTTTATTTTAATTTTAAGTTCATCCCCAGTATAACCTTTATATGAGAAGTATATACAAGTATGTTATTGCCTTTTCAATGATCTGTACTCGTACACTATACTGGCCAGCTGGAGACCCAAGTGTGGCTCTGTTTCTCTCTCTCTCTCTGCAGTTAGTAACACTCGATTCATTGCTGCTGTTATTGAGAGGCACACACACAGCCCAGAACGACGACGGAGGTACTGGGGGAGGTCAGGGACTGAAAGTGACCATGGTAAGTGTGTGTGTGTGTGTGTGTATGTGTGTGTGTGTGCGCACTCCTTCCTCAAAGTCTAAACAAAAACGATATTAGTACTGTATGTCTGAAAAGATCCTTTTGAAATAAGGGTCAAAGACAAATTCAAAGACGTGACCATCAAATTTCTCATTTAGAAATATATTGAGTTTTATTATTGAAATAAAGCAAAGCCAGGGAGCTCAGTGTATGCTTGTGTTCGGTCTGTATTTCATTGGCAGCTCTAGGCTTGGGTTACATGGAGTCTTCAGTACATGCTAAATCTGCCGCCCCTCAGGGACGAGGCTTTCTGGAGATCATTGTGTAACCAGCAAGAGGAGAAAGGGCAGCCCTATTCCACGAGGAGATGTGCAATGAGAGACATGGAGGAAGAAAGCCAGCAAAGTGGGTAGATTGAGAGATGCGAGAACAGTTAAAGGTGGCAAAGACCAAGTACAAAAAAGTCTTCCCTGTATATTTATTTGGCAGGGTTAAAGTTCGCCTCCCACTGGCTGTTAAGTCATCCAGCTTAAGGGGTCTTTTAAAGCAATATCGATTTGGCTTTTGAGTTTGTGTATGCAGGAGAACAGCATGGAAGCCTTTTCCTGTGTGCTCTGACTCATTATCGCTCCACCAACACAGAGATTTTTCACCAGGAGCAACGTAGATATAGGAATATTTGCTTCAGATCAAGGCTTAAAAATATCTCTTAACAGAAATGCGTTTTCTGCCAGGAACTGGGATGCTTTTTAGTACTTGTTTGCTTGCTTGGCTCTTTGATATGTTTAGGGATAGATCCTGATCCAGAATTGGTATCCCATCACTGCTAGGGTGACCACCCGTCCCGCGTAGCGCGTGCGCGCACAGCGTTTGAAGCCCAATTCATGCGTCCCACAAATTGAGACTGTGTCACGCATAATCAATGCTTGCTCAAAAAAAGTTGGTCGCTCTATATCTTCGAGTCCCAGGCAGCCAAACGAACATTACTTGACAGTTCAGCACGCTACTGTTGCCACACCCACCCCTCAGTTGAACTGCTTAGGTTGTTGTCAACTTTTTCGTTGTTGTCATGACAGCACACGCACGTAGATACCAGACACACTGGGAAGGAACTTTTAGATGCATGCTTTACGATTCGAAAAATGGAGAAAGTGAGGCACCGCCATCATCATTTAAAAAAGAGAAGGTACGTCCTGTTTCAAACTGCCTTTACTAACATGCACGTTCACCATCCTTTCTCCTCCTTCTCGTTACGTGAACCTCTGGAGTTGTGAGTTTAGTCTTTTTTTTTTTTTTAACTGTTCCTGTGGTGTTAAGCAACTACAATTCATTTTAATCCTATAATTTTAAATCATAATTTATTTAAAGTGAATAAATTGAAATGAAAAATAAATAAAATAGCTAAAGTAAATCGTAAGTGGAAGTGCATCTGTCAATTCTGTCATGAGCATACATCAGCAATTACACATGTTTAGGGGAATAGGGCATTATTAATATCACTGTTGGGAACGTTACTTTAAAAAAGTAATTAGTTATAGTTACTCACTACTTGTTCCAAAAAGTAACTGAGTTAGTAACTGAATTACTCTATAATAAAAGTAACTCGTTACCAGGGAACGTAACTATTTGCGTTACTGTAAAAAAAAAAAAAAAAGTTGCTATGTCAAAGAATTGTTTTTTTTTGGAGCAGTTTTCACAAGTCAGTTAAAATGAGTAGAACAGACAGGTGTTCGTACATAACTTTCAATATTTATTGCACGTCAACAGACAGCAAGAGTTTTATCTTCCAAGTATTATCTTTGTAAGAAAAGTGTTTTTGGCCACTAGCTTTGTAGATACGTGTGTCACAGAATACATATACACATTACATGCACGTTCTTGCCTTTGACCACAATGAATTTGAATTAGTGCTTATATCTCCACCTTGAAAATGCCAACTTTTCATCGGATTGCTCCTGACTCGCCATCGGCGTTATTCCAAACACTGATTAATATACCATGTAAGGTGGTATGTGCTAGAAATGGGTAAACCACTATCAGTGATTCTGCCCATGGGGTGGGGGCACCGCCGCGCAAGGCAGTGTCCCACATTGTCCCTCAGAAACATACCCCTTGTCCCCCCTTGGGCTTATTAGCAGGTGGTCACCCTAATCACTGCAGAGTTTCAAAGCTGATTCCAGATCCTTTCTGAGACGGCTCATGCAAACATTGATCAAAGTCAGGATCATAAGAGGTTTTTTACTTTTATTTTCACCTCCAATCCCGTTTCAAATGTCACATGTGGCTGGACGGTTGGCAATCTGACAGTGGGACAAGACCTTTTTTGTGCTTTCTGTATTGGGCCTTAATTTAATTCAGAATGTGCTGTGACTGTTATTATGTTAAGTTTCCAACTGTTTGTTTGTTTTTGTATGCTTTGTGAGCTCCTCTTCCACTGTACAAGTTAAGTTGTCAGCAACTGTCTAATCTGTTATTCACTTCAACTACTTCATGTGTCTTTTGTATTGCTGTTTAAACAGGAACATCAGCAATTTGACGGGAAAATAGATTTGGGAAGATAACAATAACACTGACATCAACTTCTTCTTTTAACAAGATTTTAAGTTAAATTTTATGTAGAGAGGAAGGTGTATGTTTCAGATGATAACTCATCAACATTTGTTCCTAGTTTTTTTTTTTGTTTGTTTGTTTGTTTTTTCTCAAAATTCAGCTTTGCTGTCATAGGGATAAATTAAAATAGAAACAGTTGTCATAATATTTTACAATATTACTGTTTTTACTGTATTTTATATATATGTGTGTGTGTGTGTGTGTGTGTATATATATATATATATATATATATATATAAATATATATATATATGTATATATATATATGTAATTATTTTCACAAAATACAGATTTTCTTTATAAATGGTCAAAAAGTTTTATTGCAATTCAAACTGCTCTTACTGCTTGGCGTAGTTTCACATTACGCTATCATGAGTCTGTCAGATTACTACAAAATGAGATTAATATTTCTTTAAAATGTTTGGGTTTTGTGTGAGGAGTGTTAGATTAGAATGGATTAGGATGAATAGATAAATTAGCAAATTAAGTGATCATGTTTATAACTAGTGACAGTGATATAACGAAGTTCAAATTTCCAATCTCTTCAGCTGTTGTTTTAGAGATACAAAGAGCTGTTAGCAACACTTGTAGAACATTTAAGATTCAAAGTGAATTTATACTGTAGCTTCTGAAAATATTGATTGTGATTCCTTGTCTGTTTATATGTAGGTTACAGCACCATGAGCCCTCAGGAGGACAGCGAGAACCCGCCCTGCAACAATGATCCTCTCTCTGCGGGTGTTGATGTGGGCAATCACGACGAGGACCTAGACCTGGACACACCTCCACAGACAGCTGCTCTTCTCAGCCACAAGTTCCACCCTTATCGGCACCCGCACACACACCACCCCCTGCACTTGCACACGCATTATCTCCAGGCTGCCGTCACCGTGCACAGCGTGGATGCCGAGTGCTGATCTTTTCCACCTGTGACCCCAAACCAACCACCAACCCTGCCTTTGATGCCACTTCTAGCTTCAGCCACCACCTCCATTCAGGCCCTGCAAAACCAAGGAGAGAACCTTGTTGAGAATGGGGGCGAACTTTTGACCTCTGTAGAGGTCAATAAGGAGTGCATTTGGCAGGTGTATACAATACAAAGCTCCTTATGTTTTTTTTTTTCCCAAGAAACAATGAAGTTAAAAGGATTATTTTTCTACTATTTATTTAACAGGAGTGGAGATGGAGGTAATGATTGTGGAAAAAATGAAATTGACTGACTGAATTTGTCAGCTTTCTATTTGGCCTATGGATCCCATTTTAGGACCTGGCCCAGGTTTTCTCCTCATCTAGACTGCAAAGCAGCTTTGAAGGATTCGATTCATGGCACATTTGAGTCATCTGCATGCCATGAGAATTTCATGTGGGGAGAGTAAACAAAACATTTCATGGAACGATAGACACAAATGCCTGCGCTGCACATCAAGGAGACGAGACAATGTGGCGTATTCTGAGGAGCTGTCACTCACCGTTTTTTTTTTTTTTTTTGACAGTGTGAGATGATGGTGAATCTCAAGACACTGTGCAATGTGACCAAGGTGTTCTGGGCCACAAACCCAGTGCAGGATATTTGAAATATTTTAAAGATGACTGGGAGAGAGACTATGCTCAGTTCTGCCACTGTGTGTATAAGCTCTCATTGTATTTTTGTCAGCCCAATTATTTTACATTTGGTGTACGAGAGCGAGAGAGAAAGAGTGTGCATGTGTTGGTGCTTGTGTGTGTAATTGTGTGTGAATGTGGTGGATGTGTGATGCCGCAGATGGATCGTCTCCAATAATGTTGTCATTTTTTAAAGTCATTAGTAAGTATTGATGGAAAGCCATGATATTTTTCAGATCTTTCTAAACCCATGTGCACTTTTAAACAACTGCTTGTCTACTGATATGTAGACATTGTGCTCCTATAATTTTAGAGGGATTGTGTCTATTGTTTAAAGAATGAAATGATATACCATGTATATACATCTAAAGTTTAACAAAGTAGCTATAAATGTGTCATACACTACAACCCTTTTATCCTCGTCAGAAGTGTTTTATTGAGTTTTTCTGAACATGTTTTTAAATTACATTGAAATTTGGCTGGGGGGAAAAGCTTATGAATAGTTTGATTATGGTTTTCATTTATCTGTGATAAGAAATCATGCCCAAAATCATGAATCACATGAACAAAACAACTTTTCACACATTATGATACAGAAGTCTGGTACATTAGTTCTGTCCAGGCATGTCCCTGTGAAATTTTAGCCTCAATCCGTTACAGTGACAGTTATATGTAAGCATACCTTACAGACTGCTGAATCACTTCTATGAATTATATTTTATGTGCTTAAATTTCAGTCTGTGTGCAGCTATCATTCTTATTTTGGTCAAATAAGCCTTCACATTTTTGCCCATTATATGCTGTATAAGGGGAAATTTGCCTATTAAAGGCGTTTCAGCTAAATTAAAATGTTTTGAGCTAGTTTCACACCAACTGAAGGGGTGAACTTGACTTTTGACCTTTATAGTTACTGAAAAATATCCCATATATGTTAACTTCCCCATGTGACATCAAGCCCCAATGTCTTCTAATTATTAGTAGTCAATATTTAGTTAACATTACAACTTTCTCTCACGCCTTTATTTTTCTATCGTATATTTCTTTAAGTATATCCATTATAACGCGCAAATAAGATTTCGCATCTTTCAGGTTGATGTGACTCCCTTTCGTTTTTTTAAATATCAAATGCTTAAATTGTCAGTCTAAATGAAAAAAAAAAGCACTGGGATCTATGGGGTAGGATTAAAATATAAGCCTACACCATTATGACATAATCAACCCATTACTGACCTACATGTACAGTTTTTGTCGCGGTCACACACGGATAACGGGCAAATAAGTTCATGTGACGTGCAGGGCATTCATCGCTGGGATTTTAAGGTCATTAGGTGCTAGGGCACCGCTGATCCTTGGTGGATAATTTTAACCTGAACACAAGGTGTGTGAACACAGTGTGATAGGCATCAAAGACAAAGTAGAGCACTTCTGTTAAATTGGGGCCATGGAAGAGACAGCATTATTTTTACGAATCGGTTCTTTTGAACAGTTTGTTTTAACGAACCGGTTTAAAAAAAAGATTCATCTAGCGCCCTGCCAAAAACGCCATCACGGCATATTACCTGCTTTAAAAATGTTCCAGTGTGTCATGTAAGCATATTTTATACTTCATCCATTTCATTTTGGTAATTTCATAACGGTGTTTATTGTAATTTCATGTAATGTGTTCAGTTTCTTTCTCCCATGATTTGCACTGCAAAACAAAATCATTTAAAACTTTAAAAAATTACATGTTATAGTAAAAACACAATTTATTAAAACGAACTCAAATCAGTCAAATTCTCATAATTAATCACTGGTTCTCGGCTAAGGCTCCGATTGATTCGGACCGATTCAGTGCGATTCATTTAGACTCGTTTTATGAACCAGTTTAACTCATTGAAAATCATTCGATTTGAAAGAATCATTCGTTTACGAATCGGACATCGCTAGTCGAAGCTTTAGAGAAAACCAGTTGCACAAGTTCACATCTTCTCAAATTTCTGTCATTCTATCGCAAGGCAAACGTATCCTGTGAAATGTGAAAATCGTTCAGTTTAATTAACGTTACTTATTGTTCTCGTTCTTCTGTTCCAGGTTTACAGTGTTTACCTCAGAGTAATTCATGCATCAAATGAATAAATTGTCAGTGGATTCACGATGCTTTGGACGACAACACACACACACACACACACACACACACGTGACCACCTGTCCCGCGTAGCGCGTGCGCGCACAGCGTTTGAAACCCAATTCATGCGTCCCACAAAATGCTTGCTCAAAAAAAGTTGGTCGCTCTATAGGCTATCTTCGAGTCCCAGGCAGCCAAACGAACATTACTTGACAGTTCAGCACGCTACTGTTGCCACACCCACCCCTCAGTTGAACTGCTTAGGTTGTTGTCAACTTTTTCGTTGTTGTCATGACAGCGCACGCACGTGCATACCAGACACACTGGGAAGGAACTTTTAGATGCATGCTTTACGATTCGAAAAATGGAGAAAGTGAGGCACCGCCATCATCATTTAAAAAAGAGAAGGTACGTCCTGTTTCAAACTGCCTTTACTAACATGCACGTTCACCATCCTTTCTCCTCCTTCTCGTTACGTGAACCTCTGGAGTTGTGAGTTTAGTCTTTTTTTTAACTGTTCCTGTGGTGTTGAGCACCTACAATTCATTTTAATCCTATAATTTTATAATTTATTTCAAGTGAATAAATTGTAATGAAAAATAAATAAAATAGCTAAAGTAAATCGTAAGTGGAAGTGCATCTGTCAATTCTGTCATGAGCATACATCGGCAATTACACATGTTTAGGGGAATAGGGCATTATTAATAGGCTATACCATGTAAGGTGGTATGTGCTAGAAATGGGTAAACCACTATCAGTGATTCTGCCCATGGGGTGGGGGCACCGCCGCGCAAGGCAGTGTCCCACATTGTCCCTCAGAAACATACCCCTTGTCCCCCCTTGGGCTTATTAGCAGGTGGTCACCCTAACACACACACACATAATGAGTCGGATATCTCCGCCCACGCACACTACGCACTCAGCGCTGCTCGCGGTGAGGAGTTCAAGGTTGGTTCCCATCACCCTTTACATAAACACACGCGCGTCCCAGCTGCGCGCTCTGCCCGCTCCAGCACTCGCTCGATCGCCCACGCGCTATTTTTGCGAGCCATTGAAATATTCTGGTCTTTTCTCTCACTCCCACTCACACGCGCTGAATCACTGCTTTAGTTCATGTTCCGGTAATTCAAATGAACTCATATGATATAGGCTATGTAACGGTTTACGTTGCTATATTTTACAATTTCGTTGTTTTTTTTTAACCGCCACCTCCAAAAATTACACAGAAAATCTTACGCTACATAATGATGATGATTGTGGTTGTTGTTATTATTATTATTATTATTAATAATGTGATTGTTACAATTATTGTCTTGTCGGGGGAAAAATCCAAAAACAGAAAAAAGTGCAATCCCCAGATTTAATGCGATCATCTGTAAATATTGTTGACGTGGGATGTGTAGCTGCTGAAACTGCAAGTGTTCATTCAGGGCTATTCTAAGGACTCCTGTGATGGAGTCTGCCAGGAGATGGCATTTAGCACACCCACAAGAGACGCACAAGTCATTCATTCCACACCAGAGCCAGTGTATAATGAGTCAATAGATCTGTCAGGCATGCTATCAGATGTTTCTGCCATACACATCTCTCCCAATATACAGACTAAATTATTTCTGAGCTAAGAATGTCAGCATGTCCATACAGTAGCTTTCATGCAGTCACTTAATAGTTTAAAATGTAAAGCAGAAATTTTTAGACACATTACTGGCAGTTACAATGTTTGCTCCATGAACGAAAATAGAAGAATGCAGTCAAAGCTGGAAAAATGTTGCGCTTCTCTGAGCAACACACAGCAGTGGTGTTAAGTTAGCTAATCAGCAAATCGGTTGAGTGAATGATTCAATAAACAGTGACTTTTCCCCACCTACTGGTAAGAACTCGCCACTACTGTACAGAGTTGTCAGCCTGTCTGGATCACAAAACAGTGTTATACGAATACAAGTGAAAAGTTGGAACGCTGATTTGGAAATCCATAATGCTCTTTATTTTGGAACTACTAAAAATATAGTAAATATCAGAATAAGAATTGCTGTCACATATTACATAACCACAGACTGTTATAGAACAGTTGTTTTTTATTTATTTGTTGCTTTCGTAAATTTATATGACATTGATTGTTATTATTATTTTATTTTTTTATATGATACCGTCCTGTTAAGAAGGGGGAAATAAAGTAATAGTCATAATGTGTTTAGTTTTCCATCGCTGGAGGTCGCCAGCTGTACTGTGCTGGGGCTGACCACACTTACTTTCAAGAGTGCCATTGATGGGTTTGACTCGAAGCACAGACGCCCACCGATCCGCTCCGCGACTCACTTTCCACCGAGCGCTGCAAGATGGCGGCCGCTTCATCCATCCAGCCGCCGAGCGTGGACGAGATAAAGCGTGACAATTCACCTCACCCCGAGTCCGACAGCCCCGCGAGCCGACAGGACGAGGACGCAGCATCCGAGGGGACCACCATCCTCAGAGATCTACCGGAACTTGATCCCGAGGAAATCGAAAAAAGGTTGGAGAAAACTCGCAGAGAGCTGAGCAACAGGAGGAAGATCCTTATAAAGAACCTGCCACAGGATACAACCAACCAGGTAGAGAGATTTACATACATCAGCCTGACAGGTGAAAGTTACAATGCTCACTAGTTCATGGGACAAAAGTGCTTTTCAGTAGCTTTAAAAAACAAATAAAAAACAATCATTTTAAGAGTGTTTGTTAGTTAAGATAGCCTACATAAACGAGTTTTGTTATTCTACAAGTTTGCATGCAGCAAACAGATATTTAAGCGCACCACCGCAACGATGAATATGTTTCAGCCAAAATAAATAAATAAATAAAATGGCAAACGCACATCAGTTACAAAAAGTTAAATAAAAGCAATTATTAGTTTGAAAGACGGATAATGGGTATAGCCTACGAAAGTAAACGTAAACAGTTCAATCTAAGTGACGTTGAAAAAGATGAATTAATAGATCAGCGTTGCATCTTTTACGTCCATCATCGGGAAAACCTGTCGGTACAGTACAGTTTGCGCGCGACTCAAAACGTAAACAGTGCCACATTTCTATTGTAAAACACCGCTGAAATTATACGAAAACAAATAAGCGGAAAATATGCAGTAGCTAGGCTAAAATAACAGCCCGACGGCATCTTTGGATGAACCCCTCTGTGCAGAGTTCCGCCGAAAACGAGCCGCTCACCGGAGCAAGTCTGTCGAGTTGAGCGTGTATCAAGCTTTCCGTCTTATGTGCCCCGACAACCTCATAAATACGACTCCAATACCATTAACCAGTATGCAGCTTAACATATATGTTCCGTAGAACTGGTGATAAACTAGACATTTTTCGAAAACAATTATGTTACTACAAAAACTCAACGAGTTTCGTTTTAATAAACCCTACTATAGGGTTTATTTTGTTTTAGTTGTGTTTTTTGTTTTGTTATACTTTGTTAATCATTGCTTATTACAACTCTAATTATATTTAATTAAGAGCACGGCTTGTTGGCTTGTTGTTTTCTCCGCGGGGCGGCTCTTATTCATTGGCCGGTTGTGGTTGGATGTTGTCTGGAGGATGTTTGCTCATGGAGACAGACAGGCGGACTGAGATCCGTTCAGACACGGAGAACAGCACAACGGTGAGCTCAACTCTTGAGTGGGAGATTTTCATATTCAACGAGCTGAGGTGGCTGCTGCCCATGGCATTTCCTGCAGTTTCCCTCAACGTTATTAATGTCAGTAAACATGTCAGACACATGGGTCCTTGAGGGAAGTGTAATATTTCCCAGCTCCAGGAGATGAATGTAGCTAATATCTAATTGTCAGAATCTGCTGAGCAGATGACACTGCCTGCACTGGACGTTTGCACTTCTACAATGCACAAAACATGCACTTTCATATAAAGTTGCGTGGTGAATATCTCATGCAGTAGCATGTTTTAATTGATTCTGTTAATATGTTTAATTGTTATTGGCATTATTTAAGATAGCCTGTAATGCATGTTGTATTACGGGCACCTATAACCTTACACCGCACTACAGTGAGTAACAGTTTGGAGAAGAGTGTCAGGTGCACACCGCAGCTGTGATCAGGTCACAGAGTAGCGGCTTATCACTGGGAACACATGTCAGGCAAAGCAGCTCAGTCTCTTTTTCTGTCTGTGTTCCTCATTTATACAGACACAATCACTCTGCTCTCCTTATACTGAATAATTTAGGAGCAGGTCAATCAAAGGTTTGGGCAGGAGAAATGTTAGAAATGAACACTTCCGATGAACACAGCGCCAAACTTTAGATTGTAGTTTAGGTTAGGGAAATCGTAAACGATCGCGGATATGGAGACACGGGATGCAATTCGCTCTGTTGTGGAGAATATTCATTGCATTTGCCTACTGAAGCCCGAACATGAAGTGTGTTTGTTTCACATTTTGAATGGAGGTGAAGTTGTGGCCCAACTCCCGAGTCCTGACAGGTTTTGGGAAAAGTTTTCATTTATCAACTGTTACCGATCGTCAGCGAGAAACTGGGGAGGCCAAAGTCCGGCAAGGCGATAATTGTGATTGTGTCCCCCTTGGTTGCTAACACACAGGATCAGGTTAAAGAGGCAGCAAAATTCACTCAATGTTTTTTTTTTTTTTTTTCGCAGAATACCGGTGTCTGTGTTTACTACAGAAGTTTGAGGCGGCTGAGCTGGCGCATAACACACGTCATAACCAAACGTTATGTGATTGGCTTACGGGTACACCAACAATTTTAAACTTCAGACAAGTGCCCCCCACCCCCACAAGAAAGTAAACGCTTGTCAATTATGCCCTTCCAGACTCGCAGAGTTTGTTTGGTATTACCTGGCTAGCATCTACCAACCAAAGAAACATGAAAAAGATTAACCCAGTAACTTTGTCTTGGTAAGCCTTTCTCTGCATGCGTCTAAGAAAACGAGTGTGTCAGATTTCGCTCCCTTGGTGACGTTGCAAAGGAATCTCATTATAATGTTTCCGTCCCTTAATCCGTAAATTTATACCAAGCAGCAACCTCCCGCTGTCTCTTGTGAAGCCAACAAGGAAGTGACTTAAACTGTAATTCATCGACTGGCCGCTTGAGGCTGGCTGCAAAAGGGAGTCAATCCCATAGACTCCCCATGTTAAAATGTCCAACTTTACAGCAGAAAAAAACATGTTTACAGCCTGGTTCAAAAAATGATTTTAGTCCACATAGCTAGCTAATTTTGCCCTTCATCTGTGAGGGGAGTGAATTTTTTTTTGCTATAACTCATCCGTTTAAATTATATTAAGCCTTAAAGTTCTGCATAATTAATGGAGCGGCCACTTGAGTGACAGATGGATTGCCGCTGCTGTCACCACTGTCAAGCTAGGTGGGTGTGGTTTCGGCAACCAGCTCCCAACTTTTTGCCAATTTTTTCGATTATCCGAGAGTGACGTGCGGTGACACCAGCTCCTGCCTAGATGGTGACAGCCAGCTCCTGCCACTTTTGACTTTCAAAAATGCTCTTCGGAAACATATGGGTGATGTCACGGACACTACGTCCATGTTTTTATACAGTCTGTGGTTTATACCCACGATGCTGTCATTTTAATTTAACAAATGACAATGGTATAACATCTCTAATGCCATGGCGAAAGTCTGAACAAAACATACTAACTGTCTTGCTGTAATAGAGTGCCGAAGTTATGACGTCAGTTTGTAGGCCAACCCGGAAGTTAGCGGCGCATGGGTTCCCTCGATCGAAAAGCCATGCATTTTCCCCATAGACTTTTGGAAAATCGCAAAAAATAAGATCTGTGTTCAACAAAGAGTTATGACCCTTACACGTTTTGTCTATCAAGATAATCTTTACAAATTACTCCAAAATGTATACATTTTGAAGCCTAAATAAATCCGTCAGATATAAAATGCTAACGGTAGGCTATAAACGGACTACAGCACACCATGGTCGCGGATCAACGTCATCATCAAGCTTCCTCAAACTTTATTTAAAAAAACACGCTCGCTCATTATGATCTGCGCTGTGTATGAACACTTATCCACTTCTCCATGAGAATATTGCCTATTCATTTTTTTTTTAATGTTAGAAACTAATTTTGTTTATGTGTGTCTCTCTGAAGATTTTTTTAAAATCTTTTGTTAATGTTTTATGTAATATTTTGTTATTTTATATAAACCTTAATATTATTTTCTTTGTGATTAAGATTATTATGCCTTATCATTGTGCCCCAAATAAACTTTAAAGACTATCTTTCACTGTATAATGTTTGATTGTATGTTTGCATACCATTTGCTAATTCACCAGAAAAAAAAACGCGCTTTTACCATCTCAGAAGCACTAAGGTTAGCTATGGCCATATCAATTTCCATTATTATGTCCCTTTTTCTTAGACGATAGAAAAACCATAGATTGAGGAGAGAACCACTATAAATCTGGACATGTAGAACAGTGCAGCTTAGATGCTGATTTACTTACCCGTATTGTAAGGGCCAGCATGAAGGACAAGGTTTATCGAGTCTCGGTAAGTAAAACTAGGGAGGGATAACGTTACAGGAGTTATAATAGTGTTCTATGTATTTAAGATAACTATACAAACAATCTCTGAACAAGCATAACACAGTTAAATTCCAAACATTTAATATAATAGTTGTATATAATTACATATGTTGAATTTAAAGAGAATTGTCCAATAACATCAACAAATGCTTATTATAATACAATATAAATAAACCATATATGTTCCCTGGATAAACCATATATACTCATTTTGTTCACATTTTCTATATATTTTTACCTGGTAATCCACAAGCCCCAATGTGAGAGCCAGTGTAGTAAATTTGATCTTGCATTCACATTACTGTGAGCTGACTGGAGTGTAGTTACAATAGTATACAAGTAGTATACAATAGTTTAACATTAAATTTTTGGTATTTTTCAGACAGGCGACTTACAATGCATTCAGGCTATACATATCAGCGTGTTCTCTGGGAATTGAACTCGCAACCCTTTTGCATAGTTAATAAAATGCTCTAATAACTGAGCCACAGAAACCTTACAGCAAGAGCTGTAGTAAACATCTTTATTTTCATAAAATAAGTAAACTGAAAACAAACTATATACTAATTGCAAAAACTGTTGTCACAACGTGTCTCTACAGGGAAAGATGACATTGTTGCTACAATGGATGGATGAACATTTCAGGGAGTATGAATGATCTTCCAAAATGTATCCAGTGGGAACATGGTTTGTGGATAAAAACAAAACAGGGACATTTTTTCCCCTGCAGGAAAATGACAGCTGCAGATGCGATCTGAGGATAAATTCAAAATAAGCAATGTTAGTTTTATGGAAGTTACACCTTTACAGATTAAAATTACAATGTGGGGTGGGGGAAAATCACACAATAAAATATTTGTATTATATTAGAATGGAGTTTTTTAGCATTTACATTAATCTTCTTCATTGATCTGTCAACGTTTATATGGCACATTAAATATAGTTACTACTAAATACATTTAAATACATTTACTACTAAAATAACAAAGATCATTCATTATCATTGTTACCTAATGCCTTAACTAATGCTGTTTACAAATACAATCATATTATTTTAAGTGGGTAAAAGCCAAGTTCACAAATATCAGGGTGCAGGACCCACCCTTTCTATAATTATATTTCTCGACGTAACGTTAGCCTTTAATAAGACTGCAGCGGATCTAATCTATTAAACAGTGGCAAAGTAAACAAGCATTTAGATATTTTAAGAGAAAGACAAAGGTATTTTAGCTGTTGATTTGCTTATGAAAAAGGTTTATTCTTGCTAGCCTTTTTAACTCCATCTGACCGTCAAAGTTACAATAGCGTTTTAAGCAATATGCACCATTAAAGTTTCGTCGTGGCCACATTAAGGCAGTAAATACGGTGTTCAGATGGAAATCATCGTTGTGTGAGCTTACCTTACGGCACGAACCCAGAGTCTCCGCTGGGTAACATCGGACGGAAAACGAGCTTCTTTCATTCGACGACTTGTGCTTGCATCTCGGGACAAAACAAAACACCATTGTCGAACTACAGTCTCTCCACAGAAATAAAGAACTGGTAATCGGTTACCTTAATATCACAGAATTCTGTGTACAATAATATTTGTAAAAACTACAACTTGAAAAGACTAAATATATAACGTTATGTATATTAACTGAAAGGTGAACTGAACGTGAGGCTGAAACCATAGACAGTAAAGGCTGAAACGTGGGCTAGTGAGAGATTTCATGTTTGTCTTGATGACGTCTAAAGTCCCCGCCAAAGGATGTAGTCCCTTCAAGCAACTTGTTAGCAACCACCGTTTTTAAGACACAATAAAGTTTAAAAAAATCACAAACAGGTTATAACTGGTGTGTTTTATGTCATAGATCAAAACGTGAAAATATTTAGAGGCTTTGTTAACCACAGACCTTATTTCAGGCGATTTAGTAAAAACCCATTCAAAAAACCCATAGACGTAAGGGCGAGGGAACCCATAGCGCTAAAATGCTAACTCACTTCCGGGTTTTGGCCTACAAAGTGTCGTCATAACTTCGGCATTATCAAAATAGGCATTTTCAAAATGATATAATAAATGATCTGCGGAGTATTTTGAGCTAAAACTTCACAGACACATTCTGGGGACACCAGAGACTTATTTTACATATTGTAAAAATGGGCACAATGTGTCTCCTTTAAGAATTGTCTAAATAGTGTTTTATTAATTTTACATTAGTTTTAGTTATTTTAATACAGCAAGTTAAACTAAATGAAAATGAAAAATACTGAACTAGCTGAAATATATTTATTTTTTATTATTTAATTTAAAGTAGCAGTTTTAATTTTAGTTAACTAATTTAAATATGAAACAAATTATTATGCGGTCCCCAATCTGTCAACTGTATATATCTGAATGTAAAGTTATTGGAATGCCTGTTCCCTACCACGCAATCAGTAACTACCCCTAAATAAAAATATATCTAAAACATTTCAGTATTTAGAGTAAAAATGTATTCTTAAAATTTAAGTTTGCTTAGAGCTCAGGAATATATCATACTTGAGTTGTAGTCATGTAGAGGTCATTGCATACTGTTTACGTAGTGTTGCTGGCTAGAATAAATAGTTTTTCATAATTCCTTGGGTATTGCACACAGTAACAACTGCTAGTTCTCCATACATGTTTGTCAGTGCCAGGAGCCAGGCTAGTAGATAAGCTTGTCCTACCTAGCAACAGTAACCAAGGGTGTGGAGCTTAGTGAAAAATTATCACTAAGGTGAATATAAAAAAATCACAATTTGCATTTTCTGCACATTGCAGAACAAAAGTGAAAAAGCAATATAGTGAAAATCATGTGTTGTGTAGTGATATACAGTAGTTAGCAGCTTTCATTAGTGTCACAGGTCATCAACACATTCAGACAACATTACACATCTCATCCTGGCCGTGTCTTCTCAGAGACAAAAAAAGAGTTTTCCGCCGATTTCTAAATTATTAACAAGTGGGCATATTTATTCTCTCACTCTGATAAATTGCTCTTTCATTAGTTTAACTTCCGTCTTTTAGCTTTAAATCCCCTTGTTAACACAGACCGTCTGTAAAGCATTTGAATAAGTCACATGCAGCATGACCTGTGTTTCATTGGTAAACAGGCGCAGAGACATTAATCAAGGGTCAGTAACCCCCCTCCCTTCTGTTAGCCTTCAACCGTCCCAGATGCTGGTCCTGACAGTGTTATCCATATCTAATTGTATCTAGATGCTAACTCAGGCTTTCTGGCCATTTATGGGCCATTACAATGCATGTGTAATGTTAGAGGCAGATGGAGGGAGTGCACTGCTCTTTGGAATGGCAAAGGAAGTGAATTAGACAGTGTACTGCAAATGACTGTACAGAATGTGAAAAAAAAAAGTATTTTATGTACTTTATATAGCAGATTAGAATGCATGTCAGTGCTGTCTACTCAGTTTTATTTATTTTTTTTCATACATATTGAAGCAGATGAATGTGTTAGTGAATAGTTTGACAGATATGACTATTAAGTTACCTCAAATACTCACATCTCTAATTCTTTATTGTGTGTGTGTGTGTGTGTGTGTATTTCATTTCCATTTGCTCAAATAGCAAAAAAAAACTTCTTGATAGTTTTTCATGACTTTCAAAAAGAGCAAAAAAAGAGAGAGATTGATAACTGCAGTCAGAAGAGAGAATGATGCCAAATTTACCATCACTCCCACAGCCGCTGTATTAGAAACACCCTCACAGCAGCATTAACTAGTTTTTCATAATTTGATGCATAGGTAATATAAGACAGTATAGTGTTATAAGTGAAATGCAATGACCAGGGATCTGTCTCCTTAAAAAATAATAATAATAATAATACATAAAAGTATTAAAGGGTTAGTTCACCCATATGAAAATTGTCAAAATTTTCATGCCATTTCAAACCCAAAGACATTTGTTTACCTTCGAAACACCAATGAAGATATTTTTAATGAAACCTGAGAGATTTCATTAGCACTTTATTTTACAGTCCTGTTCTGCGTGCACATTTTGTGTACTTATTTTAGCAATTACAATAACTGTGTAATAACTCAGTACTAACCCTAACGCCTAAATAAGGCCCTATGATTTCTGGGATGCAGAAAACGCAGAATCACGGAATCCAGTTAATTAAAAATGGAATTTACTGTATAGTGTGGAATGTCACAGAATTTGCCAAAATGGATAAATCAAAAGAAGGTCAGTACACTTAAATCATAATGGGACATGAACTAGTGTCTGTAAATATTAAACCACAAAAAAACTATTTAAATATGAATCCTGCATGTTCTGCAAGTCTCTGTGTGAATGAATGGCGCACACACTGGAGTGCATGCGACGCTCAGTGTTTACAGCCTCTACGGCCTCAATATACAAGTATAATATAATCTCTAGAACTGCTCACTTCATGAGTATTTTGTTTTAATTTTGTTTTTTAAGAGAAAAACTGTCGTCATATCATATTAAAACAGAAAAGGTCTTCACAGCAACCTGTCAAAATAAATTTAAATATAGTAATACTAGTAATAATTATAATTAGTTATGATAATAATTAAAACATTATTAAAAATTATAATTAAAACTTTATTTTTTAAAGGAATATTGGTAACACTTTCTCTGAAGATCATGCTTATAATGAATCATAGCTCCATTAATGCTTATTTTTAAGTAGGTATTACAATTTTATAAACCGGTTTATAAAAACTCAGTAAGACCTATAAAGCATAATAAGAACCGTTATAGTTGTATTTATATTATTTTTATAATTACCTATAAGTCATGCATTTTCTTTTTCAAAGTGCATGTTCATAATCCATTATAAACTGATTTAGAAGTATTAATTAATCAGCCGTGTGGTTCCATGAATGTATTTATAAAGATGCAACCTGCATCTAATAATAATCACTTAATAAATAAGTGAATATATTGTTATTAACAGCTGTGTTGATATAAATGCTTATTGTGAATACTACTACTAGTTACTAACTTATATAAATGCATCATTGATGGCTTTCAACTCATCAAAATTACCATTCATCACCTCTAAAGCAAACATTAGCCAATAGCCATTAAAGACATATTCATAACTAATTGGTACAACAAACAAGTGTCTCTGGAACTATATTTAATCATTTATAAACCAGTGTATAATGGATTATGAGAAGCATGCACACTGAAGAAGAAAATACATGCCTTACACTATAATTACAAAAAAATATGTAATTGTAATTATAACTTGTCTTATAACACAGTATAGGTTTTAATGAGTCTGTATAAATATATTTATAGAATAGTAACACACTTATATATAAGTACGTGTAAATGGGGCTATAATTCATAAGCATGGTCTTCATAGAAAGTGTTACCAGAATTTATTTAGCAAAAAATTTAAACACAACACAGTATTTCTGAATAAATAAATAAATTGGTAACCCAGAAAATTAATGAAACTGAATTTGAGAAAAAAAGAATTAAAATCATACCGTCTCAAAATTTTTATTTTTGTTAAACTTGTAATAAATTGCCATTAAGTTGTGTGCATTTCACGATTTCAATGAATTAAATTTTTTTTTGATTAATACAATTTTATTTATAAGTACACATACAGTAAAATAAAGTGTAACTGAGATTTCTATCCCTCCATTGAAAGCTCATGTAAACAAATCTTTGACAGTTGACCAATTAGGTTTGTCCTTGAGAAGCACGTTTAAGCTTCCGCAAGAACCAATGAAGTTTATTTTGCATCAAGCAAGTACATTTGAGGTTCTGTTTGCCATATTTGATGTGTATTGATCAGTGTTTATGTGTGAATAAAAGTGTAGATTAAATCTATTCATTTATACCTGTCATGTCTCTTCAGAAGACATAAACCTTTATTAAACTGCTCAGTTGATGTGGATTCATTTTACATCACCAAATACACAATTTCAGGTCCTCAGCAAAATCATAGTTCGACAGACTGCCGGCATTACAAGAAAGTACATCTCACTGTGAACAGTAACTAAGCACAGCACACATTAACAGCTCCATGCTGTTGCAGTTTGCCATGTTCCCTGCTGAATCCAGAAGTCCCTTTGTCATAATCACATGTGTCCTTCTGGATGTTCCTTATGACCAGCTAGAGAAAACACAAAACCAGTGTGGGCCCTCTGGATTATCTCTGTTAACACACGTTCGGGATGTGACAGCAGGGCCTGCTGCGTGCATAAAAGGGAAGAGGAAGAGATTTATGAGAAAGTGTATCTGATGGATAACAGCGGACGCTTGGTTTCTGTTTGTGGCTGCAGTTGGAAACCTTCATTTTCATGGCCACGTCTTCGTTGTATCAATTTTCATAATGATAAAAGAACAAGTTTGTATGGCACCCCAATGTACTGCTTCTGGATGATCACTCACTGAATGTATTACTGAATATTTTATATTTTGTGTTTTTTTTTTTTGTATCTCCAGATTTTTTTTATACATCTTTATTTGATTTTAGAAAATGAAGAAACCCTTCTGAAAGAGGCATTTTACGTCCCAAATTCTCTCTAAATAATGTCTGGAGGCCAGTTTGCGACATTACTCACATAATGTGCCAACAGTCTTTCCTCACACAAATGAAATCATCAGCTCTATACAATATATATGCATGCAAGAGAAAAGATTGCCCTATAAAGTTAACACCTTGTTAAACCACTTATGCATCTCTTCAAATCCCTAGTATGAGGCTATATATTTATAAATAGTTTAGTTATATTTTGTTTACATTTCTGCTGCAATAGATACCCATTTTTCAGAAATAGTCCTCACTACAGACTATAGTGCAATAATGGAGTGGATAAATATATTACTGTTTATAGTGTGTTTTGGTGAAGTGTTTGTGTTTTTTTTTATTAAATAAATGTGTATTGATTATTTTATGCTTTTATTGTAATCTATAGCTTATACACTATTTTAGCTCTAGATCGACTCCGGGTTTTCCATTTACTCACCAGTACATGAAAGAGGAACAACACTCAGCCGAATCAAATTTGAGGAACTAACTGTTAATAATATAATTTGTTAATGAAAAAATATATATACAGTGCATTGTAGCATTAATTTGCTCACTTTTTGTCTCTTTTTTTTCCCCCAGGAGGTCCATGAAATTCTACGCGAGTACGAGCTCAAATATTGTTTTGTGGACCGGAACAAAGGAACAGGTAATTGCCCTCTTTCAGTCATCCTAGTGCTCTCATGTTTCTAATGGTTCTCTTCCGTCTGAGCCATCAGAATCCAGACCTCTCAAAAAAAGGCACACATTTGCCTACTTGACGCACCTGAGATTAATTTCCTGTGGTGGTGAATGAGGACTTACAGAGAATTGTTCTTGATGAAAGGTCTCAGCTCTGTGACTGCAAAAATGTTGCCTGTTCCTGAAGTAAAGTGAAGCTTTGAGGTTATTTGAGTTTGTACATTCTCACTGTGTTGATTTGTCCTCTGCCTATCTTTGTTCTGTTTAAAATATTGAATCAAATGAGCAGGTGCATTTTAGATTTCATATATTATTATAACTACAATATAATAAATAAAATGTAATAGTATTTTAACTTCAGTCCATCACTTAAAATAATGATCTAATACATCCCGAAGAGCTGCGATTTCAACTGGATTCCAGACAATTTGAAAGCCCAGGGTGACTTCCAAAACAAACCAAGCTTGTCAATGTCATCCATGCTGAAAAACAATTTTTGAGTCTAACATATGGTAATAAATTCTTGAAGGGAAGATAAACAAAATGCTCTGAAGTTAAGCAAAAGTGTATTTGGTTATTCAGTTTGAGGAATATTTGCTATCGTGGCAAATGGGAATGCAAAAAAATATATATATATTTGTTATAGTTTCTGTTTACTAGAAGTTTACCCAACTATGAATGTGAAAAGGGTGCATGTGGGGGAAAAAATTAATAAGCTCCCATTCGCACAGCTGTCAAAATAAAAGTCCTGTTTCCAAAACGTATCAGCTGATGCTGATAATTAAAAACGTCAAAATCAGCTGATATATTGTATTCCTTTTGCCACCAGCCATAGTGAAGCCACACATATCTACTGTTGGATTAAGCCTCAGCTGCACAATTACTGCGATTACAGCTGCACATTTCACACATGGACATTTTTCACAGTGCAGTGCTAAACCCAAGGCTGATTATCAACCTGCACCTTCATGTAATGCCGGGACTCTGGCCTGCTAAATGTCGTCAGTACCTAAAACCCCTGGCAGCACTGCAAACATTCCCACATGCTCTAATTAGCAGTATCTAGGGATGAGGGTGAAACACTATGATGATGTCATCCTCCTGCCAGCACCCCAGCAGAGGCTCCGGTGTCAACAGTCAGAGTCCAGTGCACTTGCGCTCTTAATACTTCCCTGAAATAAGCTGAACAATTCAAAAATTACTTTTCACTTTGCATATAGACCTGTTCTTTGGGTTAGAGATAAGTTTAAGTGAAGAGCTGTGAAGAGTGAAAAAGAATGAGGAATTACCATGAGAGGAAATGAGGAAAGACTGATAGAGACTTCAGGGAGAGAAAGCAATCAGAGATGGAAGAAAGAATTACAACTTATATGATGGTGAAAGATGGGGGAAAAATCTAACTTAGAGAAAAAGAATTGTTGTCTCCTCTGGAGTACAGCCCAGAATTGAAATATGCTCTGATATTCCCAATGCTGGAGGCTTACAGTAAGGGAATTACACCCCCTGCCTCCGATTCCTCGTGTTATAGTTGCTTCATACTGCATTATGAATGTTCCTAGGCTAAATGATCTGAACATATGCTTTTAAGGCCTGCCAGGGAAGAACTGCCTTCCCAAACAAAAATAGTGACAATAGTGGCAAGGTCTCATTTCAAACACCGGTTCTTAGAAGCACAAGTCCGTACTGTTACACTATCTGAAATACTGAGTATCAGTGCTTTATTTCAGGTTTTGCTGCCTATGTCTTTGTAAGGTAATTTCAGTCTGCCATAAGTAATTCTAAAGTGTGTCTTGGGAAGTACAATATATGGAGGTCGTCTGCTCATACTCCTTGTTCTGCCCCTGCTACACAACACTAAGACAAACATCACCTAGACAAGTGGAGTTAGATAAAATCAGTTCAGCTTTGCATTCACACTTAGTTTTTCATTTCTAAAGCCTCTTTAGAGATGGTAAAAGTCACTTTTCAGTGTGCCTGTGAATCTCTCCCATACCTTTTAAATGCCAAACAAGGCTGGTGGACAGCTTTCTCCTTTAGCAGCTGCAGGCCCTCCAGCTTTATAAATGTTTAGATTGTCTGGAAAGGGAGGCAGTTTGTTCAGTCTGGAATGCTGATGATGTAAATTATGGGCTGTACTGTCTGACCTCTAGTGTACTATTTAGCCCCTGTAGAGTGACACTATACTGCCAATCCAACAGGGGCAGGTTTATGCAGGAAGCACAGCGTTTCCAAATGTAAACATCTAAAATGAATAAATAATGAATAATATTTTTTCCACAAATTATGTGTTGTATATTGAACATGGGGATTCATATTTTGATATTCTTGATATTCACAGACACTGGTTTATATCATGATTTAATCTAAGTGTACTAACCTGTTTTTTATTAATTTTTTTTACTTAATAATTGTACTGTTTTTACTTAATTCTGTTTTTATGACTGGATTCCGAGCTTCCGTCCGCTTTTTTTGCATCGTGGAAATCATAGGGCCCTACTAATGTAGCAAGTAAGTGTGATAAGATCATTGTGAGAGGACACTATTTACTTTTATAGCATTGCGTCTCACCAACTAGGTTATAACGTAGCGTTAAATCACCATTCAACAGACTCAAGCCACCACCACTCTGTTGGACTGTTGGAGAGAAATATAGTACGTTTTCAGTCTGTCACGTTATTGACAAAATTTGCTGACTTTGGAAATGGATTAGACTTATGTGATAAGCATTAGCTCTGGGAAGCAGTGTGGCTGGTATAAACACAAGCATTGACTGCTGCGATCAGCTCTGGTGCACCACAGACGTGTGCAGTGATGTGCAGATCAGCTCTAAGGTCTGCTGTTAAAAATTAACCATCCATTCATCATATCATCATGTAAAATTAAGAATTAGAATAATTTTAATGTGATGATAGGTGCAGATGGGCAGCGGGTGGATAATTTGAAGCAGTGGACTCGGGTGAAGTTTGAGCTCATCCGCACATCTCTACACTACAGTAACCTGGGTCACCAGTAGCAAACAATGGAGCACGCTCTGCTGGACCTGCCTCTGTATAATGCATAGTAAAGTTCATAAGTGCAGTGCTGCTTTGTTTACAGCGGAAACCAAGGAAACGCTTTAAGTGCCACCTGCTGGAAGAGAGTGAATCTGTGTCTCATTCAGCTTGTCTGCTGTTTCTTTCATGCAGATATTTTTATTTATAGTTTCACAAAACTTTGAAGTCAAATCATTCTGTTTCAAATTTCGAGCACAGACAAAACCTTATTTTATTTATATGAAGAGGTTTCTTTTATTTGTGTTATTTATTTGATTTGGGGCTTGTTTTAAAAAATTTATTTAGTTTTGTTATTTGCATTTACATTATATTTAAATTTTGTTATTTAGCAGACGCTTTTTTCCAAAGTGACTTACAAATGTGGACAATAGAAGCAATCAAATCCAACAAATGAGCAATGATATATAAGTGCTATAGTAGTATATTATTAGATTTAAAATTAGTGTTTAAATTTGAGTGTTAGATTTAAATTTCTCAAAGAAAAGTGCAGCATTTTGTGCAAACAATAATTAAAGGAAGCATTTAAATTATAATTTGTCTCAAATCTCAATTTGAAAAAAAAAAAAAAAATGAATCGAATTGTGACTTGAGTGAATCTTTACATCCCTACAAACTAAGTAATTACACCATTAAGAAGCATTTCATCTGCGTAATGGCGGCCCTTATCGTTAACTCAGGAAAAAGGTCTATATGTTCTCTAATAAAAAAATGTTTATATCGGCAGCATATCTAATGCATATTCGCCAATATCGATATATCTGTGACTGTGATATCGGCGGATAAAATCGGCAAAATTATATATCGGTCAGGCTGTAGTTACCTAGCATTAAGCAAAGATGCCTTTGCTTTTCAATGCTTTTCAAATTTATATTTGTACATTTTTATTTATCTTGTAATGGCAAAAGCTTAATTTTCAGCAGCCATTATTCAAGTCTTCAGTGTCACATGATCTGATAATTCAAATATTCTGATTCAGTGCTGGAGAAAAAAATAATATGTATTATTAGTGTTGTAAAATGGTTCGTCTGCTTTGCCACCCAAGGACTGGAAATGCTCTTTTAATGCTGAGATTTGATTATTTCTATGTGTGTGTGTGTAATTCTTTACTGATGGCATATATGAAAGTTCCTATGTACAATTAAGTTTTATTTTAAAAAATAATTAAGAAGCTTTCATATTTCCTTAACATTTTTTAAGTAGATTATTTTTGAAGACATTTTATGAATAAAATCTACTAACATTTTTAAAGTCTTTTCTAAAAATACAAAGCATTCTTCTTTTTTATGTGTTAAAATATAAGAAGAAAGGAAAAATAGTTTTTCAAAAAATGTTATTTGAATCTGGCTCCAGGTATCGCTCTGAATGTTTTAGCAGCATGATAAAGCAGTTTCACTCAAATAGAAGAGACAGGAGGACAGGAGGACAGAAAAAGACTCAAGTTTTAGAAGAAGATATATGATTTATTTTTATTCACATCTCTTATGGATGAAATGTTTTAGGTTTACCGGTATTAATCCTGCTTAGGTTTATTGTTTAGGTATTTCTGCACATTGGAATCTTAGCGCTGGTGTTATTGCGCTTAGGGGTGATGTGAAAGTACAGACTTACAGCAGCTGGAGAAAATGCAGAGAAGAAAGTAATACAAGAGAACCTCCTGTACACACTAGTTCATTTAATTGAATTGTCAGTGTCTGGGAAGGCCATTAGGGATCAGACCTTCTTCTATCTCTCTCCCTTCCGTTTACATGACTGCATAGCTTTTCCAGTAAAATCATGCACATTGTGAAGTCTACTTTGTGTTTTTTATTTTCTTTTTTCTGTTTCTGCTCCTAATGGAGGTGGTAAGAGTGGCGTGTGTAGAAGTTTTTCCTGTAATTACAAAACAACAGAGGATGTGTGTGTGTGTCTGTGTGTGTGTGTGTGTGTGTGTGTGTGTGTGTCTGTGTGTGAAGAGGTGCACACTCTCATAGAGGGATTTGCTCCGGGCTGTTGCTTCCTCTCTTTAGGTAATGAGGAATATTTATCTTCCATCTCCTATGCAAAGTTTACTCAAGATTCGCCTCGGTGAGCCCAACAAATTGGCTGCATGGTTTGAAAGCAGTTGTTAATGGCTGTGAATTACGAAACAAAGCCCTTTTAATTTAACATTAAGAATCCACTGTCAGCCGTCCTGGATTTTCCCGTCCTCTGTAGTTATAGAATTAAAAAAGCTCGCTTGTTTCAATAGGGCCATCCATTCCATGATGGAATATTGAAAGGAATGTGTGGTGACCTGGACAGGCAGTGGAATGTCAATGGATGCAGTGGGCATGGGAATTACAGTTTAACAATGGGACTTTTGTTTAAACTGCACTGTCCTGTAATTAAGACACATACAGATCAAAAGCGCTTACGCTGGATTAACTATACCTGCTCAATTGGCCTAGTTAACAAAGATGCTAAAATACATAACTAATTGCTAAATTTGTGAAAATGCATATAACAATTTCAGTCCATTAAGGTTTGTTTGCTTGAACAAGGTAAGGTTTGAACACTTTGCATAACAAGAGGCAGCTTGATGTGATTAGCTCTTGAAATTTAAATTCTGAATTTTTTTTAGATTTTTTTAGATTTGTTTTGTTTTGTTTTTTACAGTATCTATAGTTGCAAGCCTTTCTGTGTTGATGTCCTCAGATCTCACCTATTAACTGTTAGTTGACATTTTTCTTTCGAACTAATGCAGTTGAAATGACTGTTGAAATTTCTCTGTGTACATTTTATCCTCATTCAGCCTCAAGGGTTCACTTACAGCCCTGCTGATATTGCCCAATAATTTTTGATAGGCCATCAATGTTTTGGGCTTTCATGGGATACTGCACTAGGTGTGATCGAGAGGGGCTCATAAAGGCCATTTTGCGAAGTTTTTTTTTTTTTTTGGTTTCCTAGCAAATTTTTACAAAGTAGCTATTAGGGATGGTTATGTCATGGTATCTAATTAAGTGATTAAACCCTTTTGCTTTTTGTGTTGTTGCATTGTGTTCATTTACAAGGTGAAAATGGGCTGATTGTGACTGATATGAGGTCATAGAAAGAGCTAATTTATGGATGTTCTTTTTAATGGCAAAGCTGCACAGAAAATAGATGAAAGCTTAATAGCACAGAATCGCTTGTCCATTAGGAGTTTTCCTGCTGCGGAAAATTATATCACATATCATATCACATCATATCATATTACATTATAACCAGCAGAACAGCTTAATGCTGTATTAAGCTTTCTGGCAGATCGAAGTTAGCTAAATGCTCACCCTGTGTCCCTCTTAGAAGACACAGTGTGACTAAAGCTTTATACTACTTAGAACAGTTGTTCTTCATTTCAGAATTGTTTTTTTTTTTTACTTTGTCAGTCCTGGATGTAGTAACATATTTAGAATACATTGTCTCCCACAGTAAAGATCCTTCAAATATGGACGTTTATGCAGACAATAGCTTAAAAACGCTCAGCCATCAGTTCAGCATCTCAGGATTCTTCTCATGCCTGTGACAGCACTTCACTGATCTCTCTCAACAGTGGCTTATCAAGCAGAGAGACAGCACAGATAAGAGCTGAATTCAAGCCCCAAAGGGAGGAGAAGAACACCATTAGAAGCCCACATGCTGTCATTTCACGCCTCAATTCTTGTTATGTGCGCTGTTGTTTGCTGTGCCCAGTTTCTAAATGACTGATTTGCAGCCCTAAAATTAATTGCCATGTGAGCGTTCACATTCACTCCCAACGGACAGTTCATCGGCATGTACAGTGACAAGTCATAGCTGTTAAAACTACTTCTATCTGACACGCGTGGTCTATGAGGGAAACACACCGGAAAAGGCTGCCCACTCTTTTGGCTCATGTCATGTTGTAATTGTCCTTCGAGAATCACAAATTGGGAGAAGAGTGTTCTTGTTTGTGCCTTGTGACACTAATATATATATATATATATATATATATATATATATATAATCATGGTTAAATAATTTGGATAAATCTCACTAAAACATTCCCATAATTCTCTGGGATTATTCTTATACTTTAAAATAAAGTATCTATAATCATATTAAACATTTAACATTTTTTTTCCAAATATTTCAGTAAATTCTTGTAATGCCTTTATTGCTTTTAATTATTTTATATATATTTTTAATGATACCACTTTATTTTACAGTCCCGTTCCTCAAGTACTATGTACTGTACTTATTATAGTAATTACAATAACTACTGTATGTAATAACTAGGTGCAACCTTTAATTAATATAAATTATGCTTATTTCTATTAATTATTATTTTTTATTAACTAATTTTTTTTATTCATTATTTTAAGCCAGTATAAAGGGAGTACAACCCACTATGATGCATGAGCACTACATCAGAACAACCACCCAGCATGCATCTCAGTCTCACAGATGACGAAGATCGAGAGAGGGGGCCGCGAATGGATCCAGTAGCGGTGTGGGGGTCTCATTGTCCACTTGAAGCTTTAGAGGGGCTTTTTACGGGAGCATGTGGGAGTTAACTGCTCGGCCCGATAACCACTTCAGCAGTGGAAAGCAGAAGGAGATCATCATTAATTGATGCAGTGGCAAATGTAGGCGGCTTTGGAGAAGGAGCACACACACTCTCACACTCAATCATGAACACACAGGAGGATAAAGGCCAAAGTCATGGCTGCTGAAGAGCAGAATACATTTGAATATTGAGGTTGGGTAATGCTAGCATTTAACCGATCCATTATCAGGCATCTTAGCCGCGCGGCTGGAAATGTAATTTCTTTTGTTTTTCTGTTTTGACTCAGTCTTGTATGCAAGGTTTTTTCAGATCTATTTTGGATGTTTTATTACGTATGTGTGAAGAGATTTTATTTTGGACCCTCCATGATAATGGTAGAAGATCCTCTAACATAGGCTCATTGAAAAAACACACCTACCTACATTGTTGAAAAACTCCCAAAATGTACCTATACATAAAATTCACTGCAGTTTCTAGCTGAAATGAACCCTAGTGGCACTAAAACACCAACCGTTTTTATTTCTTTTCACACAAATTACAGTTACAAGAGCTGATTATTAGGTATGTAACAATTTACTCAACTCAAAACAATATGATTTTCTCAGGGTTTTTTCCCTGAAAAACATTGGATGACATTGGGTTTTCACCCCCAATGTCATCCAAGCTGTTTACGTATTTCTTTCTTCAGTTGAAAGAAATAAAGGTTTAACAGCTACCAAATGGTTAAAGGTCAAAATGGCTGTTTCAGTACAGCTTCAAATGGCTTTACACCATACCAGACCAGGAATAAGGGTCTTATTTATTGAAACGATTGGTGTTTTTCTAAAAAAAAATGTATACGCTTCACAAACAGAAATGCTTGTCTTGAACTGATCTGTGATGCGCATTATAAGACATTATAAATGAAAAGATGTCTTTTGTTATTGCTTGGACAAAATGTTGTACATTTATTTGTGAAACTGAAATGTGACAATTTTAAACAAAACTCAAATCAAATAAATAAAAAACACATTAAAGAAATCTCTTCAAATAAACGGCTCTTTCCATTCAGTTATAAAGGCAACCACTGGATTTTAGTCATGATCCAAACAAAGATACTGAATGAGCAGTTTTTAATCAAAATTAGATTGTATAATTTTGAAATTTGAAGCAAAAATAGCATAGTCTGATGTTAATTTTGTGGAATTATGCTACATAAAACATCTGAACAAGACAAAAACAGCAGAATGAGAACGCAGATACACTTTCTGACAGAAGTTGGTACTTATGGAAAAGCAACATGGTTACTGCTATAAACAAAACAGCGCAGGTTTGACCCTGTTGATGAACACTGCTTAAATATCCATTATACAGAGTCAAAATGAAAAGATAATATCAGCTAAAATTTTCTAAAGAAAGTTCTTGATATAAACATTAACCACAAATGTATCGCGATTCGTTTAAAATCTCACATATTTGTATTGTTTTTCACCCGGCTTGCAGTGGATCGTTACATCCGTACTGATTGTTGATTAATAAAAACGTGTTTTTATGTGAGGTTCCTTGCACAATACTGTTTTATGACCTCAAAATACTTTTACCAGAATGCATGATTTGGTAACTTAATACATTTTGAGATTTGCATCTGCAGGTCTAAAGCTTTTCTAATGTAGTAAACTTGCTCATTAGCTCACCCAGTACAGCATCTTACTTGCTAAGTGCTCAGGTACAAACCTTGTAAAAGAGTCATGATAAAAGAGCTCAAAGACTATCACTAGTGGTTAGTTCTACTTACACATCTTAAATTAAACCATTTTCAGGGCATTTTGGTCCATCTCTAGCAAATATTGTTAATTTCCAAAGCCAGTTTTTACACTAAAGATAAAAGACAAAAGTGTCTGTTTATTATTTTGAATGTTCATCAGAATACACACTCCAAATCTGCAGTATGGCAGCTGTCAGCTTTGTTGGGTGTTTTCAGTGGTAATTGACATGCTGAGATATAGCGGGTGGACGCCAAAATCTGTGTGTGTTGTAGCGTGATTTATAATGCTATGTCAGGTGACCTTCGAGTTGATATAGTTGCAGTCGGGAACTACAGGTATGCACGTGAGTTTGTTTATCTCTGACCTGCCATAAAGCAGTAGTTGGATCATAGAGCTTCTGTCTGCGTGTCTGTGTGTCTGCCTGAATGCTTGATAATTGACATGCTGTAAAGCAGCAGGGGAAGACTTGTTTGTGCTCTGCCGCTGAAGGCAGCGGGGGGAGGACACTGTCAAGGCACAGCCTGAAGGACCCAAACTTGGCCCGGTGCTGATGGCCTTGGTCTGCTAAGATATGGCAGCCATCTGTGGTAACGACACCCAGTCTGAAAGGAGCCTAACAAGCCATAACGAGCACAGTACCAGAGCAGAGCTGCGTTGTCTGCTCTTTGCCACAGACCTAGTTGTAAACTAAAACTACAATGATTGCGTGTGTCTGTGTCACAGTAGCTAAATCCTCAATCACGGTGCAACAGTGTTTAGCATGGGAGAATAAGGAGCTCAGCTTGCTCAACTGAAATATTTAGTTGGAGTTTTTTTACATTTTTTTTTCAGGTTTACACCTGATATTAAAATACGATCTCAGGTGGACAATGCTAAATAAGGGATAATTACATTATCCTGCTTATTACACAGGTACTTGCCACTGAAGTAAATAATTAGACGAGAAATATTGATTTGATTTGAAATATTTGAATGCAAAGCTTCCGATGTGAATCGTAGTGATCTTGTCCATATTTGACCAGAGGTAGTCGAAAACACATTAGATCGGGTTGCTTTTGTTGTGTAGACGCTTATGTGGTTGAATGCATTTGAACAGCCACAAAAGCCACTTTGCTGGCTGAAATCGTAAGTTTGGTTTAAAAGGCGAAATATGTAGCACAAACTCGCGGTGTTTGGTGTAGTTTTGCGGCTATCAGAGCAGAAACAAAGCTGTTGCTTTCTGTATCATTTTCCATTGTCTCTTCACATTCATAAGTAAATTGCGTGAGCGTATATCTCAATATTAGACTGGTAGTCAGAAAAGCTCATGCTCTTTTTTTATTTTTATTGTTTTGTGGAAACTATGATTCGGAAACAGAAAGTTCAAAAAAACAGAATTTATTTTTAATAAAAAAAAATTTGTAACAATAAATACTTTTGTACACATCCTTGCTGAATAAAGTATTAATTTCTTTACAAAATATATTGAACAGTTGAGTATGTGCTGCCACATAGAGTTTTGGTCTGAAAAAAAAAAAAAGTCAGATAAATGTTTTTTGATTTTTCAAATGGTAAACTATCCAATAGAGGTACAACGTTTAGATGGTTTGTATGTTTTTGTTTTTAATCATGCATGTTTAGAATGTAAGTGTTCATTTTTGACCCTGCCTTTAACATTTCCAAAACCAACAAAATAACAGTCATGTTCCTCTTTCTCAACTTTTTGCTTATGTGCCAATTTTTACCAAGGTTTCTGACCCCTGATTTGTGTTAGATGGATATTACACTTACATTATGCATGCAACAAAGCAGTCTCTTGGTATCAAGATGTACATTTATGACATAATAGAATTTGGTAGTTTTCTCATTGCCAAAGAAGTGAATTCATTGTGTAACTGAAATATGCAAATTTAGCCAGTTAGTTGGAATGATGCTTTATGAGTGTGTGCTAACAGATACAAACCCATGCTTGTTTTAAATGCTGTGATCTTTCACACCATTGCTTAATAAATCTCAATGAGCTCTTACAGTGTGAGTAGAGCACACTACAGTAGCTGAGTGAGTGTTACTCCTCCCCAGCATATTATCATCTCAGAGCTAACCGAAAGTCTAATGAGTGTAATAAGAACGGGGAAACAGAGCACAGACAATGCTCATGGGATGAGGAGGCTCAACGCTGTGATATTAACTTTATAATTGCTGTAATTGTTGTGGCTTTGTTTTGTGATGTTTCTAAAATGATAAATATTCCAAATCTGGACTCAAACTGACCACAACAGACCTAAAGAAGCCATGAAAGATCTGCAATAGACAGTATGTTATCTTCTTTTGACAGCTGAACCCCGTCATGCTAGCCCCTGTGTAGCGCTTATTAATGACTCCACTGTACATTGAGTAATTTTAGATGTCTCATGGCAGGAGAATTATAGGCTTTATGCTGTTACAATAAAGCCCCTCACCACACTACCCCCTCTTCTCAACTTAAAAAAACAACAACTAATAACTGTCACAGATTGAGACAAAGCCTATAATCAGGTTCCTGTGTTTTTTGTTGTTGTTTTTTTTGTTTTTTTACAGGCTATCTCAGTGCTGTCAACAGCTAAAGTGGCTGTGATTTCTAAGATTATTGTGTTAGCTGTTCTTTGTTCACTCAGTTTTTTTTTTCTTTGTTGGAAAAGAAAATGCCTAGCTATGCTTCATTTACTGTAGTTAAAATTAGGGAGGGATAAGGGGGGCGGAGAAGGACAAGAAAATGAAGTATAAAAGAGATTAACTTCTATGGATCAAGGGCCTGTCTAATATTATTTATAATAGTTATGTACTATTTATTGTATAAGATTACTGTAGTTTTAAAGGATTGCCACTGTATATTATAAAGGGCAAGACAGGTACAGCAGCAGTTAAAAGGCTGATTAATTTCTGAAGGGGTGGAAAATATCCAATTAGTTCTTGCTTACCAATTTACTGGGAAATAATGCAACAGTCTCATTTACAGCATAAATGTCATAAACTGGGTTTTGTGCTCAAATGCTGGATGTATAATTAAAAGTAATATGCGTAACATTCAGAATTAGATTTTACTCTATGTGGAGCAGCATGTTTTGCTAAACAAAATATTTTACTCATCGGCAAGAGTGATAGACATAGTTTTTAACCATTTACACCCTGTTTTTTTAAAATCATGTGAAATCCTTTTTGTGTTTGATATTTAAATCGACAGACTTCTGGTGAAGTTAATTACATTTTAATTGAATTTCATTGTAATTAAGAAATTATTTTATGACAGGCACACTGAATTGGCCCATTTCCAGGAATCAATCAGGTCAATAAACTGAGAGCCATCTGCCAATCCAATAGGCAATCTGTAAAGTTTTAGCTTTTTTTTTTTTTAATTTATTTATTTATTTATTTTGTTATTAAGATAGAAGACTGAGATTAATAATTTAGCAGTTGTTCTTATGAAGTCAGGATTAATTGGAAAGATTGGCAGATCTTATACTTAAATGTGACATACTTCCAAGTGTAACAGATTATCGAAAAATAAATCATTTAGGGCAGTTCTGTGTTATCCGTTGTTGATTGGATTTTAAGATGTGGGCGCGCATTTAAAATCGAGACAGACAAATGCAAGTTTGTAGAAATGGGACTTAAGCACACTAAATGATTTAGAAAAGTCCTGCATTCATCATCAGAGAGTCTGCTGTTTTTATCGGAAAATAAAAAAATCAAACATGCATGGATATGATTCACATTAGGATCAATGCATTTCAAAAATATTTTATTTTGTTTATGATGTATGTGTATGTGTTAGTTTCATGTTTTTCTCTGACCTGTATGTAATTTTTTTTTCCACTTGTTTTTGTTAGACTAAGTGTGACCCACAACTTTAGTTCTATCTAAAATTACTCACAGTATGTAGTACTTCTCTTGTTGCTTTTTACTTTCAAGACCCATTTGATTTGCTGTTTGAGTGTTTTATTAATGTTTTTTTGTGTGTATGTTTGTTTATGTATGTGTGTCTCACTAGCCTTCGTAACCCTTCTAAATGGTGACCAGGCACAGGATGCCATCCAAACTCTGCACCAGACATCAGTCCAAGGCCGTGACATCACCGTCCAGCTTCAGCCCACGGACTCTCTCCTGTGTGTCACCAACCTGCCCTACACAGTCACTGCCAGCCAGTTTCAGGAGCTGGTGCGCTCCTACGGCAACATTGAACGATGTTTCCTGGTGTACAGCGACCTCACGGGACACTCCAAAGGCTATGGCTTTGTGGAGTACATGAAGAAGGACTCGGCCTCCAGGGCACGGTCAGAACTCTTGGGCAAACCGCTGGGTGACCGTGCACTTATGGTGCAATGGGCTGACGTCAACCAGCTGACCTCTGCTGACCACCTCCACTCCAAGTGCCTATGCGTGGATCGCCTGCCGATAGACTTTGAAGACTCGGAGGAGCTGGCGCACATTTTTTCAGAAAGCTACAAACCCGTCTTCTGCCAGGTGAGATGTGAAATATGTAACATGGTGTTTGCATCTAGGCATTTCACTTTCACAGACACAGCTGGAAATAATTATTTTATAGAAAAAATTATTTTGCTATTTGGTAAAGTAAGAGAGATCATATTTCTTAGTCCAACTGAGAAATGATTTCTGTAGGACTACTGCAGTCCAGCGGAATGTGTTGGTTGCTGCCATTTGCAGTCTTTTAAAGAGAAAGTTTTTGCCATCATCTAATCACTGTTTGTTTCAAACTTGTATGACTTCCTTTTTTCTGTGGAACACAAAAGGAGAAGTTTAGCACATTGTTTCTGGTGCTCTTTTTCATACGATGAAAAAATGGGAAAAAAGTAATAAAAAAACAACAACTAATTGGTTGTCCAGTAACAGCTGAAGTTCTTTTGATTCAATAAAAAGAACCAGCTCATTTGAGCCATTCATTTAGGAATCTAGCCACGATGATGTTTTTCATTCACATAAAAAATGGCTTATAAGAGTCGTTTGCTGGAGAATCGGACTACTCTGATACTTTTCTGATTAACTTAAATAAATGGCTCATGAGAGTTTTATTATTTTTATTTTCAGTAATTAGACTACACTAATTGCTGTGTATGTTTTTGTTTCCCTTAAAATAACTGCCCTATAATTTGTTCAGGATTCAGTGAGTGAGTATTTTATTAAACAATTTAATTTGCTAAAAAGAACTGATGAGTTGTTCTTATTCACTTAAATAAATGGTTTATGAGAGTCATCTTTTTGAGAATCTGACTACACTGACTGCACAGTTTTTTTTTTAATTTAATAAACATAAGAGTCATTCTTTCGGATATATGAAACTGCCTTGATTTAAAGGCACAATATGTAATGTTTCTGCTTTAAAAATAGCAGATATCACTATATCTATGTTATATATATTTTTTGTTGTGTACTTACATTATCCCGACAGTTTCCACGAACTTTAAAATCCGGAGAAAATTATAGTTTAATTAGAAGACACGGCACGTTTCTTTATTTCCGTTTTGTCGCCCGTCTATGGCGTCATATAAACTTTGACCCCTCTAGTTTATCTAACTTCCTGCGGAACCGCCAAATACAAAGGTGAACAGAACCAAAGACAAGACGAAGAAGAAAAAGTAGTAGCGAGCCTTGGTCGAGACTATTATATTTTATATTTATATTGTTTATATTCGTATTTATACCTCAATCAATAACTTAGTTATGGATCATGATTATGCTTTGCCTGCACGTTCTGTGAAGCGCAAACATACGGGTGAAATAAATGACCTGAGAAGGTTTTGGGACGAAGAAGAAACGAGACACGGGTAAATATTGGAGTTGCATTTCCAAGATAGAGAGAGCTTCGTGACAAGCTGAAACTACAGAGAGATGCTTGCATTCTAATAAACAGGTATGCATCCATTCAGCTAACTATATCTATCCGTATATTTTGTGAAACGATGATGTCTTGTGTAAAACGCAGACGGACTAGCTCTCATGTAGAGTATAATGTAAATCTACATGTGTTCTATATCTAGCTGGATAAAGTAGCTTCAAATGCAGTTCACTATCTTTTCGATATAGTATAAACGTAGCCTAATTATAATTATTAACGAAAGGCAACCGTTTTTTTTAAACATATATTACTACTAGCTAGATGGAATATTGATTTGATAGGGGTCTGATAATTCATATATCTCTCCGTTCGAAAATACGTGATTGTCAAAATACTAAGGCTGGTGACACACTGGCTGCGTGGCGTCTCTGCTGCGTGCCAGAAGCGCGGCGCGCTGCTGCTGCTGTAGGTGACAGAGGGAGACCGCTGACAGACTAGGCTCTTGTCTTCATGACAACAATATCTATACTTCATGTTGAACATAAATATAAAGCCTACTGATAAAGGACACCATCAACAGTATTGACGGCAAAATAGACTTATGTTTGACAGGTGCAATATTTGAAAATCGATAATTATTTATTTGTTTTTTAAATTACATTTGTATCTGAATTTATGTCAACCTATAGACTTTCAAACATTAAAATGTCATGAATTAATATGTATTTGTGTACAAAATTACATATAAACATATTTTCCTATTATATTTTGCCTGGAAACGCTTCCAACACGCGTGTGTGTCACGTGAAAAATAGGCGTCGGTTCTATTTCTAGCATGCACACGCCGCGCCTGAGACACGCGTCTCACACAGGCAGTCTGCAAGCTCTAACCTATTAACATGGGAGCCGAATTAAAAACTGACACGCCACGCAGCTGAGACGCTTGCGCCACGCATCCAGTGTGTCGCCGGCCTCAGTTAAAATGAGTGAGGAATGTGGGGAGCGACAGAGCGCGTGTTCCAATGAACAACAACTCCCATGAGCCTAGGCTCTTTCCCGACGTCATCAAAGTACGTCTCATGTTATTGTTTTGATTGAGTGACCCCTGGTGGCCAGAAATTCCATACTGCGCGTTTAATTCCGCTAAAATATGGCCAGTGTATGGTGGTATGGTGCTGGATTTTTCTAATTCAAAAAAGAAATGGCTTATAAAACTCATTTGTTTGGTATTTACTGTGGACTGAGCTATGCTTTTTATACAGTTGTTCACCTAAAAATTGCTCATAAGGGTAATTTGTTCAGGAATCAGATTACACTGGTAACATCTTTCTTCATTAACATCATTTGGTTCTGGAATTGTTTTTTTGTTTTGTTTGTTTTTTGGAATACAACCTAGGTTTCTGTTCCCAGCCTAGTTATTAGAGAAGTATTGGCGACCTGATTGTGGCTTTAGAGGTTGAGTTCTTTTACCAGACTTGGTGACGAGGACTTGTGTGGAAACCCTACCCAGCCTTCACTTCTGTCTCCACTGTGTTAATAAGAGAGAGCTTTTCACCATGCATACCTTCTCCAGAAATCAATACCTCCCAGGAAAACTGCCTTTAAGTGCTAATGCAGGATACAGTTTCCTCGACCTCCATCCTAATCAAAACCGTTAAAGCTAAAGGGCCTCACTGACTTTAGATCTACAGTTAGGGCCAACACCAGCCAACACAGAAGTCAATACGCTACACCCTCTCAATCCTATTAAGCTTTGCAGTAGAGGTGTGCCATATCATACTGTCCACGATAATACCGGTATAAATTTTTACATCATAATAAAAGTGTCATATCGCGATTTCAATGATATAGCGACACGATGACAGTGTGCATGCAGAAAGCCGCGTCCACAGCCCTTAAACACAAAATTGTTTTTTCTCTTCTTACTCTTGAAATGACAAATACATACAAAATTGTCAGAATACCTTTCTTTGCAAGTATCCTCGAAAAAATGGTCAGTTATGTCTTAGGTGAAAATAAACAGTTGAGAAAGAAATTAAATGTGTAGCATTATATTGGATGTATTATCTCTTAAAGTGACCACAGCTAATTTATATTTACTAGCTGCTGCTTTTTACTGAATTACTTTGTAGTTTTAACAAGAATTAATCTATATTTAATTTATACAGTGAAGACTAAGCAATACTTTTTGCATTTGATTATTCAGTTTCTGTACATGGACACCTACAAACGTGAAAAAAAATTGCGCTATTTACACAATTTTAAACATGACCCAGCGGTACAACTAGCACCGGAGCCCCGCAAATACTAACTATGGCCCTGTACACTGATTGATCTGCTTCAAGTGCACACAGCTGTCGCTGCCACCTCATGACAATAGATAGATGGGTACACTTCAAATTAGGTAGTCTGTCATCGATGACTGTAGCTCATTGGAAAAGGATGGAAAATGCCCTTAATTTTTTTTGCACTAATAAACGCTGCTGCCTGCCAGCTGCAATCACCAATAAAACGTTGTTCCATGTTTTTCTTTTCTGTATCGTTATAAATAAAGTTATCGCAAATATTCTTGAATATTGAGGCTATATTGCCCACCCCTACTTTGCAGCTGCACTTAACCCACACCATCTGCTGGGGTGTTGGGGGTGCATCAAGCTTTCAGGACTTTGACCTCAAATTGCATCACAGTGCTCTCAAGCTTCTTTAATACTCAAGCATTGCTTCAAGAATCAATAATGGAGCTCTCTGAATATTGCCGCCCCCACTTCTGTACAGAAAGGAGATAACTTGATGTACTGCACAAGTGATTCAGCTCATTTCTGTGCTGGAGATGCCGGAAAATAATATGCAAAATGTGCCTCATGTCGACAGAAAATGTCTTATCAGTATTTAGGGGGGGTTTAATGATCTAAAAGCTTCTTTCGTAACTGCATGGTGATTTGGAAAGTTTAGTTCTTCTAATCCTAGTTCTTCAACGCAGCTGTTTAGATTATTTCAGAGTTTGTTTGTTCAGTCCTTCTGTTGTAATAGCACAGGGGTTATCGAACATTTTCAGATTGATCACTTTAAAAGTAAAACAAAAATAGCAGACCCCTTCACCTCCTCTAAGGAAATATAATTACCCTTAGTGTATTGCTTATATTTTGAAATGGTAGCACTTTTTTACAGTTTTTCTAGACTACTGTTTTTCTTGTTTTATTGAAATTTAAGTAAAACTAAAAATAACAAATGAATGTTAACATTAGTCAAATTACTAAATAAATAAATAAATAATTAAAGCACTCAAATCTTATTCACACACGATGTGCACATTTATACCTGGGATGTCTCAACTGATAACAAGATTCACAAGAAGCAATTATTAGGCAAAATATCTTCTTTGTGTTCCTTTAAAGAAAGTCACACTCACACGAGGGTGAGTAAATGACTTTTAGTGGCTTAAAGTCAAAATAACTTGATCATAGTTCTCATTTATAGTGATGACCAGTTCATGTTGGACTCTCTACACATGATGCAGCAGTATATTTCTCAAAACCATTATGGTGTGAAATGAAAGGACACAAAACTCTTGAGTTTAGTTGGCAGGAAATGTCAGCTCCATTAGATGTGTTTGAAAATGCATCTTTTTTTTTTATTCTTTCTCACATCTCACCTCCCACTTTGTCACTCATTCATCTCGTAGCACCCCTCCCTTACGTCTACTCTCTTCCTTTTGCCTTTCTTTTTGAGAAAGACAGCAGCATTTATGTTATTAGATGACTCAGTGTGTTCATGATGGGCATATTCTGACCCTGGCACATATGATGGTGTCACAAACACATAAAGACTGACAGCTGGACGCGCACACAGTGCATCTAGATATATTTAGGTTGACGTGATTTCTGGTGGAGAGTTTTGATTTTGTTATTGTCGCTTTCTGTTTTTCTTTACCCATTCCTCCCCCTCCCTCTCTCTTTGTCACTGTTAGTCTTTTCCTTTCGACTGATATGAAGGCCAACGCATTTGCTGACCCGTGGCCTGACACATTCAGTAGAATTTAAAGGCTGTCATAGCACAACCACGAACAAACATGTCATTTTTTAGACAACCTCCTTCTTGAAGATGGAATATGAAGATGCACACTGTATATAAATATTATATACTGATTATTAAAAATAAGTAACCATGAATGTTTAATGTCTAAAAATATTCATATTGATCGCACAGATTAAGTGATGTGATTTTTAATGCTGCTGCAAGCAGCTGTAGGTTATTTGAAAAATGTAAACATCCATTTAGATTTTTGGATTGACGTGCTTTTAAAGTGACCCGTTATTGTTTTGCTGCACATGCATTTTTGCACTTGCTTTTATTTTTTTATTATATCAATTTGGGTTAGTGCATGTCGAGTGCATGTGTATATCTGTTATTTTCTAGGTCTGACTTTTATTCCCAGATTGTGATGTTCCCATTAGGTATATAAAGGTGTAACTGTGGCTCAAGTGGTAGAGCATTGCGTTAGCAGCGCAAGGTTGTGGGTTTGATTCCCAGGGACCACATGTTAGGTAAAAGCCTGAATGCACTGTAATTTACTTTGGATAAAAGCATCTACTAAATGCATAAATTTATATTATTTATTTATTTATAAAGGTGAAGTGTTCAGCATAAAAATTCAGTGCAATTTCCGAATACAATTTGTCTGTTTAGACCAGGGTAATCATACTATTATTTATATACGGTAATATTAAATTCTATTAATATATTGAATTTTAGTTTTAGTAGTTTTAGTAATTTTATGTACCTTTGTCCTTTTTTTAATTATTTTTTCTGTTTTCTATTTTTTCTGTCATTTTTATCCATTTCTATTTAGATTTTCTTTTCAATTTTAGTTAAACTTTCAGCCTAGTTTAGACTTATTTTCAGTTATTTCCAAAATTAGTTAGACAACATTTCAATTTTTTTTATAAATATTTTATTTTATTGCAGCTTTATTTCAATTAATGAAAACATTTTATTTTAATTTGTATTTTCTTCTTCAAAAAAATAAAATAAAATAAAATAAATGCCTCATAATTCTTCACACCTGAATATAAGGAGTTTTGTTTTTAATATTTTATTTATTTGTTATAAATAAAATAAAATAAAATATATGTGTATCTTGTCACTTGATCTTATACCAAGTTACATAAGGAAAAACAATGTTGTACTTCACAGCTGCCTTGACATTATGGTTTCATTCATATTACCTGGCACCCCCTTTTTTCTCCGAATCCCACTGGGGGTCTTTTTATCGCTCTCAAAGGTCAGCCATTTATAAGAGGAAATAGAACATGTTCAAGCCAGAGGGAACACACTATGCAGACATCCAGCTACAATATTTGCTTTTGATGGAGTACTTTATAGTTTGGTATAATGTTTATGTGTGTTTAAATGGAGGTGGTTGCTGTATTGATTTCCCTAGCCTGAGGTCAGTAATGGCTAGCGTTTGCATGTCTCAGTGGGTGTATTCTCCGCCTCAGACCTCAATCCCATGGACTATTGGCAAAAGGGGAAACACTTTGGGAATTTCATCTGAATAGTTGAATTCTACAGGATTAAAGGTTTGCCTGGAAACAAAGCCGTCATGACTCCAAAACCCTTCAGAAGGATAAAGCCATTGTGTTTACAACTGTGACCAATGATCACATATTAGGATCAACTACATGCTGGATTTTCAGAAGTATACAGTATATTGAAGTATTGCGCCATTGTTGCAGTAACCTTGCACAACATGCTTGAATGATTAATTTATTAGTTGAATGCTGGTCTGTTACTGTAGGAACATCGACTTTACATTTTCAGTCCTTAAGCATGATGCTGATCAAAACAAACTGTGATTGGCTGCTTTACAGTACATGTCTGTCAGACTGTCTGTCTTCTTGGGCGGTCCTTGGGCAATGAAAGTTGGGATGGAGTTCAAAACTTCTACCGTTTACCACTCTCTCCTTACTGCCTAGTAAATGTTTGTATATACAAAGCCAGTAAAAAAAATTATGGAGTATCATTATTGTGTTAGATTTGTCAAGTGCCATGCAGGATATAAATTAATGACAGAATCAGTTTGGGCCAGAGAGAGAGCAGTTTACCATTTGCGCAACTCAGCAGGTTTACTGAAATTATTTTATGCTCCAATTTGTCATACAGAAGCCTGTCATCATCATATACATACACTTCCTGTTTGATTTTGCTTGTCTGTGTGTGTGGTGTCTTTGGCTGTGATAAGAGCCCTGGGTGGTGACAGTTTCCTTGTTTTTTTTTTCTATGCCTCTAAATATCTGCCTTTGATATTCCATCTCTCTTTTCACCATTTTTTTTTTAAACAAGAGATTTAATGAGCTCATCTGGGGCTGTTTGTGTGTCTGTGTGTTTGTGTGTAAATTTTAGAGTCTGAATAGGTGGGCGTTTTGAAAGCAGGAACATGAAGGAAGCCCATAAAAAAGAAAAATCACAAATATTATATTTTTTTCCAAAACTTTTTCGTAGACGGAAATGTGACTAAATGGAGAGCGAATGGAGACATTTTCTTATGTGTCCTGCTTATTAGATTTTTCTAAATTTCACATGAAATCAGCAAGCATGCATTAAATTGAAAGTAACAGAAAAGACATTTATAATGTTACAATTAAAAATATTTTTTATATTTTCAAATATATTCCAGAAACATTGAAAAATCTTACTGACTCAACGTTTGAACGGTGGTTTATCTCAACTGGAGTTCTCAGTAGTCTCACAAACTGTGCTCAGATTTTAAGACACCATTGCTTGCAATCAAAATTCTGAGGTTTCCATACTCTATAGATGTACCTGTTATTGGCTGATATTAGGGATATTTTTTTAAATGTATAATAGATACTTAATCATGGGCTTTAAAGGTATAGCACAAGAATACAGGGGAAAAAATAATTCATTATTTATTAAAACATACTTTAAGGAATGCTATCCTATAACAGAGGAAATCATCTGTTTTTGGTTGTAATATCTGTGAACTCAATCAATTCAAAGAACAAATCAAAGAACAAATTATCTGCATCAGTACACAGTAATTTTATTGCTTTGTTCTTACTGCATGGCAGTGATTGTCTCATTTGCTTCTTGCTTCTTATTGTATTCTTCTAAATTATTTGGCAATCAAAAACCATAAAACAGAAAAACTGAATTTGGTAGGATGGAGCCACCTGCTACTCAAGTAATTACACACCCATTCAACTCTAGGTGCCGCTTTAATGAGTTAATTTTCAGAACTCTGGAAGTTTGGTACCAAAAACATCAATAGGATTTGTTCTTTCATATTTGACTATTTTAATGATATTCACACATGTTCTTCAACCTTTATATTTTGTGCTTTTGGCTCTATTAATTCTAAGGAATTGTTGATGAAATATCTGAATGGCCATTTAAATGAAATGTAACTGCTAACTCCAATAAAACTGATAAGCTATAGACAAGCAGTAGAATGTTCCTCTGGGAAGGTGGATTCTGGGAATGGTGTGCATTCACCGTAGTGTTCAATCAAATGGCCACACACACACACACACACGTTTGACACTCTTCCAAATGAAGAATGCTTTTCCTTCTCTATCTTTAGACACTTACATACGCTGTCCTGACTGCATTATAACTGGCACAGATAAGCCCGGGTTCCTCTGAGACATACCGCACCACTTATTACTGCCAAGGACGTACGCCTAGTGTGTGTGTGACAGTGTGAAAGAAATATCCAGGCCACACCAGTACACATTACAGAGTCTTGGTTTACTACATTCTCCCCACCATGTATGTATTCGTGTTTGTGCACATGTACATGTTTAAGGTCCCACTTTAAATCTGACTGTTTCCTTTCTTGCACCATCTTTTCTATCATCTATCCTCTAATCAGCCCATCTTCATTTCACATTCTCTCAACATCCTGTCTCTTCTTCAGCACTCCTCGTTTTCCATCTTCTTCACTGTCAATAGGACATTATCCATTCATTCATTCACTCACTCTCCAGAGCTCCCCTCCTTCTCTCTCTGATTCTCTCATTCCTCTATCTGTCTTCCCTCAGGAGTCTCTTTTCCATCAGAGTAACTGCCAATAGCTGATCAGTTTCTTCCACCCCCTCACTTTATAGAGTCCCTCGATTCAACCTTTATTCTTTATTTCCTCATCTTTCTCTTTCTTTCTCTCAGGCTGTAGAAAGGCTGTGCATCAGAGTTTACTGCACCACTATTCCGATGTTGTTAACTTGTGAATTGTGTGTGGTTCAGAAAGAAAAGAAAAGTATATGATATATTGACATTAAACAAGTTAGAACAATGTTCAGTTTATTTGTTAGGTAAAAACTGTCAGCCTGAATGCACTGTAATTCACTTTGGATAAAAGCCTCTGCTAAATGCATACATTTAAATGTAATTTAATTTTTAATTTTATTTCTACTTGCTAATTGCACAGGTTGAAAAAAAAATCGAACAGCACAAAATGTAAACAAATCACTTGGTTAGTGCTATTCTTTGTAATGAATTAGTCTGGATCAAGCAAAGGAGTCATTGTTCTGATTCATGGACTGAACCGATCAAGAAAGAGACTGAGCAGCACAAAATATGTAATACAGCAAGTTTACACAATGCTCAATTGATTTGACCTTGCTAACTGCAAAGATAAAAGGAAAAAAACTGCACAAAACTTAAACAAATCTATTATCTATCAGTCTATTCTTCTTTCTGAATCATGGACTGAATCGATGAAGAAAGAGACTGTGCTGTGGCAGACAATGTATAATATACATTTTAAGCAAGTTAACAATGTTCTATTGGTTTGTCCTCACTAAGTGTACTGATATAAGAAATCAGAGAGCGCGAGAGAGAGAAAGCGCGAAAGAGAGAGAGAGAGAGAGCGCGCGAAAGAGCGAGAGAGAGAGAGCGCGAAAGAGCCCCGGCCGTGCGCGCACACTCACCTTCACCGTCTTCAAACAACACGAGCGCTGTCTTGCTCTCTCTCCCTCGCACATATTAATCAAAATCAATTTACACGATGGTGTCAAAAAAAAAAAACTATCCAGTGATGAAATGATTTCTGTGTTGTCAAATTTTGAGATAATTACACAACGCGTGCCGTACACGTCTGATTCGCGAAATACTGATTCCTTTGATCTGATTCAATTTAATGAATGGTTTAAACAACTGACCTGTCCAACACTAGTGATGGGAAGTTCGGATCATTTTACTGACTCTGACTTTTGAGTCTCGTTCAGCAAAATGAACGAATCTTTTTTCGAGTCATTTCGTTCATTTTAGCAAAATGTAATGAAAATGTTATGTGTTAATTCCCCAACACATCTAGTACTTACGCAAACGTTGATCACACTAAAAACAATACAAAACTAAAATGCTATAAGATACAGAAAAAAAAATCATTCTTTACCTGGGTCTTCAGTCTGTGATTAGCTCACCTCACCTCTTATCTGACAAGAAGTCCTCGGGTTTAAGTCATTCCTTAATCACGTGACAGCCCCATACGCAAAACTAACGCATTCTTGAGCCGGAAAGAGAATTGATTAGTTCATCTCATGAGTCTTTCGGGTCTCGGGTCGAGTTTGACTCGTTCCTTAATCACGTGACAGCCCCATACGCATAACTAACGCATTCTTGAGCCGGAAAGAGAATTGATTAGTTTATGTCATGAGTCTTTTGGATCTCGGGTCGAGTTTGACTCGTTCCTTAATCACGTGACAGACCCATACGCTATTTCTGTAACTGTGTTTTTGTTACTGTTTGTTGAGGATCTGTGGTTTGTTATTATTTTATAAATAAATAAAACCCTGTTATAAATAAAATATTGATTAATTTGTCTTTTTGACTGTCTATCGGTAAATAAACACTAGACTATATAATAATATAATAATTCAAGCTTACAATAAAAAGTATTTATACTAGTTCATTTTTACTCCAATTTTGAGTTTGCTGGTATAATAATTGCTTTTCCTAGGCAGACTTGACATATTGGTGTAATATATGTATAAGAAGATTGCTCAAAAAAGGACATAATGACATATACATTAAAAGCAAATAAAATTTTGAATTTGAATTACTAATGTTAGTTTAAAACATTAAGGTTATGATAACTTCAGCTTTAACAGTTTTAACCCAGCTCAGAGTGAGGAGGATACTTCAGATCCAGTGCAGGGGCCATGTTTTGGGAAGACTTTGACGAGAGGGTAGCAAGCTTGAGGCCTTCTGCTACCTCTTCTAAGACCTCAGATGCTATAAAGGTGCAGGCCTACCTTGCAGAGCCACTCTTACCCCGCACATCAGACCCTCTGGCCTGGTGGAGGAGATGTTCACCAGTATACAAAAGCCTTTCTGAAGTCACAAAGACAAGACTTTGCATTGTGGCCACATCTGTGCCATCTGAAAGAATTTTTTCTAAAACTGGGCAGATTATCTCAGATAGAAGAAACAGACTCAGCCCATCCAAGGTCAGGGAGCTTGATTTTTTTTAATGCAAACATGCCTTAAAGCAAGTCCTAAAAATATAGCCACGGTGTGTTATTTATTTTAAAGCTTATTTATTTTTATTTATTTAGAAAAAGACTAGCTTGTTGTGCAATATTTTTGTTGTTGTTGTGATTTTAAAGGTAATTTGTTATTGTTATAAGGCTCCGTAGATTTAGTATCTCTTAATTTTCATTTATTTTTATTTAAATGGTTTAAAATTATTTGGGGAATAGTTATCCTCTTTGATATAAAGTTTTTATTTTGGCACAAAAGTGCTATTTATTTTAAAATGTATTCATTTTAAATTATTATATAAAAAAAGTAAAGCTTGTTGTGCAATATTTAGTTTTTCTTTTTTTTTTTCTTTTTTTTATATTGTACTTTTAAAGTTCATTTCTTAAGGTTATTAGACCCTGTGGCTTTATTATCTTTTAATTTTAATTTTATTTTTAATTATTTACTTTTTTATTATTTTGATTTATTTTGGAATAGTTGTCCTCTTTGTTACAAAGCTTTTCTGGCACAAAAATAAACAATAAACAACAATTCAAAAGTATGTACACAGTGTTTTTTAATGTTTATAAAGTGTCATATGTTACAAAAGTATGGTTTATACAGACAATCTGATTTAATAATTACTCTAGCCAATGTTGTCACATCACGGGACAAAAGAACGAACAACCCGAAGAACCGAAAGATGAACTAATCAATTCTCTTTCTGGTGCAATACTGCATTCTTTTACTGTCTATGGTTTTAGCGTATGGGTCTGTCACGTGCTTAAGGAATGACTCGACCCGACCCGAAGACTCATGAGATGAACTAATCAATTCTCTTTCCGGCTCATATTGCATTGGTTTTAGCGTATGTGGCTGTCACGTGATTAAGGAACGAGTCAAAAACCCGATAGACCCGAACTATGAACTAATCAATTCTCTTTCCGGCTCAGACTGCATTGGGTAAGCGTATGGGGCTGTCACGTGATTTAAGGAACGAGTCAAAAACCCGATAGACCCGAACTATGAACTAATCAATTCTCTTTCCGGCTCAAGACTGCATTGACTGACAGGTGAATCACTACTACTAGAACAGAACCTATAGAATAATGCGCATGCGCGACTGAACGAATCACTCCCCGAGACGACTCGTTCTTCCCGAGTCACATTAAAGATTCGTTCAAAATGAACGAATCGTTCAAGAACGACACATCACTATCCAACACTGAACTCACGAGACGTCTGAATTGGTGTATAAAAAAATCTGTAACACTTTACAATAATGTTCTATTTATTAAACTATTTAACTTCATTATTTAACATTTACTATTACTAAACTGCACTTCTACAACATTGTTAATTTCAACATTAGGCTATAGCCTTCATTGTTGAAATCAAAAGTTGTACAGTATTTGTTAACATAGTTAATGCACTGTGAAGTAACATTACCAAACAATGAACAGCTCTGTTTTTATAAACTAAGATAAACAAAGATTAATAAATATAGTAACAAAAGTATTGCTCATGGTAAGATCCTGTTAGTTAATATGTTAACAATTCAAACCATATCCTAAAGTTACAAACAAATAATTTACTCTAATTTAAATAATATTCTGATGTTTAAAACATTTAAAATCAGAATGTAAGTGTGCTCACCCCATTTTTGTTTGTAAGAAAAAATTAGATTTGATTTCATATCGCAATATATATCGCAGAAAAATAAAATATCACAATGTCATTTTTTCCCAATATCGTGCAGCCCTATTCTGAATCATGGACTGAATCTACTGAATTCGGTCAGTGTTTAGAACATGATTCAGAGTAGTGTTGTCACGGTACCAAATTTCAGTATTCGGTACGGATACCAGTGAAAATCCACGGTTCTCGGTACCAATTTCGGTACCAAAGCAAAACACAAAAATATGCTAATTTAAAAAAAAATAACTTTTTATCACTAAAAATAAAACCAATGCCATTCTTTATACTTATTTACAATTGTGTTTAAAGTTCCTCTACAAGTAATATAATTATGAAAAACAGTAAACAAGTTTCACCCAAATTTGATTTGTCTTTTAATTTATGAAATTTAAACACATTTTATTTTTTGGTAAATAAAGGGGATTTGCTATTAAAATTAAAACATGGAAGAAATATTTTGTGATTAATTTTTAATTAACAGTAGTAGCAGTATCACATACATTTGACAAAATAATAGTAATATTTCTAGCACCATGCCTTTTATGTAAAAATGAATTTGTAATGAATGCATATTTGTCATTTATCTGAACTTAAGACTGGTGGTGATGCTTAAGACATTTATGTTCATTGAGGGTTTCTGTAAAAAAAAAAAAAAAAGTAATAGATCATAATAATTGTTATTAAAAGATAACAATACTACTAATTCTACTACCATACTAACAATATACAATGCACTATGGATTGATGAGCTGCTGGGTTCATGAATATTAATCACGTTGTCTGCGTTCGGTCGAACTGATTTGCTGAAATCAAAACAGGGACGGTAAAAGATGAGCGCCAGCCAATGAAATTGCCATTTGCGCATTAGCTCCGCCTACTACCGGGGAAACCGGCACATCTTCTGCTTGTTCGAAAATATGAATAATTCTAAATGAACTACATTATTTTGACAGGAGAAGACAACAAAGAATATAGTTTACATGTAGCATGTCGATTCAGCGTGGTAAGACTCTCGCTCTCATTCTTTACACAGAGCTATCAGCAAAGCGACGGCGAGTCGTGCTCCTTCACACAGAGTTTACAGTTCGGCAAATACCATAGACAGTAAAAGATGCCAATACAGGTGTACTGTGCGTCCATTGAAATGAATTGAAAAGTACAGATCGCTTGATGGAGAGAGAACTCTGAAGCGCTCAGTCAGTGTTCAGCGAGTGAAAATATATCTGCGCCAATCTTATAATAGCCTCGAACACACACACACTGGCGAGTAAAATCTAAGAATTTATTAGCCAATGGCTAACAATAGACATAATTTACTCGTCCTTAGTAAAATGTATTCACATATGCGAGTGATTTACTCGCAATGTAGAGGCTGTTTTGACGGTTTTCCGTGAATAGTTTTAAATTGACACTGGTTTTACACAAATGAAACGGTAAAATGCTTGTGAAGTGACTCCGAGCTGTTCTGGTGATGTTGTATGTCCTCATTATTGCAAGCGTCAAGCGCTTCAGTCTATGTAGTAAACAAACCATTCATTCATTCACACAGAGACGCGCAAAACATGCAGGATGCAGATTTCAACCAACTTTTGCGGCTTAACATTTACAGATACTGGTCCATATGGAGATTTGATTTAATTCATTTATGCTAACCTTGACAAATTCCGTGACTGTCCATATTAAAATGTAAGTTTCATTTTCATGACTGGATTTTGAGATTCCGTCCGCGTTTTCTGCTTCGCGGAAATCATAGCGATGTATGCATCCAGAACCGGGTTTGAACGGGTCCTCGGTACTACCGGTACTTAAAGAAACCTGGTACCGTGACATTTTAATTTTTTTAGTACCGACTTGGTACCGAAGTACCGGGTCTTTTGACAACAATAATTCAGAGTATTTAAGATATGTCGCTTTAAGCCAAACATGATGGAGTGGATAGAGGAGGCAGTAAGTGGAGAGGTTTTGATGAGGTGCCGCCAGACTCCCTTGAGGCCAATTCAACAAAATGACGCACATAGATGAAAGGCAACACCTCACCACACATCTGGAGAGTGTGTGTTTGTGTGTGTTTACTCAAGCTCACCTTGTAAATATTCTTGATTCCTTGTGTGGTTCCTCATGAGGAATGTGAGATTAAAAAACACTGCCTGGTAATTGTGCTGGGAATGAGAGTGTCTTTAGCATATTTGCAAGTAAGATTGTGTGCATGTGCAAGTTTTTTTATAGTAAGTCACTTTAAGTTGTGGCCTAGTGGTTAGAGAGTTTGACTCCTAACCCTAAGGTTATGGGTTCGAATCTCAGGCAGGCAATACCATAAAAATGGCTGGTGTGTGTGTGTGTGCGACACTTTGGATGGGCTAAATGCGGAGCACGAATTCTGAGTATGGGTAGGGATGGGACGATAACCGGTTTTATTGATAACCGTGATAAAATGTGCTGAAGGTTAGTAATATCGTTTAAAAATGAATTATCATTAAAACCGTGTTTGATTATCGCGGTTTTAATAACTCACTATTAAATCATGTCCAGCCAGCAACAGTCTGACGCAAGCGCAGCGCACAATGTTTTTTTTGTTTTTTTTTCGAGAAGGAATGGCGAAAGTCAGTGACTTTTCTATGCTTCTACACTTTTCATTGTAAGGAAGGAAATGCCACAGAATTTAATCTTTCTTTAAATTAAGTGCATAGAGTTGCTTGTTTTATTAGTTGTTTGTTGATTATTAAATATAAAACTTGCTGAAATGTTTTCAGTGTGAGCATCAACTATTTTTGAACACTTTCATCTCGTTTCAACAAAACCGTGATAATATTGATAATCGTGATAATTTTAGTCACTATAATCGTGATATTAAATTTTCATACCGTCCCATCCCTACCATACTTGGCTGTATGTCACTTTCTGTACTGTTAAATATGCTTGTTTGTGAGCTGATTTTAAGGGGTCAGATTATGCTTTTTTTTTAAGATCATTATTTTGTGTATTTGGTGTAACAGAATATGCTGACATGCTTCAATGTTCAAAAAACACATTATTTTTTCAAATACTGTACATTATTGTACAGTAGGTCCTCTATGCCCGGCCTCTCTCAAACGCGTAGTTTTCTACAAAGTTTCTCCTTCCGACAAGCACAGTCTGCTCTGATTTTCCAACTGACCCACTGCATTGTTATTGTCCGTTCACTGCAAGAACTTGTCGGAAATGTAACGCCCCTTTTCATAATCGCGGGCTTCATCTTTCAAAATAAATGTTAAGACAGTTAATAATGTCCTTAGGTTTACCATCAGTTCAAGCCCGAAAGGGGAAAAGAGTCACGTGACAAACACAGTGATGAAGCTCGTATGTGTTTGCAGTACACAAGCCACGGACGGTTAAGGCAGCTGACTCCACTGTGTGACCCAGTCTCTCTCTATCACAAGCACACACACACGACACGCAAAACTCCCCATTTAAACATTCAATAGCAAATACTTAAACTTATAATAAAACGTACTTACAGTAGCTGATTCAGAAGCACCAGATTGTCATAGCAAAGTCAGAATTACCTCCTCTCATAGGTTCACGAAACAGTCGTCCATAAAATGTGTTGCTGTTCTGTTGTAAGTCAAATTAAAGCTTCTTAAATGCATCTACTTTTGGAAGGTCAAATAAAGTGCTTTTGCTTTCGCCTAGATACACACAGCATCTCCCTGACATGGCTGCTTCAACACTAACTGTGGTTACTGAGACCCCACATTCTTTCTTTCCATAAACATTTGGGTGGCATTACGCAAATATTTACACATCGTGACGTAGACATGTGGGGGTGAGTTTGAGCGAGCTGTTTTAGGGGGGCATGGCAGAGTCTGAACTTTGGTAAAGAATATCTCTTTGGATTTGAGACTTTAGCCTTTACAACTCTACAGATCTTCTTTATGCACCAAGAGCTTGTAACACTCCAAAGAGAAAGGAAAAATTGAAATAGCATCATATGTCCCCTTTAACATGTGTCTTGTGTATAATGGTCCCAAATATTTTGTTACCTAATGCAATAACCTTCATACATATTAAAGTGTGGCTTAAGTGACCATGGTATTTTTTGGGGGCTATACATGTTAGAGATGTTGTAAGTGTAAAAAGTTATTCTAGTTCATTTTTAACACATCATTCATATTTCTTTTTCAAAAGTTACACCAAAGTCAGATTTCTCTTCACCCCATCCAGAGTCATGGAAAGAACTATAAACAAGGAATTGACTTGACTGCTAGAACACAGCACATTCTCCCACAGACACAGTCTAGTTTTAGATCTGGACACTGCTGGATTAATTAAAGTAAAAAATTACGTTATCTCTTTAGACACCCCCTCCCGCCGCCCACCCAATAAAAAAGTTCATCTCAGGGCCACCGCCTAAACATGTATCAATTAGCTCCATAAACTGTACACAAATTCATGATCAGCTTCAGTCCCCTTTTAATTTCATATGAAAATGGCGGCAGACTTCGACTCATCCCCGTCTTTCAGTATGTCAATCCGCTGACCTAGAAACAGTGGACAAGGTGTGTGTTTATCGATAGATTGTTATAATATCTGCATCTTGTGTAGTTCTTTGTCATAAATACAGTTTACAAAATGTCATGGGGGAGCAATCGGTTTCCCATCTACTGTAAATCTTACAAATCTTACACCACAGCTGTGTAAATGTAGCGCTTAACACATATGAACACATAGGCTACTTTATAAAACGATCATGTTGCTATTTTCATTTGAAAATTTAACTTTCGATATAAAACATATTACAGTGCATGTGGCATTAACTACCATACAGTCATGCACAGAAATTATTGAAGACAGTAACAGACCTACTTGAGCACAGAAAGTGGTTTGTTTACAAATGCAAAAAGTACAATTTTGTGTTTGTAGAGTAAACAGTGTGTGTGTGTGTGTGTGTGTGTGTGATCAGGAAGTCCTGTATTTGGCTTATTCAGTACTCAAATGTTATACCCATCTAGCTTATGCAATACAGTGGAATACTGCAATAGGTTTAGTATACCACCCTAACCTATTAGTCAAAAATTATTTTATTTTATTGATTTATTATTATTTGTTATTACTTCTGTGTACCCTCATTTGGGGTTGAGCCCCCATAAAATGAAAATCTTAGAATCACTCCGGTAGATTTTATTTCTATTCTATTTTATTTGTCTGATCTATATTTTGGTCTTTTTTTGCTATATTTTTTTTGTCTTGGACAGCTTCCTTATATAAAGTAATATAAGGAAAAGGGATGAGCTAAAATTGTGTTTATATAATAAATATATACAGTGGCGACCAAATGTCTGCAACCTCACTGAAAATTTGAGATTCAGAACCAAATTTAAACCTTTAAATAAACAAAGTTTTAGTATTCTTAAAAAGTTTATACAATATAATAAACAATGTAGAAAGAAACCAAGTGCATAGGAAATATTCTTCAGTATTTCTAGATCACTAATCAGATAAGCATATTTGAAATCCTTTGTACAGGTAATAACAATAATAATAATTGTAATTATTATCATTGTTGTTGTTAAAGCATATGAATTGAAAAAAAAAACATTTTGAATAGTGGTCTCAAATGTTTGTACCCCACAGTATCAATAAACAGAAATGTTTATTTTTGCCACAAGGAAAAATACTCAATAATTAAACCTCAATTTCTGTTCTATTATCAAAGTAGTGCTTTCAGTGCGGTGGGGGTTTTATTTCTCATGGCAGAATGTCACAATCATTAACCACATCCTGTAGCTGCATGCAACTCACAAATCAACACCAGAAGATACAGATCAAGGCTCTGCACAGCCCAGCTGAGCTCATATCTACAGATACATTTTGTTTCCATTATTTAGGATGCATCCATTTTTGGGAATTTTAATGAAATAGTAATTTTTTTGGTTTCATAAAATAATCATCCAGAGATGATCAGAAAATTGGATTGTAATTATGTACCTAAATCACACACCTCTGGCAAGGATTGTTGATTTTTGAACACAGTATATGTGTGTGTGTGTTGCAGCTGGCTCAGGATGAGGGAAGTCCGGTGCGGGGTTTCGCTGTGGTGGAGTATGAGACGGCAGAACAGGCTGAAGCCATGCTGCTGGAGATGGACAGACAGCTGATCCAGGGTCAGGAGATACGTCTGTCTCTTTGTCCCCCAGGAACCTCTGGACGCAGCACTCTCGCCGCCCTCATCGCTGCTCAGGGTGTGGTGAGTGATGTGCACACTTGTGGGGGACAAGTCACTTTCTCTTTATCACCACATAACAAACAATGAAAGTGTTTCTCACATATTCATCCAGAAGCACGTGCATGTGTGAAACAGCAGCGTGACAGTTTAATTACAGTATTCATACAAACCCTGCTGTTTCAAACATCTCCAGATCTCCGCAGCATTTCCGAGGCCTGAAATAAACTGCATGGCTATTTTCATCATGCTGGACAGATCCACATAAACCAGCAGCTTGTCCTGAAGACAGTGTCAGTGGTGTTGAGCATTAACTGATATTCTCCAAAACACAGGTTCTCTTTGATGTTTTGTTAGAACATAGTTTTTTTTTTTTTGACAGTTCACACTTTGTGTTCATTTCTTTTCAAATGTAGGACTTAATTCTGTAGACATATATAGTATATTGCTAGCAGAGCAGGATGTTACATCTAAATATAAATTGATTTCAATTTTCAAAATACAGCTTTTTGCATGTGGTGGACAAAAAAAAAAAAAGTTGAAAAGGTGGAATGTGTAATGACGAAGTAGAGGCAGTCGGATCCATCTGCAGGACTTTATTGAAGCAGGTAACAAACCAAGGATGCACAGAGCATAAAACACTAAGGAAGCACGAAGCAACATGCAGCGTGGCAAAACAACACTTCACAGAGAAACAAAGAACCAGGCAGTCCAGATAAAGGGTGGATAATGATTAACAGGTGGATATGATGATGCTGATGGGAAAACCAGACAGGGCTGGGAACTAATGATAGCAGAAGGGAAAGATGGGAATTGCAGTCCTAGAACTCAGGTGACAAGGAGCGCATGAGACCGGAGAGAGGTGAAGGTGCGCGCTCAGTGACAGGCGCGCGCTCCGTGACAGAATGTTTATAGACCAAATGAAATAGTTTTATGTACTATTTTCCTTGTAGTGTTGGTATTTGTCCTATTGAAACATGTAAATAGAGCAGGACATATCAAAGAGCTTTTATATATATATATATATATATATATATATATATATATATATATATATATATATATATATATTAGTGGTGGTCATAGATTAATCTAGATTAATCTTTTAATCTAGATTAATCTCACTGTGATCTTGAAATTAATCTAGATTAATCTCATTCGAATTCTGCCGAAGGCATTCAAAATATGTGTGTTACCCAAATAAAATTGACAAACAGTAAGTCTTTGAGAAGGGGTTTATCAAGCTAGGTGGTGCATTAGAAAACTCATCTCCTGTTTCCAAAATGCATCACAAAGTGCTTGAAAAAGCTGTAAACTAATTCCACATTGCACAAGGTGCAAACAACCTTACGCCTGTTTCACACATACTCCATCTGTAGTGCGTATGCATTACATATTTTTTTACGCAGTTGCGTCCCAGGAGCGTTGCATCTGCAGCAGTGCAGCGATCGTTTACGTACCAAGTAGCGAACTGCAAACGCGTCCTGTGTGAAAGCACATCGAGTCCGTGCTGCACCACATACGTAACGCACAAGGACTGCATACGCACTGCAGACGGAGTATGTGTGAAACAGGCGTGAGCAGGGCCGTAGCTGGGGTCAGCGGGGCCCCGGTGAAGGTTGTACCAGTGGGCCCTGTTTGAAATTGTTTAATTTGTATGTTCGTTTATTTTTATTTATTTGTGCTATTTACACAATGTTTAAGTTTTTTTTTCAAGTTTGTAGGTGTCAAGGTACAGAAACCAAATAATTAAATGTAAAATAGCACTGGATAGTCTTCAATGTAAAAATGAAATATACAATGAAACCTATTTATTCAGACACCTTCAACATTTCTCACATTATTACAGTTTTGCTATATATATCAAAAATTACATCTGGTGTCTGAATAATTTTTGGTTTGACTGTTAAAACTACAAAGTAATTCAGTCAAGAGCAGTGAGGGATTTTCATTTTTATTTTCTTGGATTAACATTACAGCAGCCAGTAGCTAAATTAGGCGCGGTCACTTTAAGAGACAATGAACGCATCCAATATAGGCTAATACACATCCCATTTTTTTCCTCAACTGTTTACTTTCACTTAAGAAATAACTGACTTTTTTCCAGCATAATTTCCATATTTATATGATGTTCCACAATATATGATATTTTGGCTACGTTCACACTGCAGGCTGAAACGACCCAATTCCGATTTTTTTGCCCCTATGCGACCTGTATCTGATCTTTTCATGACAGTCTGAACGACACAGATCCGATCTTTTCAAATGCGACCCAGGCCACTTGGGTATGTGGTCCTAAATCCGATACGTATCCGATCTTTTGAAATGTGACCTCCGTCTGAACGGCCAGGTCACATGTATCCGACCCGTACGTCATTGATACGCTACAAACGTCATAATTCTGCATTGAAGTAGGCGGGAATGAGAAGATAAACAACAACCATGGCGGACGATGCTGCTTAAATAACTTTAATATTGCTAAATGAGCTCCGCTGTTGACTACACTGTTGTTGACATCCATGTTTAGCTACTTCCGCAAACAACGAGTGACGTCGTTGAGCGTTGAGTACTCTTCTGCGCATGCGGATCACTTCTGGGTCATTTCACGTTCACACAGGAGATCACAAAAGGTCGCATTTAATTGGAAATGTGAACGGCCTTGCAAAAATATTTATTTAAAAAAAAAAAATCGGAATTGAGCATTAAGCCCTGCAGTGTGAACGTAGCCTTTGACATATTTTGTATGTATTTGAGACATTCAAATTTCTGTTGAGACATTCAGATGGTAGAGTCATAATTTGGCGTAAACAGACGAGAACATGGATCCATCATGCCTTGTTACCACTGTGCAGGCTGGTGGTGGTGGTGTAATGGTGTGGGGGATGTTTTCTTGGCACACTTTAGGCCCCTTAGTGCCAATTGGGCATCGTTTAAATGCCACGGCCTACCTGAGCATTGTTTCTGACCATGTCCATCCCTTTATGACCAACATGTACCCATCCTCTGATGGCTACTTCCAGCAGGATAATGCACCATGTCACAAAGCTCAAATCATTTCAAAGTGGTTTCTTGAGCATGACAATGAGTTCACTGTACTAAAATGGCCCCCACAGTCACCAGATCTCAACCCAATAGAGCATCTTTGGGATATGGTGGAAAGGGAGCTTCGTGCCCTGGATGTGCATCCCACAAATCTCCATTAACTGCAAGATGCTATCCTATCAATATGGGCCAACATTTCTAAAGAATGCTTTCAGCACCTTGTTGAATCAATGCCACGTAGAATTAAGGCAGTTCTGAAGGTTAAAGGGGGTCAAATACAGTATTAGTATGGTGTTCCTAATAATCCTTTAGGTGAGTGTGTGTGTGTGTGTGTGTGTGTATATATATATATATATATATATATATATATTTTTAGATAATAATAGCCAATAATTCAAATGTGCATGCTTATTGGTAGTTTTTATCAACTTTTATGGGTACAAGAGCATATAAAATACTTTAAAGCTAAAGACCTGAACCAAAAGCAACAAAATTGCAATTTTGATTTCATGGGGTCTTTATGCAATGCTTTATGTTTCCATTCCTTTCTGCGTTCTCTTGCTTCTCTCTCTCTCTCTATAATTTCCCCATTTTCCTGCAAAAAATGTCAAGTCAAATGGAGCAAATGCAAGCTGACATTTCTCAGGAAGTCCACCCCTCTGAGCCACAGGCATCTCTGTGCTCTGTCTGTATCAGAGACACGCCTACCCACTCATCCACAGACTGTGAGGGCACAAGCTTTCCCCTCATCCGATGGGCCGTTGCGCTTGCGTGTGAGTGTAGTCATATAATTTTAGCACTGCTTGGGGACTAGCAGGTGTCTGCTCTTGTCTTCCTTACTGGTTAGTACTGTGGAAATTCATATACAAAACATTAAATTTTACATGCCTACTGGTTATATTAGTCATTTTCAATGCCGCACTTCAGTTAGTGCCACATGAAACTTAAATGTAATTGCTGCCTTATGATGTGAAAATTACCTCAAAGTGGTGCAAAGGTTACTATGATTGACTGAACATGAGGAATTTAATAATCAAGTGAAAACTAAAAAAAAAGTTAACAAAGAAATGAAGTCAAATTAAAGATGGTATTATGTAATTAGGAAAACATTTTTACAGTGTAGATAAGTTTAGTTTTTTCAATATACAGTACTGTGCAAAAGTCTTAGGCCACTAGTATTTTCACCAACAAAAAATGGTTTTAAGTTGGTTATTTCTATCTTTTGCTGTAGTGTGTCAGTAGTAAATATCAGTTTACATTTCCAAACATTATTGTTGCCATAAATTGTAATAATCAGCCAGTGCTCCACACAGAGATCTGATCTCATCATCAACCTACCTGCAAAGCTACCTGAAAAACAATGTGCAAGTGCACCTAGGACAAAAGCTTTTTTTTTAATGCATAACGTGGTCACACCAAATGTTGATTTAATTTAGTTAATAGAAGTTCATTAATAAATATTTTTGATGGCATCCTCACTTTACAGCATTTTACCCAAATGTCTTAAACTTTGCACAGTACTGTAGCTTTGCAGATTTCTTGAAGTGTCTTGGAGACATTGCCAAAGTTCTTCTGGATTGAGTCTATCTCAGTTTGTTCTGTTTCTTCATGTTATTCCAGACAGACTGGATAATGATGGTGAGATCAGGTCTCTGTGTGGAGCACTGGCTGCTGTCAGACTCCTTATGCAAACAAAAATCTCTCCGGATTATTACGTTTAATGGCAAAAAATAATGTTTGGGAATGTAAAGTGACATTTATTGCTGTCACACTACAGCAAAAGATAGAAATAACTGACTTAAAACCATTTTTTGTCGGTGAAAATACTAGTGGCCTAAGACTTTTGCACAGTACTGTATTTAGATAAAATATATATTATTTTGGTTGTTTGTTCTTGTTTATTGCTTTTTTTTTCATTAAAGTCAACTTTATGCATGTTTAAACATTTTTAAATGGCTTTAAAATAATAAAAACTATAATTAAAAATTACAGTTCATTTTTACAGTTATAAATTAAAATGAATTTATAAAATATTATTAAAAAAAAATGTATATATATGTATATATATATATATGTGTATATATATATATATATATATATATCACTGTTCACTGTTGATTTTATTGTTCTGTTCTATTTTATCTTTCATTAAATTGCAGAATGAACATTTAGAGCTTCTCCAGTGCAGCACTACAGTATTCACTTGACATTTTCTTGTAATTATGTTGGAAACCACTTATTATGCAGAAATGATGAACCAATTCATGTTTTTACTTACATGCACAATTTAGTGTTAATCCACAAGACACATGTGATGCCAGTATCTGTATCAGTACATACCTAATTATTTTATATTACTTTATATTATACCTCTAAAATGTACTATGCCTGGAATTAGCAAAGGATTGGTGGTTTACTGTATACCTTGTGATCTCCTTTCAGATTATATTTAAGAAAGCTCCCATGCATGATGTAGATTACAGTAAACCACCAGATGTTCTGTAGATGTTTTCTGTAGTTTCAGTTGTTGCATGCAATAGACAATAGAAGATGTCAGCTGTAGTTTATGGCTTTTAGAAGCAGCCATCAGGAGCAGAGCTCTCTGCTAATCCATCTCTGAAGCTCTAGGCATGGGGCATGATGGGACTCAGCCCTGCTTTTGTCAATCTTCTGCTTTTCCCAGGGCCATCAACACCGGCACCACCATGTTTCCCTGATTCTTCAAATATTACGTACATTTCCCCTTATTTCTAAATATGTGGTTACAACCTTGGCTTCACCCATTCCAGTATGAAAGCAGCACAGTGTGTGTATTTGCACTAGTGTAGATGTCTGTGTGAAGGGGAGTAGTAGTCAGCAGATGGAGTTGGCGTGCATTTGGGATGGATCCACACCTCTAGCAGACATCAGAGATCTAATCAGGAGTTCTGCATGTCTGCATGCGTCTCACCCATGCCAGCAAATACACACACACACACACACATACTCACTTACCACTGGGACATAAACATCCCAGATAAACATTTGACAAGACATCAAATATGAAAAGGAAGCTCTGCAAAAAATACATAAATAAGATAAAAAAATCTTAACCCTGTACCTGCCTAATGTACCATATTTTATATTCAAATTTCTAAGGCCTTTAAATTATCAGCATGATCAAATTTTTTACTTAAAAAAGTGCACGTCTATTAAATGCCTTCTGGCATCTGATTGATCTTTTATATTTTTTAAGCAAATAAAAGACCTTTTAATATAATTCTAGAATTACAATTAAAAACCACAGAGCTTTGATAATAAAACAAAGTATACTAAGACATATTATTGGCAGATAGAGAGTGACAACTGATGTTTATATAAATTTTATGTAAATAGTCTGCTATACTGTCATAAAGATCTTATGGATTTACATCATAAGCTAACAGAATTTAATATTATTTTTATATACTTCAAAATGTAAAAATAAAAAGTTAAATAACTTTTTTTTTTTTTACCCTGATTAAATTTCTAAATGTTCTTATATTTAAAACAAAAAATCTAACTAAATTAAGTAAGGTTCATGCTTTGACTAGAAAAGGTATTTTCCAATAAACAATGAATAGGGACTGAAGACTTCAAACTTCTATAGCAAAAGCTATAGAAAAGTATCATGAAAAATATATATTTCATTCCAGTAGATCTAGGATAGATGTAAAGATCTACTTTCATGAATAAAAGCTTTTTTTCCATGTTAAAAAATATCCTTTTATTTCAAGATATTTCTAACTTTTGATTCCCAAGTAAAATATTTAAATAGATTTTTCATTTATGATTAGATTTTTTTTATAAAAAGGGGTCAGATGACATTGCTAAAAAGAACATTATTTTGTGTATTTGGTGTAGTGCAATGTGTTTATGTGGTTTAAGGTTCAAGAAACTAATTATTTTCCACATAATGTACATTATTGTTGTTCCTTTATGCCCCGTCTTTCTGAAACGTGTACATTTTTTTACAAAGCTCATCGTTCTGAAAAGTGAGGTGTACGCTTTGTGCATTGTGATTGGCTGAATACTTCCTCAAGCATGTGACGGAAATGTTACGCCCCTTTCCATACTGTGATGCTGTGTCCCAGTGTGTCGAAGACAAAAACAATAAAACCCATTTCAAATGAGGCATTTCTTGTATCTGATTATAATGACTTAAATTGTCTTTTTACACGTTGCGTTGTGTATTGCGCCGCATAAACATAAAGCCATGTCTGCATTTGTGATCGGAGAAACAACAAGCACTACGCTACACTGCTCAAAACTCACGATTGAATCATCAGTGGCAAATTCTTTAAATATAAAAAAACGTACTTACAGGCTGTGAGTCAGAAGTGTCAGACAGTTTGCTCAGATTTTTGTATAGCGAATTAATTAATGTTTCTTTCTTTGTCATCTGTGCTCCTGTAGATGTTGAGCAGTAAGAAAGGTTTACTGCCTGAACCCAATCTGGCCCAATTCCTCAACAGTATGACCAATCCTGCTGCTCTTCAAGTCCTTATGAGACCCTACCCTACCGCCAAATGTGGAGGTAACGCTCTCTCTCTCTGTGCCTCTCTTAAGTGTCTCTTTCTTTACTCGTTAGGAAAATAATTTATTGAGTATCCCTGAGTAATATGTTTAAGTACTTTTCCAGACAACCAAAAATGTGTCATGCGAGGATTGTAGATTTTGAGATGAAGTATCATGCTCATGCTTCTGCATATGTGTGAGTGTGTTGGCTGTGATAACTAGCACTGTAGATTCTGAGCAGATTTTTCTCTTGATGAAAGCCTAATCATATATTAAAATGAACTTTTCATTGGGTGGGAGAATAAATGAGCTGAGGAAGAAGTGGAGGCCAGAGCTTAAAGAGAACACACAATTAAAACACTAAATATAGCCCATGATTAAATGTTAAACTTCTCTACCTATTCCGGAGCAACTTGCCATTAGTGCTGAAGCTGGAATTTTGGAATGACAAGATCATGGGCCACCAAAATCAACCACATACTTTCTGCTGTCCATCTCTCTTATTTTGAAGGCTCGTCTTTATTTGTTTCTTTCACATTGTTTGTTCTCCTATGTTGACCACTCATTTCATTCATCTAATGGTTTCCCACCAGGAAAGTTCGGTCGACCTCACAATCTTCCCTTCCTGCGTCCGCCATTGACTGCAGCGCTGCTACAGTTGGAAAAAGCACAGCAGGTACTAATTTTCTCTCTGCCACTCGTAGGAATGACTTAAATGGATGGTTTACCCCAAAAAATTTAATTATGGCATCATTTACAAACACGCAGAATCTGTTCCAAACCTGTATGAGCATATTTTAGCTGTTGAACACAAAATAAGATATTTTGAAGCATGTTAGTAACCAAACAGTTTATGGTAGCCATTAATTACATAGTATGGAAAAAAAATATACTATAGAAGTCAATGGCTTTTATCAACTGTTGGGTTACCAACATGCTTAAAAACTTTTTTTTTGTGTGTGTTCAGCAGAGGTAACTCATACAGGTTTTGAACAAGTGGTGAATGTGAGTAAATGAAGACAGAATTTAAATTTTGGGGTGAACTGTCCCTTTAAGGAAGCTTAATGTCCAAAAGTTCACAGAGAGTTCACAAATGTGATCTTCGTTGAAACACCCTAGAGAAATAATGTAGATTCTGCATTAATGGATAAAAAGGCTATAGTACAGCAAAAAAAAAAAGTAACATTTTAGAGGGAAATATGTTAAAGAATAGGCTGCTATCTCAGAAATAAATAGAAAAGAATAAAGATGCATGTTTAACATGCATATCTCTCTTTCTCTTATCAGAGTGCCATTCTAGGAAATGGTCTTGTTCTCCAGAATCTTCTTCACATGCAGATGGCCCAACAACAGCTCTTACAGATCAAAGACAAGCAGATCACTAATGTGAGGGTCTGTGTGTGTGTTCACTTGTCTCAAACATAACCGTAACAGAGAAATACATCGCCACTTTACTCTTACCTGCAAACACTGCATAATTGAACAGCCTGAAATTGTGTTCATAGTTCTTTTTGCAAGGATATTATTGGTCTGCATTAAAGTCTGTTGTAAATAATGATAAAACTGCAGATTGTGTTCAGAAAAGCATTATTTATTTATATAGCAGTATTAGAAGCATACATCTTACTGCCATTTTAATGCAAATTTGAGGTTCTGGTTGAAGAATTATAATGCTATCCACAGGGAAATTTCTGTGGAAAAAAAAAACAGAGGAATTTGTGCAACAATAACGCTAACATAAATCTTCTTTTATGCATCTGTGCATGTATTTTGTATCTATAATTTTATCTGTGTGCATTTTATCTTTCACTTGCCACATGACCTTGTTATGGACTGTCTGCCTCTTTTCTCTTTCACCGCTCTCTCATTTCCCTTCAGGTTCCAGGTCTTTTAGGCGACCCTTCCTGGCTGCTCCTGCAAAAAGTTCTGGGTCTTCGAACTCCGGCAGTTCCTCTGGGGAAGGGGTTGCTGGGAGATTCTCCCACAGGTGAGATTTTCTTGTTGGGTGGTCAAGCTCGCAAACCGCAGGCCTGGTCCAGAGGTCTCATTCGCTTACGGCAGGGAAAGACATTTGCAATGCAAATCTTCAAACAGTTTGAAAGCCCATTATAAGCAGTTTGAGGCAGCCGCTTCAATCTGTATTTTTTCCTTTATGCTTTTATACAGCCCAGGGGCGAGGCCAGAAATGTTAAAGTGGGTGGGCCTACATAAAACAAAAGTCTAGCATAGGAAAACTGCATATCAAATTGGCAACAGAAAATACAGCACAAAGATTCAATACACAATAAAACTAAAGCATTGAATAAATACATTTTAATTTCAACATTTACAAATACATAGTCAACAAAGATTAATTAATACTGTACCAAATGTATTTCTCATTGTTATGTTAGTTAAGGCATTGCCAAACAATAACTAAAGTTTACTGGATGCAAAGCATTACCTAGGACAATGGGGCTTTGCAGATGATCTCATAATCAAGTGTCTCAGTTCACGTTCAAAGGAGAGTAGATATCAAGGACCGTAGAAATGAGCACAGCTGCAAATCCAATATATTCTTTTTAAAATCTAAATGGTTTGTTTCACTATTTTCAAATGCAACTTTCAAATTTAACACTATTTTCAAACACTCGCGTCCTCACGTCGTTAACATAATTGTGGGTGTGACTAACAGAAACTGACCAATCATTATTTTGACTATTTTACTTTAAATATATGAAGTTAAAGGGAAACTATACATTTATAATTATTATATTTTAATAAATAACATTCATCTGGAAAATTACAAGCTTCTCACTGGGTGGGCCACAGCTGAAAATGGGTATGGGAAAATGGGCCATTGCCCACCCGTAGCTTCACCACTGATACAGCCGTGTGTCTGTTTGTGTGTGCAAAGTTTGGTATTGGCATTCATCAAAGCATTAAAGAGTATGCCTTTGTGCAGGGTCATTTCTGTTTGAATATCAGTGCCATGCAGGTGTAAAATTATTAAATTATGGTTCTCCAGAGTATGCACTATGTCCACTGAAAGCGTGTGCTTTTTTATTACAGTAGTTTAACAAAGTTCTCTGGTTCGTAGAGTTGGGCCTTGACTCTTCTCCGCTCACGTCCCAGAGTGGAAACTCTGGGGCTGGAATGATGTCACATGTCCCTGGACGTTCACACGCGAGTTCCATCGGCGAGCAGAATGGAGTCACTGCGACATGCCTGGCTCCGGAGAAACAGCCTGCACCTCCAGGAACCACAGGTGGCTCCATAAGCTCCCAAACCCAACTGCAAAACTTCCTCCCTGGAATTAACGCACCGAGTCTGGGACCTTTGCTTGGGAATACAACACACAAAGCTTCAGCAAACCACCACAGTACAAATGTGCTGACTAGTACATCTGTTACAGTAAGCCTGATTTTCTTTTCTAATAGAATATAAATATATAAAGTTTGGGGACAGTTTATATATATATATATATATATATATATATATATATATATATAAAGACTTATTCCTTATTATAAAAATTGATATTTCAAAATAATGTTGTTATTTTAAACTTTCTATTCAACAAAAAAATCGTTAAATCTCCTTAACTGTATCACGGTTTCCAAAAAGTATCATGCAGAGCAGCTGTTTTCAACATTAATAATAAAAGGAAATGTTAATTGAGCTCCAAATCAGCATATTAGAGTGATTTTAGAGTGAAACAGTTGTATTAAATTGTAATAATACTTGTTATAATGACTGTATTTTTTATCAAATAAATGCAGACTTGGTGAGCATAGGAGACTTCTTTCAGAAAAATGTTCTTATTGACATCAAACATTTTCATATATTTCATTGTTCATATTTTTATTATGTAAATATATATACAATACAATATGTATTTATTGTTGACAACAATAATTAATATATGTATATTTTTATAAAAATATACACTAAATAAACTACATTAAAAAGTTTTGAGTACCAAAAGTTTTTCACCAAACACAGAAAAGTACTTGCTTGTAAAAATACTTATAATTCTGTCTGAAGTGCTTCTGTCTACCTCCTGGAGCTCCATTTCCATTGTTCTGTCTGGAGGTGTCTTTATTCAGACACAAGCACTCAGCCGCCTAGTAGAGTTCAATACAGACTCTGACAGAGTTCTGAGCCCTAATGCCAGACCACTAGTGCTGCAGGCTCTGATTACTCACTACATTACCCCTACACAGACTAATGGAGAGCTCTGTCTTCTGTGTGACTGTATTGGAGATGAATGCCAGACTCCGTGCCAGTACTTTTCCATGGGAGCTCTGCTCTTGCATTGCTTTTTATTTGTGAAAACTGTGAAAGAAAAAACGATTTCTTTCTTCTGTGATGTTTAGTAAAATGTCTTGAGCTGCACTTTTCCATACCGTCAAAGTGGACAGTGACAGAAGTAACGTGTGGTTTCTAAAGACTTAGAAAGTTGCAGAGGAGTTGTATGGGCTGCTTTTATAATGCTTTTTATTTAATGAATGTAAAATGGCAACAATGCTTGGACAAATAACTTCTTTTGCATTCCATGAAAGAAATGAAGTTATATGCATTAGAAATAATTCAGTTTAGGGAATGTATTTTAGAATCTACTGAAAATCAATTTAAACAAAATATATTAGGGCTAATTAATTTAATTAATTACACAATATGCCAGTTAATTAATCAGTTTGGGCTAATAAATTACCCCCCAAATGATCATTATTGTGTTAAATGAGAAAACTGTGTATAGATATTACAAAAATATAACTTTAGACAGAAGTATTTAATTCTACATATGAATTTCAAACTTTTAATGCTACAATGTGGCCATAAGATGCAATTCTAAACCTGTTTCTGAAGTGCCATTTAGGCATGTACTGTTCAGGGGTGTCTTGAATACATTTTAACTGCAATTAGAATTTCATTAATAATGTTTTAAGATTAATGGCATTAAAATAGGCATTACTGGGTTTTAAATAAAAGTTAATATTGAAATAGGAATATAAAAAAAATTAAACAATACTCTTAATTAAGGCAAGGCAAGGCAAGGTAAGGCAAGTTTATTTATATAGCACATTTCGTACACAATGGTAATTCAAAGTGCTTTACATAAAAGAAAGTAAAATAGTAATGAAGAAAAAATAATAACAAGAATAAAACAAGCAATTTTAAAACTTTTAAAATTATTAAAACTGTACTTATTTAAAATGAATTTAAAACAGTTAGAAAATGATTTTACATAAAATTAAATAAAAAAAACAGTGAAAGTATATATAGCAATCAGTTCGGACATTGCACAGTGCTCATTCAATAAATGCACAGCTAAACAGATGAGTTTTAAGTCTACATTTAGATGTGACCAGTGTTTTAGCACATCTGATCTCTTCTGGAAGCTGATTCCAACTGCGGGCGGCATAGTAACTAAAGGAGGACTCCCCTTGTTTTGTGTGAACCCTTGGTATTTCTAACTGACTCGATCCTAATGATCTGAGTGCTCTGTTAGGTTTATATTCAGTGAGCATATCTGCAATATATTTCGGTCCTAGGTCATTTAGTGACTTATATACGAGTAAAAGTACTTTAAAATCAATCCTAAATGTAACTGGAAGCCAGTGTAAGGACCTGAGGACTGGTGTGATATGCTCAGATTTTCTGGTTCTAGTCAGAATCCTGGCAGCAGTGTTCTGGATGAGCTGCAGCTGTCTAATGGTCTTTTTGGGAAGGCCGGTGAGGAGCCCATTACAATAGTCCACCCTGCTGGTGATGAAGGCATGAACAAGTTTCTCCAAGTCTTGGCTGGAAACAAAAGATCAAATTCTTGCAATGTTTTTTAAATGATAGTATGCTGATTTAGTTACTGCTTTGACATGACTATTGAAACTAAGGTCTGTCTCCAGAATCACACCAAGATTCCAGACTTGATTTTTAGTTGTTTGACCCCTAGAGTTAAGGTATGCATTCACCTTTAACACTTCATCTTTGTTTCCAAATGCAATGACTTCAGTTTTTTCCTTGTTTAACTGAAGAAAGTTCTGGCACATCCAACTATTAATTTCATCAATGCATTGGCAGAGGGAATCAATTGGGCTGTAGTCATTTGGAGATAAGGCTAGGTAAATCTGGGTATCATCAGCATAGCTGTGATAGGCAATTTGGTTCTTTCTCATTATTTGACTTAGGGGAAGCATATACAGGCTAATCAAGAGCGGTGCAAGAATTGACCCTTGTGGGACTCCGCATGTCATGGACGTCCACTTAGACTTATGCTCTCCTAGACTCACATAATAACCTCTCCCTTCTAAGTATGACCTGAACCATTTGAGTACCATCCCAGAAAGCCCGACCCAGTTTTCCAGTCTCTCTAGTAGTATGTTATGATCGACAGTGTCAAACGCAGCACTGAGATCTAGCAATACCAGCACCGATATTTTTCCAGAGTCACAATTTAAGCGAATATCATTTATTATCTTAATGAGTGCTGTCTCTGTGCTGTGATGCGGTCGAAAACCAGATTGAAAATTGTCCAGGTATCCATTTGAGTTTAAGTATTTGTTCAGCTGATTAAAAACGACCTTTTCTATAATTTTACCTATAAAAGGAAGATTAGATATTGGTCTAAAATTGCTCAAAATGGTGTTATCAAGATTGCTCTTTTTCAGGAGGGGCTTAACAACTGCATTTTTTAAGGAGTTTGGAAATGTCCCAGAAAGAAGTGAGGCATTCACCACTTCTAAAAGATCTGCTTCTAAGCAGTTAAACACATTTTTGAAAAAAGATGTGGGAAGTGTGTCAAGATAGCAGGTTGACGATTTTAGGTGCTGCACTATGTCTTCCAGAATTTTGCTATCAATTGCTTCAAAAATCAACATAGTAAATATTTTATATTGTGGCCTAATCTGTCTGACCTCTGCATTACTTGAGGATGTGCTAATCGCCTTCCTGATATTGATGATCTTCTCAGAAAAGAAGGATGCAAACTCATTGCATTTGCTGTCTGAGAGCATTTCACTGGGAATCTGACTTGGGGGGTTTGTCAGTCTCTCAACAGTGGCAAAAAGAGTACGAGTGTTATTTAAGTTACTGTTTATAAGGTTTGAGAAGAAATTCTGTCTAGCTGTGGCTAGTTTCACATTAAAAGCACGAAGGCTGTCTTTGTAGATGCTATAGTGAATTTCAAGTTTTGTCTTCCGCCACATCCGCTCTGCTTTTCTGCATTGTCTTTTCATAGTCTGAACTGCTGTTGATCTTCTCCAAACTGATTTCTGTCTGTTTGTTTTCTTACTGATTATTATTGGAGCAATATCACCAATAACATTCTTAACTTTTGAGTTGAATGAATCAAGGAGAATATCAACAGAGTCTGCAGAAATGCTTGGTGTTAAAGATATAGCCTCCATAAATAGTACACTTGTGTTCTCGTTAATGCATCTCCTTCTGACAGAGACCGATCTAGATTCAGTTGTAGCAGACATCAAAATATCAAAGAAAATACAGAAGTGATCAGATAGTGCTATGTCCTTAATAACAATGGATGAAATGTTTAGACCCTTACTGATGATTAAGTCTAGAGTGTGTCCACCTTTGTGTGTGGGTCCATGCACATGCTGAGTCAAGTCAAAAGTGTTTAGAACCGTTATCATTTCTTTTGTAGTTTTGTTTTCTTAATTATCTATGTGAATATTAAAAAAATATTAAAAGCAATAACCACCAGTAGGTGGCGGCAAGTAATTCGCTCATTTATTTAACCGATTTGTTATAGTTATACAGTTATACAGTCTTTCTGAATGGGTCACTGAATCATTGGCTTACTCGATTAGTTCAAAAAAATGGATTCATTCAATAATGAAACACCACTATGTTGCTCGGAAAGGCAAAACTGTCCTGCCGTGGCTTTGTTTCATACTATTTTCATTGGTGAAACTGAGCAAAACCAGTCAGTACTGACAATGTTGTGTATAAAATGTAGCACAATATTATCTTCTTGTTTATTGAAGTGTTGTATAAAATTTGCAGTTGTGTAGATATTCAGGAAAAAAACAGCACTCTTTCTCGTGTAATATTGCTAACTATATCGTATGATAGAAATATAAGATATAAAAAACCCATACCGGGCATTTTTGCCCTCATATCTTGAATTTTAGTGACATACAACCAGAGCTGGCTAATAACTGATTACATGTGATCTGGATTACGTAATCAGATTCCAAAAATTAAGTACTTGTAATTAGATTAAATTACATTTTAAAATACTTGTAATTAGACTACAGTTACTTTTTTATGGATTAAATGATTACATGTTATTTACACAATAGCAATAAATTATTCATAATTTATTGAGTCTCCCTTATTTATCTTTTTAATTTTCCTTTCTACAATAGCTTATACATTCAGTCTTCCACTTTTGTGGACATTCACGCCGAGATCAGTCATTAAGCAGTTAACTACACAGCATTTGACCAGTGGATTTCCAAAAAATCATTTCAGGTTTAAGAAGTGTTTCAACACTGCATCAACTACAGATGAACACATTCATTTTTATTGGAACTATAGCTCAGTATAGTTGTGTATTTCTGTGTCTTTTGAAGGCTTTTGTCTTTCAAACACATTAAATTGCACAAACTCACAAATCTCAGCATCTTTCATCACAAATTTTACTTACCCCAGAGATTTTAAAATAAACATTTTAATAATTAAGTATCACATTTGCATGTTCATGGTTCTCTGACATTGTTTATGGTGACATGACATGCAGGTAAACAAATAAAATATTTCTTTTTTATATATATTTTGATTTTGTTGATATGATATTTTTCATTAAACTCTTGAACCTCCTGCAGTTCATTCACAAACCCCAGTTTGAAACTTTGTCATAATGTAATGTTTAATGCACTTCTACCCAGCTTTGTATACAATTATGTTCGAATAGACATACATCACGCAATCACATCCTGCATCATGTTTGACAGCAACTGCATGCAATGTAAGATGACATACAGGCCAGGGCAAGGGCAGGGTGCATTAAATGCATTAATAAATTGAATGCATTATTTTTTCCTTAATTAACCGCACCAAATTATCATGTTAAATCTAAATCTCTAATAATAACATATGTGATAATATATAACTTTATTTATTTACTACCATTGCTAGCCCACTTTTCACTGTTCAGTCAAATCTCTGTCAATAAAATCAAGTCCCGCTCTACATTATTTCAAGCTCAACTGTCAGTTTCACAAAAAATACATCACATCGCATAAGTTAATATATTTCAAATGATTTTTCATTTTATTATAGCTGCATGCTCACTTATGGAGAAGTAGGGGAGATTTCAGTCTTACTGTGTGGTCTATATGCGAGCTCGGTGATGTACTAGATTAGCAGCTGAAATGCTGTAGCATATTGTGTTGTTGCTCTTTTCACCCCATCTCTCTCTCACTTTCTTTGTCTGTGTCTATAGAGTCAGTCCAGTTGTCAGACATCTCTGTTGGGAGACCCCCCTAAAGAAGTGAAGTTGCCTTCCAACCCATATCTAAACCTGGCTAGTGTGCTTCCTGGAGTGGTACTACAAGGTATGTGCACAATCAGAAACGCACACACTGAAGATAACTCCCTTCTGCCAGACCTTGGAATGAATCTCTTCTCTGTCAGCTTTCTATTTTCAACTGTTAATGTGTAAGACTGTCTTGTCTCTCTCTGCTCAAGGCCACAGCCAGACGGGCTGCAGCCCACACCAGCAGAGAAGATAAAGAGTGTGTTCTAAATGGGTGTCCCTGAGCAGGCCTTGATTTACATCAGAATTTGTCTGTGTTTCTTCTGCAGCACCCTGCAGCAGTAAACCTCAGACTGTGCAGGCGCACACTGGGATGTACAGTGCAGTCCTGCCACCTGCCACCCACCCACCCAGTCAATACAGCGCAGAAACTACTCCTGCAGAATACACTCACCAATACACTCAGCAATACACGCAGGTAAATAAATGAAAAAAAATATATGTATATATGTATTTATAGACTTGACAGCGAAAGCCAGAGAGAGCGAGAGGAATGAGAAAGAAAACTATTCTGCCATATGCTCAGTTGCACAAAAGAGATAGGTGGGTCTATACGGATTAAAGAAAATACATTTTCAAAACAGAACAAAACGAGTTCGATCAAAATGGAGCAGTAGTGCAGCACCAAGTCCTAACCAGAGCCTGCAAAAGATTAAAGTTACTTCCATTTAAATCAGATTTTTTTTTCTTTCAACTGACTGAGCTTTTTGTTGATTGCTTGTTTATGTTCTGTAACAGTTACAAAATCTCAAGGGACAGACGTCCCACTTCACATTAAAGGGTTAGTTCACCCAATAATCAAAATTATGTAATTAATAACTCACCCTCATGTCGTTCCGAACCAGTAAGACCTCCGTTTATCTTCGGAACAGAGTTTAAGATATTTTAGATTTAGTCCGAGAGCTCTCAGTCCCTCCATTGAAACTCTGTGCACGGTATACTGTCCATGTCCAGAAAAGTAAGAAAAACATCATCAAAGTAGTCCATGTGACATCAGAGGGTCGTTAGATTTTTTTGAAGCATCGAAAATACATTTTGGTCCAAAAATAGCAAAAACTACGACTTTAGTCAGCATTGTCTTCTCTTCCGGGTCTGTTGTGAGAGAGTTCAAAACAAAGCAGTTTGTGATATCCGCTTCGCGAACGAATCATTCGATGTAACTGGATCTTTTTGAACCAGTTCACCAAATCGAACTGAATCGTTTGAAACGGTTCGCGTCTCCAATCACACTAAGTTTGGTACAGGGAGGTCTGTTATAAGCTGTCTCGGTAGCCCCTTTCATACCAGAATGGCATTTCATTACACAAATGTGTTGTTTACTTAAACAACAGAGTTCTGTCTTTTTACCAATGAGATACCATTCACAAATCAGTACCAAATTACCAGTAAAATCTGTAATGACAGTCATCAGAAATTACCTTTAAATGCTGCGCCATCTTCTTCATCCAGCTGAATTAGAAGAAGCGCTTTAGTTTCCCTCTCTGTCCAATATGGAAACACATTTTAAATTCTGATGGGGATGATTACACAGAACATGTTTTTGCACACAAGGCGCGTAATAGATACTAATAGTACTATTTACTATAATACGCAATAGCAACTGAAGACTGTGACTAGAGAGTGACTATCCTGAACTGTGAAAGGCAGGCTCTCTACCCAATAATTTCCTGCCACTGCACTATGCTGTCAAAAAGCCATCAAATGAAATAGAAATCGGAATGTAAGGACTTCAACAGACGCAGAGGAGAGGAAAAATGTGCTCCAGGAGAGGATGAAAGGGGAAGGAGTTACAGTCCTCCCACCATCTCTCAAATTCCTACTAGTGTCTTTTGGGTGATCCCCTACTCATTCCCTGGCAGAGAGTTTGGAGGGGAAGGAAATTTAGCAGGATTAAATGGCTTAAATGTGGGTCTCCCTCTCATTACTGCCGCCGTTCCTATGACAATTTGAGGAGTGGGTGGGAGTTGGAGGGAGAGAAGGGGGAGCGAGAGATGCAGAGGGGGAGTACAGGAGGTAAGAGGAAGATTGGCTGCAAGTTGTCTGTCCCATCTGGTCGCACACTCCCACACACTCCACCAGCTTTAGTGAAATGAGACAGTGAGCTTTCACGCTGTAGGCATCCAGAGAGAAAGAGAGAAGGGAATGCAGAAAGGACTGATGGGAAGGAGAGATATATTAAAGGAATGGTAGAAGAGAAAGCTAGCAAAATGGATTAGGCCACAAGGTTAGACAGATGAAGAAAAAATAGGAAGCAGCTGAGAAGATGAAGCTTTACAGGCACCTGGACTCCAAGCAATACTTACAGTATAGTGCAGAGTCATGTAGTCAGACATTGGACTATCTAGTCCACTTTGATGCTTATTCTGGCCAAGGTTCACCCCTTAGAGATCAACTTGTAAAGGTGCTCCTGGAAGGCTGCTTTCCTGTAGACTCCCAAACACCTTTCTCAGCTGGTTTAAGTGTGTTTGATTAAGGATGGCTACCCTTGATATAAGGGTCTGTGGGGCAACCTAAAATCAGATACAACCCTGTTATTAGTGCTCAAGGAAATTAAGTTCTATCTCTCCAAAAAAAAAAAAAAGTGCCATGAATCATCTGATCTTCCTTGCTCAGAAGTCTGAATCAGAAGCAGCCTGTGTTTCTTCTTATCATTTTAATTAGTGCTGATATTATGCTGCACTCTGTGCTCTGATGTTAGTGGTTCCTGGTTCGAGTCCAACTTATCACACCAGATTGGGCACAAGGGACACAATTGGAGCTGCCTGGTACCATGTAAACAAATTGTTTTGCTTGATGGATTGTCTCCACCCTGACCCTTGAAAAATCCAATGAAGTCAGAAAGTTGTTGTGTACAATATGCAGTGAATAGTCAGTGAATAGACTGAGTGTGCCATCAAAGGCTAGGTATAGAGTCGGTGAGATGTGACAGTAAAAGCCCAGACACACCAAACCAACATCAAAGAACCATCAATAACAAAAGCCGACTGTGCTGTCGCACCTGCGTCTGGGTCAAAAAAGTTGCACTTGAACACACAGCAAAGACTACAACCAACGGCCAACTAGCCTGCAGGTTCTGTGCCTATGTGAGAGGAAACAACTCTCCATACCAGCAGTAGCAATAGCTGTATTCGTAATTTAAAAAGGGAAACCGGAAGAAATAGGACTGCGGATATAAAACGAGAAGAGCCTTCTTTGTGTGCCTTCTTGGCTTTCTTTCATCACTTTTTCGTTTATCTCATTGTGCACTGGTTTACTAAGCTGAACAGCTAATCAGAGTGCTCTCTCTCACTGATGGGTTCCACCGCAGATTCAACAAGCTCCTAAAAAGCTGCCGACAGGGTCCAACTAGTGCCAATGCAAAAACGAGTCCAGTCCAATAGATGCTCAACAATGGTCTGACATTAGCCAATGGTCAACCGTCATCTTGTTGTCACAACTTGGTGTTAAGTCAGAGAAAAGAGTTGCAAGGAGAGTGACTTAAGCCCTTGATATACTCACAGCAGAGCCCCATAGCACATCTACCTATTATTTAACTGCCATGGATCAATAATAGTTCAAACTCATTCATCTGCTGGACTAAATCTTCTCTGAATGTTCACTTTAGCAAGCGTTTTCACACTCCCAAAATGAACTGCAAATGAACTTCATTTTGGCCTGATTTTGTTTGAGATGTCACACCAGTTTGTTCTTTGATTTCACTTAAAGTATATCGGGATCTTAAAGTTATAGTCAAGACATGTTTGCTCCTCATATAGTAGATCCCTGTTAAAGCTGTCTGACTGTATTCCATTGTGCTTCTTTGGTTCTGGTTTATGTTTCTGTGTGGCAGGAGTGGTACCAACACTACCATGCACAGACCTATGGCAACTCTAGCCAAGAGACAGCTGCAGTTACTGAATGCACCAAAGAGCAACCTCAGGTAAGTACACACATACACAGGCACGATACTATGGTAATGTGCCCATTGTACAAACAAATAATAATAAGAACATCTCTGTCAGGAAAATGTTTTAATAAACATTGAAATAAAAATGTTAATTGATTCTCATTTTTACGGAAAAATATTGATTCTTAAAACCCAAGAATCAATTAGCCTAGCCTGTTTTCAGTTAAGGAACTGAACATTGTACTGCAACACCCATCCAATAAATTAACAATAAATACTGTTTTGGCACTTTTCAATGTGGAGTGACAGATCTTCTCTTCTGCTTTAATACTAGTTATAACACAAAATAAACATGAATGAACATCCAAAGGTCAAAAGAAAGAGTGCAACTTAGCAAATTTCATATCCTGTCTCATGTAATCATTCAATCAGTGTTTTAACCACGGAAAGATGACAATATAACATCTTGTAAACAATGTCACTTACAGAGCATGTGAGCGAAGAGCGTGTAGCAGGGAGCGGAGTGGTAATATTTCTTGCTGAACCGAGAGCATCTTTCTGAAAATTCTCAGCAAAAACTCCGCATCGCTCGCTCAACCCAAATTGGCCCTTGATGATTTGCAAGTTCGAGAATCTTTAAATCAAATCTAATCGCAAACTTGTGAATTTAATTTGAATTGTGAAATACCCAGTCCCAGTTTTAGTGGGTACTTATTCAAAGGTTAGCAAAAAATAATAATAATAATAATAATAATTGTAATAATTTGAAGAATCACTTAGTTATCATGAACTCAAAATGTCATGAACAACAATAGAAGTCCATGGAAAGTCCCCACCATGATAACAAATGTCTTTGTCACAGGTGGTGGTCACCTCCTCATACGGAGACTACAGTTCCTACATGCATGCTGTCAGTCAGTACTATTCTCAGACGCAGATGAGCCAGACAGCTGCTCAAGTCTACCAGCACAGAGATGTCAGCAAGGTACTCTATACACACACAGAAACACATCATGCTTAATGATGCTCACTATACAGTGTACATAAACTATCTCTGACCATCTCAAAACTCTACACACTGAAACGGGGATACACTGCAGCAGAAATGCTATATGGTTCACCCACTGCCCAAACCTCACACAGTCTCTAGAGGTAGAAATACTCCAGCTGTCATACAAGCCTGGACTTCCACTGTATCCATGTAAATGTCTGACATGGCATCTCTCTATGACAGATCGCTGTGACTTACTGCCAATTGTTCATACGGTCACAGACCAAAATAGGTCAGAAATCAGACTTTCTGACAAACTGTATGCATTAAGCAACACCCAAAATCTATGCTGATTTTGTGCTTGCATATTACAGCATGCATATTAAACAAAAATGTGGGTAAAATAAAATGAAAACAATAAGCTAAGCTCTTATTAATGGTCTTTCTTTAATCTGTAATGCATGCTAAGTTTGGGGTCTGTAATTTTTTTTTTAAAGAAGTACGAGACTTCTTAGTTAGATGGAGCCCTGCACATGGCATGCAGGAAAAAAGTAGTAGGCTAAATCGTGTGCAACTTTGACTATTTTGTTCCCTTGATTTATAAATTGTGTGCACTATTTACTAATTAGTTTCCTCGATTTGCAAAATCGTGCACATGGTTTAGGAATCGAGAGAACGAATTAGTAAAATTTGCTCACAATTTAGCAAATTGAGAGAACAAATTAGCAAACCGAAGGAACGCAATTATAATTGTGTGCACATTTTAGAACATCGAGGAAATGAATTAGAAAAATTGTGCACACAATTTATTTATTTTTTTCTTGCATGTCATGTGCGGGGCTCCGTACATATGCATTTATTTCATAAAATACTGTAAAAACAGGAATATTGTGAAATATTATTACAATTAAAAAACAGTTTTCTACTTGAATGTGTTTTGAAATGTAATTTTCAGCAGCCATTACTCTTACAATCATTATCAGCCATTACTATTACAGTCTTCAGTGTCACATGATCCTTCAGAAAAAAAGTTGTGCTGCTTAATATTTTTGCTTTTATTTATTCATTTACTGTCTGTTTTGTACATTTCTTTTTAAATACTTTTTTCACTACAAATTATATTATCGCCATAATGTGAGTGAAACATTGAAAAGTTATCAAGAATTTCTTTTGCTTTTTAAATGACAGCAGCACTTTAGTTGCATGAACGCCATTGTTCCACCATCACAAATATTACTTATTTGATTAATGACCTAGAAATACTGACGAATCTTAATTACATCTTCATTCTTACATTGTACATATTAAAGACTGTGAGCTGATTTATGTGCAGGCTTTGTGGACCGTGTACACAAAGTGTGTTGCGATAGAAGGTAGCTCATGTTTGAGTGTTGGTAGCATTTGTGTGGGGTGAAGGAGCTTATGTAAATGTGGTGGCAGGTGGTGTTACAGGTCAGACACACATTCCTCACTTAGTCTCATGACACTTTCAGGACATGAGATCCTGCTGAAAACACTCTATCACTCCTCAGCACAGCAGCTGGGCCAGCGTGTATTTGTGTGTGTGTGTGTGTGTGTGAGAGAGAGAGAGAGAGAGAGAGAGACCCGTAATCTAAATAGTGTGTGTGTTTTACATATGGACTGATACAGTATAAGTGTTTGATGGTGTCTCTCTATAGGAGGTGGAGGTGGTGAAGACCCCCTTGAGTGGGCCCCTGCATACTTCTTTGAATGGCACTGCTCAGACCCTGCTGCCCACCTACACTGCCCTACCTATCATGCCTAGCTTCATCACACCAACTCACACGCACACACACGTGCCCAGTCCTGCCACACACACACCCGCCACACCCTCAGCCGCCGACTGGAACAACTACTATTATGTGAGTGTGTCTTTCTATATCAAATGTGTGTATAACTGTGTTTGATCGAAAGAGAAGTGAAACGAACCACTTATATTGTGATATATTAGGACTACAGCAGACACCTGAAAGATTACATGTTTAGATTCCAGGAAGAAAAAAAAAGTGTCATTTCAGTAGAAATGAGTAGAGTAGAGTATGCATGATAACATAAAGAAAGTCCATTGTCCATTCTCGGTAGTGTAGCAATGCAGCTCATAATTGGTATATACAACCCGAATTCCGGAAAAGTTGGGACGTTTTTTTAAATTTTAATAAAATGAAAACTAAAAGACTTTCAAATCACATGAGCCAATATTTTATTCACAATAGAACATAGATAACATAGCAAATGTTTAAACTGAGAAAGTTTACAATTTTATGCACAAAATGAGCTCATTTCAATTTTGATTTCTGCTACAGGTCTCAAAATAGTTGGGACGGGGCATGTTTACCATGGTGTAGCATCTCCTTTTCTTTTCAAAACAGTTTGAAGACGTCTGGGCATTGAGGCTATGAGTTGCTGGAGTTTTGCTGTTGGAATTTGGTCCCATTCTTGCCTTATATAGATTTCCAGCTGCTGAAGAGTTTGTGGTCGTCTTTGACGTATTTTTCGTTTAATGATGCGCCAAATGTTCTCTATAGGTGAAAGATCTGGACTGCAGGCAGGCCAGGTTAGCACCCGGACTCTTCTACGACGAAGCCATGCTGTTGTTATAGCTGCAGTATGTGGTTTTGCATTGTCCTGCTGAAATAAACAAGGCCTTCCCTGAAATAGACGTTGTTTGGAGGGAAGCATATGTTGCTCTAAAACCTTTATATACCTTTCAGCATTCACAGAGCCTTCCAAAACATGCAAGCTGCCCATACCGTATGCACTTAGCACCCCCATACCATCAGAGATGCTGGCTTTTGAACTGAACGCTGATAACATGCTGGAAGGTCTCCTTCCTCTTTAGCCCGGAGGACACGGCGTCCGTGATTTCCAACAAGAATGTCAAATTTGGACTCGTCTGACCATAAAACACTATTCCACTTTGAAATAGTCCATTTTAAATGAGCCTTGGCCCACAGGACACGACAGCGCTTCTGGACCATGTTCACATATGGCTTCCTTTTTGCATGATAGAGCTTTAGTTGGCATCTGCTGATGGCACGGCAGATTGTGTTTACCGACAGTGGTTTCTGAAAGTATTCCTGGGCCCATTTAGTAATGTCATTGACACAATCATGCCGATGAGTGATGCAGTGTCGTCTGAGAGCCCGAAGACCACGGGCATCCAATAAAGGTCACCGGCCTTGTCCCTTACGCACAGAGATTTCTCCAGTTTCTCTGAATCTTTTGATGATGTTATGCACTGTAGATGATGAGATTTGCAAAGCCTTTGCAATTTGACGTTGAGGAACATTGTTTTTAAAGTTTTCCACAATTTTTTTACGCAGTCTTTCACAGATTGGAGAGCCTCTGCCCATCTTTACTTCTGAGAGACTCTGCTTCTCTAAGACAAAGCTTTTATAGCTAATCATGTTACAGACCTGATATCAATTAACTTAATTAATCACTAGATGTTCTCCCAGCTGAATCTTTTCAAAACTGCTTGCTTTTTTAGCCATTTGTTGCCCCCGTGCCAACTTTTTTGAGACCTGTAGCAGGCATTAAATTTTAAATGAGCTAATTAAGTGGATAAAAGTGTAAAATTTCTCAGTTTAAACATTTGCTACGTTACCTATGTTCTATTGTGAATAAAATATTGGCTCATGTGATTTGAAATTCCTTTAGTTTTCATTTTATTAAAATTTAAAAAACGTCCCAACTTTTCCGGAATTCGGGTTGTATATTAAATATATTTTCCAGTTGTACCTTTATATCTCACATTATGACTTTGCATCTCACGTTGTGACTTTGTATCTCATTGTGACTTTATATACCAAATTGCAACTGTTGTTTGTAACTTTATAACTCACAGTATTATTTTATTTCTTATTTTAAACAAATATAAAAATAATTCCACAAATAACTTTTTTTTTTTCAACACAAAAGAGGCAAAACGTGTTTCCATAGATCACAGCCTCACAAAATGCCAGTAGTAATTTATAATTGCTTACCATAAAGTGTGCTTTCACACAAAGTTTTGAAATAATAAATGAAAAAAATAATAATAATAAATAAAATAAAACATTGATAAACCTACGAGTGCAAAATGTGTAGTTAATGGCCTTAAATATTGAAGACCATTGCAAAACCACCATTTATTAGTTTGTGTTGATGTGCTTTGTGCCAGTAACATTTTAGGTCAGTTTGACAAGGCCAAGAAAAGTGTAAACAATAAAATATCAAGCACCATTTCAGTCAAAATATGAGTGTGATATTTAACGTCCATAAAGGGGAAAATTTAAATGTTTTTTTTTTTTATTTTATTTTTATGAATCCTATTAAAATGCCCTGTCGATAGAATTAGAATACTTATATTAGACAAACAGAATGATTTATGGAAAGTTCTTTAGAATGATAGAAAGACAGATGGATAGATAGGTCAAGTGAATACACATGGTGTGTGTTTCTACTTTCTGCTCGAGTCTGGAGTTACTTATTCTTCAGTTAGAAGTAGAAGACTGACACATTGAGAGATAAACGCGCTTCACAGATTCACAAATGGGTGCTTTATCATAGTGCAAGAGTCATTTACTGTATGGAACACAAAAAAACCCGTCACTCATTTACAGTATGTCACTCAAACTCAAGCATACAGTGAACAATGAGTCACGCACATCATCAGCAAACAGGTGAAATCATTCTAATCGCTATTATCACTTCTGTTATAATCAACCTCTTTCTTTCTCTCTTAGAGTCAGGCTAGAGGACAGAAGCGAGAATACCCCACACTGCCTACACAGGAAGTGACTTCAGAGGGGCCGTATGTAGGCCAGCACTCACAGGGTCTTGGGGGCCAGTATGCTGACTACTTCAAGAAGAAGAGGATCTAGTTCGCACTCGCACTCGCTCTCACTACTCGCTGCACTGTATGTTGCCGTTGTCATGTCCAGGCCTTAACTTTCAGTCAATTATTGATATTTATGAAAAGATTGTACATTTTATTGTGCGTAAGGAGGTTTATTCCTCTTCTTGAACTGTATGTGGATCTGGGTACTGTTGTTATTTCTGTCCGACGCCTGGCGGGACCTCTTAAGATTGCTCTGACTCTGTCCCAAATGACGCATTAAGATAATTGATATTTCTCTTTTTCTGTTTTGCCTTTTTACCTCTCTCCCAGGCGGGACGTACCATTCCACTCCAGAGGGGGCGGGGTTTCGTGTCCGTGTTTTACAGTACAAACGGTTAAGGGCTGATAAAGATTGAGCTACACTCAGAGAATAAAGTTTTTTTTTTTTTTGACAGGGTAGGGCATAGCCATTATATATTGTATATTCCGCTAAATGAGTGTATTTTTTACTGTGTACAGACGTTGAGGATATTATTTATATTACTGTCTTGCTTAATGTGTCACTGTTTATCTTGACTATCGTTTCGCTTTCCGTAGTGTACAGGAAACGCGTGTTCATGTCTTTGAGGCTTAATCTTTCATGTGTGTCTTTGTACATACTGCTGTATCTGTAGGAAAGATCAGCCATTCTGAATACTGCAGGAGCCTTAAAACATGGCGCTCGGAGAAGACATGGCTAAGGCAATAACCTCAATAACTTCAATAACTTCTCTGGAGAAACTACCACCACCACATACGTCAAGGTGACTTTTCCCCCAGGTGTTGTGGGGTGACCCCCCACACAACTTTCAGCTACGATGCTGCCAGTGGTTTCTTTTTAATAACAGTGTGAGTACTAATACATTAGAATAGTAGTAGTAATAATCTGCTGGAATGGTGTCGGGAGTTGGAGGCGTTGCATATAGGATAAACACCTTTCAAACAGCCCTGATGCAAACTCCCACATGGTAATAATCTAACATAATGCCTTTATATGGATATTAGTGGTCTGTTATTCTGTGGTTTAATCGCTTTATTTCTTTAATGGAGAGAGTCTGTATTTTGGTGATTTTCTGCTGCAAAAAATCCTGTTTTAAATCCATATCAGGTTTTGTTTTTTTGCTATAATATACATTTAAAAAGATAAATATACTTGAGAAGAAAAAATAGATATTAAATCTAGATAATGTGAGATATTAAAATAATCTGTCAAAGAATAGTATTTCGTCATGTTGCATGGTAGAATTATTATTATTTTTTAGAAACTTAAAACAAGTGGGACAAATAAAGTCACCAAAATATGAAAAATCTGTTTTTGTTTACTCATACTCATGTTGTTCCAAAAAGGAACTCATGTTTTTCCCCCCATGCCAGTGCGCATATATATATATATATATAATTCATCCAATAATTGTATTTTATTTCAGTTTTATATAAAAAAAAAAAAAAAAAGTAAATTCTTTCAAAATGCATAATTAGGTTTGTAACAACACGGGGTGAGTAGATGATGACAGAATTTTTCCTTTTTTGGATGAACTTACTACTTTGCATTGAGCTTGTTTTAAGCTTGTTTAGATACAATATTAGTAGTGGCGAATAAGACTTTTGTGGATTTTTTGCAGCACACTGTTGGTTCCTGGTTGGATGCAGTCTGCCAGCAGATTGTCTTAAAAGGAGCTGTTGTTTGGCTTTGCTACCACATAACGGCGTTCAGCTGTTTATGTTTAAGGCTCTGTGCCTTCTTTTTTCCTACTCTTTTGAAGTGATTGTCTCTTGGTTGTTCTTTCTCTGAAAGCCATTCTCTCACCTCCACAACAGACTGACAACACATCTGAAGAGCCTCTGTTATCGCGTCCTATTTATATTGCATTTTAGTGTTATAACAAGTAAAAAGACAATCCCAAATCTACATTGGTACCTGAGGCTCCATGTCCCACTTTTAGCACAAAACCACCATTTATAAACACAGAGGCCTTTTTTCCAGGAAACACTAGAAATGCTTAAGAATGAAATGTTAAATGTGAGCGTTTTTAGTTTACCTCTTGTTCTGTGTGCTCAAGTTTGGCTCGTGCTGCTTATTTCAAGATAATCAGAAATGGGATTTGTTGCAAAATGACACTCCAGGGGGATTATAAAGCACATGTATTTCTGGTCACCTTCCCATGAGTCTCCTGTTCTCCAGCCGTACCACTGCCCCAAATCAAGGTCAAGGTTTGAGTTACTAAAGGAATTGATCTCTTTAAAGTGTTCTTGTTTCTATAGAAAGGTGAAGGGTGGAAAATTGTGCCTATTTTGTATTTATGAATCTGGTATTTCTTACCATTTTTGCTGATGTTCCCCTTGTATTTCAAGTCAAGCCTGTAATGTATTTTTCCAATTCTGCTAATTCCAAGGTCACTTTTACCCCTCTGAAAATCATAAACGTGTACATGTGTGCTTGTATCTCAAAGCTTTGCAATACTGAAGTGTCTCTTGATGTAGAAGGGTCATCAACACTATATTGTGCTTTCTACACATATTGCAGCCTGTTTTTAGTTTAAAAGGTAGTTTCTTAGTTTTTTTTTTCTCACCTTGAATTGAGATTTTGCAATATTTTATAATCCAAACTCTATTGATATTGCTTTACTGTGAATAAGCTATTTTTAGGAACAGTGGAATTAAGGCATGCGTATACTCCTGCAATACATCTTTTTTTTCTCAGTAGATGTTTTCAATACTTTTGAGTATTTAACAGCAAAAAAATAAAATAATAATAATACAAATAAATAATACTGTATTTATTTTGTGTATTTATGTACATGTTAACCTGTTGGATACAATTTTGTTGTAATTATTATTATTTTTATTTTATTTTTTTGGAGGAAGATAGGTTTGGGTTTAATTTTGAGCAGATGGAATTGTTTTGCATTCCACATTAAAGGACAGGAAAATGATGGCTCTCGTCGCTTTTTTCCTTTGACCATTTTCAACTCCATTGTGGCCACCACGAAGGTGTAGATATGAACGAATCGACATGCATTTAATAATTTCATAATTCCTTCATCGCAAAACCACATGGGTTTTTGTGGTTGATGAATCATGAATCATTTTCCCCTTACGGGAACCATGTGTGAGGGTTAACCATAATCTGATAATCAGATGGGAATTAGGACGTCTTTGAATATTTAGCCTTCTTTTAGCTATATGAATAACAGCTAAGGCTTTTAAGCACTTTAAGACACTAAACTTATTTCATCGTTTATACCCTGATCCTTCTCTTTACTGTCAGCATCCATCTTTTAGACAATGATGATTGAAAGATGTTGCACTTTTGCTAATCACCTTTTAATTCCATTTTGATGAAAAAAGGAACAGATAACATACTAACGTATTCTTCTGACAGTTTATTCAGTTTCTGAAAGAAAGCGGAGCATGGAATATAATTTGCACAACATGTGAATTGTTTTCTTTTAGATATTTCGTAAGCTCTACTGCCCCCTAGTGCCTAATTTTAGGCCTTTCATTAAACCCATATTCTCCTTGCCAAATAGCCTTTACATGCTGAACTCAGTCAGAATCATCCTCTTCAGTTTTCCGTGGCAAATGTGAAGCTCAGAGAGGAAGTACAGTTGTTAGAATGTGACAGCATAGTGCATCTTGACCGGTAAATGCTATTTCAAAGTTCTCCGGTAATCCAGCAACGTCTGGAGTTTTCCAAGAAGGACAGCTGTCCGCTCCAAGTCTGACAAAGTTAGTCTTTGAGAGCTTAACATTGCTCGTCTTATGAGAAGGCGCATAATCCACTCAACATACAGTTATCAAAGCTCCAAAATGTGGAACATACGTGTAATAAATCTACATTCTGACACTCCTCGTCTTCCTCTGTTTTTCACAAGGGGGTTCAGTCTCTGTCGTTGCATATACCTCACAATGGGCAGAATCCATACAGCGCATGCTGTAATGCACCTAATAATGGCTTATTCATACATGCATCACGGTGGCTGCTGTGAAACTGAGGCACAATATGAAGCTGAGAGTGTCGCGAGTCAAAATTCCTGATTCACCTTCCTTTTTGCACCAGTCCGCATTTGAACTTGAAGAAAAAATGAGCGACTCGAGACTGGCAGTTACATATTTGCATATTCAAAGAGTGGCCAGACAGTATTCAGTGGTTCTACCGGTGTCTTTTTTCAAAAGTTCTGCAGTTTCAGAGGTCATAAGGTGAGAGATAGAGAGTATATTTAAAGAGTGCTACACTGCACATTTATACTTTTTTTTTTTTTCTTGGGATGTACGGGACTCTCTGGGACTGCCTCTTTAAAAAAAAAAAAGCGTGTTCCATCGTATTTCCAAAGTTACTGACAGTCAATCATCTGCTGAAAGTCAGTAATCAGGCCTTTGAAGTCGATCCGTTTTTCAGGTGTGGCCTCCCAGCATCTCCTCATCAGACTGTACAACTGTCAAAACACACAAGATACAATCAGACACAAGCCCTTGAGCGCCGCCCGTACCTGCTGTTTAATCATCTGACCCTGCACGATCACAAAAGAAATGTGTGATTCTGCAATTCATAAAGCAGGAAAAATCCTATGGCAGGAATTTCCCAACCAAGGTATGGCTGCAAGGGGTTTTGTAAAATTGCGAAATGTCAATATCTGAAATGTTCATGCCAAATAAAGTGAAATATGCATACTGATATTAATTTGTTAAATTCAAAAAATAAAAACGTATTTAAAGAATATGTTTGAGTAAAATTTTTTTACATTTAAATAAAAAAAGGTATACTTCATGTAAATAGATCAGTAAAATATTTTTATTTAAAGAAAAAACAATACCGCATTAACACATAGTTTATGTAAATAAATGAAATGTAAGAATTATATTTGCTTAAAGATAAAAGGCTCAGTTACCACAAAAGAGAACACCCTGACATCTAATGGACGTCTTACACTTCTGTTGCATATGTGGGTGTGAACTGACTTCCATAGAATTCTCTATCATTATTTAAGATCTGAGGTTACTTTAAGTTAAATATTATCATACTAATATGATCTGTAATACACACTACCGTTCAAAAGTCTGATGTCAGTAATTAATATATATATATATATATATATATATATATATATATATATATATTAGTGCTGTCAACGTTAACGCGTTAACGCATGCGATTAATTTTTGTCTGGTTTAATGTGTCAAAATATTTAACGCAATTAACGCAGCATCCGTATTTTCTGCCATCCGTTGGCTAGCTTTATATTATATGATCAGGCTCTTATTCATTTAAATGCTTTTAAACATTTCAAGCACGGCAAGACAAAAGAGAATGCGCTGTCTGTGAATGCCCTTATGTGACACATACACACGTACACACACACACACACACACACACACACACACACAAACAATGCATAGACAGGGCGCCAGAATCCAGTTCTCTTAAGCTCTTGAACTAACAATAAACATATAAAAACTGTTATATTTTTGAAGCCTAATAATAAATGTAAAAAAAAAAAAATCAGTAGCTGTATTAATATCAGTAATACTGGCCTTCATTCATAAAAAGATGTCATTTAAACAAGTATTTAAATTTAACTGTGAAATTATTACATTAAAAAATATATTAAAAACGTACAAAAACATTTCTTTTTTTATTGCGATTAATCACAGAAAAAATGTGTGATTAATCTAGTTAAGATCAAAAAGTTTTAGATCAAAAAAAGTTAGATCAAAGTTTTTAATCGATTGACAGCACTAATATATATATATATATATATATATATATATATATATATATATATATATTTTAGATCTGAGTTTTTTTTTTTAAGAAAAAAAGTGAAATATTTAAAATGTAATTGCCATCCTGTGATTAAAAATGTTTAAAAGTTGTACTGCTTAATATTTTTGCAGAAACTGTGATTATTATTATTATTATTATTATTTTATTAATAGGACGCTCAAAAGAACAGCATTTATTTTGTTCATCTTTTTTAACATTTTCAATATATTTACTGTAACTTTTGATTCATTTAATGTATCCTTGCTGAATTAAAGAATAACGTTCTTTCCAAAATAAGTGAATACAAACAGACAGCATTTTGTTTTAGTGAAGCTATATATTACCCTCTCTGAGCAGCCGTCTGGTTTTGGAAGTCTCTTTCCCTCCTCCAGGACTTTGACCAATCGAGTTACAGTCATTTGGCCATGTGTTGGACCAATCATCTTAAGGAACACCTGTGGCGGTGAAGCAAAGACAGGTCACTGGCCTAATTCAGGTATTAAACGTTCATCCATGTCTCCTTTAGTAAAACCACCTTTAACCCTTTGATGCTTTTAGTCGGTGAGCAAGCATTACATCGTGATTCTGCTTTGTGTACAATGTGAAAATCAGACAAGTCCCTTAATAACAATGTGTCCCTGAATGTGGCACACAGGAAAAAAAAGGGGAGATTGGCGTGCAGACATCTACCGCGGCCGTTGGGTAAGACATCTGCCACTGTGGGCACAGACTGGCACCATCTGCCATGTTCTCAGAGACACAGACACACTCACCAGCATCTCCTAAACAAGGGCTTCTTTCAGCCTACAGAAATGAATGTGGGCTTTCTAAGAAAATGCTAGAAGTGCTCAGTTTTGCTTCACAGCAAATCTGTATTACCCTCCTGCTGCTTAGAATCAAACGCTGAATTAGAAATGCAGTCAAAAGTAAAATACTTGCATGAGGAAATATTTACATAACACATTTGCATAAAAATAATTACACATATTTACACGTGATATTTTTTTAATCCTCTTGTACTTTTTTTTTCTCCCATATTCCTTTTGATGTATACGTCTTTTTTGTTACTTGTTTTTATGATATATTTTAAACTTTTTTTAAAAAAAAACAATATTTGTTTATAGCACTTTGAATTACAACTGTATGCAATGTGCTAAATAAATTTGCCTTGCCTGCTGACAGAAAGCTCCACTGTTATTATGATAAAATATTTCATTTGAAACCAGGGTTATTGTAGTTACTATATATATAATAAAACTGAAATAATAACTAATAAAAATGATAAGACATATTTAAAAACAACAAAAACTAATATGAGTGACAAAAACAACAATTGCTAAAACTTGAAAATTAACATGAAAGCAGAAAATATAAAAATATAATCTAATTCAAAATATTAAAAACTATAATGCTATCTCATTGGTAAATAACACTGTTTCTCAGTTTAGAATCTTCATTTTCTTGATTGACTATCAAACTAATTAAAGAGGGATTCCAGAATTTGACAGAATGTGTGATGGCCATCATGTGATGTCTCATTTATTATTTCAGGTTTCAAAAGGGTGTTCATATGCAAATTACATCACCAAAGTGGAGACTTAAAGCGAGTATGCGACAGCTTTGGAGGGTTTGGGACAGGGCTCAAAACACCTGACTGGCCACTTACCGACATTGGGCTGCATGAGGTATCACAGTATGTGAGCAGCTCATACATGGTCACTCCAAAAGACCAGACATCAGACGCCCTGTAGAATTTGCAGTGGATCAGGCACTCTGGAGCATACCTGGGAAAATGAGGAAAAGAATCATTACAAAGTGGATTTCCCAAGTGAATTTCACAATTACAGGTAATACAATTACGGATGATGATACAACACATCACCAACGCATATGGTTCATATTAGATTTAATGGAGAACTAGTTTAATGCATTTGGTCTTTGTGGTATAGCAGGACCTCTCATGAGAGATTCTTACCAGAACACTGGACTGTCCAAATCGTCTTTCACCGTGTAATAACCCTCATTATCCTTAATGCTCTTGGTCAGGCCGAAGTCTCCAATTTTTACCGTGCTTTCATTCTCCACCAGAACATTCCGGGCCGCCAGGTCTCTGTGGATGTAGTTGCGAGAGCCCAAGTAGTCCATGCCCTGGAGTTAGAGGTCAGAAAACAGCAGGATTGAGCATCATGTTACAGCGCAGGTCTGCATTTCAAACAGAACATAAGGGCTCAGAAACCCAGAGCGTGAGAACACAAAGGATCACTGTAAGCAGCTGTTGTTATCGTTGGTCTCAGAGTACAAGGCCATTAAGACAACAAACAAGCAGAACAAAAATAAGCAATGTGGAAAGCACCTGTTGACAAAATGGATACAATATTTATGAATGATTATATCGCTTGGTATCTCCATATGCATAATAAGAAAACAATGCTATATGGGGAATGATAGATTTTTTTTTTATAAGAAATGACCACTTTTATTCAGCAAGGACACATTAAATTGATCAAAAAGGACAGTAAAGACTTGCAATGTTTCAAAAGAATTCAAATAAAAGCTGTTCTTCTGCACTTTCTATTCATCGTGGTAATGTAACACAGTTGGCACAAAAATATTAAAAGAAAAACTCTTTGTTTTACAGCATGTTAGTATATGTTACATGAAAATGTTTTATTTTATTTAAATACATTTTAAATTTTAAAAAAGATTTCACAATAATCCCTTTTTTATTGTATTCTAAATCAAATCAGTGCAAAAATATTTACCAAACCCAATAACTCATAATTTGATTGCGATTGAAACTGCAGCAAATTACACACAATCTACCTCTATTAATTTTTTCATTATACTCCAGTGTATTTCCACATCACACTATCACTCACTACATCACTGCATTATCAGATGGCATGTGTTTTGAATTCAAGTGAATGTTTTACTGTTACAGGCCTTTACTTTACAATATTTTTTTTAAATATGTGACCATGGACCACAAAACCAGTCATAAGGGTCAATTTTTGTAAAAAAATTTTTTAAATAAATAAGCTTTCCATTGATGTTTGGTTTGTTAAGACAATATTTTGCCGAGATACAGATATTTGAAAATCTGGAAACTGAGAGGGCAAAAAAAATTTTTAATATTGAGAAAATCGACCTTTAAAGTTGTCCAAATGAAGTCCTTAGCTATGCACATTACTAATGATAATACATTTTCGATATATTTATGGTAGAAAATGTACAATATATCTTCATAGAACATGATTTTTACTTAATATTCTAATGATTTTTAGCATAAAAGAAAAATCAATCATTTTGATCCATACAATGTATTTTTGGCTATTGCTACAAATTGACCCGTGCTACTTATGACTGCTGTTTTGGTCCAAGGTCACATATGTCTTTTTCCGCATTGTTTCTGGTTTTAAATCACTTGAATGAATAGAATATAACATTTTTATTTTTTGCTTTTATATTAAGTCCTTTTGTTTATGATTATTTCTAGCTTTTAATTTCATAACATATTTGTTTCAATGTGCTTGTGTGTGTTTTAGGGGTAAAAATGCCAAAAATAATCACCATTTTGGACAACTAGTGAAGCGTCATAACCCACTCAAATATGATGTTACCTGGCAGATCTGTACAGCATAGTTGAGCAGGGTTTTAAGGTCTATGTGTGCTTTGTTTCTTGGGAGGTATTCCTTCAGACTGCCTGCCGGCAAAAACTCCATGATGAGTTTAATGGATCTCCCACCTTAAAACAAAAACATGGAAAGATTCACTCGACCAACTCGTGCATTTGGCACCAAAAGCCATTACAGTGTTATATCATTTATGGTGTTCAGAATCGCGGTTTACCCTCTTCGTGGCAGATGCCCTTATATTTGACAATGTTCTCATGGTAAAGTTCTCTCAGAATGTGAATCTCACGCCACAGGTTACTGCTCTGCTCTTCTCGGTTCTCTGGCTTTAGAGACTTCACGGCCACCAGCTCTCCGGTCCGATCTCCCCGCGGGTCATACCTGCACAACTCCACCTTTCCAAAGTGACCCTGAAAACACAAGGATGAGCTTCAGTCCTACCAGGAGCCAGTCGCTGAAACGATAAGCAGTTTGTCCTTGAGGAGTTTAAAGACACAACACACACACACACACACACACACACAGAGAGTTAATACCTCTCCGAGGTCTCTGATCTTCTTGAGGAACCTCTTCTCAAATACTGTAGGGTCCACCTCTAGCATGGGAACAGGTTGAATGGATGGGTCTAGAGAGAAAACATTGAAGAGGACATTTAATGGAAAACTGAATAACCTACAACAGAACTAAACACACGTTCTGTACTTTTAGCAAGATGAATGTAGCGCTTGGTACTAACCACAAGAGGTCAGTATGAAGAGTAAGAAAAGAAATAAATGTATTATTTGTGATAAGTAATCGAGTGTCTGTTTATGTCATCTGTATATCCTGACTTCTTCCCCTTACTCTGTTTCTCCACCATGTCAATGTCTCTGACAATGGCCCTGAAGAAGAGTCTCTGGTGAGGGTCGTAGGTCATACAGTGGGTCATGAGTTTGGCCAGCTCCTCACAGTCAGGGGTGGCCAACTGACACTGTGCTGCATAAAACCTCTCCTTCTGTTCACAGAGAAGAATAACAAGAAAAATGCATCATTTTTCAGCACAGAAAGGATCATGCCAAGACATACACGTACCTAACGGAGCATGTGTATGCATTACCTCTGTGAGCTTTTTGTCTTTGAGAGGTATCTCTCCGTTGTAACAGATCTCCCACAGAGTTGTCCCGAAGCCCCACTTATCCGCTGCTATGCTCAGATTAGCCGTGTCCTGTACACACTCAGGAGCGATCCAAGGAATCCTGTCCACACACTCTGTAGACACACACAAAGAACATTGCCATGCATGAACAACATGCTAGAATGGATTGTTTTAAATCAAGTTAAAACTAACACATTAACAACCAACCAAGCTGGGGTTTACTGGGTAAACAATCCTCATTTTAGGGGGTTTCCACAACCATTTCCTCATTCAAACACACACTGTAGTTTCAACAATCATCTTTACTGTTATCGAGTTTTATGTTTTTTAAAGGGCATTTCATCTAACACATGATCTCTCTGGAACGCTTTCTTGTATGCCGCATTTCAGTCCCTCTCTGTGCCCCTTTCATTCCTCTCTCTCTCTCTCTCTCTCTCTCTCTCTCTCGAGCGCACACCACCACCCCAAAACAAAACACACAACCAGTCTTTCCTGTAACAGTCTCTGACACACAGCTAACAAATAGCTTTTCTGGTCTCTAAAAGTGCTTCAGGGAGCTGAGCTGTATCTCAGCCAACATAATTCCTGTCAGTTATCTTTTCCGAGCAGTCCATTTTCGCAGTCCAACAGAGCCCAACTATCAGAAACACTGCACTGACTCAGTGCAGATGCATTTATCCTATTATATATATATATATAATTTAAGTTCATTTATTTTACATTATCTATTAATATTTATAAAATATTTATTTACTGCATTAAAAGCTGTTAAAATAAACCTTTCATAATGCTCACATAAGAGGTGTTATTTAAATGTTATTTCTCTGTAAAGGCCTTTATAACTGTTAATGTGTTAACATGCTGTTAAGGTAGTCATAACCTGTGTAAGTGTTTATAGTGTGTTAATAAAGTGGTCATAATGAACCTCTCACCTTCTCTGCTAAGGACAGTAATGGGTATGCCGGGGTCACTCAGTTTGATGAAGGGTCCTCCCTCTCCAACCAGACCATCTCGAGCCACCAGAATGTTCTTACTGCACACATATCCATGAACCAGCTTCTTATCCTCCTACAGGATACACACAGCAGTCACATTATTCACATTTATAATAACTTATAATTACTGATGTTACAATATGTTGCTTAACAGATCAAATCTGACACATTTACAAATTCAAATAAAAATAAATGTGAACATATTAATACACAAACTACAGTAATGTTGTGAAATAATATACAAATGTAAAATACTGTTTTCTATTTTCATGTATTTTGTAAATGTCATTTATTCCTGTGATGGCAAAGCTGAATTTTCAGCAGCCATTACTCCAGTCTTTAATGCTGATTTGGTGCTCGCGCAAAGCATTTTTTAAAATCAAAATCTTCTGTAAAATTATAAAATGTCATAACGATCACATTTGATCAATCTAAATAAAAAAGTATTTAGTAAAAAAAATGAAAAAAAAAAATTTCATTCTGACCAGAAGTTCAGTAGTGAGTCCACTTGCACCATATAAAACTGATTTAACATTTTTTTTAAGATAGATTATCAATCAATCAAAGCATATTGGTATAGGATCAGGATTTCAATACGGTGCATGGCCACATACCAACTTTATTTAGAAGACTGGTAAGGCAAGGTTTTGTGCATTTGTTTTTGTGTTTGTTTCTTTACCAGATAGCTGAGGGCACTAGCCAACTGTTTGGCAACCTGGAACTTCCATGCAGTGCTGAGAGGTGTGCTCTGTCTGCGCATGAACAGATCCAGAGGACCATACTGAACAAACTCCTCCACCATAATATCTACAGACGGAGAAGGGAGAGAGAGGCAAATGGTTTTTTATGCAAATAAGCACCGTTATCAAATGTTCTTCCTCTCTGTCACACAAACATGGTTCATACTCATATGCAAATTCTTCTTTGCAAACACGCAGACACACCCATCGCGTGCACTTAGGTGGTTATCCTCAGAGTATTTAGGTTTGTTGCTCAATGGACCAGGAAGTGTAGTTTGCAATTAAATAACTAACCTGCAGGCTTTGCTCAACAATTGAATGTTTTGTGTTTGTTAGCAGCTTCCTCCTCAGAAAAATAGCATTTATGAAACCTTTACATGCCACAGAAGCACAATGCAAAAACTGTATCCTGTTAGACTCAGTTCTGTGTTAATGTTTTCTCATTTAACACTACATTAGTGTTGGAAAAACAATGATTTACGGTTTGGTTTCTCTGTGATTTTCTAGCAACAAGGAAATGTTTTAACGTTTTGCTCTAGGAGATATAACACTTCAAGTGTGCCAGATCTACACGCTCAGGCAGAGAATGACAGTGTGTTCTCTTTGTAAATAAATAAATTACTTTTGCTCCAGTGACTATAATTGCTGGTTGCAATTCAACAAGCAGAATAAAAAGAACGACCCGTTTCTGACACTTGTCATGCAAAAGTACAACAGAACAGAATAAAAGAGAACCAAAACTTCTAGTTCTAAGCCCTTGTGCAGTCTGATGTGTGTCCTCTGTCTGGAAACAGATGTCAATTATTTAAAGGATTAGTTCACTTCCAGAATAAAAAATTCCGGACAATTTACTCACCCCTAGTGCATCCAAGATGTTCATGTGTTTTTATCTTCAGTTGCAAAGAGATTACGTTTTTTTAAGGAAAACATTCCAGGATTTTTCTCCATATAATAGACTTCAATGGTGGCCATCGGGCTGAAGGTCCAAATTGCAGTTTCAGTCCATCTTCAAAGGGCTCAACATGATCCCTGCCAAGGAATAAGGGTCTTATCTAACCAAACAATCTGTAATTTTCTTTAAAAAAAAAAAAAGGATATACTTTTTAACCACAAATGCTCGTCTTGCACTACCTTGACTTCATGCATTATGTAGTCATGTTGGAAGGGTCGGTACTTCCAGGCTTTTTCACAAGCGACCTAAGTTTTTGCCCTTCCCTACCTTTTTGAACCGGAGTACACAGACAAAAAGCTAACTGCACTTGACCTTTCCAACGGGAATACATAATGCATGAATTTGCCAATGCACATTGCAGAGCTAGTGCAAAATGTGCATTTGTGGTTAAAAAGTATATACATTTAAATTTATTTAATTTTTTTTTAGAAAATTACATATTATTTCTAGATACGACCCCAATTCCTCAGCTGGGATCACATAGAGCCCTTTGAAGCTGCACTGAAACTGCAATTCGGACCTTCAACCTGCTGGCCACCACTGAAGTCCATCATATGGAGAAAAATCCGGGAAAAATTTTCAAAAACTTAATTTCTTTGTGACTGAAGAGAGAAAGACATAAACATCTTGGATGACATTGGGGTGAGTGCATTTTGGAAGTGAACTAATCCTTTAAGGCTAGAATACACTAAATAAAGTTTGCCCTTATTTACAGTCTGGACAAGCTGATGCTAGATGATGTAAGTCAGGGCCAGTCTACAGATTTAAATTAATAGACTTCATAGAAAATCACGTAGTGTATGATGGTCACATAAAGCTTCATACTATGATTCCAACCAGTCAAAGGATATTAAACATATTCAGCAAATCTAAGCAACAAGGCACATGTTTTTGCATGAGTTTATCATGTTCAAAATAACGTCAAAGTCTGGTAGTATGTGATCCTCAGTTGTTTAGTGTATGATGGCCAGTTTTTTCTCTGTAATTCACAAAGTCGGCAAGTGTAGGGTACTTACTCTCCTGATGGCGAACACACACCCCGTAGAGCAGGGCGATGTGTTTATGAGAGATCTGACGCATCATGCTAGCTGTCTCAAAGAAGGCCTGAGAGGAGACAGAAACACACATACTTTTAACAACCACACTGATGAAAGTATACCAGTTGAGATAAAGTGGAAAATTCCATTTAAAACCCCTCATGGTTCATTACATTTGAAAATGACCACAATTAGGTTTCCATTGATTCATTAAGCAGGGGCTTTTATCCAAAGGAACTTACAAATGATGAAGACTGTCAGGAGATGGTAAAGTTACAACATCTGAAATCAATAATTTTGTCTGCTAAACTTCATTTAAACATGAGTACGCCATGTAATTCCACATGTGCGTCTTACCAGAGAGATATCTCTGTGTCCTGAGCCCAGCACTTTCAAGACCACTTTCACCTCCTGTGAGTATCCTCCCATGTCATCATCATCCTCAGTCTTTAGCTTTAGAATCCCAGCATAGATGTTGGTCCTGGTTCCACGTCCCAAATGCTCACCCTAAAAAAAGACCACAGTGTCACGTAAAGGCGAGGCTAACATATCAATAAGTTAACAGTCATTTAACGGACACTTTTATTTACATTTAGTCATTTAGCAGAACGTAAGCTTCTAGAGGGCGCATAAGTCTGAAGTAATGATTTTATGTAAAGGGGTGCAGAGCCAGTGGTGGTATTCTAGGCAAACATTAATGCTTTTAATTTTATGCAAGCAGCTACTGGTAGGCAGTGTAAATTGATAAACAGAGGTGTGACGTGCATTCCATTCTGCTAATTACATTTTTTTTTTTATTTAACTGCCACATACTGGATTAATTGTAAGGGTTTGATAGAACTGGCTGAAAGACCTGCCAAGAGAGCATTGCAATAGTCCAGCCTGGAAAGAAAAAGAGTTTGAACAAGGAGTTGTGAAGCATGTTCCGAAAGAAAGGGCTTGATCTTCTTGAATAAAGCAAATCTGCAGGACCAGGCAGATTTAGCAATGTGCTCTGTGAAAGTCAGCTAATCATCAATCATAACTCCAAGATTTCTGGCAGTTTTGTGCCTAACTGGATGGTGAAACTGTGATGAAACGATGGGTCTGATCGAACCACAAGCAGTTCTGTCTTGGCAAGGTTGAGGTGAAAATGATGGTACTTCATCCAGCAAGAAATGTCTGTTAGACAAGCTGAGATGTGAGCAGCTATTGTCGGATCATCAGGATGGAATGAGAGGTAAGAGTTGAGTGTCATCAGCATAGCAGTGATATGAAAAGCCATGTTTTTAAATGACAGAACCTAGTGATGTCATGTAGACAGAGAAGAGTAGTGGTCCAAGAACTGAGCCCTGAGGCACCCCAGTAGTTAGATGTCACAACTTGGACACCTCACCTCTCCAAGATACCTTGAAGGACCTCTGAGAGGTAAGACTCAGACCACTGGAGTGCGGTTCCTGAAATGCCCTTTGCCAACAGGATTGACAGGAGGATCTGGCGGTTAACCATGTCAAAAGCAGCGGACAGATCCAGCAAGTTAAGTATGTACTTTTATTCATGGAATTACATTTTTATCCAATTTCAGGGACAGACTCTCTACAGTGAGCTATAGTGAAACATCTTGCTCATAATTTTCACTTCGGATTGTAAGAACCAGATCCTTGCCGATTTAATGGTGTGAGTGATTCAAATTAAACTGGAGACCATAAAAAAAAACATTTGTTACAACATAGACTATTGTTCAAATGTTTGGGGTTGGTAAGATTTCTTACATTTTTCTCAATTTTGAAAAAAGTATCTTATGTTCACCAAGACTTAAGATTTATTTAAGCAGAAATACAGTAACAAAAGTTCTATTTTGAATATTAGTACAATTTAAAATAACTGTTTTCTTATATATATATATATATATATATATATATATACACACATTTGTGTTTATTCCTGTGATGGAAAAGCAGAATTTTCACCAGCAATCCTTCATAAATTATTATAATGTGCTGATTTGTTACTCAAGAAACATTTCTTATTATTATCATCAATGTTGAAAAGTTAAAACCTGCTTTAAAAAAAAAATAATATATATATATTTTACTTCACTTTTCATCAAATTAATTTATTCTTGTTAGAAGTATTGATTTCTTTTAAAAAAAATCTTACTGACCCCATCTTTTTTTAAAATGTAATGTATAATAAGTTGTGTGTCATATGTCTAGATACTTTAATAAAAGTATAATTAAAAATTTAAATAGTTTCATGGTAAGTAATACATATCTATTGCCAGTACATTTTCACTCACCACATTTGGAATTAATCTATACAGTAGATTTTTGACAATATCTGTATTTAATTATATTTCTTAAAAGCATGCCATGCAAAAGATAAGTCTAGGGCTGGGATAAACGATTATTTTTTAAATGATTAATCTAGCGATTATTTTTTCGATGCATCGATTAATCTAACGATTAATTTTTCAGACCGATTTGATTTCGATTATCTCCCCATTAATTGACTACTAACAATTTATACATGTTGATTTACATATCTGAATGAAAAAAACATCAATTCCTTAACATTGCAATATATGTTTATTGCTCTTAAAATTACAAAATAAAAGACTGACTAAGAATGCATTACTTTGCACTTGTATAGAGACAGCATTCAATAAAACCTTGAAACCTTAAAAACACATAGCTTACTGAAACAAGCTTACTGAACACATAGGGCCTAGCTTACTGAAAAAAGAAGTTCTTTCAGATGAAAATAACAACAACTTGATGTCTAGTATTCAATAAAAAAGGTCACCCAAAATACTTGTTTAGAGCAATTGAAAGAATACAATATGTAAATGTAAACTTGAGGGCTTTAAGCTAATACAGAGAGTGCTTTTACAAAAAAAAAAAAAAAAATTAACAGTGGGAGCCAGCAGCCTGTCATGGAGAAAAAAAATCTCTGAATGCTCCACGTGAAACTTTGGCGTTCCGCCCTTTTTCTATCGTGTCTAATGATTTTGGTTAATATGCACAAGGGAGGGAGAGAGCAAGAAGCGCTCGTGTAGTTTGAAGACTGTGAGTGCGCGAGCGCGCATGAAACTTTGGTGTTTCGCCCTTTTTCTATCGTGTTTAATGATTTTGATTAATATGCACAAGGGAGGGAGAGAGCAAGAAGCGCTCGTGTTGTTTGAAGACTGTGAGTGCGCGCGCAGCCGGGGCTCTCTCTCGTACGCGCCCTGTCACTGTCACTCACCGATCAAATAACGCTTTGACAGCCGCCAAAAAAAAAGATCAATGCAGAAAAACCCCTGGATTGGTTATATAACGTTGGACAGAATGTTGATCCGGCCATCGCATATATTCAGCGCACATAAGGTAAACGTTTTGCAAACGTTTTTTTGAGAAATAAAAACAGGTCGACGAATCGATGCACATATTTTGCATCGATGACGTCGACGCAAAAAATACGTCGACGTCATCGATGACCTCGACGCGTTGTATCAGCCCTAGATAAGTCGATAGTATGTTTATTTCAAAATCCATTAAAATGTCACCTGTACAATCTCCTCCTTAAGGATGCGGTCAAAACTCAGCTGGCTGACTTGAAGTTGTCTCTGTGGGGCGGGCTCTCGGTTTGTGGTCATCACTAATAGGTTGGAAATTTCTAAAGGACAGAAGAAAAGCATTTGTGATTGGAGGGCACCATATAAAAAAGTTGAGCCTCCAGAATCATTGTCCAGGGATGTGTATTTTGAAAACATCTAAATGCATGTGTTGGTGTGCAGACACAGTAACAACCCCCACCTAAACAGAGAGCGGGGAAGAGGAAGTTGTGCAGTGACAGTGCGCAGTTCATCAAAACATTTGTCACTTGCGAAGCCAAAACAATGAGCATGTGTGGGACAATGTGTGCAGGTATATTAAGCGGAATTTGTTTTTATGTAAATGTATGTGTGTTGTGATGTTCATTTTGCAGCATCAGCTGGTCTTTTGTCTACTCGCTGACATCATCTGGATGCAGACCTACACAGCTCTGTTTTAATGAGTGCAAGTAGGGTAAAAAGATTAAGAGATGTGAACAACGGAAACCCACATTTACTACATTTCCTGCCTGTCACTGATGCCTCAGCATGTACTTTCAGAGGAGCAGATGTAAACAAGACCAGTTACAGTCTCAAATGTGCAATAACTGGACGTTTCTCACAACCAAAACATTCCTGATGTTTGGTTTTGCATGAGTATAGAGCTGTTGCGTATTTGCTAATATTGACAGAGAACACAAAGAAAATGTATGTTTAGTACCTCTGGATTCATATTGCACCAATATACCAATAAATCTCAATGAACTGCAATATTTTCTAATAACATTTTAATACATGAAATTTTCTGTAAACACGGAACCAGTTCACTAAATCACAATCATTTATGGAAGACAAATATTTACATTCATTCTTCTGAAATTGGAAGATGTGGCGAAAAGTTTAATTTGGACACTGGTTTCTCTGCATTACAAAGACATCTGTCAGACTCTCGAAGGAACATTTAACTTGGTCAGGCTGGGAATACAAATGACGCATAGCTGGATAAAGGATCTGATCCTGGATCGGTTGGCTGAAATACGAGACTGCACAACTATTAGCTGCCAGATTCACAGCTGTCTGAGGTCATACAAGGATATGACTGCATGCATGTGCATGTTGATATTTGACTTCTCTAGAGAGCAATGTGACACCAACAAAGGACTACATATAAAAGATAATTCCGCTTTCAGCTTGAACCACTTAAAGATTCTTGTAGCGATGTACACTCTTCGTAGATTTAGATACATTTGATATGAGTGGGGTAAACATGCAGTTGGAATTCTTAGCAGTCTGGTTTGTGTAATCCAAAATGCTACTCATTTCAAACAGTGAAAGTAGCTTGCAGGAATGATCATTTGATTTGTAAACTTAACTTAGAAATCCACTCAGAACATAAGAAACACTTATAACCCCATCAATATCTCTCACTAACATCTGAATACATAAAAACTGATGAGTCATAAATAACAGTGTATTTGTGTTATGGAAATTAACACCTGACATATCTGTGTGCTTATTCATGGAAATGTATGATTGCGGGGAATTCTAATTTTGCCTCTACATTGCATTCGCTGAGTTCATCATTACTCACTACCTAAATACTGTATTTAAGGAAGACAGAAATGTATCACTTAAAATTCATTTTAAAAGTTATATTAATTAATTTCCTATGATACAATGTACTATCCTAGCAAACAGCATATGCTAATAAAAACCTATATAATAAGAGATGGTTCAGCCAAAAAAGTTTAAGTTTAATTTACACAATACTTCATTCATGTTTACACAAATACATAAAAAACATTTACAGGTGTTTTAGTTTTTCATCATCTCAAATTCTGCAGCTGTTACCTGTAATCATCAGTTAACACAAAAGACTGTCAAATCAATTACTTCAAATTAAGGCATGTCTTTTCTTGTTACAGTGTCATACCAAGTCTTTAAAGCTTATGATAATCTAGTGCTTCAAAGTTATTTTTTATCATTCTTTAAAGTCTAGTATTTGCACGATTGGCACTTATTTACTATAATATATTACTTTATATTTTATGTGCCCAATTTATTACCTGTAAATTCACTGAAAACTCAACTGACCTGTCATGTTGAAATTTAACAAGTTAATATAAAAGTGTGGTTGGTGGCATTGACTGGCTGACGATAAAAGGCTAGTAAACATGTCAACTGAACATTTTAATAGTGTATTTCACACACCACACCAAAATTTTCATATCCTCATAACTGCTCAATGATTCAACAAATCCCTATCAAGAAAACAGTGTGATCCATTCAGCAGCCAGCAGTGCACATGGAACATTGGAAAATCCTGATAATTCAGCTAGCAGCTTTTTTTGAACTTGTCAAAGCAATGACTTCTGATTTCAATTTCAGTATAAGTAAGGACTATTCACACAGGACATTGTGCAATGTACTACTATCTATTGATGGCACCAGAGAGGGGATTTTAGGGACTTTATCTAATGGAAATCCCAGCCTATCCAAATAGGCGCCCCATTAAATTTACTCTAAATCAAAGTAAAACACAAAACACAATTCCAGTTTAGCTTCACCTCAGACTACAAACAATATGAAAGCAGGAATCTCTACAAAACTCTGTCTGTAAAACTAACAATCAAACAAGTTTTAACATCAGATGAATGGTTGATTTAGTTGATAAGCTTATGGATAAATAGACGACTGGCAGAGTGGGTGATGGTGATGGACAGATGAAAATACGAGGTGTCTGAGATGGATAGATTGAAAGATGGACAGAAAGATGAATGTATAAGGTTGATCGAGATCGATGAATGGATTTATGGATCAATGTATGAGGCATTAGGGATGGATGGATGAACAGACAAGACAGTTCAGTGTATGAGGTGTATGATAGGGATGGAAGGATAGATGACAGACTGAATGATTGAGATGTAGAGACAGAAATGTAGAGACAGAAAGATGTATGAGGTGTTTGATTTGGATGGATGAATGTTTGACTGAGATGGAATATATGGATGGATTATCTGTGTCGATCACTGACACTGCATAGATGGTCCTCTGTCACATGACTGATTGAGCAGAATGAGTGTTGGTACCTCTGGGTTGTGGTGGGCAGCAGCGGCGCAGCTGGAAACGCAGGTTCTCTGTGCGCAGGTTCTGGCCCTGTAAGTGCTCCAAAAGCTCCTTCAGAGTAGGCCTAAATGTCTCTGTCCCATACAGTCTGTAACCTTCAGGACTAGTTTCAATTTGGAAGTTCTTATACTGGGGAACAGGCCTGGATTCACATAGGTCCATCTGAAAGAGAGAGAGAGAAAAAAAAAAAGAGACTGTCAGGAGAAATACATGATTAAGCACAAAAGAATTAAAGCCAAGAGAAATGGTGCATGAGAAGAATAGTAAAAGGAGAACAGGATTTGTTAAACAAATGTTGGGCGGCTGTAAACTGATCTCCTCTAAGATAAGGTAAGTTTGCTTTTGGTTGACAGTGCGGTGCTGGGTTTCTGAAGTCTAGTTACATTGTACACAGTGATGACAACATTAAACATGTAACAGAAAACCTTACATGTGTGCATTTACGTCCTTGTTTGTTTGTTAAAACTGCATATATTCATTCAACAAACACATACACATTATGCTGATCAATACAGTCCATCTTAGTTAAATTTACTCAATTCTATTTGTATAGCATGCTGAACAAGGGAGTTGTCACGGAAACTCTGACTCTGATCCAGTATGTATAACAGCCCCAATGTGGTTTGTGGTTCCGCTCTAGCTACTTATACAGTGTAATACAGTTCTCACATTAAATAATTACAGCCAAAGTAAATCTGAAAATGGATGAATTGTCCTGGTCTGATTTGGTCCAAAAAAAATGCTCGAAGCTACAAACACTAAAGCACGATCCCAATAGTTATTCATGGCTAACTTCTGAAAAGCATGCTGAATTTGCTGCAAAAATGTGGTGTTGCGATATTTAACAGAGAGGTGCATCTCAATAAATTAGAATGTCGTGGAAAAGTTCATATTTCAGTAATTCAACTCAAACTGTGAAACTTCAAAAATTGGTTTAATGACCATGGCGTTGGTGTGCTTGACTGGCCAATAAACTCACCAGTCCTGAACCCCATAGAGAATCTATTGGGCATTGTCAAGAGGAAAATGAGAAACAAGAGACCAAAAAATGCAAATGAGCTGAAGACCACTGTCAAAGAAACCTGGGCTTCCAGACCACTTCAGCAGTGCCACAAACTGATCACCTCCATGCCCCCTGCATTGAGGCAGTAATTAAAGCAAAAGGAGCCCCTACCAAGTATTGAGCACATGTACAGTTAATGAACATACTTTCCAGAAAGCCAACAATTCACTAATTTTTTCTCTTTCTTTTTTTTTTTTTGGTCTTATGAAGTATTCTAATTTGTTGAGACTTAAACTACTTCAGTCTGTGTGAATTTAATTTATTTAATTCACGAGTTTCACAATTTGAGTTGAATTACTGAAATAAATTAACTTTTCCATGACATTGTAATTTATTAAGATGCACCTGTATATCATATGAACACACAATCTGTCATGGTCAGGAAAAGTGTACAAGAGGAGCCAGATCTTTTTAATCTGCTGCAGAGAATACCACAAGGAAATCTGTTTCATTGTGCAATTCAAGACTAGTCCTGTCTAGGCAAGACAAACAGGACAAAGGGTTTCAGTTCTCAGCTTTTTGATTTCACAAAAATGTTCATCCCAACTACAAATTTGGTGCATGTATGTGTACCTCAATGCAGACAACAGTCATTATGATGTAGTTATAGTCTGTGCAGCTCCAGCGCAGGACGTAGGTTCCTTCTTCATTCCCCTCCTGACGGAGTTTATGAATAGCATACTCTGTGCTGTACAGAGACAATAGACAGAACTAGTCACAAAATGTCTTTCCTGAAGACAGCGGTTATAATCCAAACTAATATTAAAAAGCTACAGCATGAAAGGTCATATATTATTTTACCATGATTACAAGGTGTTCATGATTTCAAGGTCTTGTTAAGGTTGAGATTAACTGTTAGTTGTTCATGGTTGTCAAGCATCTATATTAACCACCATTTTCACTAAATCTAACTAAATGTATCTTGACTTCTTTGTCGAGCTGTATTATATTCTTGTTGCCACTGAATTATTCTTGTTTTTTTGATCCCTTAATCATACTTGTGTCATGGCTTTGCTTCTTGATACACAATTACATTCTTGAAAATCTAATACTCTTAAAAATGGGCATTTTGAAATACAGTACTGATTCTAAACTAGTAACACGTTAAAGTATCACATTACAGTGGTCATACATGTACTTGTATGTGTTTGCTGCTGTGATATTAACAGTGTGTGACTATTGTTAGATTGGGTCTTATGACTTATGTCCCTTCAGCATTTACACAACCATTAAAAATTTTGGGGTCAAGATATTTTTATTTTAATGAAAGAAGTCTCTTCTGATCACCAAGGTTACATTTATTTAGTAAATTAAAAGTCACAACTGATCAATTTAATTTATTTATGCATTAAGAATTAATTTCTTTCAAAAACAAAATCCTACTGACCCCAAAATTTGGAACTGTAGAGTATGAAGTGAAGATATTTCCTCAAACTATCTATCTGTTATAGATGAGCCTGATTGGACATCTATAAATAAAGTATGCTAATATAGTCATACCAGATAGGTCCATGACAGCCATTTTCTAAATTCTGGACCACTGATGAGGGTGCGACTTCAGTGCACAGGTAATGATGAGCATCTACAATCAATCTGAAGTAACCGTCCACCAGTGCAGCAAAGGACAGAGCAGCGTCACGATAAAAAAGATCCAACTCCTGAGGAGGAAAGAAGAAGAATACCTTTGTAGGAAAAGAACTATAAGATACATGTCGCTACAATCTACTTTATCCGATAAAATTTATTTGTATTCACATGAATTCTTAAGTCAAGCTGTTGATTTATGGATCATATGAGTATGAATCATAAATTTTTCATGAGGTATGGAAGTTTTACACCATATTCTGATCAGGTGGGGAGTTCCTAACTTGCCTCAACAACAATAAGCAACAACATATTTTGCTGATAACTAAACACTTCTACATTGTTAAAACCTGCGCATCATTAAATCATATTGATCCACACATCAGACTTCAAAGACCATTACATTAAATATCAAATATTCTCTGATTGGTTATGACTGCATCATATACAATAAGAATACATGTGCTGGAATAAAATAGTACCTGGTTAAGACACAATGCAGCAGAAATTGAACTGACAAAATTACCATGGTTTTATTGTCTTGTCTGTAAATGGTGGCACAAGACTCCTTAATGACGATGTGGGTGATTTCGAAAAAGTCAGAGAAAAGAGTCCATCCACTGTCTTTCTTTTTGTCATTCTTCTGCTTGTTGTCGGCCTTGTTCTTTTTAGATTTGGTTTTGTCTTTCACTATCAGAATATTCTATTCAAAAGGATTCAAGACAAAAAAAAGAACATTGGTAACAACCCTTGAATCAAATCCAGAATTGCTGATGAATTTGTAAGATATTACAAATCTGCAAGCTCACAAAATTAAAGTGCTAAACTCACCAGCACAGGCTTTCTCCTCCAGGAGATCCCAGTGGTTCCAGATACTTGCACTTCATAGCCCAGTCCGTCATCCCCCGAAGGAAGTGTGAGGGCCGGAGATCCCTCGCTCTCACCAGATACTTTCAGACTCTTGGGCTCAATGGTCTCCCGACCCAGGCCCTGGGTCAAAGTTTCTAGAGTGGAGAGATACTTGACCTTCAGGTCATAAAGGGTTATGTTGCTGTCCTGGATGGTCTTGCTATTGAACTCGTTGAGGAAATTCTTGAAAACGTTGTTGATACGTATACGTGTGAGGAAGTTACGCTGCTTAATGGTCCGGTTCAGACTGTCCGGAATGAATCGCTTGTAGCTACAGAGACAGAGAAGAAGGTTGACTAAAACTAATTGTTATTAAGGCAGAAAACCAATATGATACTTCCTTCTTACTACTCATCAATACATGCACCAATTTAAGTATTTATTACACTTCTCTCTGTAATATTTGAATCTGATTGGTCAATCACAGCATTCTTTAAAATATCTTTGCCTAATAATCTCTAAATATTGAAAACTTCTCAATATCATATACTATGCTACAAAATAAAACAATTTAAACTCAAATTGATTTCATTTATTTATTCTCATTTATGTCCTGATCATCCTGGCACAATTTAGTTTGTGATAATGATTGCTTGAATATACATTATCTTAAGTAATGCTACAATATGAAAATATGAAACTGCACTTTGTGTGCTCACTCAACAGCAACTCTACATGAGTGAATTGACAGTGAACAGATTCCATACACATCCTAAATTAGAAGTAAAACTTTGAAGTGACACATGAACATAGTATGAACATGACAATAATAAATGCTACTGTTAAAATACAAACATAATTGACCTCAGAATTCTGTAACTGACCAATCAAGCATTCCAAAGAGGTGTGTCATAAAAGAGGTTAACGGTAGGACGTGCCATTTAAATATGATCAATGTTTATCATTTTGCAGATGTCTTGTATAAAGAGGACTGTACGGGTCACCTGGTCTCAGCTCCAGCTCCTGATAAGGGCAGATCATTGCTCTTGGCATGATGGGTAATGGCCAAAACAGCCATTCCCAAACACTCATTCTCTATCTCATGAAACTCTGCCTCATTCTGGGGAGTGCGCACTGGAGCAAGTCCCCTCAGAAAGTCATACTGGCCCTAAAACATACCAAAACAGTCTTTAAGATTGCAGTATGTGCCAAGCAAAAAAGTTAACATTATAACACACACAAGTTATTAGACACTAGTGTACATACAGCCCCATAAATGTTTGAATAGGGGTGCGCGATAAATATGGTACGATAATTAATGCGCATCTCGTCAGTAAAGCCGGTTATCTAACTATCAGCGGTAAATTCCATCAGGTGAGTGATTTCATATAGAGCAGCTGTCACTTCACGGAGCCGTTGTTAACTGACTAGCTGCGCAAATAAACGACGATAATGAATGTGGATTTGCGCAGCTAGTCAGTTAACAACAGCTCTGTGTAGTAACAGCTGCTCTATGTGAAATCACACACCTGATGGAAATTTTGAATAAACAGCAGTGCTCCAAAAAAAATAAAAATAAAGACATTTAAATACATATCAGACTTCAAAGAAAACAACCAACAAGATAACAACAGATAACGCATAAGAGCGTATTTGAATAATCATCAAGCCACAAAGCTCCTGAACAAAACAGGCAATATTACTTTTGTTTAAAGTTGTCATAGAGATATGGACAACCATGTAAGTGATAACTCAGGTGTTTCCTGCACTCACCTGTGCAAACAGGTAGTCAAGAGATGCAGCATCCAGTAGAGGTGTCCCCTCAGGGCCTTTTGGAGAGACTGAAACCCCTTTCTGCTTGAAAAGTGAGTGTCTCCAAACTGGAGATTCTGTCTCACTAGTGCCATGCCAATTTGTAAAATAAAACCTGTGTAAACAAGTAAAATAAGTTGTCAAATGATTCATGGGTGTTTTTTCATTTCTTTGTTGTTGCTTGTTTGGTTTTGTTTTTTAATTTAACACACATTAACTTTTTCTCATTTTTATATGAAGATCAGTGTCAGGAAAGATGCATATACTAAATCCAATATGGAGATGTGTTGTGTGAAGAAAACAATGTTAAATAAAGGTAAATATCAGTGAACAATATTTGTCAAAGTATTCCAACAAAAAAAAAAAGGAAAACAAAATCTTATAATGTTTTATAAAGCAATATAGTATATACTGTAGTAGTTTAAGAAACATCTCAGTATGTCTGTCAGAAGTGAAATGAAGAACAACAAGTAGGCAAATATGCACAAGTGAGTGTATGTGCGCACACAAGCATATCAACATTATGAATATAGTCAAAAAAATCATGATGACAGAAACTGATAGCATATAAATACATACAGAACATTAAATAAAGGATCAGAACAAAGGCTTACATTATGTAAATATACTAGCATATGGTAAATAAGGTGCACAGGCTACACGCATTACCAAATCATGTGTCAATCAATAGAAAAAAAAACAACAACTACAACAACCCATTGCCACACGAGCAAGAGATCATTGTAAACAGGAAGCAGCATGAGTGAGAAAAGTGTGCTGTATGCCACAGAGGAAGAAAGGGTGTGCAAAGGTTGACCATAACCTGTTTGTGTGCACAACAGGAAAGCTTTACACAGGGAGACATCAATTCTGTACCCACCACTCGCTCTGAATACAGTAATTGAGTCTTATCTTAGTTTCACTGGTGAAAAGGGGAAATTCAGGGGATCCTACGTTTTACTTTGCAAGATTTACATTTTATTGAACAATGAAATGTTTTTTAGAATAGGAGCAGCTGAAACCATATCAGAGGATTTGTTTCTTTTTTTCTTTTTTTATTATTATTGTTTTGTCCTAAAAGGAGATTGTAACAGATTCTTTTGTAATAGGTGTGCCACAGGGCTCTGTAATGAGTTCATATGCATTTCTAGAATTTGAATCAAACTAAAGGGTAATGGATGATATTAACAGAACTCCGACATAAAACAATAAACTTCACCAAACCAATGAATAAATACCCAGGTTATTTTTTAATTAAAAAGAGAAAAATTTTAAAATTGTATTAAATTATAACGTATTATAACTATTATTATTATTATTATTATAAGATATAATAATAATAATAATAATAATTAAATATTAATTATAAATATTACTTATTACAAAATACAAAAGATTTTCTTATTACATTAATGAAAAAATGGTGGTGAAAATGTTCTTAATCATCATTAAAATAATGCCACACAATGCCAAAAATCTTAATAGCCCTAAAACTGAGCTGTTACGTTTGTAGTCCAAAAACTTTCAAGAGAATTAGAATGTTGTAAGCCCTAGGTTCTGTCTGGAATTTATGTTTTTTTTTTTTAACATAATTATTATTAATATTTTATGTAATGATAGATGTGCTATAGAAATCTAATGCAACAAAGATACTACATTGGAACACACCATTAGTTGCAATGTTTTTAAAGCACACTATCATTTCAAATTTCATGTTCCATGTTTTACACTTGTTTTCAAACAAGAAAGTCTGATCAAATAATTTTGGCATTCAGTTGTGACCACTCACCTCATACGGTAATGAAGTTTGATGTTGGTCTCCTCCGTGATCTTGAACACATGATTGGGAGCATACCAGAGATCCTGGCTCTCTTCATACAATGCAAAGAGGTTGTGGCACAAAGGTGAGATGTCTGGGGGAAAAAAAATTTCACAATTAGAGCCTGATTCAAACGGTTACTTTACACCTGCCATTCTTATAGTTCTCACCAGCGAATAACCTTATGAGATGATGCCAGTCAGATGATGCAAGAAAAAACAGTCACGGCTAGATGGTTGTTTATGAGAAAAAGTTTACTTCGCAAACGTATTTGGCAACATTTGAAACATGACACAAAAGTGCATCAAAGGTTTGCACATCTCCTGTGCAAAATCAAAAAGATAAAGTACATTTTGTATTAGTTTGAACTAAAGTCCTTGATGAAAACAGATTGCAAAGCTTGAGCAATTGTGAAACTGTGTAATTTGTCATTTTAATATTATTGTTTGAATTCATTTTTATTTATGCTTTCATTTTTATTAATTATTTTATTCATTTTTTTAATATTTTATTTTACATTTTTAGCATGAAACAAGGAGTATGAACAAAACAACTACAACAACAATAGATTAATAAATAAACAATATGAAACATAAAATAAAAAATAAAAACAGTGTGGCAATGTTTTGATTTATTTTTTATTTTAGCTTCAGTTATTCACTTACAGTGAATTCAATGTATACATTTGTTCCCTGGGAGTTGAACCCACAACCTTGGTGTGGTTAGTACCATATTCTAACAGCTGGACTAGTAAACAAAAAAAATACTTAACCTTTGAAGTAAAACCAGTGGCTAACCACTGGGTGTGAAAAAAACTGTGTGAAACAAACACCATCATAGTTCCTCTCAAGCAGCTGCCTTCTTGTCTAATATAAACTTCCCTTTCCTCTAACACTGTCCAAGCCAGCTTTTGTCTTTGGCCCGCAACTTTGAGGAAATTCTGAACTTGATATTTAAACCCAGCAGCCATTTTGTGGCTGAATATTGATCAAGAGCAAAATAGACAGATATGCTGTTACATTGGGAGAAGAAAAGGGGCGGACAGGGACAGTTAGTCGCAGTGCTTCTCATCCTAAAGTCAATGTCTTGTCAAAATCCACCCATGTCACATGATGATACCAACAGTAAAAACCCTTTAAGTTCCTCTTTTGTGTTCTGTGAAACACTGACGGTACAAAAGCACCATTCTTCAATCACACAATCAAAATATGAAAGCGAATGCACAAAAAGAAATCCCTTTTTATACGCGAATTAACTTTGATCTGTAAAAACTAGAGGCACAACACACTGGCATATTGCACCTGTCAAACACCATCAATACTGTTGACGGTGTCCTTTATCAGTAGGCTTTATATTTATGCTCAACATGAAGTATAGATATTGTTGTAGTGAAGACAAGAGCCTGGTCTGTCGGCGCCTCGGCGGTCTCCCTCTTTGTCACCTGCAGTAGCAGCAGCGCGTCAGCGCCGCGTCAGGCACCATTCTGGTGTGTAAAGACACAGAAAATGCGAAGCAGGTGTCACGCAACTGACAAAGAGCAGAAACGCCACGCTCACGCCACAGTGTGTCACCGGCCTTTAGAATCAGCTGCAGGGCGGGATTTGCGCTGAACGCGAAGACTTCCGCCACTTAATATGTTCGTTTGGAAACACGAAAATGTATATGTTCCGCAAACAAAATATTGCATTCGGTCATTCTGTACACACGTGCACCGTACCGAAAGCCCTGTACCGAAACGGTCCGGTACGAATACACGTACCGCTACACCCCTAATATCTAATCATTTTTGTAATACATTTTCATTTTGCAACTTATAAAGCGTTAAAATTAGTATTCATTTTACATATTAAAACTAGTGTGTGAAATGGCAAATGAAAATTATGTAATTTCATTTTCATTTTGCACCAAACGTTGCACAAATGTATTGGAAAAATGTAAATGTAAATACAGAAATGCATTGCCATTTTACATATTGCATTGTCATTTTGCATATTACATTCCAAATTGAATACTGCTACCCAAATGCTTCCATAGTGTAAAAGGTAGGGGATGATGCCCCCTTTCTAGAATAATGTGTTTTTACATTTAAATTGTAACATAAATGATCATGTTTATGATTCTCATTTCTTTATCACAAAACACTAAAACTGGCACCATTCTGGAGAGAAATTGGCTCTTTTAAATCTTTCATTTTAACCCATTTCATGGTGTGTGATGAACTCTCATATGAGTTTCTAATGATTTTGTATTCTTTGCATTGTTCTAAACATTAATATTTTATCTGCAACAATAGCATGCTCTGGTTCAGTGGTCTTACACCTGATCTTTAATCTATCTTCAAACATTATAGGATTATACCGAGAATAACCCTTTCAACTTATCATAAGTTTTCCAGCCTTGTTTTGATGCATTTTAAAGAGTTGGCAGTGAAATCAAAACTGCTGGATGATAGATATTCCTCATTCTTTCTGACAAAAAACTGAAGTTAATGTGAATTACTTCCGTGGCCCAATGGTTAGTGAGTCGGACTCACAATCGAAAGGTTGTGAGTTCGAGTCTCGGGCCGGCAGGAATTGTAGGTGGGGGCATGTACAGTGCATGTACAGTGCTCTCTCAACCTTCAATACCACGACTGAGGTGTCCTTGAGCAAGGCACTGAACCCCCAGCTGCTCCCCGGGCGCCGCAGCATAAATGGCTGCCCACTGCTCCGGGTGTGTGTTCACAGTGTGTGTGTGTGTTCACTGCTGTGTATGTGCACTTTGGATGGGTTAAAAGCAGAGCACAAATTCCGAGTATGGGTTACCATACTTGGCTGTATGTCACGTCACTTTTTTTATTTTTTATTATTATTATAAGGGGGTAGAATCTGCAGCTCAGTACTCACTACTCATGAGTGCTTTTATATAAGCTAGTCTTTTACACTTACGCTAGTCTGTACTTTTTACTCTACTCACCTAAATTTATTTTGAATGTAAGGGTACTTTTACTTGAGTATATTTTTTCAGAACTCTTTTCACCACTGCTCATATTTTGCTTTGACAAATATTCCTATCCAAACAGTTATGATGAAATGATGCATCACTGCTAAGAAAACAGATCATCATGACCACACTCTATGTCCTCCGAGATGCATTAGACGGTGCAATATTTTAGCATTCTAAATAGGTTGCCATCCAAAAACTTACGGCATCTCTTTGCAGCCTCCACGCACAGTTCTTCCGCAGTGTGACAGTCTTTGAAGTACTCGAGCTGGTGTGTTTCAGGCAGGTAGAAGTGGATTTCCAGTCCTTTCATGACAGTCAGAACAGTCATCTCTGCCTTCCTCTGTTTTTTCATCTTCCCACACAGTTGCCTGCCCAGCTCCATGACTGCTAGTTCTGGCATCCAGACACTGCAAGATAAACAGAGGTAACAGAGATTTATTGATAAACTGTGGGTCCCTGCTTTGATGAGCAATGGTTTACTGCTTGTGAAATAACATACCATTTCCAGTAGTTCATACATGAATGAACCATAAAATTTCACGCTAGTGTTTAAGCAGTAAGTCAGGCAATACAGGGTTGTCATAATATTTTATGACATTATTATAATATAAATTTTGACAATCATTATAGTCATAATAATTATTAATATATAATATAATAACACAACAACCGTATAATGATAAAAATCCACCCACTCCTTTTTTTTTATCACCATAAATAATAAGCAGTGTCTCCCAATGACCTGTTTTCAGCATTGCTGCTAATGTGATGTCACATTAGCCACAGGCCCCACCCACGAAAGTTGACAGACACTGCCATTTTAACATAGAACCACCCTGAGTGAGTTCACAGCGAGTTGTACACAATCCGCCATTGCTGCACTGATGAGAATGTCTCCCAAGCATTTTGTGTGTTCTGTAGCTGGATGTATGAATCCACATAGCTCTCCCCATTTACTCCTGAAATCTGACCCGCTGAAGATGAGGTGGATTAATTGTGTTTTTGAAGAAAATGCTCCCTCAACTCCGAAATTTCTTTATATCTGAATCAATAATTTTACAACGGACTGCTTTGAGGATGAGGGTCAGTATATAGCAAGTTTTGCACAAAAGTTGCTCCTGAAGGATGGAGCAGTGCCAACTGTTCATGATACACATCCAGAAGTAGTAAGTATTACGCATTAGTTTTCCAAATTGCCTTTTTGAAAGAGCTTCTTGGCACTTTGTGAGGCTAATGTTGCTAAAGCTACCACTGTCTGTCTGTTTTCACTGATGCTACCTTCACGTGCTACCTGAATGATCGGATATAGGAAAGTGGGAGTTAAAATTGCGTACGAAAGCACTGAAAACATGTAAAGTCAATAGTCGAGCTCATAATCACAAGTGGGGCTTATAAAGTTTGTAATAGCATGCGATGGCACCATTAGTTTTTTTTTTTTTAATCGCACTGTGCTCCCATCTGTGTGATTCATAAAAGTGAGTTTTTTATGCATAGTACAATCACATGACTGACTTTTAAACCGAGTGCATTTTCTGTAAAGATAACCGGCTTGTACTAATAGTGGAGTGTTTATTTGCAAAGGCTAGCACCAGTATTGCTGGAGCTTGAGCTCTTCAAGCTCGGCCCCCTTTCCCAGAGCGCCAACTCATTTGCATTTAAATGGAAAGACACTGGAATGGTACGTTTTGGCTCTTACCCTAAAAGTGGCAATTTTAACAAGCTATAAAAAAATTATCTGTAAGGTATTTTGAGTTAAAACTTCATATAGGCCTACACACTCTGGCAACATCAGAGTCTTATTTTACATCTTGTGAAAAGGGGCATAACAGGTCCTATTTAATACGGAATTTTAATATCCATGTAAACAATGAAAAACATGCATTGGGATCAGCATTTATAGAGATTCTAAACTCTAGAATTGATGTCAATGGCATTGAAATTCTGCAGCAGAGCAATTATATCTCAGCTAAATATCTAGACTTGTGTATACTCCATAAAGCTGCAAATTCAATTCCTTGTTACTAGAGCTGAAACAACTAATCGATTTAATCGATTAAAATCGATTATTAAAATAGTTGTCAACTAATTTAGTCATCGATTAGTTGCTAAACAACTTTTATTTGCCATAAGCGGCTCATTTTGTGCATATTTTAAATCCGATGACCAAAGTGTGGCAGTAATGAGCCACCTGAGGTTTTACTCAGCCAGTACAGCAGGAGAAGTAGCGAATAGCCAATAGCTGGCCTCGTTTTATGTCACGTGTTTCCCGAACTGCGTCTGCAGCAGCGAGATAGTGGAGACAGACGGCAGTGGAGTAAGCTTGAGAAAGAAAAAGAAAAAAGCGGAAGATAAAACTAATCGAACGAAGTCATCCAAGGTGTGGGAGAACTTTACTTTGAGCCTTCAAAAAAAGAAGAGTAACCTGTAAACTCTGCACTACTGAACTGTTTAAGACTTTTATTTGTGCAGATTCTCCAGTACAATGTTGTTTGCAAATGTTTAGTCGTAAAAGCTAATAACATTGCTTTTTAACATTTAAAGATTTACAAACATGTTCTGTGATCAGTTTGTCATTTACCAGTTCATAATTCAGTCTTGCAGCCTAATTATGACTGAATGAGAGAGGTAAATGTTTAAATGTATGCACTTTTTTTAAGTATTCACTAGGGCTGGGACAACGCGTCGAGGTCATCGATGACGTCGACGCAAAAAATACGTCGACGCAAAATATGCGCATCGATTCGTCGACCTGTTTTTATTTCTCTAAAAAATAAAAACGTTTGCAAAACGTTTACCTTATGTGCGCTGAATATACGCGATGGCCGGATCAATATTCTGTCCAACGTTATATAACCAATCCAGGGGTTTTTCTGCATTGGTCTTTCTTTTTGGCGGCTGTCAAAGCCTTATTTGATCCGTGAGTGACAGTGACAGGGCGCGTACAAGAGAGAGCCCCGGCTGCGCGCGCACTCACAGTCTTCAAACAACACGAGCGCTTCTTGCTCTCTCTCTCCCTCTTTCTCTCGCTCCATCGTGCATATTAACCAAAATCATTAAACACGATAGAAAAAGGGCGAAACACCCAAGTTTCACGCGCGCTCGCGCACTCACAGTCTTCAAACTACATGAGCGCTGTCTTGCTCTCGCTCTCTCTCTCTCGCTCCATCGTGCATATTAACCAAAATCATTAGACACGATAGAAAAAGGGCGAAACACCCAAGTTTCACGCGCGCTCGCGCACTCACAGTCTTCAAACTACATGAGCGCTGTCTTGCTCTCGCTCTCTCTCTCTCGCTCCATCGTGCATATTAACCAAAATCATTAGACACGATAGAAAAAGGGCGGAACGCCAAAGTTTCACGTGGAGCATTCGGAGATTTTTTTTTTCTACATGACAGGCTGCTGGCTTCCAGTGTTAATTTTTATTTTTTATTTTTTGGAAAAGCAATCTCTGTATTAGCTTAAAGCCCTAAAGTTTACATTGGTTACTGTATTCTTTCAATTGCTCTAAACAAGTATTTTGGGTGAACTTTTTTATTGAATGCTAGACATCAAGTTGTTGTTATTTTCATCTGAACTTTTTTTCAGTAAGCTAGATCCTATGTGTTCAGTAAGCTTGTTTCAGTAAGCTATGTGTTTTCAAGGCTTCAAGGTTTTATTGAATGCTATCTCTATACAAGTGCAAAGTAATGCATTCTTAGTCAGTCTTTTATTTTGTAATTTTAAGAGAAATAAAGATATATTGCAATGTTAAGGAATTCATGTTTTTTTCATTCAGATATGTAAATCAACATGTATAAATTGTTAGTAGTCAATTAATGGGGAGATAAGCGAAATCGAATCGGTCTGGAAAAATTAATCGTTAGATTAATCGATGCACCGAAAAAAAAAAATAATCGCTAGATTAATCGTTTAAAAAATAATCGTTTATCCCAGCCCTAGTATTCACTGCTCTTTTTCACACAGCAGGTTTTTTGTGTGTCAATTTTTTTTTTCTTTTTCTGGACCACCTTCTGATGGATTTTACTTTAAAATGTGAGTTCCATTCAGGTTTCATGCCATTGGCACTTTATTCGAATGATTGTTTACAATTTCACAGCATAAGCTATAAAGCTGTTTCCCAGGTATAAGTTGTGTGTTTACAGGAAAAAAATAAAATAAAATGCAATGTACTGCAATCTTATTCTGTTTTATTCTTATTCTTCGTGAAAATATTTTCTCAAAGATTCCTTAATAAGCTTTGTCCGGGATGTTAAACTACTTTAGGAGCCCTAAGGACTGCCATGGTGAAAACATTATTTGAAATCTCCTAGTGAAATTTGCTAGAGTATGGGTCAGTGTTTTGATTGCAGAAGAGTTTGACAAAGGATTACTAACACATAATAAAACACAACTCCAGGTATATTTTTGATGAGGATATGACAATGCAAAATGGTTAAAATCTCTAAAAGTCTATGTTGAATGATAAAGACCCTTTGTTAATAATTTAATTGGAAAAAATGGGCAAAACTGAAATATAAGTACATAAAGATTAATCGATTAATCGTAAAAATCGTTATCAAAATAATCGTTAGTTGCAGCCCTACTTGTTACAAATATGTTTGAACCATCACTTCTATAACAAAACACTTATTTGCTGGAGCCTGGAATTGAACTGCTGGTTTCATTTAGCCAGAGGAGAACTGGCCCTTTGACTGAGCCTGGTTTCTCCAAAGGTTTTTTCTCCATTTGGTCACCGATGGAGTTTTGGTTCCTTGCCGCTGTCGCCTCTGGCTTGTTTAGTTGGGGACAATTAATTTACAGCAATATCATTGACTTGATTGCAAATGATTACACAGATAGTATTAAACTGAACTGAGCTGCATGAGAACATCACTGAATTCAATGATGATTTGCCTTTAACTGTCATTTTGCATTATTGACACACTCTTTTCCTAATTAATGTTGTTTAGTTATTTTGACACAATCTTTTTTTCTTTTAAGTGCTATATGAATAAAAGTGATTTGACTTGACAATAATCTTCCCAAATCCCGATTTGTCTCAATGACTCATATCCAAAAATATGCATTTCAATTAACTCAGAAAGAAAATGGATTGTATAACAGAAACAATTGCCCCTTTTCTTTTCTAGCACTTTAGACACGGTTTATGCTCCTTTACCCTACCCACACTCGTGCTCTAAAGAGAGCAGCCCGGAAAATGGAGTGCAGCTAGAAGAAAACAAAACTAGAGGTATTTCATATTGCATGAAGGGAAAGTACTTATACATATAAAAAATCCTTAAAAACTGCAAGATCTGCTTACTTTTCATCTCTTTTAGAAGAACACACAACAGCAATAACTTTATGAACTTCTTTACTTCCAAGATCAGTATAATAATTTACAGTTACAGTATTGCATCAGACAGTTCACTATAGATTCCCTAAGGAACAATTACACTCATTCTCTGCTATAGGACAGGAAGAACTGTATAAACTTATTAAATCATCTAAACCAATAACATCAGGGATCAAAAATTGCTAGCATGACATCTTGGGGATATTGTGTTTTCCAAACACAATAAACATTTTGTTTAAATCACTGCCCTTGAATCGTGATATAAAATTACTACCTTGATTTGCGTTGTTCACTCACTTGTGGTGAAACAGATTGTAGTTGATCGTTTGCACTTGTTTCTAAGTCTTGCCAACTTAAACATTCAAGTGTTTAAAACATTTATGCGCATTCGGAACTAAAAGACAATGCGTGTACATAGAATTGATTCCTTTTTCGTATATCCTTGCTTCTTAATGAACACATACACACAAAATTATCTCAAAATAATTGTCTCTGCAAGTATTTTCATAAACAGTCTTAAGTTGTTATGTTATGTCTTAGGTGAATGTATACAGTGGAGAAAGAAATCTCCTGTGCATCATTATATTGGATCCGAGCATTAGGTCTTAAAGGGGCAGCAGCCTATAAATACCAGCTGTTCCATTAGTGCCACTTGCGAGTGACATCTGCCTCTCCTTCACAAAGCTATAATCAGACCATTCTGTTTTTGCTAAAAAAAAAAAATAATATTATACAATCCAAATAACATGTCTTGACCAAGACGCCCATTTTGGCTGTTCACATGTTTAACTGCTCTTCATCGAGCAGTATCTTAAGTATGCATGTGAGCATTTGAAAGCAGCCATCTGTCCGTCAGCCAGTACTCTGCACTACTAATATTTTAGAAAGGCAGTGTCATTATTATTGTAACTGACAAACTGGACTGGAGGGTGTTGAACTCAAATCTTGGGACCATATACTGTAAAAAAGATGGATGATGCCTCTTCCTTTCACTATAGAAAAGTGAAGCCAAAATATCTCAGTATGGGTGCTGTCATCTTGCAAAAATGACATCATTTGGAGCCAGAGTCTGCACAGTAGTGATTCATTTGGAGCATGAGTCTGTGCAGTAGTGCTTCCCAAATTCCCACAGACCCAATCGCAAGATCGCAATTATGACACCCCAACCCGTTTTTTAATAGCAATCAAATAACTAACTAAAACCAAACTTATAAGAAAAAATATATATATTGAAGATACATCAGATTGATAAGAACTACCTAAAATGACAGAAACCACCTTTAAAAAAAATTATTTTGAAGTGTAATTCGATTTTTAGGATTGACTAACAGCTGACTTCAGATGAAAACGTAATGTAGTAGACAACAACAGATGATGACACACACAAGTGAGTAACAGCAGTATACCAACAATGATTAAAAAAAGAGAGACAAATATAGGGAAAGGGGAAACCATTTCTGAGCCCATTGTAACCAAACAATCAGATATTTGGAATACCCATACCTGGTCAACCCGGTTCTTGATGCGCTATCCAAAAGGTGCGCAGATGCGCTCTCTTCATAAAAACACTGAGACATGACGACATCTAAAGAAGGAAACACACCAAACTACCAAAACACTTTAAAGACAGACGGCTAGGTCAAATGAAAGAGTTCAAGTAGGTAGGTTTCATAGTGTTTCCCATACATTGGGAAATATAAAACTACCGCTACAAACAAAAAGCTTTGACTTCGTTGAATAAACATGAGCACTGCACGTGTGAAAGTCAAAACCGGGATTTAAATAAACGCTGTTACTGGAGTAGTTAATCGTTAGTATAAGCGCGGCTAATGCCAATATAATGAGCATTAGAATTAAGTTTCTTTATTAACTATTTAATGCTCCTATAACTTACATTAGGGTAAAAAAATGGAAATGATTCTATTTACTATTTTTACATGCTAGAGGCTTTTAAATGAATTGTGAATCTAAAATGTGTGTTAGAGAATGTACAAATGGTTAACATGATTATGTTTTTTTGTTTTGTTTTTTTAGCTAGCTGTTATTCTTGGCTTTAAAATTCCAAAGCCCTTTAGAATTAAATATGTACACAGTTTGGATGAAATTAATGTATAGTCCAGCATAGGTACTGTGACAACACTAGTAAGAAGCCATATCTCACAGAAGGATTTATTTCAAACACTCGACTGACGTTATGAAGTGAGTTTGGAGTAAAAAACATGTTATTAAATGTGGTATTTTCACGTGCTCTCAGATGGAGCAGCATTTGCTACACAGAGCCGTAGTTCACTGAGAAGATACGCAAACAGCTGTCATTATCGCGAATGATTTCATAAATTTCATAATCCTACAATTAAATCGTCTGTGATTATGAACATGATTTTCCATAGCTTGTCAGTGAACTACAGCTCTGTGTAGTAAATGCTGCTCCACCTGAAAGTAGGTGATGGAGATTTACTGCTAATCACAGAACCAGCTTTACTGACCAAATGTGCATGACAATCGTGACTAATTTCATTCGCTTTCAAGCCCCTTTCACACTGCACGTTGGTCCTGGAAAATTGCCAAAACACTGCTGGATTGCTTTCTGTGTGAAAGCAAACACATCCCGGGATTGATTCCGGGATCGATCCAAGGTTACATTGCTGGGTTCAGTCCCGGAACAAGTTCTGTGTGTGAATAAAAGCCAGAACCAATGCCGTAAAGGGTGTGTCGTAGTTATGACGCATATTATCCTGCAACTCTTTTACCAGGTGTTTTGAAGGCAGATCAACATTTGCGACAAAAAAAATGTGCAAACTGAAATAAAGCAGAAATCACTTAGCTTCTCACTATCCGTGCTAAAGCGGAGATCGTTCGCCAGCTTAAATTAAAGTTAACGTGCCTAGCGTTTTCCACTCGTACATTACACGTCACATCCTGATGTCACGTGTCATTACGGGACCTTTACGGGTTGTGTGTGAACGCACGCACATATTCCCTGAAATCACTGGCAGTGTGAATGAACCAAAATCCAATGATCCAGGAACAATTGCCGGGACACATTACCTGTGTATTATCTAGAATCTCAGTGTGAAAGGGTCTTCAGTGATTCAGAACTGTTAAAGTGGATTATTTAATCTGACCCCAGTGCTAATGGATTATAATAGGCCACAATTTAAATCTTCTAATTATAATATGTAATATGTTGTTACAACATCATGATTTGAAAATTCTATACTGTCCACAATCACAAAACAAATGCTACAGTCCTGACTCTAGCTGGATACTCCATTACACCGACTATGGTATTACTAATCAAATTAAATACAACATACTCAATGTCCTCTCAATAGGTGCCCTCACATGAAGCAATTTAATTCAACCCCCCATCCTACAGCAAACATGAGGAAGGGCAAGATGAATGCTGTTCGCATCTGAATCAGATGGTTTTGACTCAGTGGATCTTCCTTCAGAACCCTGCGGGTCAATTTGTGTTCACATGCCAAGATCCCTGCTGGCATGTGGAAGGACTTTCCTGAAATAAATGAATGCAAAAACAAACTGTGCTGAAAAAGAAATCTAATCGGAACCAGTTAATGACCACCTTTGTCTTTAAAGTGGCTTTAGCGAATTCAAGAAGCAAACAAACTGAGAAAATTGGTTTGGCTTTATGAAGTATAAGTATAATGAGATCACAAATGCAATCAACATTCATCAGTTCACAGCCGGAGCAGAAAGTATTTCAATAATAATGTCCAATTTGTGTCCCATTACTTTGAGCATTAGAGGATTTTTTCTTTTCTTTTGTCATTAGAACTTTCAAATATGTATGTGATATAACAACTGAAATCATTCAACACTGTCATAGTATTGGCATAATTGGTAAAATTGTCGTTTATTTAAAAATAAAAAATTCTAAAAATGCTTAAAAAATATATATAATGCACCAAAATATTTTTAATTTAGGAGCAATATAAAAGTATCAACCGTCATTTGGTCCCAAATCAGCTAGCCTGTAGAGTGATTTGCAACGGTTATATACATTTGCTTATTTAATTTTATTACTAATAATTACTTTATAATAAAACCTCACACATCAGAGTTTAAAACTTTGAAAAATTAAAGTTTAATTTAAAAAATATATATAATATATTAAATAACACCTTAATAAAAAAATTTAGTTTTACAATGAAAATTTTAGAAAGGTCAAGTACCTCCTTCTTTATTTGTACCCATGTTTGGGATTTGAATAAGCATCCATCAGTGATTGATGTTCTTCTTTCTGCAGTTATGCCTTTACGCAGAACCTTGTTTTGGCTGATATCTCAAATTATATAACAGAAATATTACTGACCCCCTCAACCAGTCTGTAAAATGGCCAAACTTAGCAAGCTTTCCGATGTTGGTAACTGGCTTTCCATTCAGTTACTTTTCCATTCTAATGTTTTTCACTTGCATTTTATAAGTTCTCCTTTTCAGATTCCTGTGAAGCCCATTTGCTTTCTCATTTCTAAGACACAGTCCTCATTTATCAGGGATAAAGTTCAAGTTTGCTATTCTCCTGCCTAGCTGTCTCCACCTGTTTCGGTGCGATTCACAATGTCATTCTTCTGTATACTTGACAGTGGCCTCACTTCCTGAGATGTTGTTGATGTGCTGCTCTCTGATAAACCATTGTTAACACTGTTCCTCCGCTGCTTTAGACCCTGCGTATGTTCTGATGGCAGACTGCATGAGTACATCAAAGGTGTGTGCGGGGACCTGCTTTAACTGTTTTATCCTGTTTGCAGGCTCTTAATACTACATGAAACCTTTTTCAGATGAACCTAAAACAGAGGTAAGTTTAGTTTTCATGGACAGCTTTCTTTGTTATGAAGATAATTCTATATCAATTGTGTGTAAATAGGTTATTATATGTATATCACACGAGTTAATTACATTCTAGTCTTTAATTATATCATTTTACCTGATCCTGTAATAATCTGTAATGTCTTTTTATTTATGCAATCAAATTCACACTGCTTTTGGGTTATATTTCCGCATAATTACCTTTGCCAATTGAGCAGGAAGATCATTCAAATCAGTTTTAAATAGTTAAAACTTTTCTTAAATGTTCTCAAATGTCATCAATTATATCAAGTATGATTTAATGAAACATCAATAATTGTAGAAAATCTCATTTCTGATATCAGTCTTACAAAAGTAGCCTAATTTTTAGCTGTAAACTAGAACCTTATTTGACCATTAACTGATTATCAAGGCCTTCATTACATATTTTAAATTATTTTCACACAAAACACATTTGTTTTCTGAATTATATTTTCAAATAAAAACCCATCAACATTTTATTCTGCAGCTTGCTATAACAAGAGCCAATTCTGTTTATGCTATGTTTTGACACATATGGAGGCATAATATGACTTGATGAAAACTGCCTCTGCCAGCTTAAATACCTTATGTGGCATATTTTAAAATATTTAGTAGTTGCTCTTGTCATGAAGGCCTCATTAATCCACAATAACATGACACGTTTCAGAACACCATACTGTACAACATGTTCTATTCTAAAGTGAAACTTCACTCACAATGTTCAGCAAAGGTTAGATCTGGTTCGATCTCGCCACTTCTCTCTGCCCTCAGTTCAATAATATGACTAAAGCCACTTCACTTTGCAATCTGCTTTCACGTTGTTGTTTTTTCTGTTCTTTTTCTTGTTCTGTACAGACACCAGTTATATCCGAAAGAGGCTCTTGTCAAGACTATTTAACCAACATCAGGATGAGACAGTGCTTCAGAGTGATCAATACTCTAATGAAAATGAAAGTCTGTTGACAAGGTTTTATCAAATAATTAAAATGCAGCTGCCGTAAGTCCTTAAGGGATGACATCATGAAATAGTAAGTCATTTTTAAAGTGGTTAGTATCACTGTAATTTAATACAGGCTTTCAGAAATATCTAAATTTTGACCATTTTAGCAAATTATCAAAAAATGACCAAATCTTTTGATATGGGGTGGGGAACATAACTTTTAGTTAGGTTTTTAGATGGGGATTCCCCACTAAAACCTCTATAGGAACTGAATATCTCCCACATATTCAGTCCATGTCCATACTGGATCAGTCTACCAGTATCAAATTGTCCTGATGACATAATCAAACAGAACGCAACTAAAACCATTGTATTGTTGTGGTCCCACTTTTACCTAGAAATGTTTACGTCATGTACTTTATGGGAATTTTATGTTTCTCTTTGAAATCATCAAAAATGTAAAGTCAAGACAACCTCAATTCAATAGCTCAGCAGTAGATACAGATATAATCAATATGAACAGTATATGTGAATATATATATATTTTTTTTTTCTTTAATTACAGTTTCAAACACTCACACTTAATTCATTAACAGCTTTTAAAAACCATCCGTATTATCAAGTTTTTCAACACATTGCCCCCCCAGAAAATATGAAAACTACTTAACATAAATATAATGACACTTATACTAAAATTAATAAATCATTTATTCGCATTATTCGTTTATAATTGTAGTATATTGCTTGTTTGTTTATTTGTATTATTGTGTGAAAATCGAGAGTAAGCAATCTTCTGGACATAAAAATAATCAGCATCGGTCGATCTCAACAAAGCACATCAAATACACTGCAACCCCAAACACATTTGTTTAGCAAATCTACAGTTTGTGATAAATGTGTACAAGCGTTCAAACTTCTATCGACAAAACTGCAGTCACGGCAGCAACAAGTTTAACCATTACTGTACTGTCAGCGCATGACAAAAGTGAAGTGAAGTGAAGTGAAGTGACATTCAGCCAAGTATGGTGACCCATACTCAGAATTCGTGCTCTGCATTTAACCCATCCGCAGTGGGCAGCCATTTATGCTGCGGCTCCCGGGGAGCAGTTGGGGGTTCAATGCCTTGCTCAAGGGCACCTAAGTCGTGGTATTGAAGGTGGAGAGAGCACTGCACATGCACTCCCCCCACCCACAATTCCTGCCGGCCCGAGACTGCAAGTCCGACTCTCTAACCATTAGGCCACAACTTCTAACACTAAAATAACACTAAAAATAAGTGATCTTTCTTACGACTTCAAAATAGCGGAGTTCTAACTAGGAGCTAAATTAATGTGCGTTAAAAAATATATATATTTTCAATATCCCACAGCAATCAAGCAGCCTGTACAGCATCCATTATCAGTCAAACTAAGATTAAAATCAATTAATAGTGTGCAGTTAACGGCACTTCTATTTACAATTTAATTCCAAAGATGACGGATTACACACTATATAGTGAGGCAAATTACTCCTTGTAACACTTTGATCGAGATACTTTCGGGTGTAGCAGTCGATTCTGTTCCCCTCTGGAATTCCTGTTTCCCCTTGGGTTGCCAGGCCTGTGTAATAAACCCAACCAAATAGTTAATCAAACATTTCCCCAAAGTAGCCTATATTCTGCGGATTTGGCAACACTGTCGCATACAAATCAATCTAACACACCTGGATGTAAGGAAAGCAAAAAGGGACAAATCTCTTGCTACACTGCAGCATAGTAAATTATTCTCACACTCCCGTTTATGTTCTATTATTTCTTTTATTCATTTTGCAATTGTCCCTTTGTTTTTGTCTTATGTCCGAGTTTTTGCAGTTTAATTTTTCCATTGCAAATTAGTGTAATCTGTCCGTGCTGACGTCCAAAACTCAGGGTATTATATTACTGTTTCCCTATAGAAAAACAATACATTTTAACTAATATTCTATTTGATTAATCTGTTTATCTTCTTACTGATAACAGTGGAATATAGTTCTTCATATATGTCAAACCTATGAGGAAATTCTAAATGACAAAACTCAAGGTGTTTATCCATTTGTCTTAAAAAAAAGAGCAGAAATATTTAATTTGCAGATGTTCCTCCACTTTCCAAGTTGATGGTAAGCAAAGCACTTTAAGTGATAACTTCTCTACACTGACACATTTTTTCATAGTAAAGTGAGGTGTAGTGATACACAAAGACTTGATAATAACAAAAAGTCAGTGCTTGTCAAGACATTAAACTGACTTAAAGCAACTAGCACAATGATAATGACCTGTTTTTTAATTTCAGTTTAAATAGGCATATTCCTTCAATTGGGCCTTTAGAAACTCATTGCAGGTTATTTGTTTAGATTTTAACAATAAACCTATTTCAATAGATGGCAAACTTTATCACATCTCCTCAAAAAACAATATAAAGTTTAGAAGAAAAGTTGCTGGACAAAAAGAGGCCAGCCAATTTTTATTTTAGAATTAGAATTAGAAATTTAGAATTGTGTAATGAATTAATTTATTTCACAGGTTTGGGGCACCAAAGATTATTATTTTTTACCAAGGCACAGAGTCTGTTAACCAAGTTTATAAAAAATGTAATTAAATTTAATTCAATATTAATTAAAATGTTCATGTGTGCATGGGGTTCTGATTTATACACAACATTTATGGTTCATCGTATACTTATTCTAATGCATGTCTTGCACACACAATTTTTTTTTTAAGTTTTCAGTGCATACATAAATACAACAACAGCAAGGCATATAATAAAAAAAGTAAAAATAAATGAGCATAAATGAATAAGTATAGAACAGAATAGCCAAAGCCTCAAGCATCACATTGAAATCGATAATAAATCGGATTGAAAAAAAAAAAAGGAAATAAATTTCAAGTTGAAAAACCTCTCGTCTTAAAACTATTTTCAAGTTTGGGATTTAGGACGGTATTTTAAACCATTGACTTGCCGTACATCCAGTCGCGCTTCTTCCGCACGCTAGTTCTGATCGTGCGTATTGTAACTCGGCAACTATGCAAGAATTGTAGTATGTTTGCGTAAAGGGGAACAGACATTCCGAGGGGAACAGAATCGACTGCTACACAGGCAACCACACAAACTGACAACAAAGCGTCTTGATATTTACTAACATAGCACATGAAAAAACAGAACAGACAGACATACAACCAGACCCCCAAACATACAGTGACAGGATGTAAAGAGTTACGGCCCTCGTCCTTACCTCGTCAGGCAAAGCTACTTCCGTTTAATTTCGATCATTACAGACGTTTGAACACTTCCTCTTGGTATTTTGTTGATGTCAAGCGCTCGCTATTTAACTCCAAAATAATCTCTGATAGAATAAGGCTTACTCCACGAGATTTATTTTCAAAACAAACTTCACTTCACAGTGGTACAAACCGTGCTTCAGTCTTCATGATCGACTAACCTTTCCTGTCAAGCGTCGAACACATTCCCGAAAATAGGGTAACGACGAGGTCTAGCACATGCCGCTTATTGGCTCATCCGGCTGTCAATCAAATGCTGTACCAATGGCTTTAACCCTTAGGCAGAGAGTAAACTAGTGGATTTTTTTGTTGTGGCACAGCATTGCCTCTGTACTGTATATAGTTAAAAGACTAATTACTATTATGCATACGATTAAACTTTCGCTCCTTAGAGTGTATTGTTGTGATGTAAACATAAATCCATAAATTACCCAAAACATCAAATTTGTTTCTGTCCAACGATTCAAATGTTTTGAAAATGATTATAATCATAATACATGTAGATCCTTAAACGCTGATTTTACTTTCGTTAAATATTTAACATTAAAAATATATTTTGATGAAATGATGTCCATTAAATGGTATTTCACATGACCACTTTAAATGGCTTGTTATGACAACCATTAATTATTGATTCATATTTTAAACAATTACTGCTAACTAACCATTATTATGCTTCTCATTTAGAAGAAGCGCTTAGATACTGCAGTTATCTCGCCTATAAAAACAGTAACTGTCCAACACTGTAAAAGATGTTTTGCAGATTCATAATAAATATGTTCATAATTTAGACTTTAGAAATAAAATGCAAAAAAAAATATTATTAACTGTTACATTTCATTATTGTTGCTTATTTTTGGCCATGACGTCCTAATCATAAACATTAAGTTAATGCAGCAGCTGTCTCCGCTTTACAGGTAGTCTGTTTTAAAATAGGTATCAGCCAAACACAAAGTTTGAACGTGTTGGTCTTTTAGACCATGAGGTTTAAGCCTGCCGTGAAAGGGAGGGACTTCCCGTCCTCAGCATCATATGAGTTGCCAGAAACTGTGGGCTGCAGAGCACATTGGGAGAATGTGGCTGATCAATAAGTTAAACAGAAGTTCGGGTAGATTTATGAAACAATATTAAACTGTGTGTATTGGAGTTTATAGGTTTTAAGAGTAAAATGTCAGTTCAAATGCTACTATTAAATATATTTTTGTCTATACATGATAAACATTTCCATAAATGTTGTCAGCCATGTCAAGAATTATTTGCAATAATAAATATTTATGTCAGATAATATGAGTTAAGATATGTTGACAATGGTATTTAAACAAACTCTGGAGGGAAAAGTCCAGTTGGAAACTCCTATCGTCGGATGAGTCATAGGCTATAACTGCTCCGTGATGAGTCTACGTGCAATACTGCCATAAGCACTCATCTAAAAGCTATTATGCGTTTTTCATCTAAAGAAAGAAATTCAGCAAATATTCAGATAAGAGGATTTCCCAAATACATGTAAACATCAAATTGAAAATGACCCAGCTCTTCAGATGACAAAACAATTTATTGTTTTCTCTGAAACGTTTTAAAAAAGTTTTACATTACAGAAACCACTTACTCACCTTACTATATGATTCTAAAAATGTTCAGATGACTCGAGTTAAAAGGGCTGATGTAACAAGGGGCAATTAAGTGACAGAGCATAATGCCTCTAAATCTAAATTACTAACATCACGGGAAAATTTCTGTAATTATATAAAACAAAAAGGGCAGACATTTATCAAACTATACTTTAAATCTTCATGGTGTGCGTCCAAATGGTATGAATACACAAAAAAAAGTTTTCTGTAACTCCATTATAATTTATACATTATATATTCTTTGTTATTATACACAATGTTGTTCAATATATTAACCTTCTAGAACAGAGGAATTAAATTTCTTCCTTTGCAGAAACCACTGGCTTTTAATGGATTTCGGGAGAAAAAAAACCTACAGTACATGCCCATTTTAATTGACTTGTTGCACTTTTCAGAGATTCTAAATGTTTGGGGTTTGGGCACAACATCTTTCTCTTTGTTGCTTTTAAATGTCTGACATCACAATTCAGCACAATTTAATGGAAACAGAAAAGCAGGTATTATTTTTTTTAATTTCTGTTGGTTTGGTTTTCAGATTGTTTTATGTTAGTAAACATCTTCTTTTTTTGTAGCAAGTTGGCCTAAAACAAATGTTATTATATGTAAAAGGATGGGAATTCCCATTTCCGATAATATTTACACAAATTTGCATAATAAATAAGGATGTACACTGTTATAACATATTTTGTAGTCTTTGAAAAACATAGAAACTAAAGCCTGTGCAAAGTTTGATTACGTGTCTATTTGAAAAGGATATTTCTTTGCCAAAATACTGAAAAAAGGTAAATAATTAATGTATAGTAGTGCACATAAAATACAAAGAATAAATAATAATAAAAAAGTCCTTTATAAACTAAAATAAATAAATAAATAAAACAAATGTTAAAGAGGACACATACAAAAAAAATAAACTGTAGAAAACATTAAATGAAATCTAAACTGAAATACTGTCTTAATTTTCTTTATAGTCGTGATGTCTACAGGAAAAACATGAGTGAAAAGTGAATAATATTTTAATGATTTTTTTTATTTTCCAAAACAACAACATAATGTCAAAATAAATGTCGAAAACTTTTCGCTAGATCCTAGGAGGTTAGTTTAACATTACACTGATGACAAGCTACCATAATGTGAATTATTTCATATATTAAATTAGAATGCAACCAACAGTTTGACACAGTTTATTATTAAAAGAGGATTCAGAAGAGATTTCTCTGTACTTAACTTTATTATGCTGTTTGTTTTCTTGTTTTTTTTCCCTCTTTCTCACCTGTTAAAAAAATATTTTTGTGAGGCTTAGATGTCAAGATGGCAGCCATCCTTCAGTTATCACAGTACTGTACCTTTTAGATGGACAGCATCAGCACTGTGATAACTGAACCAGGGCAGCCTGTCACATCAAGCAGAGCCAGGGCGGTACTTCTTCACACGTCCTCTTGTCCATGTTCATTCTGGGATGACAACTATCACTTTAATAAATATCAGATCAATATGTAATGTTTACAGTTTTCAAAATATAACAGTTGATATATAATATAGGCTAAATAAATATGACATTTCCACCTATTCGTAGTATATGAATGAGTATATGCAATCATTAAAGAAACATAACTTATACTAAGTAGAAATTGTAATATCATGATTGGACTTTGTCATATTTTCATAGGATACACTCCATTAGATGTCAACTCCGCTGTCAATCGGACAACAGGAAATTCAATACCTTCGTTTTGAGCCTGGATTATTAATACACACCACCCCTGTGACGACAGACTTGTTATGGTAACTCTAACTCCACCTTCTATACTTGGCTCTCGTGTTTGGCAAGCGCTTGGCTCCTCCCAAATCATCCCACAAACCCCGCCCACAACACCCCCGCCCTCCATGCGAATCTCTTCTTGTAAACAACTCCATCAGCGCGTCATGTTTGCCATCTCAGGACAGTGGAAACGCCTGCCAAATAATGACAAAACATCTGCCTAACATTCCTTTACCGGCTGTTTCGGGGAAAAAATAGGAGACAAAAACATTTAAATAGGTTAAACCGGGAATATATTAGCTGTTATAGTGTGTTGCGACTTCTGATAGAAAAATTTTGATGTTTTATAAAAGTGCAGTTTTAAATAAAATGATTTATATTAGGAACATTCCAGCAATATAATGTATAAACTATATATGGATACAAGTCGTGTTTGAGCAAAAAGCCCGTTAGAACGTCATGAGGTCAGTATTGTCTACAATCATAAGTTAATACACGAAACGGTATTACTTGGTCATGTCATATAATATAACAGCAGGTACTGTAATATTCTGCGTGTATATCAGTCGTTCTACTTGCTATGTCAATTCGTTAAATTGTCGGATATCTTAAGACTTGTCTTATTGAACTGTAACGTTACTGATGCGCGCTAACGCCCAAGAGCGCGCGCACACACCCCTCTCACGGCAAAAATAACCACATACTTCAAACATTAAAAACTAATATAATATCACTATCACAGTTAGACATATGTACTATTCTACCGACTGCAAAAGTACTAACCTGCATTTTCAACGCTGAACTCCCTTGTTTACGTGAATATTTTTAATGACGCAGCAAGCCTTACAGCGAACAACGTGATTGTCGCCATTTTTTGTTGTTATTGAAATCTTCAAGCCATGTGACAATAAAATAACACGCTTCCGGGTCCTGACGCTCAAAGTTCAGCTCTTTCTTAGTGCAGATGCAGAATGACTCCTACAATAGAAGGTTTAGAAAGTCGACTGATATTGACATTGCATACCCGAAGTGCACTGCGTTCACTATCTCTTATGTTCTGACGCCACCGTAAGGCACCTAGGAAATAAATGCTTGACTTGGGATAATAACTGACTATTAATTCAGTTGACAAATTTACCCTTTTTGTCTCCAAGGCCACCTAAGTAATATATTTCCTGTGGCATTTTTTATGTAACGATGAAAAAGCCTATTTTAGTTTTACTTCATTTATTGACAGAAAGTGTCAATTTAGATAAAATAATGAACCGACTAATGTTGTGATTCCAGAAGTCAGAACCTTATGTTGTTCAATAAAAACAACTGTTCTTGAGGAGACAAATTAAAATATGAAATGTAATTTTACATCAAAGTTTCTTTGTGTATCAGTATTAAGAAAAGTATGAATTTATATATAATTTTATGATTCTGCAGCCCCATTTGACAGTTTGCGCTACGGCTTGATATCATTGTCTGTGGCCCATTTTTGAAAACTTTAAAGTAAACAGTACTGTGGCATCTGCAGAAATTTTTTATTCAGCTACTCACAGTCAACAAGTGTATCGGGTCCTAAATCAGACAGGGGGCAACATCACTCTAGTTTTACCAATGTGGTGACGCAGTTTGTTTCCTGTGGCGAGAATTACAGTAGCTGTGTCCCAAATGATGCATGCAAACTAACTATTGTATGAAATAAATAAGGTTATTATTACAACATCGGAGTATGATAAATCCTCACCCTCCCTTAAAGAAAGCAGCAACTATTGAGTTTTAACTTCTTTATTTACCACTTAAACTTTTGATTTAAATAAGTGCATCATCCAGGCATTTTAAAATAATTTATCTTTGGAATAAAATGGCACAGAAAAGTGCACCAGTACCAATTAAGTTTTTTATTTCCTTCTCGAAAGATCCTATTACAAAATAATCATCTGTGCCTCACCGAATGACCATATTAGGAACCTGAAAGTTGGACACATTTCAACACACCTAACCATGCAACATTGCGTCGCCTCGCTTTGTATGTATTGCGCTGCTGCAACTAAATACTACAACGACCAGACTCCTGTGCGGTACAGCTTGGGCATATTTTTCAGGGCGATGCTGTACCAGAGGTGTTTTAAAATAGGGCGTTTATGTTTCTGCTCCATTCATTTGCAGAGAGGAGACGTTCGCGTCTACATAAAGAGCAGTAGGCGGCGCGTCAGACTGAGAAAGGCTGGTCAGGTTTAACGAACAGTGACCACGGGCTCTGTCTTCACCGTGGAAACAGTTTAATAGTACAGTACTGTGGGTGGGTAAGTTTGTTGTTTTTTGACCTGTAACTTTTAAAGTCATGTCTTTGTGTATGAATATGTGGCTTTATTCGATGTTACAGGTCACCCACCCCTCATTCTGCACCGAAGAGCTGCCTTAGCAGAATTGTAATATCTGAATTGTAATGCAAACGCGCACTGTGTCGCAAACTAGCCCACGTTAAATAAGTGCATGAGTTGCATGATTTCACTTGTAATGGTGAACTCGTTTTATTGTAAACAGGGCAGTTCAGTGCGGAAATGTCCAGGTTATTCCGGGCTGTTATCATGGGTCCACCAGGCTCGGGGAAGGGGACCATATCCGAGAGGATCGCGCACAGTTTCGGCCTTAAACATTTGTCCAGTGGAGATTTTGTTCGAGAAAACATCGCTGCGAAAACTGGTACTTGCTGCTCGTTATCTCTGGAAACAAGCATGTTGATGCCAACAGATATAAGCAATCTTGCTGGGTTTTAAAACACAGCTACTGTGAAAATGAAGGGAGCCATTGATCATCCACTGTTGCGCTTTATATGTTTAGATTAACGTGTTATAGATTCTTTAATTTAAACATTTGGTCCTCCCAATCTGGAATATGTGGTTGGTACACCCGCGGGCGTAATTATGTTTGGGTTCATGTGAGGTAAATGCCTTAAAAAGTTGCCATGCTGGCAAGATGCCACTCCACATTTCAGTTTTAGTGCACTGTAGCCATACCCGCCTCCCTTATTAAGACTATTAATACTGCTGGCATTCATTTATGTAGATAAAAACAGATTAATTTTAATACTAATCAACATATTGTATAGCCTACTGATGAACACATTAGTTAGAGTAGACTCTTTATTCATGCTCAGTAGAGTTATGATGGCTGGAAGATCCATTTTAAGTAAAAAGCCTAAAGTTGAAAAGAATTGACCTTTTTAAAGATAATTATAATTAAGGTCACTTTTTGCATTAGCACACATTTTTTTCTCATTTATGCTAAATATATTTTTCCATTAGACTTTGAAAACTTTGAAGGCTGAGCGCTGATTTAGCTACCAAAGAAACAAAAACACAATAGTTGTTCCAAACATGAGCCCATCCATGTTTAGGAATTTTATCATACTTTGTTATTTGTATGCTTGTAGATAAAATTCTGAACGAATTTATAGGGTATCAATGTCTCAAGTCTCTCATGTGACTGCTCAGATCTATTAAATGATTAACACTAGTTGCTGGTTAAAAACTTATATGATTTATAATTGATTTGTCTCAGTTAAAGTTTATGTTTGCTATTTAAAGTATGGTCATATGTAAAAAAAATTAAATAAATGAATAAATAAAAGTCATAGAAAACATTTATTAACGATATGTGTAAAGCCGTAAGTTTGATGATTATTATGAAAGATATGTGTTCCATTCATTGTCTTTTCTGCAGAGGCTGGTGTTCTAGCTAAGACGTATATAAAAAAAGGATTGCTTGTGCCAGACCATGTCATGACGCGTCTTCTGCTGCCTAGATTGGAGGAGATGACCAAATACAGCTGGGTGTTGGATGGTATGGTGGTAAATTTAGGAATTGATCCTTTTGCTATATTATTTTTTATGTGTTTAGGACTAAGGCAAATCTCTTGAGGGGAAGCAAAACTTTCATTTTTCTATTTAACAGACACTCAAAACAATCTGTAATTTTAGGAAGTAAGCTAGGAGCATTAAAAAATATGTTGCTTTTTATTGCCTATTTCAATTTTATCAATTGATTACTGATTTGTGAGACCAAAAATTCAAGATGTAACAACTGCTATCTTAGAAAGTCAAAGTCTCTAGCTCTCACTATCGAATGATAGGATATCAAACATTTACTGAAAAGATGTACAGCGTGACCTACAAAACCGGTTTAAGTATTCTTGCTACATGGATTTAAACTAGTGTTCCTTTACTGCCGGACCGTACACATTAAAGCTGAAACTGCAAAAGCTGAAGCTTAATATTTAAGAAGTTATGAAACTACACATTGCAACATAAGTGACATTTCAAAATAGTATTTATATATAACTCTCACATGATATCGTAAACATGTAATAATAAAATAAGAACAGAAAAATCAATCACTCATGTGAATAATTCAGGTGTACACATGCACAGTTTTTCCTTTATTCATGTACTAGAAGTCATTTTTTGCACTTATCCTTCAGGTTTCCCTCGAACGCTAGCTCAGGCTGAATCCCTGAACAGTGCCTGTGATCTGGATGTAGCTATCAACCTCAACATCCCTCTGGAAACACTGAAGGAAAGGCTGCGACATCGATGGATACATCCACTCAGCGGCAGAGTGTACAATATATGCTTTAATCCTCCCCGCGTCCAGGTGAAAATTTTAGTCTTTCAGCTAACAGAACATTCTCAGAACTTTGGCTAATGTTCTGACAAGGTTCTCTCAAGGTTACAAAATGTAATTTTAGTGTAATGTTACAGTAATGTTAACAGAATGTTCATTCAGTGTTATCTGGTCTTTAATAATGTTTTCAAAATGTTAGCACAAAAATGTTATTAATAAATTGTTCATGGAATGATGATGAATCAGAAATCAGAAATACACTGGATACCCAGGTAGCCTGCAACTGTTACCTTAAAGAGCTATTTCTATCTGATTTGACTCATAAAAATTGTTTTGTTTGTATAGATTGATGTACTGTATTGAGGTTGATTTACCGATATGAAATAATACTTTTAACTCAACTCTAATTAACCCGTTCATTTAGATGTTACCATTTTTAGTCACAATTTTTGTTAGTCTGAATGACTCCCTGGGCAATGTACTTATCACTGAACTAGACACAAATGTGTCCCAACTTGCGAGTGTGAGTTGTGTGTTCACACTGAGTAACATAGTGAGACTGAAACACTAAATGCTTCTGTGTAGTAGAATTTACATTTTCCATTTTGAATGACACTACCCTTATATAATTCATCTACCTTCTTGCAGAGTTTAGTTCCATCGTTAAAGACCCCTGAACCAACTAATTAAGGTCTTTGAAATTACAAAAAAATTACAACCAGCTGTTTTAAAGCAAGGTTGGATCTAAACTCTGGCCCTCTAGGAGTAGGACTTGGTACACCTCTGTTGCATGTGCTCATTACGTTTTCTAGCTATTACACTGCTACTTGTGTAATCTCTTTCATGAGCACTTAGAGGACTGGTTGACCCAAAAATGAAAATTTGCTAACCTCAGGCCAACCAAGGTGAGTTTCTTCATGGGAAAAGATTAGGAGAAATTACAGCACTTGCTCAGCAATGGATTCTCTGCAGTGAATGGGTACTGTTGGAAAGAGAATTATTCCAACAGTAAATGTTTTTTTTTGTTTGTTTTTTATACAGGATGAAGCCTTATCATGGATTATGGTTTGGTATTTTGGCCAGAAGCAATGGTTCAAAGTTAAATTACCTGTATAATAGACTTGTTTCTTACAAACATGCACTGCAATTGAGTGGATTACTTGTGGATTGTTATGATGCTTTTATAAACTGTGTGAGCCCTCAATCTGAAATCTCACTGCAGAAGATCCATTGGTGAGCAAGTATGTAATGCTACATTTTTTAATTTAAAGAAGCAAACTCATCATGATTGGCCTGAGGGTGAGCTCAGCAGATTTTCAGTTTTGGGTGAACTTTTCTTTAACTGCTTCCTAGTACTGACATTAAAAAAGTGAATAAGTTATATAAAAAAAAATATATATATATATAGGTGCTGGTCATATAATTAGAATATCATCAAAAAGTTTATTTCTTTCACTAATTCCTTTTAAAAAGAGAAACTTGTATATTATGTTCATTCATTACACACAGACTGATATATTTCAAATGTTTATTTCTTTTGATTTTGAAGATTATAACTGACAACTAAGGAAAATCCCAAATTCAGTATCTCAGAAAATTAGAATATTACTTAAGACCAATACAAAGAAATGATTTTTACAAATCTTGGCCAACTAAAAAGTATAAAAATTAAAAGTATGAGCATGTACAGCACTCAATACTTAGTTGGGGCTCCTTTTGCCTAAATTACTGCAGCAATGCGGCGTGGCATGGAGTCGATCAGTCTGTGGCACTGCTCAGGTGTGATGAGAGCCCAGGTTGCTCTGATAGTGGCCTCCAGCTCCTCTGCATTGTTGGGTCTGGCATATCGCATCTTCCTCTTCACAATACCCCACAGATTTTCTATGGGGTTAAGGTCAGGCAAGTTTGCTGGCCAATTAAGTACAGGGATACCATGGTCCTTAAACCAGGTACTGGAAGCTTTGGCACTGTGATCAGGGGCCAAGTCCTGTTGGAAAATGAAATCTGCATCTCCATAAAGTTGGTCAGCAGCAGGAAGCATGAAGTGCTCTAAAACTTCCTGGTATACGGCTGTGTTGACCTTGGACCTCAGAAAACACAGTGGACCAACACCGGCAGATGACATGGCACCGCAAACCATCACTGACTGTGGAAACTTTACACTGGTCCTCAAGCAACGTGGATTGTGTGCCTCTCCTCTCTTCCTCCAGACTCTGGGACCCTGTTTCCTAAGGAAATGCAAAATTTACTTTCATCAGAAAACATAACTTCCGACCACTCAGCAGCAGTCCAGTCCTTTTTGTCTTTAGCCCAGGTGAGACGCTTCTGGCGCTGTCTGTTGTTCAACAGTGGCTTGACACAAGGAACGGACAACTAAAACCCATGTCTTGCATACGTCTGTGCATAGTGGTTCTTGAAGCACTGACTCCAGCTGCAGCCCACTCTTTGTGAATCTCCCCCACATTTTTGAATGGGTTTTGTTTCACAATCCTCTCCAGGGTGTGGTTATCCCTATTGCTTGTACACTTGTTCTTCTTCTTCTTCTTTGGGGAAGTCATGGCCTAATGGTTAGAGAGTCGGACTCGCAATCGAAGGGTTGTGAGTTCGAGTCTCGGGCTGGCAGGAATTGTAGGTGGGGGGAGTGCATGTACAGTGCTTTCTCCACCTTCAATACCACGACTTAGGTGCCGTTGAGCAAGGCACTGAATCCCCCAACTGCTCCCTGGGTGCCGCAGCATAAATGGCTGCCCACTGCTCCGGGTGTGTGTTCACTGCTGTGCGTGTGCACTTTGGATGGGTTAAAAGCAGAGCATGAATTCTGAGTATGGGTCACCATACTTGGCCGTATGTCATGTCACTTTCACTTTTTCACTTTCTTGCTTGTGCTACGTATGAAGTTTGTATTGCTGGTGTTATTGTATCAATATGATAAATCACTTGTTGTATTCTTCATTTGTAAATTGCTTTGTATAAAAGCATTTGCTAAAGGAACATATGTACGTAATCTTTCTATCGGTTTTACTAATTTCTGGTGTGTTTACAGGGGATAGATGACATCACAGGAGAGCCATTGATTCAACAGGAGGATGACAGACCCGAAGCCCTGGTGGCCAGACTGAGACACTACAAAGATGTTGCCAAACCTGTCACAGACTTTTATAAGTAAGCTCATAACACATTTATAGAAATTACCTCACATTTTGGAATGCAAACCAAATTTCACCCAGTGTCCTTGTGATTGTACTTCTACCAGTCATTTTAAAGAATGACAGAAAACCTTGTTCTCGTTTGTTAAAATCAGTGTAATTATGTGTACCTTTGCAGGGGTAAAGGGATCCTGTACACATTCTCGGACACAGAGACAGATCGGATCTGGCCAAATATCAGCACACTTCTCAGCACAAAGATCCCTACCATCCAATCAGATGCTCGGTGTGCTTCAACTCACTGAGGAAATCCACTGAAAGTCTCATATCAGAGATAACGGTGTGGCCTCATCTCAGAGGAATTACTAATTGACCACATTTGGTTTCCAAAGATTCCATGCTAGTCATTTTTATTACTGCAACATGTCCATTAGTAGTATAGTATTATTCTTCATAGTGCTAGCTTTGATTATTTCAGTTTCTGTAAAGATTTTATACATTTGAAGGACTTGTTCTCTGCTTTAAGCATTTGCTTGAATCTGGGATTTAGTCTGTTAAATTCAACTTATATCTTACAATAGTTGTAAAAGATTGATAAAGGGTTAGTTCACCCAAAAATAAAAATTAGCCCATAAATTACTCACTCTCAAGGCATCCATCAATTACTTTTTTCTTTCAGAGGAATCCAGTTAGAGTTATATAAAAAATTGTCTTTGATTTTTCAAGCTGTTTAATGCTACTCAGCAGGTGTTGCAGTGCATGGTCCAAAATAAGCAAAATAAAAAGCTCCCATCCACAATAAAAAGTGTCTCACACAGCTCCGGGGAGTGATCAAAGGCCACCTGTAGTGAATCGATGCATTTTTGTAAGAAAAAAAATCAATTTTAAAAACTTAATAATCACTTTAATGTAGCTTGCGCCAACAGTTGTACACAGAAGCAGCTCCAGGAGGATGATGTATGAGGTCGGCATTGCGCATGCACTGGTGAGTCTCGTGAAAACCAACGTTTGTCAAAGGGGTCATGTGATGCTGCTAAAAATAACATTATTTTGTGTATTTGGTGTAATGTAATGTGTTTATATGGTTTAAGGTTTAAAAAACACATTATTTTCCATATAAATCACATTATTGTTTCTCCTCTATGCCCGGCCTTTCCGAAACACGTCGATTTTTAGAAAGCTCATTGTTCTAAAAAAGCGAGGTGTGCTCTTATTGGCCAGCTATCCAGTGGATTGATATTGACCAAATGCCTTAAGCGTGTGATGGAAATGTTACGCCCCTTAACATACTGTGATGCTATCACCCAGCAGGACATGACTCATTCCAGCTGCTCTGCTCGTGCACATCCCATCATTGGTTCTCTTTAAGCAGTTCAGTCAATATACTGTTAGGAGTAACTGAATAACTCAGGATATTGGTTTATTTCGCGTCAGAGGGAGTGTCAGGCATGTTTATGAACTGAATAACTTAAGTAATTTGTGGATTAGTGTGAGACGCGAACCATTTCAAACGATTCAGTTTGATTTGGTGAACTTGTTCGACTGGTCCACTAAGAAGATCCGGTTAAAGAGAACTATTCGTTCGCGATCCGGACAACACTAAATGAGACAAAATCAATAAGACCCATTAGAAATGAGGCATTTATTGCATCCAGCGGGGACATCATAATTACTGATTATAATGACTTGTATACAAGTCGACCTCATAAGTCATCCACCCGGAACTGCTTCATGTACAACACTGAGCGCAAGCTAGATTAAATGTATTATTACATTTTAAATGTGGTTATGAGACTTTGTTCTCCCCCCGGAAATGTATGAGACACTTTTTATTAATGATGGATGCTTTTTATTTCACTTATTTTGGACTGATGCACTGCAACACCCGCTAAGTGCCATTAAACAGCTTGAAGGATCAAAGACAAATTTTAACATAACTCCTACTATATTTGTCTGAAAGAAGAAAGTCATATGCACCTAGGAAGACTTAAGGGTGAGTAATTTATGGGCTAATTTTCATTTTTGGGTGAACTAACTCTGTAATGATTCCTAGATTTCAACTTGTGTGACCTTGTGTAAGTGAATGAGACACTGAACTGTTCAAGCATTCCAGTGAGATTTTGTTATTTCTGAAGGGGCTTTACTAGATATCATCTCTGTCTGTGGTGTTTGCATTTATTATATATATATATATATATAAGTTCTATAATCCAAATATGCCACATACTGTATGCCTTGGAGAAGTACAAATTCTTGATCTGCTGAAATTGCTATTGTGAACACCAGTCTTTATTCTTTGAAAAACTTTGATAGAGTGCTTACCTGTTAAGAATCAAACCAATGTAACTGTGACTGTGTTCAGCCAGAACAACAGTGATGTATTCTGTATCCAGGAGATTAAAGCACAGATTCGTCAAAAATCACAGATTAAATTAAAATTAGATTACAATGTTTGTCACCAAAACATATAAACTGAAGGAGTGTTAGGCACACATGACTTTATAGTTATCAACCTATGTTTATTTCTTTATGTTTTCTTTTATTCTTTCTTGCTTCCCGTTCTGTCTCCCATGACATGATACGGTCTTACATACCAGACAATACAGAATGGAGAAAACATGTAAAATATCTCCACACATTCTTGTTGATCAATACCATATACAAGAATTTACATGCCTGAGCTTTCCTAACCTCGCCCCCCCCCCCCCCCCCCAAAAAAAAAGAATTTAATTTATTTTCATATTTTGATTGGAATTGAATCTTCATAATTTATTTTCATATAAATTTTGTCTTTGGACCTCCACAAGTGGTATACTGTAAATAATACCCGTAAGAAACAATACACACATAATAATAATAAACCATGTCAGTACTTATTATATAAATGTATTGATAATGGAACTAATCTAAAAATATATTGGCAGCTACAATATTTTAGATGGTGATGATGAAGATTATTATTTTTTAGCTTTCTGCAGGTAAAAACGTTTTACGTAAAAGCGAAGTGGCATCTAACCAGCTGTTAGGAAGGATGTCCTCTGGGGCGGTGGGATGCGCGTTGATGTGTAATAACGTTTCCAAATCCTACCACGGCAAAGGCTTGCCTTATGAATATTAATAAGGTAAAATAACAGACGCTCAGAGCTGCTGGACGTTCCAGGAAGTTTACCGACTAACGTCACCACCATCTAATTAATATTCATGAGCTCAGCTTCAGTAGAGCCTGCGTCTGTAGGCTGCTTGCGTCATCATGGAAGACCCGAAACGTTTTGAAAAAGGGAATCCAGTATGACACACAGCTAAAATTATCATCATCCCTCCCATAAAAAAAAAAGACAAGTCTGACTGCTTAGCCTGTCACTTAAAATAAAAGTACAACAAATTAGCAATAGATTTGACTCTAACTGACAGTCGACTGTGGATTTGGCTTGTGGGTTTTGATTCGATGATGCTGAAGTAGTTCTACAATCATTCGTGCGCTTATTCGAGACGCAGCACGATTCGCTGGGACTTGCGCCAATCTGACCTTTGACAGCCAGCGGATGACAAATGAAAGGTCAGCGTTTCTGACATCAGCTGGGGCATCGGAGAATGATATACAGTGCATCGAAAGGTAGGAGGAAAACGCTGTTTATAAACCACCGAATGTGTTTATTATTAGTAGATGTAGTCATCCAGCATTGGATGAGACATCTTTGACATTACGTAGTAAATTGTTATTAATATTCAAACCGCCGTTGCTGTCGTGATGTCACAATCGATCCCGAGGTTGGATTTTTATCCTTATCTGCATATATAAATAAGTAATACGTTTTATGTAGTGCCATAGGTGTTTTGTTTAGATGTGGTCTTCTTCATGTCAACATCGCTGCAGCATAATAACGCATTTGTTAATTTTATATGACGACGGGCCTGTTTTTAAGAAGCAATAAACGTTACATGAGTCACGACATGCAAAGCAGATCAGCTGATCGGATGCATTTCGACACTGATGCATAGGAGGCGATGGTTTAATAGTAATAATAACAATCGTAGCTTAGTATTATTATTTATAATGATGAACCGAGATTTCGACAGAAGATTAACGATGACCACATTGAAAAATTCTGTTTTAAGATTGTTGATGATTTGTAACATGGTAGATGGTTTTAAGCTGGTCTAAGATTGGCATATTAGCAGGTGCTAGCCGGTCATTTAACTTGAAAATCTTAAACTGTTGTGGTCTTTTATCTGTTATGATTTATGTATTTGTTACTTGTGTATGCATTAATTAATTTACGTATGTATGTGTGTATGTAGCTAGCCTAGCTAACTAGCTTTTCCAAGATGCTACAAGAAGGTACCATCGTGGAACAGCTGCTGACTGGTTTAGACGAGCTAATGATCATCTTAGACTAATTGGAAACCAGCTATATATTCTAAAACATAATTTTACAATAGGGTAATTATAATATATAATATAATATAATAATATATATATTCTTTAGACTTGTTTAATTTTTATTTATTAAAAAAGGGGAAAAAAGACCCTCTAACACATGCACTCTCTATTCGTTTTCTATTCTTACTACCGTAGTTGTTTTCTTTTTTTTTTTTTAAAGAGCATTTAACACTAGCATTCTCTATTCTTTTTCTATTCTTTTGACTTGGTTTATTTTTATTTAAAAAACGACCCCTTCCTATTCATTTTCTATTCTATCTGCTTGTTTTCTTTTTGTTTAAACCTTGCTACATGTACTGAGTTAGTTTTACCGAAATTTGTCACAGCACTTTTATTATTTTATTTTATTATTTTCTTTTTATTTTATTGCCCTTTTGTTGGTTTTGATTGCTTCTATTTTGTTTATTTGTAAGTTGCTTTGGATAAAAGCATCTGCTAAATGACTTAATGTAAATGTAATGTACACACACAGACACACATATATATATATATGAACAAATGTATAGATAGATAGATAGACATCCAATATAAAATTGTAAAGATATTTAAATTTTAAATATTATATGCAATATTGGCAAGGTATACTAATAAACACATTCAAGGCAAATGAGAAAAAAATCCTGATAATTTACCTGGTGTTTGCTCATTTGCTTTTATTCCATATAATATTACTTTTAATTTGATCCACTGATAAGCAATGATTAGATCCACTCTCCCTTCATTCTGAAAAATGGTAGTAAATAGCACAAAATTAAATCATCTCATCTGATCCATCTTTTGCTTTATGTTTAATGGGGGAAAAAATCACTGAAGTTTGATCAATGACAACGAAAGTGTTATGTTATTTGATTGCTTTAAATGTGTGATCTCTAATATGCACAAGGTCAGTTTATGGCAGTTTAAAAGGTTAAGGGAAACCCCTTGCATCATAATGGAGCTGTGCAGAAGGGTGCTCTTACTGCCTCTGTTGCCATGGAAGCAATATTGCATGTCTTCACAGTCTCAACTTTACATTAGAAAGTTTCTCATGACTGATGATGTTGCATATTATTCAGCTGAATTGACCAATGTCAGTTGTATGCATATATAATTTTTTTAACCAACTGCAAAGAACTATTGGTTTCATCTTTAAGGTTTCCTAAAGGGTTAATGCAACCTAAGTAGCTTCTTTTAAGCAAGTCACTACAATTTAAGCTTTCATTGTGTTAAAAATTAATCCAATCCCAGCCATGAATCCAAGTCCACTTCATTCAGCCTACATATTAACCAAGATACAGTGTGGTCTGAGTGTCACCTGAATCCCTTACAGTGTGTGAGAGGTGTGTTAGCTTTGTTAATAGTTTCATCATATTTGTTGTAGTATTATACAGATGCCAGTTTGTCAATATGAAGTCTTTTAAACATATGAAAATAAAAAGAGAAAAGAATGCTGAAAAGAGTAAAAAAAAACATCAGTGCTTCTTATTTATTTTCTCTGGTCCACTCTTGCTTTCTACACAGGTATAAACTACTAGATCTGAGTAGTACAGTGAATTCTTTTTTCATTTTTTTTAGAAAGATTCTTGTAACATTATCAGTGACAGATTATCGGACATTTACAAGTTACAAGCCTTGAAAATGATCACAAGATGTGTTAAAAAACAACCTTGTGTGAGTGTAACATTAACTCCTAGACAAGGCAAGCTATGGAAGCTCATTTTTGCCAAGAAAGAAAAAAAAAGGTAATGTGACTTTTAAATTTTGAAGTCACTATTTCTTTTCCCTTTTTCCGCAATTGAATAATAATAAAAAATTTAATTGATGATTACTACTCCGGCTGCTGGTGGGGGTTTCTTCTAAGAAATATAATCTGCATTATGCTTACCGTTTTCTCAGCAATTGATTTTCATTATATATACTAAAATAACAATACTAACATTCTCTTGCCCTTCAAATAGTACCATGGGAGTAAATCAACATTATTATATATTTTTGTCTTTCTTAAAGTTTGCATTTCAAGTGTCCTCCAGCTGACCCAGGTTTACTTAGTTGTTTTTATAATGGTAAAGGTAAACAAATAACTCAGAGTTAGCGTTAAATTGGTAATTAATGGCAGACAGCAACCAGAGCCTTTCTCTTGGTGACACTTCCTAAAGCTGTGTTCTCAGTCTCACTCTTCTCAAAGAGTTGCCCAGGCTCCAGCTCTCTTAGGAGAAAGCTTGTAGCCCTAGTGGCTGCCAAACAAGGGGGCTGCATGAAGGGAAGCATCAAGTAGCTCAATTAGACATAAATCATCCTACCAGAGAGGAAGTCTTGGATTGCCTGACTTCCACTGGCAAAGCACTGAACACTATATCCGAGTTAAGCATAGACTATAAAGCCGTAAAAGCATATTTTTGTGCAACTGCTTGGCATAGAAACAATGCAAAGCCCATGGAAAAAAATGAATAAATAGCACTATTTACTTAGCCCTGCAGTGCACAGAAACAGCCGAGACAAATTTAGGATTTGAACTAAACAGCCATAAAAGTGCAGTTGGTCTTTACTGTAAAAAAATGAATTTTAACTTTTACATACCACATATGCATGCCTTATCATAAAGAGCCTTTAGTGTTTAGAAATGACTTGTTCTGAAATGTGTATTTGTACATGCAAAGCAAAAACAAGCAGATTTGAACAAGAATAAGCTGTTTGCTGAATCTACAAAATGAATCAATAAGATTCTATGACTAAATCATAAACAGAAACTGCATATTTACCCCCAATTTCTTTGTGCAGATATTTTTGCATGTTTAATTTTAAGTTTTAAATTGTATTATTTTCATGACAGTTAAGCACAATTCCATCCTAAATATTAATTAATGTATCTTAACATTTGAATTAAGTTTTGTTGACTTGATTTCTATTATTATCGATGATAAATCATATTATTGTAATACAGTAATATTTAACAACTTTTATCGTAATTAACTTAATTATCTTATAGTAAATAACTTTTACTGTAAATACAGTGATTTCTTTTTCAAATTAAATCATGGTAAATGTAAATGTGATAAGGAAATAATGTTGCAATGCAAAATAAAATTTCTTTCTAATATTCCGTTTGCCTGGATATATGATGGCCATCGTAAAAATGTTTGTTATTATTATCATTGAAGTTATAGATCTGTTATAAATTAGTTTCACTGAAATAAAGAGGTATAAAGCAGGCACAGGATGTGGATAGAGGGTGCAGAGAGGGATGTTCACTGACTGCACTGATTGGTTGCTGGCTCTTTGTGTGTGCAGTGTAGTAAATGCGGCGCTCGATGACGCACAGCCCTCTTCTCTCCTGCAGCTAGCGGCTGTATGTAGCGGGACATTAGGCTATTCCCTCCCTCCGAGCTGTCACACAGAACATGTGCATTCCCCTAGTCTCTTGAAATCGTCGTTGTCGTACGTCTATGTGATTCCCAATTGTGCTCATGAGCCTGCTAGGTGGCTACAAGAAAAAGAGCAGTTACGATGGCTACGAATCTTTGCAGCTGGTCGATAGCAGCGGAGACTCCTGCACCGGGGGACGAAGTGGTGGCGACGGCGGCGGTGGTTTGACGGCAGTGACCCTCGGCAGCGTTAAAACAGGCCCTGCGCGACAGGACGACTACAGCACCATGGACAGCTCAGGTATGAAAACCGAGTCGACCGGTTGGCGCTTGCAGGCCAGCCGCTCCTTCATCCGAACCGCATCAGACGACCTGTTTTGTGCTTTTTTTAAGACATGCTGGTTTCCTGTAAGATTCCAAGGTGGTGGATTAAATATTAGTTGTCGATATCCGCCGGAAGCATGTGTTTCGTGTCGCCTGTTCGTGTGCTGTGTCATGACAATTGATCAAAGTCACATAGCTGGCTTCTGGGAAACTACAGTAACTACTTTGATTGTTAGTTCATATATGAACTATTGAAATTCGAGTATTGTGAACTAGATATATGTGTATAAATGGCGTTTGCGGTTGCCTCATTCATTGAGTGCTATGCAGGACCATCCATGGATTGCTCAGCATGGAGTTCGCATTGGACGTGCATATAGTTGGGTTTCTTGCATACAGTTTTGTATGGACTTGGTTACCAATACCTTTGGTTGTTTGCGTTATACTGGGATTGGTGCTGTTTTACTGCAGTGATTTGAGATGAAAGGTGGCCTTCAGCACTGAGGAAGAGCTAGTGTCAGGTGTTTTAGTCCAAGCTGATGTCTGCTTCTGGTGTTTTTGCATGTGTTTGTGAGAAAAAGAACTTATAGGCTATACCGTAAAAGGGTGTTTTTTTTTTTTTTTGTGAAAACAGTGGTAACCTGGATTATCTTGAATAGATATTTCTACTCGATTTAGCCCATACAATATATTTAATTTTGTTGGTATAAATTTGATGTATTTAGGTTTATTCAACAATATTAAATAATAGTGTGAATTGAATAAAACCAGTTCATTTAGATGTTACCATTTTCAGTGTATTTGAGCTATTAACATGTCAGTTTCTGTAAAAATGTACTGATAATAACACATTGAGGTATTATTTAAACACGATGACTGTAATCACAGTTCATATAACCATGTAATCATAACATGCACATGCTATAAGCCAAACAAATAATGCTAGATAATGATTAAATCATTATAAATTACATCCATGTCTCACATTATAATGATACAATGAATGAAGAAACACAAACTTTGTAAATAAAATCAGAGCAAATGTGATGGCTAGTGCTAGGAAAGCCCCTTTCTCCATTGATTATAAGGCGATAGATACGCTGTAAAAAGTGGTAAGCTGCAATTGTTACCATAAAGAGCTATTTCTACCTGATTTGACCTAAAAAATTTTTGTTGGTATAATTGAATGTATTTAGGTTGATGTATCAATATATTCAAAAAATATTTTTGACTTAAAACCAGTTAACACCATTTTTAGGTTACCATTTTTCTCTATTTCAGTATTTTCCCTTTAAAGTATGCACATGGCTTTGTTAAATATACTCTTATCTTACAATATTTTGCCTGTAAAACCTGTCTTTTAAAATACAATTGTATGGTTAACAATTTATATGGTTAATTGCTTCTTCTGTCTTTATTCAAAAGGCAGTTTTGACACAATAAACTATATCATTAGGTTTGCATCATGAGGCAGGACCAGTTTGGTGTTATGGGATTTGTTTTGATGTGCTGCTGGGATGTTGCATCTATGACTACTTTATTGCAGTGGCCATGTTTTCAGCATGCACCCTAGTCAGTGAATTTCAAGTGCGTATCTAATATGCACTAATTTTAACAAAAATATTGTGCTTATTCAAACCTCTGTTTATTTAGTTTTATTATTCACTTTTGAATTTTATGAGAGAATTTTGAATGTTTTAAATTGCTGCTTGAAAGGACGGTAGCTTTGTTTGAGCCTTTAGGTGATCTATAATTGAAAAGCCAGTCGGATCTTGTAACAAGACACACAATTATACCCGTAAACACACAAGGGGGTTGCACGTCACAGAGGAGCTCTCTGTGACTCAATGCTGCTGAATTAAAAGGAGAAAAGAAAGGAGGATTGTGACTGAGAATAAAAGAGGAAATGTGTTAGGAACCAAATTCTTTTATACTACAAATGCACTGATCTGATCTTTGTGCTCAGGACAGCCCCGTCTCTCTGACACACACATACAAGTCCTCTTGGGCTCTTTGTGCAATTAAAGGGTCACTGGTAGGAGTTCAGAGACTTTGAAGTCAACTGCACTCCTGCGTATTTGCTCACTTAGAATAGAGCTCCTCTGTACCTTAATGGCAAGTCTGACAGGAAGCCCACTCTCTGGCTGGGCCCACTGTTAAAGCAGTGCCAGACCACCCTGTTCTTTTAGATAAAACAAGAAGTTTTTTTTTTTTTTTTGGAAGTTCATGTTTACTGGTCAAAAATCGTAATAATACAATTTAGCAGTACTGGTAAATATTATTGCAATTCATAACTTTCTATTTGAATATACTTTAAAATGTAAATTATTTGTGTGATGACAAAACAGAATTTTCAGCAGCCATTACTCCAGTCTGTCACAGGATCCTTCAGAATATGCTGATTTTGTGGTCAAGAAACATTTCTTGTTATCAGTGTCAGTGTTAATGCAGCTTCATATTTTTTTAAAATTCGTAATCCACTACCATTCAGATTTGGGGTAAGTAAGATAAAAAAAAGGAAATTTATGATGTAAGTTTTCGATTTCAAATAAATGCTGTTCTTTGGATTTTTTTTTTTTTAATTAATCAAAGAATCCTAAACATTTTTCTTTTTTTAAAAGAGTGGAGTTACGGCTGCTGAAAACCATCACAGGGATAAATTACATTTTGAAAGTGAAGTGAAAGTGAAAGTCATGACATTTTGCCAAGTATGGTGACACATACTCAGAATTGGTGCTCTGCATTTAACCCATCCAAATGCACAAACACACACACACACACAGCAGTGAGAAGTGAACACACTGTGAACACACTCCCGGAGCAGTGGGCAGCTATAGATCCAGTGGCCGGGGAGCAACTGGGTGTTAAGTGCCTTGCTCAAGGGCACTTCAGCCATGGGTATTGAGAGTGGAGGAGAGCACTGTTCATTCACCCCCCCCCCCCCACCTGTATGTATATATATATATATATATATATATATATATATATATATATATAGAAAACAGTTACTTTAGATTCTAATACTATTTAATACTATTTTTAGTAATTATATTTAGATTGTAATACATAATATTGCTATTCATACTGTATTTTTTTTATCAAATTAGTAAGCACAAGGCTGAGATGAGGAAAAAACTTAGATATTCCAAACATTTGACCACCTTTTATATATTGTAAGCAACACTGCTGATATTTCATTATAGCACAGTATTATGTATGTATGTATGTAATTTTCACAACATTAACCAAAATTTTAAACACACAGGCAAATATAGATGTGTGTATTCTTATTATATTTCTCATCCCTGTGAAGACTGTTCCCCCCACAGGATGTTTTATCCTAGCACATCTAAAGAGAGCACACTAAACACTAACAGCCTTCTCTAATAGCTGCAGCTCTTTAGAATGAAAACCATTTAATCCGAGTGTAAGTGCACAAGTGTTCAGCTGCAAGGAAGTGATCCTAAAAGAACAGAGAAATGACTGAAAATTACTGTATGTTTACAGATGTCGTCGACAGTTAAATGTGCTGACAGTTAAAATCAGTTTGGATGTGTACATACAACCTGTCTTTGATAGATAAGAAAAAGCACAATAAAATCTTTTTAAAAATCAGTAATTTATTAGCCATTCTGACAAATTGCATTGCTTCGCTTCAGTGTACTTAAAAAATGCTCTTTTCTTTTCTGTCTTATAAAATATCCCCTTACTATTTTGGTGTGAGAAACTGCTGCAAATGATTCAATGTGTGAGTGAACTGTTCTAATGACTCAGACTGAATCGTGAACAATTCCAGACCTTTTTGTTTACCCGTTTGACCCATTAGATCAAAAGAGTGATTCATTCGCAAATCTGGCTCGATAGTTTTGATTCTAAGAAGCTGATATAAAACACACACATGACTTGATTGCTGAGATTTTATCTGAGAAAATGATTCTCAGGTGGGTATGCAGTAATCTTTATTGACACGTAAGGATTTATCAGGGCACACAGCAGTTTTTCATTGGGGCTCGTGCCCCATTAAAAATGATCTGGCGATGCCCTTGGTAGACAAGCTGTCACTGAGGAAAAAGATGATACAGTACTGATGTATCAGATTTTTATTTTAAAATGTTTTATATTAAATATTTATTCATTTGAACCTTTTTTTTAATGAATTGGTTGAATGAATGATAAAGTGACTCATAAGTAGGCATTAACTTGTTTCATTCCTAAATAAAAAAAAAGTGTGTTTGAATGAATCATTTGAATGAATGACTCATTCATAAACTGTCATTTGTCTCCACCTACTGTCATAAAAGAAAATGAAAAGTCATTTCTGTTGGAATGCTATTCGTCAAAACAGATTTGAGAGCAAGAACTGTAGTATAAACTTTTATAATTATCATTTTTATCATCGATAATGATAATTATCTCTTATCATCAGTATGTGATAATTACCTTTGCCTCCATGTTTGTTTACTCTGAAATACAGCATAGGAGAGCAGTAAAGACTTATTTTTCTATCTATTTTATATGTTTACATTTCTGATAGTGTAAATAATGTTTATTTAACCAAGAAAATGTGACAGGGATATGAATTTACATTTGATTGTAAATTCATGTCCCAGTCACATTTTCTTGGTTAAATAAATTTTTTTTACACTATCAGAAATAGAAATGTTTTTTAAAACTATTTTATATTTTTACATTAACAGTATAATCAGTATTCTATTTATTAAAGCATTTAAAGTATAAATCTCATCAAGTTAGTGTTTTTAAGCGTTTTACATTTATTCCAAAATAATAACTCAAGCCAGTAGCAATTTATATAATATATTTTATTTGTGAATTTATGTTGAGCTGTTATTTTTTAATAGTTAACTTTTAAAATATTTGTATAATTTTTCATATCTTCAGTAAATATTGTTCACAGACACAGAGATTTACTTTACATTTTACTAAGATGATTTCTCACTAAAAACTTCGACAGATCATGTTTTCATGCCATTTAAGTCTTATTTTGGCATAGTAAAGTGGTTATATCTAAGTGTGTAAGTTGTTTTCTTACTTTTTAAAATGAGTCTTCCCATTAATGACATTATATTGGTTATTCAGATTGATTTCACGAACATGAAACATGCACGAGCAAAATTGGCCAGATTTATGGCATATCTAATCATATCGCGATGGAGGCATTGCCTCCTCTCACATGACTTCTCATTCATTCTCAATAACCCCTCACCAAACTCACTGTACACTTTAGGGGGTCTGTTAAAACTCAATGGGCTCAGTGGAGAAGAGAGATGATGGACTTCCATTGTAACTTTACCTGCAGGTGTCACTGTTGCATATTTCTTTAGGAAAATAAGTGATTTATATGTTATAAGTTATAATTTGTAATATTGGAGTTGTTTTGGCACTGCCTCCCTTGCCTCCTCAGAGGAAACACCCCTGATCTGTATGTATCAGAATGCTGATGCATGACAGTGTTTGACCGCCTAATACTGTAGCCTTCCTACTTATTAATGAGAATTTGCAGTACATTTTGAGTAACTTGTTTTCGGTACAGTTGTGTGTTTATAAAATCTGCAGCTGAGTGGGAGGAGGCCGAGTCAGATTTTTTGAATATGGGTGTGGTCTAGTGTGCCAGGCATATAATATGTAAACTGATACATGTTCACAAACATGCCAGATGCTCATTGTTTTCTCCATTTTCTCATGTCTGTTTTATTGGCTCTTTTCCACTGCACTTACACACGCACTTCGTACCATAATCTAATGCACATTTGACATAAAGTAGCATCTCTTATTGATTAGCCTATTTACAGTATGAGGAAGCTTTTGTGAAACTTTTATAGTTTAGAGGAACAGGTTATGGACCAGCTTTGGCTTTGAGTATATCTGCGTTTACAAGGGAAACTAAACCTTCAGATAAACACAAGAGCACATGCTTCGACCTTGAGTTTCCTCTGTGATCAGCATCAGACATCTGTCTTAAAATTTTTTGCATGTTGGATATATGCATGTTATGTTATTTAGTCTGCATGTTAGTCATTGTATAAGCATATGCACATGTATAATGTGTGGTCTTGACTAGTGGTTTTGCTTAGTTTATACATTACCATTTCCACAAAAAGATTCAACAGGAACTGTTTTTAACATTGATATGAGCACCAAATCAGCATATTAGAATAATTTGTGAAGGCTCATGTGACACTGAAGACTGGAGTAATGGATGCTGAAAATTCAGCTCTGTCATCAGATATTACATCTCTAATTGTATTAAAATAGAAATTGGTTGTTTAAAATGTTATTACATTTCTTATAAACATTATATTTTATTTATGTTTTTTGGATATTCCAGTCTATCACTAGTCATGACATGTAAAATGTGTGGTGTCCCATCTGCATGTGTGTTGTAAGATATGAAATTCTGTTCATTTGAAGGCCCTCCATCTCCAGATATGGATGGAAACTATGGAGGGGGACTTTTGGATATGGTTAAAGGAGGTGCTGGAAAGTTCTTTAGCAACATCAAGGACAACCTGAAAGACACCATCAAAGACACCTCTACCAAGGTCATGAACCAAGTGGCCACGTAAGTCCTCATTGTGTATTCATGGTCTTGTGTACATCAATTGTCCCAATGTAGAAAACAGCTTGTTAAGCATACCAAACAATGTAGCTTAGTATAAAAACAATAGAAGTCTGTGGAAATTCCCCACCATGACAGAAAAAAAACGAACGTGTGTGTTTGTTTTATGCATGTTTGCACTTGTGTTCATGTGTAAGACTTTAGAGAAAACAGAGTCAAGGTCTTTCAATAGAGTTCCTGGTGGCCTAGTTTTGTATAACGATTGTTACTATTAATATAACAGGAGTCCTCAATGTAATGACTCTTTTAGGTGTGTGTGTGTGTGTGTGTGTGTGTGTGTGTGTGTGTGTGTGTGTGTGTGTGTGTGTGTGTGTGTGTGTGTGTGTGTCTGTGTGAGCATTGATATGAGGATATGGGCAGTCACACAGTTGGTTTGTTACAACATGGCACTCTCAGGAAAGAAGGTACTAAGCTATCACTTGGTACCCTAAGATACAAAAGCTGAAAGGTATTTCTTTGTACCGTATTTACCCCTGAATGGTAAAGTACCTTAAAGGTAAATATTGGTACTGTAAAAGTTCATACAGTATTAGTACCTAAAGTGAGCATATTAGTGACTTTTAAATGGGTACCACCCAGTGACAGTTTTGACGGTTTATTTCTGAGAGTGTGACATACAGTAAGTATTTAAAATAGGGTCTATGAAACATGAGAAGAACCAGGAAGACTGATAGGTCAAAAATCAAAGATGTGTTTTTGTGTACTTGTGCCGTATTCTATGCTGTTTAGCGTATAACAAGTGTTATTGGTACTGAAAATTTTTAGTTTGCTGTTATCCAGAGCATACTCTGGTGATACAGGGGATAGCTGAGCTTCCAGAGCTCCTGAACTATTCATGTGCGTTTAGCACTCAGCCAAAAGGCAGACATTCAACACTAATGGGTAGACATTGCATGGAGTTCTTATGAAATGTATAATTTTACCCCCTATTGACCCAGAAGCAGTTCAGATCCACCAGGTTACCTATGTTGCTCCTAATTGGGCTCAGATCATTTAAGTGAAATGTAAATGTTCTAATTAGGCACATCAGATCAAATTATATAAAATATAAAGACAGCTATAAAAAGATAAAAGAAAAAAGGAAACAATAAAAAAATATATTTCTTAATAAATCGTCAGTATGTTGGACATTAGAAAGTACCTGGGGACTAAAAAGTAGTGAAAATAAAACATTTAATTGTGATATTGTGGAAAAAAGTGAAATAAGATTTCCACTTTTAAATATTGCGATATAGATATTTTATTGTCCAATAAAAAATGATTGTGACATGCATATGGCATAATAACCCTGCTAAATGAAAGTATTTAAATTATCGACATTAGGCATGATGAAAGGAACTCTCTTTCCAAATTTAAGTGCCTTTCTCTTACATACACTATTACATTTGTAATGATTAAACAAGCTGCTATTTTCCACCAACATGTAAAGGGTGAATGACATCCATACACACAGACAGACCACTGCACAAACACACAAACACTGACACTGTAAACTAGTAGTGTGTTTCATTCACCTCTTGCACAGAAGCTTAGAATAGCTTGTTTACATATGATCTCATTAGAGAGATTACACACTTCAGCAGATTACTCAGGTATTGTGGGTGTTGTGTAATGCTGTCCAATATGTCTACAATTACTGTTAGGCTCATGATTCTGCGAATACGATGAATATACATGCCAATTTAAAAGTTTCACCGAAGCTGCATTTGATAGTACAGTAAAATACTGTGAAATATTACTACAATTTAAAATAACAATTCAAATATTCCTTTTTAATACATTATAAGATATAATTTATGTGTGGATAAGATGAATTCCTCCATTCCCTAGTGTCACATGATCCTGCAGAAAAAAAAAATGGAAAATTTAAAATGCTCAGGAAACATTTCTTGTTATTATAAATGCTGAAAAAAGGTTGTGCTTCTTAATATTTTTTTGTGGAAACCGTGGTACATTTTTTCTGTTCGTGCTTTGAGGAATAGAACTTTCAAAAAGGCAGCATTTATTTGAAAAAGAACCTTTTGTAACATAATAAATGTCTACACTGTCACTTTTGATCAATTTATTGCATCCTTGCTGAATTATTTATTATATTATTTAAATGCTGCTGACTTTTGAATAATAGTTATAATTGTATACATATAAGATACATTTATCATTACCACAATAATATAATAATATAATATTTTTTGCATTTTTAGTAATATCAGAATAATTTAGTGAAATGTTGTACCTTCAAAATGGATATGAATATATCTTTTGCTGTCGTTTGTGAGTTTAAATGTGCTTTTATGTGTAATTTAGGTATACAAAAGGAGAGTTGGACATTGCCTACATCACCTCACGTATTATTGGTGAGTAATGTATAATTCTGTGGTAGTGAATGATAACCATGTCCATATACCACAGTATTTGCATTTACTCCAAGGTATTTACAAATGGATGGATTTACGTGTATCACATACTGTATGTGTAGACGTGTTATGTGTGTGTAGTCACTCAGTTTGAACAGTTGAAAACAGGCAGCAAGTTTTAACTTATTTAATGTAGTTGCTTATTTCTCACCCTAAAAACTTTTGTTATATGTATAAGGAAGTTGGTCTAGTTTAAATGCATTTTAAGTATATCAGATACTAATATTGTCATGTTTGAGTTCGGGCTATATACGCTAAATGCATTGTCACGTATTTGTATTGGACCTACTGGAAAGAAATATAATTGTCTTCTAATTGTCCTTTCATTCTGTCAGTGATGTCATATCCTTCTGAGGTGGTGGATATGGGCTACAGGAACCACACCGAGGATATCCGTTCTTTTCTGGACTCACGGCATGCCGAACACTACACTGTTTTCAACCTGTCACAGAGGAACTATCGGGGGGCCAAGTTCTCCAACAGAGTGAGTGCAATAAGCTGCATGTCCTGACTTACATACTTTCAATGAATTTCAAAGACTGAAAATCACTTAACTTTTGTTAAACGTCCCATTTGGGAAGAAAAAATTTGATTGCTTAACTACAATCGACATTTGGGGTTTAACCCTAAAAGTAAATACCTTTTTAGAACAAACCACAATAACCATATAACCATAAAAATATGTGAAATTACAACTGATTTAGCAAAAACTAGGAAAATAGGACACATGTATCTGTGAGAACATTGCAAAAAAAAGTTTCTTAATCATCCATATCTTTGTCGATGTCCAGTCATGAAGTCAAACTATAATTTAAACATTTAACAAATTTTAACATGAAAAGCTTAATTATATAAGATATGACACTCATGAGAATGTAGCTTTGATATGAATATATTTAATGTATATATGAAGAATTAATTCTTTTTTCCTCATCCTATTCTATCACAGATTGGATCGAATTTATTTTAAATTTCTTTTTTTATTAAAGCTCAGAACACGATTTTCAGAAGAACTCTTAGTGGAAGTATCATGGGCCGAGATATCTTTGTTTTCATTAGAAAATGTAATGGGGGGGGTAATCTTTAAATCTTATAGCTTAAATTGTAATCCATTTTAAATAAGTCATGTAAAGTATTTATACAGCAGTACCCAAAGTCTCATTAAAAAAGAGTGCTGAGTATGTTTTTTAATCTCAGCATTGATTGATGTTAGTTTTTAAGTAAATCATCTTAATAATACAATATAATGCGAGGTGGTGTTACGATCGGAACCCAGGGAAACACAGGAGACAAGAGATCCAAACGCAGTGTGGTTTAATGGCTAATCCAAATCAGAATCCAAGAAATCAATCCAACAAACAAACAAATAGAGATAGGTACAGGAACAGGAATAGGAACTGGAAGCTCGGAAGACGAGGAAACTCGGAAGGCGAGGAAACTGGTTGACAGAATGAAAGGACTACATCAAAACAAACAGAAAAAAGACCGGTAATATAGGCAGGGTAATGACTATAAGTGAAGACACCTGAGTGCAATTAACAGGAGTGCAATTACTGTGATAAAGGGACAAGGCTTTGTGGGAATTGTAGTGCCTACGGTGAGGTGCCTATGGGGAAGTGAGACCACTAGTGGAGACTCAGGGAAACAGAGACCAGACAGCGTGACAGGTGGCTAACACTTTAGCTTAGGGTCCAATTCTCACTATTAACTAGTTGGTTATAAGCATGCCTTTTATTAACCTATTGGCTGTTTATTAGTGACTATAATTTAATTTTTTGTTTGACCATATTCTACCCAATAGTCCTACCCAATACCCTAAACTTAACAACTACCTTCCTAACTATTAGTAAGCAGCAAATTAGGAGTTTACTAAGGCATAAGTCGTAGTTAATGGTTTTTTAATGGCGAGAATTGGACCTTAAAATAAAGTGTGATTGCTAAGGGATACTAACTATGAGTTAAAAAGGAACACATTTCTGGTTCTGTGTAAATGAAGGGGAACTTGAGCCTTATTGATGGGGCCCTGGTGTACAAAAATGTTTGGGGAAACAATGGTGTCATGTGGAATTCTTGTTCTACGATGTTCATTTTTGTCCAGAATGATACTGGTGGCTAAGATGACTCCTCTTGCGTTATTTAATTAAATATTAAACAGTGCTTTTGCCATTTAATTAAATAACTCCCAAGATTAACTGCATGACTCAATTATTTCCAGCTATTTGGCTGCATGGCTTATTTGCTGCTGTAGTTATAAAGGATATCTTAGTTCATTTTAGGATCACATGATTATATTCTCATTTCAATGACAAAAGGGGAGCAACATTTATATGTTATTTATTTTGAAGGTTTGGCTTAAATATAATATATTTGATATATAATGACTTTTGAAGTTTCATTCTTACTGAAATCCCTTGTTGTTGTAGGATCTGTTTTGTTGTTGTTTTTTGACATGCTGCTGTTTCATAATGTACATAAATATTCTTTTGGATGTATTTTATTCATGATTATCCAACTCTTTATTCTTTTAGTATTTCTCTCATATTCAGTTTTACCTATTTCCTATTTCTCTCACACATCTTCCTATCAGTGACAGTAATTCTTTGTCTCATTTCTCTGTAGGTTTCTGAATGCAACTGGCCTTCCAGGCAGGCCCCGAGTCTTCACAATCTATTTGCTGTGTGTAAGAATATGTACAACTGGCTTAAGCAAAACCCCAAGAATGTGTGTGTGATCACCTGTTCGGTAAGAAGATCTCCTGGTGTTCATGTCTGTTGTCTGTTGTGGTTACTCAGCATTAAACAACTATGACTGTGTTAAACCAGATTCATTTTCTACATTTGAGTCAGGTTCTTTTCACACTGACCAAAAAGGCTTTTTTTAAGGCTAAATATGACTTAAACCCTTGCAAAAATATACATTTCTGAGATAGAAATTAGCTCACACACACACAAAAAAAAATTCTAGGCAGCTTTGTTACACACTATTCATCATTAACAGCTACCTTTAATTAAAAGTCTTTAATTTACTTTATATATATATATATATATATATATATATATATATATATATATATATATATATATATATATATATATATATTAGTGCTGGGCAACAATTTTTTTTTTTTTTTAAATCGCGATTCATCGCATTATTGTCTGCGATTAGTCACAATTAATCGCATTGTTATGCACAAAACTAATAATGCATATAGGTTTGGGTACCGAAACCCGGTGCCAATATGGTGCCAATACGCAGATTTCAGTGCCTCTTAAATGTCTGAGCAATCAGTTGAAATATTTGTCCCGGTTCTCCGGAATGTACACAAGAAGCATGGGCATTGCTAGGCTTGTTTAGCGGAGCTATAGTGATTAGCTCCATAAACTGTACACAAATTCGCGATCGCCTCAGAGTCAGTTCCTTTAAATTTCACATGAAAATGGCGGCAGACCGGTCTCCTCCACGTCTTTCAGCACGCTCTTTAATCCACAGACCGCTGTGGAGCAGCGCGAGTGGACTCAAACAGAAACAGAGGACACACGGTGTGTTTATCGACAGATTGTTAGAATATCTGTATCTGTGCAGTTCTTTGTCATTACAGTTTCCCATCTACTGTAAAGTTTTCGCTCCGTTCAGCGCTCATCACACCACAGCTGTTTCCTCCAGTGACAATCGAGCACTTATCACATATGAACGCTGTGACGAGTGGGTCGGGGCAGAGAGCTGTGGGAATGGAGCGAGGCCGGTGGAGTGATTGGGAAATGAGCGACACCTGCCCCACTCACCGGTCTCGAGCCCCAAGGAAGAGATCGGAAGGATACAAAAGAGGAGCGACGACGGTGAAGGATGAGAGAGAACCATGCCTGGGTTTTATTTTGTGTTTGGTTTTGTTTGTGCGCGACAGTCGTCCGCGAAGGGCTGTCGCCCTGTTTTGTGTTTATTTTGGTATTAAAAGTTTGATTTGAATGTTCGCCGGTTCCTGCCTCCTTCTTCCCGTAATTATGAAGTTTGTACTTTGTTACAAACGCATTCTTTAATTACACTTGTTTAAATATACTTCATCTAATTTTACATACTTTATACATACACTACTGTGAAAAGTCTTAGTCTTAGGCAGTTTGTTGTCAGACTGCTTGTGCATTCAACAATCTCACTAGATTATTATTAAAATTAATATTTGGAAATGTAAACTGATATTTCCTACTGTCATACTACAGCAAAAGATAGAAATAACTGGCTTAGAACCCTTTTTTGGGGTGAAAATAATAATGTAACTAAGACTGTACTTTACAAATGACATTGTTACTAATTTATAAAGCATGACCATGCAGTCATACACAGAACTGATTAAAGATAGTGGCAGACAGCACTCATTTTAACTAAATATCAGAGTGACTGACAGAGATACAGTACAAACATTATGTGTGGTTTTGTATCAAATAATGACTCAGATCATGAAATACATTTATTAGCCTTAGAGTAAGGGAAGCACAACTTAGGAAATGAGAGCATCCAAGGAGCGTGTGAAAGCTATGGATTTATTTTAAATCTTTTTAATGTTCTACAATGTTATCCTTTTTAGGCTTTATTTATTTATTTATTTATTTATTTTTAAAGAAGCATTGCTTCAGGCACCATTTAGGCACCAGTACTGTTTTAAAAGTATTGAAATGGCACCGGTATCGGATAAAACCCAATCAATACCCAACCATATGTATTATGCACTTTTTTTCATTTAAAAGTAGGCCTACTGTAAGTGTAATGACATTTGGTTTGCAAACACTATTTATTGTAGCCTATATCTCAACTTATAACATTAATGTAATTAAATTAAATATAAAACAAGCCATTTATCACCGCAAGGACATTAACGTTTTTATAGAAAATATTTTATAGTTTGTTATAGAAAAACAAGTTATAACAGGCATCTTCCTATTAGAGACCTGCACGATTGTGGGACTCATCGCAGCAGAGCGCGGTGCGGGACAGCACTTGATGGATAGGTAGAGACTCATGTGTTCAGGATGTGGGAGAATAATTTGGGTGTGCTCACACTAGGCAATTTTAACCCCCAAAGCCTGGTTCGTTTGACTAATGTGATCGTTCCATTTAGCAGTCCATTTATTCCTTCTCTTTCTAGCTTGTACTTATTTGAACAATATCTAAAACTTGGTATTACAAGCACTTTTGGTGTCTGTTTACCTCTTTGAGAAGAATCGCTTTATGTATCCCCCAAGTGTAATTCGCTTTGGATAAAAGCGTCTGTAAAATGACTAAATGTAAATGTCCCTGGCTCGGTTGGAAAAGCGCTGGGATGTAGATCTTCTGATGCATGCTGCATGATTGCATGAATATTTCTGATCGGCAAAAAGCGATAGATCTGTACAGCAATATATTGTGAGAGGGACATGGGGACGTGGGTTACTATGTTCCATACAACTCAAAATAATAAACCACCAAGTTAACAAAATTATTCATTCCACTGTGTTGAGTGAGAGCGCTTCTCTGCTGTCTTCACGTGCTATTGGAAACTTGCTATTTCCAACTAAAAAAGTCATGATTACGAGCTCGTTGTATTCTTTTCTGTTAAAAATAACAGTGGACCGTGGTTTGTGAATGTTGATGCTTAGCCTAAATAATTTGATCAGGAGCATCCCCGCCAGTAAGCAATTCATGATATTCATAATTTATTAATAATAATAAAAAACTGTGTTAACACATGATAAAATAATTGTCGGTGATAATCAATTAATGCATAACACGATAATAACGCATTATATATATATATATATATATATATATATATATATACGGACATACACTCACACACTCACATTGTTTATTGTTACACTTCACTTTATATTTAGTTTTCATGTCATTACTTGTCTTTTATGTAATACTTAAAGTGAAAATTTAAATTTAAAGAGAGAGATGCACACACACACACACACACACACACATCACAAAAGATGCTGACAGTATAAATTACTGTAACTTTAATAATATTATATAATATAATATAATGGCTCTTGAGGGCCAGAGTTGAGAACCCCTGATATAATATTATATGATATGATATGATATGATAAATCTGTATCCAAACCTGTCCTAACACTTGTTTGCTCTTTCAGGATGGCAGAGCTCCTTCAGGCGTGCTGGTCTGTGCCATGTTCTGTTTCTGCCACCTTTTCGCCAACCCGGTGCCAGCCATGCAGCTTCTCAGCGCCAAGAGGCCTGGATCTGGCCTGTGGTCCTCCCATAGGAGGTACAGTACAACCCATCAGATTGCTCTGAAAATGTAGCTATGAAAAAAAAATGACTGAATGATATAAATACTCAACAATAATACTACAGTAAATTATGAACAAATAAAATTTATCACTTTGTGCATGTTTGGCATACAGTACCTTTGTCTCGAAATGTCCATTTATTTTCCTGTCAGTTGTAAACAAAGAATAAAATGTTGTTATTCATCAAAACGTATGTCACGTAGTAGTGCTGTAAAGAGCACACAAACGAAGGAGAGAATTCCACAAAATTCTTTTAATTATAAATCCAAGGAGCAAACAAGGCAGGCATAGCACAAACACAAATGTAAGCATAACAATACAAATAACCGATGTCCTGACATTTCATCCTACCCATAAGATTGTCCTACCAGGGCTTACTGAAATAACCGATGAAATAACCGGAAAGGAACTGAACGAAGCACAGAGTATAAATACCAAAGCAATCGAATGACTAATGATTAAATTAATGGAACACAGGTAAATAGAATGACATAAGACAGCTTCAGGAAAACTAGGTCAAAGGAAAACTAACAGACAAGTAACAGTATGTCCTACACAAGGTATTTTTCCAAAACCACTGACAGTCTTGTTTATGTGTGTTTATTTATTTAGGTACATAAGTTATGTATGCAGTTTAGTCTCAGAGAAGCCAACCATACCACACTCCAAACCGCTAGTCATCAAATCCGTCACAATGAGTCCTGTTCCTTGCTTCAACAAACAGCGCAGTGGCTGTCGGCCATTTTGTGACGTACTTATTGGTGAGACCAAGATATTTTCTACAGCTCAGGAGTACGAGAAAATGAGGTAAGCATGTCTATATACAGACACAGTCAACATAGTCACCCAACAGATCATTACAAAGCAAACTAAACATGATAACATTAAATAAGCATCTAGTCATCTGGATCCATTTAAAAAAAAAAAAAAAAATTCCACCATATGGTCCATAAAATTTAAATTAATTTAATATATATAAGTTATTTCAAAGATTAATAATTAATATCATCTAATGTTGTTGAAATGTTTCAAAAACCCCATGTGTTGTTTGTATGCTGAATACATTTATTTATAATTCATACAGAAAAATGAAATGTATTATTAAAAAATACACATAATGGCAGATTAATATGAAATTATTTACTTCCATTATATATTTTATTGTATTTTATAAGGCATTTAAGAATTGCGTAAAATATGGTTTATGTAGCACTTAAAAATGATCATATTTTTTGTGTACTAGTGAAGTGTCTCTTCATGTTTGTTGCTCTAAAGGGAACACAGAGTTCAAGAGGGCAAAGTGGTCTTTCCTGTGGGAGTGAGTGCCCAAGGAGACGTGGTGATTTCAGTCTATCACATGCGTTCCCATGCACTACAGGCCAAGGTATGAGACTAATAACTAAATTTAACCCTTTTTAATTTAAAGCTGCAGCAGAGAAGAAAACGATAGATGAGTCAGAACTTGTAGGCTTTTTGTTCTTGCTAGTTGTTAGTGACTGAAAGGTTGCAACATCTTGGCAGTGTATAATGTCAGGTGTGTTCGCAGGTAACAAACACCCAGATATTCCAGATTCAGTTCCATACTGGTTTCATCGGCCCAGGCACCACTGTCTTAAAGTTTCTGAAGTAAGTGTTTTTATTCACATATTTCATTATCATGACATTGTAGTCTGAAGCAGTTAATCTAGCTTTCAAATTAGTGCTAAATCCTGCTCCACATAATGTCTAGTCATCCTTTGCCTTTTAGGATCAAAGCTTGTTAGGACAATAACTCTGATTTCCATGAAAAAGATTTCTTGCTGCTTTATCATGTGGTTAGCACATCTGATTGGGGGGGTAAAAAAATTTATTTTTATTATTATTATTATTCTGCATGCAGTCTTATGACATTATTAATTTATACAACATGGAATATTTGTGCTTTTATTATAGATTTGTCACACCACAGAACATACACTGCTAAAAGATGATTAAAAATGATTTTGAGTAAAATTTTTAAAAATGATGAGTATTGCGTGATCAGTATAGCACCCCATCATATAAACTTTCCCTTATACTTTCATAGAAATTTACACTCAAAATATAAAAAATATATATTTGAAGTTGAAAAAAAAAGTTGATGGAAATGTTGTTTAACTGTTTGTAGCTCTGCACTTAAGTCTGTGTGTGTTTATCCAGGATGGAGTTGGATGCATGTGATTCTCCAGAAAAATACCCTCAGCTGTTTCATGTGTTGTTAGACATTGAGGTTGAAAGTACAGAGAAACAGAAAGATCTCACCCCACCGTGGGAGCAGCTCCCCACCAAAGACCTGAGCCCCAGCGTGCTTTTCTCCTGTCATCAGGAACACCAGGATGCACTTGCTATTGCAGGTAAAACATAAATCCTGTATATTACTATGCCATTTAATGGTCTATACAACACAAAAAAATTGGGCAATATTATAGTCAGTATTTTTGCTGAATATAAAGTTAAAGCAGCATTTTGGATGATTTTTGGCCATTTATTTTTCTGACTGCCATGTTATGAGACTTTTGTATCCATCAACTCAGAAGTATGAGAACTGTAAAACATGTAGTGTTTAATTGAAAAAAAAACCCCACCCTTTTAACGTATTTCAGCAAATGCATAAATGTTTAATTGAAAAAAAGAAATCACAATTCTTTGACCTATTTCAGCAAATACATAAATATCAAGGTGTATTTTGAATATCATAAATAGTATAAAGTTTCTTAAGATTACATGACTGCATTTTTAATCATAAAAACAGTAAAAATAGTAATAATTTGAACACTTATTACTATTTAAAATAATGATATGTTATATATTTTATATTTTAAAATGTAATTTAATCCTGTTTTACTCCAGTCTTCAGTGTCACATGATCCTTCAGAAATCATTCTAATATGCTCAAGTCCTCAAGAAATATTTCCTAATATTAGCAACATTGAAAACAGCAGTTATTTTATCATTTGGATAAAAGTATTAATTTAAAAAAAAAACTAAATCGGCAAAGGGTGACAAAATGGCCTTGAGGAGTTTGGTCACCATTAAGAGCTCAGTAGTTTGTCCCTCAATAGTCTCAACCTCATACTTCACATCCACGGACTATTGGCTAAACGTCAGACGCATACGGCACACAAAAGTGGTAAGATTTCAGGAATTTCGAAGTCGTCGGATTGGTTAAATTATACAGGATTTCCGGTGGACACGTCGCGTTCTTTAACATTCTGCCTGGATACAAAGATTCCGTGACGCCAAACTCCTTCACGAAAGAAGAAATCCATCGTGTTTACAACTCGCTGGCATTGTGTCAATGTCTGTGCCCCATTAAACTAAACATCTTCTATTTAATGTACTTTATTCTCTGCTGAAAAGATGAAATGGAGGGCTTGGACTTGGAAGGTAAGATGTAGTGTAGGAGGCTTGTGAGAGTCAACAGAAAATAGCTGATTGATAGATCTGTAGTTGACTATTGAATTTAGCGAATTATTTGATGAGTAGCTAAAAACTAGTCACAATGAATTTGAGAGGTACAATGTTGTTATGTTTCTCACATTAAGCTGTCGGTTGTCTTCGAAAAACATTACAAATAATTATTGATGTTGATGTTGTTCCCAACATAATTTGATGTTATTTTTTTAGATCTAACCATTTCTCCGGTCTGTCCTTTAGATCCCGCACAGGGCCATGGGAGTTGCGGAGGCAGAGTGGGCCCTAATGAGGAGAGCGAACCGTCAGATGATGAAATGCTCTCCCTTTCTAGTCAGCAGAGTAACACGAGCAATGAGAAATCAAAAGCAGCTAAGAAACCAGAGGCCCATCCTGCAGCGTCCCCTCCTCAAGCAGCTGAGGAAGTAGATCTGCTGGGGCTGGATGGTGATGCAGCTACGCTTCCTCCATCCTCCCCACAACCTCCGACCACCAGCTCCACCACATACTTGCTGGGGGACCTGTTTGGAGCTCCTCCCACACCACAGCCAGCCAGCGGCCCCACTTCTGCGCAGTCCACCCCGCAGAGATCAGCAACCTCCTCCTCACCCGGTCCATCACCTCGATCTGGAGACAGTAAGTATGTTTTATGTTTGTTTGGTTTTTCAACAAAAACTGACAGTTGAACTAATTGAGCTGAGAGTCAGGAGTCAGTGAAGTGGAGCAGCATCTTGGTATAGTGAGAAATCTGAATTATTCTTTTGAGTGGGATCCATTCAACATCAAGATATCAAGAAAATTTGTTAAAAACTGCTGTATCGTGGTAAATTGCTTTTATAAAACATCCAAATTCAACTAAAAGTTGCTTTATTAATATGATTATTTATAAATATTATTACTTTACTACTACTGTACTACTAATACTATAATTATATTATTAGTATTTTTACTATTATTTTATTATTATGTTGTTGTTATTAATAGTCATAAATGCCAATAATAAACTGTTTTTTCATCAGTAATGTTTACACTACCATTCAAAAATTTCGATTCAATATTTTTTTTTTAGATATATTAAAAAAGTATAGATTAAAAGATTTAATGTTAGTAATGTTAGTAATATTATAAATATATATTTAAAAACATGCTGAACATCAGAGAGTGCATTCAATTAACTATACTATTACTAACTATAGGATATTTACAATTACCATAAGCATATAACAATAATATACAATTTTATTGTCTGTTTTCCAACAGCTTTGAACTTGTTTTAACCAATTTCAGCAAAAGTCCTTTTTTTAATTCATCAGCTTTCAACCCGTTTGGGTCTGGGCCCGCTCCCGCCCCTAAGCCGCAGGACTTCATGGGGGCTTTCCTGGGTCCAGGTAATATGGGGCAGCCAGACCCCTTCCTGCATGCTGCACGATCTCCGTCTCCTACAATGCCGAACATGGGCATGGGTAAGGCATGTGCCTTTGCCTCTCAGTGCTGTCAGTGTGTGGGCAACATCACCATAACAACCAGCAAAGCTCTTTTGTGTTAAATCCTATGATTAGCAAAATAGCCTTGCAAATGTATCTCTATAAAACAGCTCTGTAGTAAATGTCATATTTAACATTTAATGTTTGATGTTTTGGAGAAAGTGGAATTAATATTGGGCCTCGAGTTTGATTATTTATTTTAAGTACAACGCGTGTGGTCGATATCTGCATGTGCTCTGTGAAGGACAACTGAAACCCTGTTTTATGTATCTGGGAATATGCAAAGCAGATTAACATCAATATGGAATACATATATTGTATACAGTCTGTTTGTTGGATGCAGTGGTAGTTTGCATGTATGGAAAAACAGCATGTGAATTTTAAAGACTTACCAGTGCCATATGCTTTAAAACATCTTATCTGGTTGCATTACTGTAACATAAAGAGCTTGATATTTATTTGAGTATTTTGTTTTTCAAAGAATGCGACAGAGCTGGAAAGTAGCACTGCATGATGCCAAAATCTTCAGATTGCTACTATTCTGTTATTCTCTGCCTTGAGAGATTGAGAGAAATATGAGAGAAATCCCACCCCTTTTCCTCATTGCCTGTTTAAAAAATGTAGCACATTGTCATAATATCCTTTTAACTAAAAAACAAAAGAGCTTTATTAACCAGTTAGCCCTATGCTAAGCTAGTAAGATACGCTTTTAGCTTGAAAACACAAAAGGAAAATGTGTAGTTTGTCTTTTTTTTAGCTACAGCATTATAATTATCATATTTTCATTTCAGCTACCAATTAGAGTACTCATTATTTATATTAGATGCTTTACCACTGACAGACTGCATTTCACATCATGTTACAGTCACTAGTGAAAGTTATTATGGTGCCATCACCAACCAATCAGCGATAGTGTAAATTATTTTACTTTATTTAATTACTTTGTATAAAATTGCAGTAATTTCTTAGTCTATGTTGTCATTTTGCTGTGGTTGTTATATGGTAGAATGCCTTTTACATTTATTACCTGTCTAATTTTCAGTATTTTGTCTTAAACTGAATATGTAAATGATAAAAGGAGAGCCATCAAGACAAGTATGTTCCCTTCATAGGTCGTAGTTCACCTGTGCCGCCCACTACTCCCACTGTCAACATCCAGCTACAGGGCTCTACAGGAGCATGGGAATGGAACAAACCAGCACCTGCAGGTAAGTGTTAGAAACACAAGATGTGTCATAGGGACTCCTGGTGGCCTGCTCTGAAATTACACTTAAAAACAAAATGACTCACTTCTGACCTGCCATCTGGACTGCTGAGATGAGCTCATATAGTTCATAAAAGTTCATGTCTTGAGAAACATTACATGGCTGACTTTAAATCAATAGAGCTGGATACTTATAATTATTCTTAATAGCCAGTAAAGTAAATGTGTACATGCACAGTATCGATATTCAATACTTTCACTGGCCCAAACAAATGAATGATAAATTATTCATTTCACACACACACACACACACACACACACACACACACACACACACACACACACACACACACACACACACACACACACACACATATATATATATATATATATATATATATATATATATATATATATATGTGTGTGTGTGTGTGTGTGTGTGTGTGTGTGTGTGTGTGTGTATGTGTGTGTGTTTGACCCTGGCAGTCTTAAGTGTAAATTTTTCGAATTTGAGATTTATACATCATATGATAGCTGAATAAAGAAGCTTTCCATTGATGTATGGTTTGCTGGCTTGAGATACAACTATTTGAAAATCTGGAATCTGAGGGTGCAAAAAAATCTAAATACTGAGAAAATCGCCTTTAAAGCAATGCATATTACTAATCAAAATTTTTGTTTTCATATATAAACTAGGATATTTACAAAATATCTTCATGGAACATGATCTTTACTTAATATCCTAATGATTATTGGCATAAAAGAAAAATCTATACCTTTGACCCCTTACATTTTTTTTTTTTTTTGTCTATTGCTAAAAATATACCCCAGTGACTTAAGACTTATACCCCGGTGACGGAAGCATAATTCACAATGTGCAGAAAACCAGATAACTTACATTTGTAATATTTAGTTTTATTTTAAATGATCTCACTTCAGGGTACTAAATTATAAATCTTGATTAGTCATACCAGGTGGAGGTTTTGCGATGGGAAGTAAGTCTGCCAGCACTAGCCCAACCAGCTCAGTTCATGGTACTCCCACCCACCAGGCCAAACCCAACACTTTGGACCCTTTTGCTGATCTTGGTAACCTAGGAGCTGGTCTGGGAGGAGGTAAATGAGAAAAAAAAGTTTTTGAGCCTCATGAATTTCTTTCTTCTGTTGAACACAAAAGAAGATATTTTGAAGAATGTTGGTAACAAAATAAAAAAACTTATTTTACTACATTCATCATGAATTCACCATTTAATATATGTGTGGTCATTCCAAGGTGGTTCAGGATTCTCTAGCAAGCCAACCACACCTACTGGTGCCGGAGGAGCATTTCCACCCATGGGCTCCCCCCAGCGTCCCGCCCCCTCTCCCCAGCACACTTCCTCTGGAGGCTGGCATCCCAGCACGGGCTTCCCCTCATGGCAGCCTGGAGGGGGGGCTCAATGGCAGACGCAGACCCAGGGTGCACAGCACCAGACACCATCTAAAGCACCGGGACCCTCTATGCCTCACTCTTCACCACAGAACAGACCCAACTACAACGTCAGCTTCTCCAGCATGGGTGGAGCTTCGCCAGGAGCCACTGGGGCAAAAGCACAGCCTAATATGGGTGAGTAGCTAGACATAGAATCTGGTCCAGTCTTATGAAGTTGTGTTTATGCGTATGTGTTATGCTCCGTTATTATATGCCAGTATATATAAAGCTAAACTAAAATAAGTTGTTTTAAAAGCTACAAGTGAATTTAGGCATCACAACATGCATATATAATGTATAATATGAAAGATCAAATGTTTTTGAGGCTGGCTAAAGATGACATTTAATAGTGATAATTTTTTTTAAGTTTTTTTTTTTTTTTTTCAAATTAAAATTAAACAATAAACATTTTCAATTTAACATTTGCAAGTCGCTTTGGATAAAACCATCTGATTAATGAATAAACGTAAATGTATATTAATTTTAAAAACATCTAATTAAAATTAAATGAATTAAATTAAAGGAAATAACAAGCACATGCAATTATGTATCTATTATAAGCTAATACTTAAGATCACTAATATTGATCAGTCATAACGAGATTGTGTATGCCTCAATATTTTCTTTAGGTTTTCATTACTACTACAACAAATAATATTATAAACAACAATTCAGACTTTATTAATTGTTTCCTTATTCTTCCAGGAACCAGACCAAAGGTTTCGAACGCTAACTTTGATGACCTACTCTCAGGCCAGGGCTTTGCTGGCACTAAGGAGAAAAAAGGGCCAAAAACCATAGCAGAAATGAGAAAAGAGGAGATGGCAAAAGAAATGGACCCAGAGAAAATCAAGGTGAAAAATATTATAAGGCTGACTGGAATATTGATTCTGATGCACAGTCGCTTGTTTTATAAATGCTGTTTATTTTGTGATAAACAGCATTTATGTTTCATCTTCCTCTTTTTAAAGACTTTGTTCAAGTGTGAATTGCATCATGTTTGAATATAATGTTGTTATTTGTGGCAGATCCTGGACTGGATTGAGGGGAAGGAGAGGAACATCAGAGCACTGCTGTCCACCATGCACACGGTGCTTTGGGAAGGGGAGACGCGCTGGAAACCTGTAGGCATGGCTGACCTTGTCACACCAGAGCAAGTGAAGAAGGTCTACCGCAAAGCTGTGCTGGTAGTGCACCCTGACAAGGTGAGAGACGCACTTGTTCAGTGTCAAGAGAAATTATGAAGCCTTAAAAGCACAATACACTCCTTTTCAAAGGTTTGGGATCTCTAAGAATTGTTCATGTTTTTGAAAGTCTCTTATGATCACCAAGGCTGCATTGCTCAGGGATTATATATGATATACAGTACGTACTTTAAAAATATCTAGTTCAGGCATCTTAAAGACAAAATGTATCAGTCTTCTCTCTCTTCTCATCTGCAGGCTACAGGAAAGCCCTACGAACAATATGCCAAGATGATTTTTATGGAACTAAACGATGCCTGGTCAGAATTTGATAGCCAAGGACAGAAAGCACTGTACTAAGACTTACTGTATGTGATCAGAACCAGTCAGCAGTTCCTGCCCCGATTAGACACCCTGCAGCCCACCACATCTTAAGACGCTCCTTAACTTAAGTTATCTCTCCCACCTCCAGGACCCTGCTTCATAGAGACATCAGAGCTTACATCTACAGTATAGTTGTGTGTATCTCTCTATCGATCCATGTGTCAGGTTCCATCATGCACTAGACCAACATAACTGCTGTTTGAGAAGACTGCTGTTGGAAAAAGTAGCATTCCGCTTTGATTTATAAACTCACCATCATAACAGAGATCAGACTTTGTCGTTAAACGGCTGTGAAATATTTCTGTGAACATTAGCAGTCAACCAGGTCATCGAAGAATTTATTCAGGAGCTTTCAGGTGAGTTTTGACTTAAATGAAACGGGTTTAGTGCTGAGGAAACATCTACAACGAATGAAAAAACTATTTTTTAGACACACCGGAATTCTGCAAGACAAACCTCACACTGCTTTGGCTTGCAGAACTTTATTAAATAACTTTGTCAATAACCTTTGTCGGCTGTTATTTAATAAAGTTTTGCATGCTACAGCAGTATTCAGGACCTTATCAATTTCTTCCATTGTGTCCAGCGCACCTGCTCACGAACACTTATCTGTGCGAGGGGTCTTTATTTATCTGTTGGCTTTGCAAGACAACTATGAAATGTGTGAAAATAAAAGTGGTTCTGGGTACAGTGAGCTACGACTCTGGTTTTAGTTCAGTCAAAAAAGAACACTCCAGCAAAAACGAATAAAACTTATTTCAGAAGCTAAATGACGTGATCCTGCGGGGCAGAAGCACAATAAGTATAAGAGACTGCAGAGGAAATGGAAGGTTTTTACAAACTTGATCTGTGAAATGCAGTTGATTTAACTAGCAGTTTATTCTTATGTTGTTTTCTACTGAATATTGATCTGTTTTTATATGTTGCACTATAATAACATACTGTTTACAACATAAGTCAAAGGAAATTGTTTATTCATCTAGTTATTCTATAGAAAAAGTAGTCTTGCAGGTACCTCAAAGTGACATAGCTTATTCAGAGCTGAAAGTTGACGGTTATGTTAACTTAATGTCTTTAACTGGTTAATGGTGCCCTAAAGAACTAGTTAAACTTCTTAGGGGCCAGTTTTTGCTTTGAAAAACATTTTGTGTGCGTGAAGCTGCAAAAAATGAGAACATAGCGCATTAAAAAGTAGCGTATTGGAATGGAAAAACAGACTTTGTGTGAACGGCCCCTTAGTACATTTTTTTAATTACTTAACGGTTATCAGGAAATTTAAAAGGAACGTTTTGCTTAGCATACAATTCAACTGCGTTCATGCTTGCTACTGAAACATCTTTTGACTGAGGAATGTGATGGATGGATAGTGATCAAAACCTGTTGTTTTATTACCATAGGTGTCTTTTAAACCGACTGAACATATCATTCAGAGTGGACCGTTAATATTTTGACATGAAATCATGAAGGCCATTATGCAAAACATAAGTGGATATGTCTTTAAAATCCAGTATCGTTATCCGTATCCTCATAATGTACTGCATGTTTGACTGTAAGTGGCACGTGGTACAAAGGAAGCTTCTAGAGTCTACAGCCACTAAATCTGCCCTTTCTCTTCTCAGTATATTTGCAGTTGAATGGCATTATTTAAATCCAGAACACACTTGTGTTGTAACTTGCAGTACTTGCTTGTTCATGCTTTGCCTTCCTCTTTTCGCAATCATGCAGTGAAATACTGAAGCTTTAACTGTATCAAAACGGTTTTCTCTATCTCATACGTTTAGCTGTTACCAATGGACAAAGACAACAGATTAGCGAGAGCTGAGCAAAAGAAAGGTTCCCTGTATCTAGGATGCAACTTTTCCACCCCTGTCTTGTTGACTGAGCCGTTTATCTTCGATCTTAGGATATCATAATGTGCGGAAGCTAACCTCTGTATACAGTAGTGAGTGTGTGGTGTTCAGTAATGTTGTTCTCTGTAAGGAAGAGATACGGTTTTGATACAGCTCTGTGTTTGTTTGCTGTATCAGTATAACTGTGACATGAATTTGTTTTCTGTGTCCTTTTTTCTGTTCCTGTTCTCCATATGGAGCTGTACATACGATGATGTGCATTGCACAAATAAATGGGAAACAAAAGATGTTAGTGTGATTTATTTTAAGTGACATTTGAAAAGTAAAATCTTTTGTTTGTATTGAAAGTACAGGGGTGTTGAAATGATTATTCATCCAAAAATGAAATTTCATGTCATTCCCAGTGTTAATATCATGTAATTTATTTTCAGTTTTTACTTTAATTTTAATGTTAACACTTTTGTTAAAAGCCGGTGAGGAATGATGCATGTTACTGAACACCTAAAAGTTTATAGCGCAACACATTAGCAGTAAAGAATGTAATGAAAGGCCTGACTATTCCTGCTGAGTCATCAGATCTCCCTTCATTGGCTGATTCATCTCGCCTAATCTGCCCACATCTTTGGAATGTGGGGGTTTTTGAGCATTAAAATTTGTTGTGTTGAGAGTGAGGGGAAAGATGAAACAGAAAAAGCAAAAAGATGATCATCAGCAAATTTCGATAGGGAACATATGTGACTTTGCCGAGAGAAAGAAAAAGGGAGTCAAGATTAAATCTTTGCTTGACCCTCTTTAACGCTAATCTTTAACACAGATTGCTCTGGTGAGATTTTATCAGTGCTGTGGCAGACTGACCTTTGACCTTTAGGAATCCCCTCAGCTGTGATTAGACGTAGAGCCCACAAGATGGCAGCAATCCTGTGATCATCTTCTTTCAACTACATGCATTAAAAACAATAATAATTTTCAACCAATAAAATTATTTTTTAGTAATGTGATAGGACACCATCTTTAACCAATAAAATTCACATTTATTTGCCATGTGCTTCACCTTTTTGGCAACAAGGGAGAGACTGAAACATTAGCACGTTTGCACACATGGCACCAGGGTGAGTTTATTTTAAATAGAATAGAATAGAAAAAGAAAAATATAACTGTATATCCCACTGTTCTTTTTAAAGCTTTTCTCATCATTTTTAATTACATTTACATTACTAAAACTCAAAGATCAAAAACTATATGCGTCACATTTAAATGATAGTCCTTGGATTTGGAACAATTGAAAAATAAAATAAAAATTTTAAGTTTTAATGGTTTTGAAACACTAAGCAATTGCTGTTACTGCAGGGCATTCAGTTTGTTTATGTGACATTAAAGCACTCCAGGGTGTTATGGATATAACTGCACGGCATAATGAAGTACATTAATACAGTCTTCACTACGTCTGTTGTTACAGTCAGGGATTTTGTCTTGTAATTTCAGACAGAATATAACAAGAGTGTTTTTTTTTTCATCTTTTTTCATTTTTTCATCATTTAGACCTAGATCATAATAGTGAATGAACTGGGTCATTATGTTAAGAACTGGAGTCATTTCTCCACTGAGGGTCCATAACAAAGAAGCTCTTGTGTAATCACTGGTCCTTAAAACAAGGGAACTCTGAATCATCCTCTTGTAAGTGACTGTAATGGGGTGAAATTTCTTCTCCATTCACAATCTGCAGCTCAAGAACACTTTATGTCTCCACTTTGTTAATCTTTATAGAGTGCATCTGTCCTTTGCTTCTCTCAGCACTTGAGGAACATAGATGGAATCTACTGTATTCTGGTAAGATATTACCAATCCATTATACCCCAGAAAAAAAAAGAAAAAGAAAATAAAAAGTTTTCTTATTGACTTCTCTAACATTTTTCCAGATCTTTTGGTACTTGTCCAGGTAAAATATCTTACCAGGCTTTTTTATAGACATAACAAGAAATATTTAGCTTGAACATTCATCATATTGCATTGCCAATCTCCAAAACAAAATTAGCTTATTCTTATGTTGTTCAAACTTGCAAACTTATATGAATTTCTTTCTTACATTTCCAACTGCTTCGTTAGATTTCAGAGTCACTGTAATTCATTCTGTGAACAGCATGAGCTTATCAAACTCTAACTCTGTTTCCTGCTAAAATAAATGGTGCAAATAATGGCAGAGATGGTTTGCTAATATTTCATTGCCTGATTTTTCCAGTTCAGTGCAATTCTGTTTGTGTATGGAGTCAGTAAGGGCATTTGATTCCCTGTTGTCTGTTAGTTTGAGCACAATCATTGAGCACAGCATGGCAGTTTGCATTGTTCACAACTAATATGGCAGTTTCATTATCATGCACCTGCACTGTAACGCACCTGCTTTATCAAAATGACATCTTCATATGCATGGATATTCTATTTAAATATATGGAGCTGTACATGGACAGGAATATGTATGTATAATTGTCTGTATACTCTTTCATATCCTTTTGTTCGGCCCTCTCAGTTGGCATTGCAGACTCATTCACGTCAGTGGGTCGTGTAGATGAAGTTTTAACAAGGCCAGAGATGAGTCAGACCAGAAAACTTTATGAGAGACAGTAAAGTAAAATGTGCTTAGCGCAAAATGGAAAATTAATTTGAGATCCAAGCGAAACATGAATAAAGGACAAAAGCTGTCAGCTGTCAGGATGGCAAACAGGGGCCTTCGATTTGACAGTACCTTAAATAAATATTGTGAAAGTTTTGACAGTCTTGTGCAGATCCAGCTGCCGTCCTCCAGGAAAATGTCCAGATTTTCTGCCAAGCCTGAGGGTTCGATTATAGCAGTTACAATCACATTATAGCAGAGCCGACTGATGGAAATCTCTGGAAATGGAGGCCAGTAGTCTGATCATTACCACATGCTTGACTATAAGTCACATTGATGATTTGGTGTAATTAATGAATTATTCTTGGGTTAAATTTCAGCGGCTTGAGAATTTGGACCAGTGCATGTTTAGAATATAAATATAGTAACTTTAAGCATTAATATTGCCTTTTTAACTGTTATAGCGCCATCTGTGGTATGATCACCATAAATCTTTGCATGCTTATTTATCAACTGTCACATGTGCTTAATTAGTTTTGTGAAGTTTTGAGTTTTTGTTTTGGATTTAGAGGCTTTATTTTATAGGGTATATTTGGCCAATCCCTTTTCTAAACGACCCCCTTATACCGGAGCCCTGCAGAGTTTAGATTCAACCCTAATTAAACACACTTGATCCAACTAATAAGTCCTTCGGGCTTATTCGAAAACTACATGGTATGTGTGTTGGAACAAAACTCTTGCAGGGCTCTGGCCCTCCAGGAATTGAGTTTGACACCCCGCCATTATAGCTACTTTTTGGACTAGTACGCAAAAGTAGTTTTTTTTCTTCTTCTTACATATTCTCAATTATTTAACAAACAGTTTGATTGACAGCAGTGGTTCTAGAGGTGAAGTTGGAAAAGTTTAGAAAGTTACAGTTTTTCTCAGTCACTTTGGTGCATTTCTCAAATTAGAAATGAAATTCTCAAAACTATTTGTACAACCTCTACATCATCTAGTCATTTATACACACAACAAAACCAGTTTCTCCTTCTTTTGAACAAGTTGCGATTGCTTTTGTACATTCATGCAATTGATTATGCACATTTATCTGTGGTTTCCTACATTTGCTAATGTCATGTTGCTCAAAATTTATTATATAACTTTCTGTGCAAAAGTCTTACCCCTCAAAACATCTAGTCTCTAGTTCATCGTATAAGTCATTAAATGCAAAATAGTTAATCTAGTTATCATAAACTGCCAAGCACACTTTTTATTTTTATTATTACACTTTTTGTCAATTTGGCATGAATTATGCAAGTGAATCTTTACTAATGAAGAGAATGTAGATGTTAACCAATGATAAACCATTTCTCTTAAATAGCTCAAAGGTTCATCTCATGAATCTTCAGTTGGAAAGTTTATACTGTATAGACAGAGGAAAACACAAGAGTTACACATTCTGAAAATGGACTTATTTCCATCTTTGTGCCCATATTTCTTTTCCTTTTCTATATCACAATGACATTGTAAAGGGTTTATTATTATTTATTTTTTTGGGGGTCAGACCACTAGTTACAGTTTTTCTCAGTAACTTTGGTACATTTCTCAGATCAGAATTGAAATTCTCAAAACTACCTGTTCAATTCTCACATCATTGTGTCACTTGTGCACATCAAAAAAGCAGTTTCTCATTTCTTTGAACAAGTTGCAAATGCTTTGGTACATCCATGCAAATGATTATGCACATTTATCTGCAGTTTCCTACATTATTAGTTGCTAATGTCATGTTGCTCAAAATGTATTATATAGTTTTCTGTGCAATAGTCTTACCCCCCAAAACATCGGGTCTTTAGTTCATCGTATAAGTCATTAAATGCAAAATGGTTAATCTAGTTGTCATAAACTGCTAAGCACACTTTTTTTTTACACATTATTATTAGACTTTTTGTCAATCTGGCATGAATTGTGCAAGTGAATCTTTACTAATGAAGAGAATGTAGATGCTAAACCAATGATAAACCATTTCTCTGAAATAGCTCAAAGGTTCATCTCATGAATCTTCAGTTGGAAAGCTTATACTGTATAGACAGAGGACAACACAAGAGTTACACATTCTGAAAATGGACTTTTTTTCATCTTTGTGCCCATATTTATTTTTCCATTTCTATATCACAGTGACATTGTTTTTTTTTTTTTACAGTATTATAATTTTTTGGGTCAGACCACTAGTAAAAGTGTAACTAAGAATTCTATCCAGCCTCTTTCAATCAATATCCCACATACAGTAATGTGTAAATTTCTACTTTTGAAATGGATATATGGCATACATAAGCATATGGCATACTGTTCAATACAGTAACTGTCATCCAAAATGTTGCCATGGTTTACATCAGAGCATCCCTCCAGAGTACACTGTTATATTGACAACATGACTAAGCAATTTGACTGTCTTATCCGTAAACTATGACACAAGTACTTGTCATTCTGATGGCATTGACATGTTCATTGACACAGATATTTTTATTTCAGAGATGAACTAAGGACTTTGAGCAAGAGACTGGCTTTTGCAGGTAATCCATGGTGTTTGTACGAGTTGTTTTGAGAAATGCACTTACTGTTTTACAAATCTCAAGGATGATTCGAGAAATGTACCAAAGCAACTGAGAAAGCACAGAGTTTCATTCTGATCAACCTCCATTAACCTTTTATAATAGGTGTTTGTGACGAGTGGGGCGGGGCCGAGGGATGTGGGAACACGAGTGAGGCCGGTGGAGTGATTGGGAAATCCGCTACACATGCGACCCACCACCGGTCTTGAGTCCCACAGAGGAGATGGAAGGATATAAAACTGGAGCGACGACAGTGAAGGACGAGAGAGGACCAGGCCTGGGCTTTTAGTTGTGTTTGGTTTTTATTTGAGCGCACCAGTCGTCCGTGAGGGGCTGGTGCGCTGTTTTGTGTTTATTTTGTATTATTAAAATGTTCATTGTGATTGTCCGCCGGTTCCCGCCTCCTTCTTCCGGATGAATATTAGAGTTTAATTTATTACAGTGGTGCCGAAGGAGGGACGCGCTGCTGAAGATCCCTAGCCGCTGTGGTGAATCCGCGGTGCCATAGAGCTGGCGAGGAGTGTGCCGCCATGGACGCTCGAGGCGGTGGACTGGAGCGAGTTGCCGGGGACGGGCGAGCTCGCTGCCGACCGCCCACGATCTGGAGGGACGGCTGCCGTCGGTGAGGGAGCGGAGGAGTCGGCGCCGTTCGCCAGGGGGCCGGAGCCTGCTGCCTCCGTGAAGGAATCCGGAGGAGCAGGGAATGGGGGACTCCTGCCGGCTGCCCAAAACCGGAGGAGCTGAGGGCCGTCCAGTGCCACCGCCAGGCACCGCGGAGGAGATCACCCAGCCGGTGGAGGGCCGAGCAGCAGTGCGTCTGGGAACAGGAATTTTTTTTTTCTCTCTCCCTTCTCTCGTCTCTGTCGCTCCTCCTTCCATCTCTGTTTCTCTCGCCTCGTCTGTCCTACCCCCAGGTTCCCGCAGGTCCCCGTGAGTGGTCCCCTCCGGAGGGGGGGGGGGTGGAGTAGAGCGCAGTCTCGTGGGTAACCCCCGGCCTGCAAGGGGCGATGGGGGTATGTGGCGAGTGGGGCGGGGCCAAGGGACGTGGGAACAAGGAGTGAGGCCGGCAATGATTGGGCAAATCAGTGGCACCTGCGGCCCACCGCCGGTCTCGAGTCCCACATAGGAGATGGAAGGATATAAAACTGGAGCGACGACAGTGAAGGACGAGAGAGGACCAGGCCTGGGCTTTTAGTTGTGTTTTGGTTTTTATTTTGTGCGCATCAGTCGTCCGTGAGGGGCTGGTGCGCTGTTTTGTGTTTATTTTGAATTATTAAATGTCGTTTGATTGTCCGTCGGTTCCCGTCCCCTCCTTGCCGATGACTAGGATGTTTGAATTCATTACAGTGTTCATATTTTTTTTTTTTCATGTGACCTCAGACTGAGCTTTTCATGAACGATATCTCATTCCGTTCAAAAGTTACAGTCATTTTATTAAAAGTGGCCCTGCCCCTTTCAAATGTTTTAGGCATCCCTTTGCGATGGTAAGTCGAAAGTTCAACTTTTTTTGGGATTTTTTGGGATTATTATTGATATTCACTCACCAGAGAATCTTTTTGCACTGGTTTAGTTCCGATCGGGCAAAAAAACTAGGACTAGTTCGCAAAAGTAGGGTTTTCAAAAAATCCTAAATTTACTGAATGCACAGCCACCACTGAATATTTTCTAAGTCTTGAGGACAGACAAGATTAATCAGTGAGTGAATTATTTATGAGCCAGAGTTTAGGTTTTGAATCATAATATCCAAACAGAATTGTTGGTTCATTATGTGAGATTACATGACGACATTTACCCAAACTCACTTGAGTCAGAAAGGCTTTACATATGGAAGTTATCAGTGCCTTGAAGTGTGATTTCAGTTGTTGATCACTGCACCTCCTTGAGAACTCGACATTGGCACTGTGACATTTCCCCTTAGCCTAACTCAAAATTTTAATGATTCTTTTTATTCATCTCACATGTTCAAAATGAGAAAATATTGCTCCAAGCTTACTCAAGGTTGCAGCAAAATCTTAGCTTCTCTTCTGGAAACCTAAGGACATTCTAATGAGGACACATCAACCCAGTGTTATTGTACATGTAGCAGAGAATAAAGTCAAGTATAAAGCTACATCAGTGTAGAAAGTGCACATCATAACTCAGAAGCTAGTAATAAATAAATATATCTTCACTTGTACACATCTATACAGACCAGATGATATTTTCTTTAGTCAATATTTAGCTTTTATTTTAGGGTTATATAATCCTGTGAATGTTTAAACAATATGGACTTTTAGGGTATATATATACACACATACATAGATACATTTTTTATAGATAGATAGATAGATAGATAGATAGATAGATAGATAGATAGATAGATAGATAGATAGATAGATAGATAGATAGATAGATAGATAGATACTGTAGATCGATAGATAGATAGATAGATAGATAGATAGATAGATAGATAGATAGATAGATAGATAGATAGATAGATAGATAGATAGATAGATAGATAGATAGATAGATAGATAGATATGCATGCTATATGACAAATTAATATATACCTTTTTTTAAATGAAATCTTTGCAGTTAATTTGAATATCATAAAAACTGCACAATTTCATGTCAATTACACGTCTTCACACTATTTTTCCACCGTTTATATAAATGAAGCTGATATTGAACACTCTTTGAATGTGTTCCAGGAAAACTAAAACTAGGCAGTTCTCCATCCTCTTTTACTGTTAATCAGGATACATATTGCAGCTGCTGTGGAGACTATAGCTATAATAGTATAAATAATAAATAGTTTGGGGGAAATGTTTAACTGGAGCCAGAATAACAGGTGTAGGGATTTCACACAGAAGCTTTGATAGGGCAGTTTATTCCGTCCATCAAGAATAGAAAGCTTTAAAATTTAAGATCACTAGATAGCTGTGAACAGCTGTGTACTGAAATGCTGTGAGATATTGCAAAAGAGATAGTGATACATTTGTATTCAGGTAATGCACTGCAGTGTTTAATGCCTGAAAACAATGATTAACACCTGAATCTTGAATGCAAAACATTTATAAAGAAGAGTAAATATTTCGAATAAACATCTTATTGAACTTAGATGACATTACTATATTTTAGGTCAAGATGTTTATTTTGCGAATATTTTTTGTCATAAATAGTCACTATTCATTAAACAGTTAAACTACTGTAAATGCAGACCATGCAACTGCCAAATAAAGTATATTACAAACATTTTCCAACAGGAAAATTGTATATAAAGGATCCACTGTTTAGCTGAGGTCGAGAAACCATGCTGGCACAGTGTGTTGATTAGTCATCCATGAAAGCAGATCTATCTTCATTTTTAGTGTCAGGTTGACCTAAGTGATAATTCTGAATATGCAAGCACATACGCATATTTTTAATAAAAAATCTATTAAAACTCAGTATTTGTTGTCTGGCAAATTCGGAAAGAGTCTTTGCCCAAATCTCTCTCTCTCTCTCTCTCTCTCTCTCACACACACACACACACACACACACACACACACACACACACACACTAATAGTTGATTGGAGTGTATTTCTAGTACTCCCTCTTAGAATAGCTCCATGTTTGCTTAGAGACCCAAGAGATGGGGTCTTCAAATTCACTGGAACAAAACTAAGCTTTCTTACTTTTCACAAACACTGATTAATGTCAGGCCACATACAAACTAAACAGGTGAGCTTCTGGACTTTTTTGGCAATAATAATTTTCTTCTTGATTCTTGCTTATTCTTGAGTTAGCAAGTATATATTGGGAGCTCAATAATGGATGCCTAAGGTATATTGTTGAAGCCTAAAATTAGGTTTTATAAAACTATGTAAAAGGTCACAGTTGGTGAACATTGAGATATAAATTATTATATAAGGTAGATAGGTGATGGAAAGGAGATAGGAGACCAGGTGGAAAATTCATTTGAGTTAGTTATGGCTAACAGATGCAATGTGTGTACATGACTGCTCTACCTATCTATTCCTTGTTCCCTGGTGTCAGTTTGTCAATGTAAAAGGGTTCATTGAGCCAGACTGAGTCAAAATGAAACCTAGGTTCAGGTTATGTCATATGTTTACTCAGTCCTTGCACTAGGAGAGCTGAGGATTGTTTTGTTGTCCCCTAAGGACAGAAAGAGAGTCAATGAGTGCAGCTTATGAGCTCCTGATCTAGTCTTTGAAGTGTTCTGAGCAGACAATTTAGAAGCCTGTACATTGTGTTGTCAACCCTTGAAGGGTTGACAAGTGTTGCTCTTTTAGATCTGATGATGACCTGGTACTGCTTAGTTGTGTAAGGGCCAATTCTGTGCTGAATTTTGAACTCAACCCCACCCCTATTCCTAAACCTAATCATACTGGGGACTTAAGAGCGTAATAATGTAGCAGGGATCAGACTTTGGCACAAAACCAGTTCACAAAGCACTGCTTATTAATGTTTTTTTCAATTTAAACATGTGCCAGACGGACATCTTTGAAATTATACTATTGTGAAGTGTCTAATGGACCAAGGAAGACTTGCTGTTTAAGCAGCTAGATGGGATCCCTCAACACAACAGCATCTCACACACATTCACTTACATATTTTAGATGCTTTTACCCGAAACTGCTTACACTGAAATCAAAGCATTGGTTTCCCTGGACTTTTAATATTTGAGCTAGAAGACTGCATATAGACATAACATATACAGTACTAGTGTTCAGCCATGCTTTTTTTTTTTTACTCTATTAAAACCTGAAAGTGAATTAGCCGTGGGTTTCTAATGGGTTTTTAGCACAGCGGTTTTGAATTTATGAGTCTGTGGTTAACATTGCCAGACAAAAGACATTCATGTGTAAAACAACATTACACACAGTCATATTTTAAAACATTAAAGGTATAGTTCTGCTAACCCCCAGGGCATCCAAGATGTAGATGACTTCGTTTATTCGGTAGAACACAAAAAAAGATTTTTAGCCCAAACCGTTGCAGTCTATCAGTCTTACAATGTAAGTGTATGGGAATCATGGCTAAAACATACAATAAAACAAAACAAAACAAAAAACATACACAAACAAAACCAAATGAAACTCTGTGGCTTGTGATGAGGTGTAAAGACACAAAACGACCGGTCTGTGCAAAAACTGAACAGTATTCATATTTTTTTTTTTTACCTCTGATTCACACAATATCTGAACTGTTAGAAGCATATTCTCAGCAGAAGGCTTGTGAGGTGTCTTTTTCTTATTCTTGCTTTATGTCGGATCACAGACTTCTAAGTGCATTACAGCCACCTATCTATCAAATGGACCATTGACACTCCATCTACAATCTCAATCAGGAGTTTCAATGGTCCACTTGAGCGATAGATTGGGGTAATGCACTTATAAGTCTGTGATCCACCATTTTCAAATTCCTACACAATCACCACCTCGGAAGATAGTTATGTTTTGTCATGATATCAGGTTGAATTCAGTAGGCAAACAGTAAAAGTTTGATCCACACAAGGTTCATTCCTTAAGCCACAGAGTTTTCAGAATTAAAATTCTGATTAGCCTTTTCAGTGTGTAGCAGGATGAGAATGGCTCATATGATTATCTTCACTGCATTAACACTAATGACTTCAGCACAAAAGCTACAGACAGGGCGAGCGGCCGTTAGTGCGGGATGCAGAGTTGTTTTGTTGCTGGGTCATCCAACAATTGTTCAGCAGTTCCAGGAACATGCTGTCTTATTCTAATGATCAATTAGCATTAGTGATTCAGTGCGGTGTGCTCTCGTTCCATTCAAGTGACAGTGTGATCCAGTATGTAGCTATATTATGTGCCATTATAGCCAAGCTGTCAGGCCAGGTGGGTGGCAGGAACTGGTGCCAAGAACCCTTCAGAGCTCCATTTTCCTAACGTTGATACATTCCTTTTTAAGTGTTGTTCTGTTGACACTGACATGAATACTAGCAATATCTGTTTATATTGTTGATTAATGATTTTACATCAATGTTTTACTGTATTATACATTCTATGTAGATTAGTTATTATATTCTATTTGATTCTTTTATATTGATAATTTATGTAGATTAAGATCTTTCTAAAGATCTTAAGTAACTGATGTACACTTAGCGATAAGAATCACACGCTAATTTTCCTTCACTGGAGATTACATGAATCACTTTTAACCTCATAAGTGCTTTTTCATTTTCTCTTGAAGGAAGTATTTTAAAATAAATGTTTTTCCCAAAGTGTAGAGTTGGTTTCATACGCATTCTGTAAACTCATTCTGTGACGTATCGCCCACAAGCTATCAGTTATTTAGTTTGGCTCTATAACCTGAGCTGATTCATTCAGAAAAATGGAGCTGTGTGTAACCGGTACAGAACGTGTTTTGTTAAAACATATGTATTGTTATAATTCTCACAAAATTGTTTTTCCACATGCACCTGATATGATGCCTAAGTGTGTTGAGTACTTTTCCCCTTTAATTGCTGTGATGTCATCATGAGCCTACATAATTTCCTGTTATGTCCCCTCCTCTTCCTCTTGGCATTGTAATTACATGGAAGAGGTGGGTTATTTTTGGCTCCTGCTAATCCTTATTAATCTTTATTTTAATTGTTGCTTTTATTTCTATATCTTCATTGCTAATTATGTGTATTATGTTATTTTACTTACCTGTGTGGTTATTTTTGTCATTTTGCCCAATTTAAGTTATATTTGTCTCTTTGGCCTAATAAGTGGAGATGAAAAGCACATGGTAATTAAATCTACGTCACATTTGTTTTATAGAGCAAGATAAGGGTGATTGTACTCAGAGGCTGTTTTTATTTGTTTTACATCAGGTATGTTCTCTTACGAGAGCTCTCTCGTACTGCGTCTTAGCTAAGACGCTACGGGAAAAGTCTCTTTTCACGAAATACTGAAGCAAAAAATTATCCTTAATTTTGTATTTTTGTAAAGCGCATTTGCAGCAGTACACAGCCATAGGCGAGACGGCTCGTTCGCTCATTGGCTTGTTCTGCGGCAACTGCACAGCCTATCGAGCGCGGGCTGATGCAACATCAGACCAATAAGGGCGCTTCGCGCCCTTCTTGCCACTTCCCGCCGAAACGGGTGTGGCCCAACCTATAAAAGGAGCTCGAAAAGGCTGACTCACCTGATTTTTCATCTCTTCAGCGAAGCTCACGCATCGCTGGATCACGGAGGAAGCAAGCGCCGTCTGAGAAAGCACATCAGCAGGACGAGCCATTCTGAAGCTGCTGGCATCGCCGCCTTCCATTGCCGTTCCTGCTGCGCTATCCGGCGCCTATATCCTTTCAATCCTGTTATATACAAGCTGTTCTTTATGTGTGTGTGTGTGTTCGCCCTGCGACACACACTCGTAAAAGAGCTCGCGTCTTTTTTAAGATGCCTTCCTGCGGCTCGTCAGAGCCCCACTCAGCGAGGGAGACCGGTACGTCATCTGTGTCTCCTGCCTGGGTGAAGATCATGCAGCGCTCGCTCGCTGACGGCGGATGCCCCCACTGCGAGCTGTTGCCATGGTGACTCTGAGGACTCGCCTGGCCTTTTTCTCTGAGCCTGCATTCTCCGCTGCGCTGAGGCGCCGTAAAAGCATCGCTTCCAGCGGATTCCAGAACCGTCTTCAGCTCAACCGAGCTCGCCGGTTCGCCCTGCTTCACCGGCCCCCCCTGCATCGCTTCCCGGTGGGCAGCGCCCGCTGTTTGCCGGCGCGTCGTCCGAGGAAGTCGATCTCAGGGCCGCGTCGGGGGAAGAGGACACGCGCTCTCTGCTAGCTTCGGGCAGTGAGGGCTGGGCGAGCTCCGAGGATCTCGCGCCTTCTGCTCAGAAGCCCAGCAGACGAGCTGACATCGAGAAGGAGCCGGGGCGAATGATCGTGTTGGCCGCGATGAGTCTCGGCCGCGAGTGGTTTGCACCAGCGCCCCCCCCTCTCGTTCCCGGCTGGATGGTATTTCCTTTTCGGATGAGCGTACTTCTCAAAGCCCGCCTCATTTCTTCCTGAGCTTCACGAAGAGGTGGCGAAGGCTTGGAACGCTCCATATTCAGCACGAACTCGTTCGTCTGTCTCACAAGCATTCTCCACACTGATGATGCTAAAAACAGGAACTACCACTCACTTCCGCCGGTGGAACAGGCGATAGCGACGCACCTTTGTCCGCCCTCTGCTGGACGGCGGCAAAAGCGGTGTTGCCATCTAAAGCCTCCTGTGTGACGCTGCGTCGGCGCTACTAACGATGGCTGCTTCATCGAAGCGCAGGTGTACGAGTTCCGCTGTGGCCGAGCTCTCACCCAAGCGCGCCGCTGTTTCAGTTCCAGGAATTGTGACTGTCTCAGCGTTTTCTGCAATGCGCAAGCCTGCACAGTTGCCCGCTTGCCTGCACACAAAAGCCGTTATCACAACAGCTTCAGCAACGCAGCTCGAGACCCCCGTTCTCGCTCTACTGGCCGTCGCCCCGTGCCGCGGGGACCGCGGCAGAGGATTACGGTGAGGCCGGGAGCCCCGAAGCCATCCTGGGAAAGCCATCTACGCATGCTGCATGACGCTGCGTCGGCACTACACACGATGGCTGCTTCATCGAAGCGCCGGTGTACGAGTTCCGCTGCGGCCGGGCTCTCACCTAAGCGCGACGCTGTTTCAGTTTCCAGAGATTGTGACTGTTTCAGCGTTGTTTGCAATGCGCAAGCCTGTACGGTTGCCCGCTTGCCTGCACACGAAAACCGTTATCACGGCTACCCAGATATTTCCCGAAAAAGGTGTAATTTCTGGTGTCCCGGCCACGGCCGATGGTGCTATAAATGTAGTGACGATGCCCACTGCTCAGTGCCCATCTCCGCATATAAGCACAGCCCTTCACACAGGGCTCGCGCCTATAAAAGCGACTCAAGTCGATCACGCGCACTACATAGTAGACGTGCCCACTCCTCAGTGCCCACAATCACTATGTCACAGGCGTCATGTGGTTTCTGTAAAAACGAAACCCGTGCACGTTCGTCCGGCCACGGCCGATGGTGCTATAAATGTAGTGACGATGCCCACTCCTCAGTGCCCATCTCCACATGTAAGCACAGCCCTGCACACAGGGCCTGCGCCCATAATGTCGACTCAAGTCGGTCGCGCACACTGCATAGTAAACGTGCCCACCCCTCAGTGCCCACTATTACTATGTCACACGCGTCATGTGGTTTCTGTAAAAACGAAACCCGTGCGTGCTCGTCCGGCCACGGCCGATGGTGCTATAAATGCAGTGACGATGCCCACTACCCAGTGCCCATCTCCACATATAAGCACAGCCCTAAACACAGGGCTAGCGCACATAAGATCGACACAGATCGGTCGAGCGCGCCGCATAGTAAACGTGCCCACTTCCCAGTGCCCACATACACTATGTCACATACGGCGCGGGGCTTCTGTAAAAATGAGGCCCGTGCACGTACATTCTGCACAGGCAGACAGCGAGTTTAAAGTGGTAAAAGTGCACACATGCAGCCCACGGTTACTCGCAGATATATCGAGTCCCACGGGACCCGCTCAGCCTCCCTCCAGTCGGTTAAGCGCCGGGACGGGGTCGAGGAAGAGCGATCTGCCCGCTGTGATCAGCGCGCTCCCCGCCTCAGATGCGCAGCACACTCGAGCGCCGCCGTTGCCCAGTCAACAGAGCGCGTTTCGCATCCAGCCCTTAGCCATTCATGCAAATGCATGGTCAGTGCTTCCAGGGGTTTCGGATTGGGTGCTAGGCATCATAAAGAGAGGCTACACGCTACAGTTTTCTCGACGCCCACCGTGCTTTTCAGCGCGCGTCGAAACTACGGTCAAAACAGAAGTAGCACACATACTTCGGGCCGAAATATCAAAACTGTTGAGCAAAGGGGCTGTAGAGCCTGTGTCTCAAAGCGAGGGGGGGCTGTACAGCAGATACTTTCTGGTGCCCAAGAGAGACGGGGGTCTCCGGCCCATACTGGATCTAAGACAGCTGAACAGGCATTGATGAAACGCAGTTTCAAAATGCTCACGACCAGGAAGCTCCTCGCGCAGATTCGCAGAGGGGACTGGTTCATGTCAATAGATCTGAAGGACGCGTATTTTCAAATACAGATAGCGTCAAACCACAGGCGATATTTGAAATTCGCCTTCGAGGGCCAGGCATACCAGTTTGCAGTCCTGCCATTCGGCTTGTCCGTAGCTCCTCGTACGTTTACGAGGTGCATGGCTGCAGCGCTCGCTCCTCTTAGACTCAGAGGCACACGAGTGCTGAATTATTTGGACGACTGGCTGGCTCTGGCCCGATCATGAGCGGAGCTCATGGACCACAGAGCCGTTTTACTCGATCACCTCGAGAAGCTCGGCCTCAGTGTCAATTGGGTGAAGAGTTCGCTGAACCCCAGTCAGACGATCCTGTTTCTGGGTATAGTTCTGAACTCGTGTTCCATGACGGCGCGGCTGTCACCACAGCGCGCGATGGGCATTCAGCGTGCAGCGAGTTCTTTCCGCTGTGGCGCGACTGTGTCGCTCAAACACTGTCAAAAGATGCTGGGTTTCATGGCCTCAGCATCTCCGGTTCTGCGGCTGGGCCTGCTCCGCATGCGCCCCCTGCAGTTCTGGCTGAAGGCTCGGGTGCCGCGCAGAGCGTGGGCGTCTGGCCGGCTGCATTTCAAGGTCGATCAGAGCTGTGTTGCGGCTCTAGCACCTTGGACAGCGAACGGCTGGTACCGATCAGGTGTAAGCCTGGGGACTTCCCCGAGTGTGAAAATGGTGTCGACGGACGCCTCCACTTCGGGATGAGGAGCGCTGCTCGAAGGCAGACCGTCCTTTGGCCTATGGTCAGAATGGGAAAAGCTCCATCATATCAACTGCCTGGAAATGCTGGCAGTGGAGAACGCGCTGACGCGCTTTTGTCCCCATATCAAGGATCACCACGTCATAGTCCGTTCGGACAACATGTCCGTGGTGTCCTACATAAATCGCCAGGTCGGTCTCGGGTCCCGAAACCTGTGCAGGCTGACGGAACGCCTCCTGATTTGGGCTCAGCGCAACGTGTGCTCGCTGAGAGCAGTGCATGTGCCTGGACTGCAGAATCTGGGTCCAGACAGGCTGTCCAGAGGCAATGTTCCTACGGGCGAATGGTCTCTACACCCGCAAACAGTCCGGCTGTTGTGGCAGAGATTTGGCATGGCGGAGGTGGACCTCTTTGCGTCCCACGAAGACGCTCACTGCCCCGCGTTCTTTTCCAAGAACGAAAGCGCGCTGTCACGGAGATGGCCGTGCTGCCCGCTTTATGCGTTCCCTCCCGTCTCCCTCCTTCTGCAGGTGATAGAACGGGTGAGAGAAACGAGATGTTCAATACTGCTTGTAGCACCTCTTTGGAAGAACCAACCATGGTTCCCAGATTTGATGCAGTTAGCAGATGTCGCCCCGTGGCCGGTACCATTGAGGAGAGACCTCCTCTCGCAGGCCAGGGGCTCGATTTGGCACCCTCAACCGGAGTTGTGGTCCCTCTATGTATGGGCACTCAATGGTTACCCGCTGATCTCGCAGTGAGAGTGCTAAATACCATCACTCAGGCTAGAGCTCCGTCGACACGACGTCTGTATGCCTCGAAGTGGTCGGTGTTCTCCAGCTGGTGCACAGCTCGAGGTTATTCACCCCTTAGTTGTGAGGTGACGGAGGTCCTCTCCTTCCTTCAGGAGCTGTTGGATAAGGGCAGAGCCCCATCCACGCTCAAAGTTTATGTGGCTGCCATCGCGGCGTTTTCTGAAACGGCGTCCGGTCAGTCAATAGGAAGGAATGATTTAGTCATCCGGTTCCTCAGAGGAGCTAGGAGGCTGAATCCTCCCAGACCTCCGTCAGTCCCTATGTGGGACCTCGCGGCGGTTTTGGAGGCCTTGAAAGGTCCCCCTTTCAAGCCTATCCAATCGATTAGCCTTCAGCATCTGTCGTTCAAGACAGTATTCTTGTTGGCTCTCGCTTCTGTGAAGTGTGTGGGTGATTTGCACGCGCTCTCGGTGAGCCAGTCGTGCTTGGAGTTTGGGCCCAATGACTCAAGAGTCATACTCAAACCTAGGCACGGTTATGTGCCGAAATCCCTCAACACACCGTTTCGGGCTCAGGTTATTGCCCTGTCTGCCCTGCCGGTGTCAGGGGAGGATGGAGACTCGAGTCTTCTTTGCCCTGTCAGGGTTTTAAGAGCTTATGTGTCTCGCTCTGCTGCCTTTCGGCAGACGGAGCAGCTATTTGTCTCGTTCGGTGGGCGTTCCAAGGGAATGGCTGTTTCGAGACAGACTCTATCCAGATGGATAGTTGACGCCATAGCGTTAGCTTACGCTTCCAGGGGCCTTCAGTGCCCGTTGGGCGTCAGAGCACACTCCACAAGAGGCATCGCCTCGTCGTGGGCGTGGTCTACTGGGATCTCCTTGCAGGATATATGTATGGCGGCAGGTTGGGCCTCGCCGTCTACATTTATCAGGTTCTATAACCTGGAGGTTCCCGCCTTGCAAGCAAGGCTGCTGTCGGTATAGGCGAATCAGGGCCCTGAGGGGAATTCTGAGTTCACGAGCGCTATGCGCTGCCGACTGTTATATGGGCAGTATTGCGTAAGACCCGCATTGCCACATTGGTCAGGCCTTGCCTCGGCTGTGTGACGTCATATTGCCGCATCTACGGATGCTGCTAGATATGGGACGGAGGGCTTTTTCCCTTTTCTGTCCTGGACTCTCTGTGAGTCCCTCAGGTGACTGTGCACTGTAAATCCTGGGCGTTGCTTCAGGTTTATTGGTGTGTGATCCCTGCGCGCACGGCGTTTTACACTGGGTTCCCGTAGCGTCTTAGCTAAGACGCAGTACGAGAGAGCTCTCGTAAGAGAACGTACTCGGTTACTAAACGTAACCTCGGTTCTCTCTAGAAGAGCGAACGAGTACTGCGTTCTCTGCCGTGCGCACGATTCACTCTGGTTCGCTTCGGCGATGAAATAAATCAGGTGAGTCAGCCTTTTCGAGCTCCTTTTATAGGTTGGGCCACACCCGTTTCGGCGGGAAGTGGCAAGAAGGGCGCGAAGCGCCCTTATTGGTCTGATGTTGCATCAGCCCGCGCTCGATAGGCTGTGCAGTTGCCGCAGAACAAGCCAATGAGCGAACGAGCCGTCTCGCCTATGGCTGTGTACTGCTGCAAATGCGCTTTACAAAAATACAAAATTAAGGATAATTTTTTGCTTCAGTATTTCGTGAAAAGAGACTTTTCCCGTAGCGTCTTAGCTAAGACGCAGTACTCGTTCGCTCTTCTAGAGAGAACCGAGGTTACGTTTAGTAACCGAGTACGTTTTCTCTGTATTTTGCTCTTGGCATTGTAATTGCATGGAAGAGAGCAAGATAAGGGTGATTGTACTCAGAGGCTGTTTTTATTTTTTTTACATCAGATCTCGGAGTAAAACCCAGTGGAACCGTCGCCTGTTGTCCCGTGTCTGTTTTCACAACGCAGAGAAAAGTGATTTTATAACTGGTGTCGCGAGCCACCGGTTACACGTGGTGCCGTGATCCTTCGGATTTCGCATGATCGTCTGATTACCGATCGCCGAAGTTGCTGCTTCAACAGACTACAGTGTGCCATGAAAGATTGCTGGATGTGAGAGTGTTTCGCCGTTCGCGGAGGCCGCAGCTCATTTCATCTCATCCGATCTCATCATCAGGGTTCTATCTTCTGTTGCTCATATCACAGACGGTAAAGGTTGAACGGTTGCCCTTTTATGAAGTATGATGAAAAACTGTTTTGACTTTTAGTAATAACGTGTTGAACTTTTTTTTTTTTTGCACTGCTGCACGCTCATCACTGATGGGATATTTTTGTGATCGCATTTTTTTATTTCTCCTCGTGCAACGCTGTACTGAACTGTTCTTTGCGTTGCTGAAAGCTGAAGGACAGTGTTCTTGTGATCGTCATCACATAATTTTTTTTTTTTTTTTTCCTCCCTGAAACTAACATTGGACTGTTTTGAGAGTCTAAATGAATATTTCTGCAAACTACATTTATCTGCGTATTAGTTAAGTGATTTCAGTGTTTGTTTTTTTTTGTTTTTTTTTTCCTTCTCATTTTTCTTTTTGAAACTGTTATTGCATTTATTAATTTTTTTCCCTATTCGAACTGAGTCATGTTTGAGGACACTGTCAGTCAGGATAATTTTAGCCCTGTACAAAGACCTAGTGCCATGTTACCAGTAGGCAGGGGTAGTGGGGCTGTACTTAATCATCCTGACAATATGTATGGGGTTTCTCCTCAATGTTTTGGGAGAGGGAGGACATTCTTGACTGCAGATATTGACCATGTACATGCATCTGATTCAGCTATTGGTACCTCAGGGAGCCCAGCTGCTTGCTCTACCCCTTTTGCACGCCCTAACACTGATCGTGCAGTTACCTCTGAGTCTTTGGGGAGTATTATTTCTGATTTGGCACAGAAAATTGGTGAAAGAATTTCAGCCAGTCTCAACTTAACGCAACAGCCCAGCCCAGTGCAATCTAAGTCAAATGTACAGCATTCAGGTGAATGTTTTGATGCTTCTAATTTGAAAGTCATTGTCCAACATGATGTTGCGCCTCCACCGTTCTTTAGAGGTGATCAAAGTGATTCATTTACTGTACATGAATGGGAAGATTTGATGTACAGTTATTTGAACCGAAAGATATGCACTGATGAAACTGCCTCTGATCTCATTTTGAGCAGGTTAGCTGGAAAAGCGAGAGATGTAGTCAAAGTGTCCTTGCGCAGCTTCCCTGGGCCGACTGCTGCAGTGCTCCCCACCTCCGTGTTCGATATACTGAAGCGCAATTTCAGTGAGTTGATGTATTCAAATATGCCTATGTCTGACTTTTATAACACCCTTTTATAACATCTAGGGCGGATGAGAGCCCAATGGACTACTGGATACGGCTCAATAAGGCGATTGATGTGGCTGATGAGTGTTTGCGTAGACGGAACAAGTGTGTTGAGGACCCTGCTACTGAAGCTGTTATGATGTTTATCTCACACTGTCCAGATCCTGGCCTTGCTTTGTCTTTTCAGTTCAAGCCTGCTGAACAGTGGAGTACTGCTGAAGTTCAAGAGCGACTGGATAGTCATCGCAGGACTCTGAAGAGAGCTTTTGCTAGAATTTCACGCTCCTTGCCTGTATCTGCTTGCCATCAGAACACCGTAACTGTCTGTGACGATTCTGTGTCAAGTTATCCCAAACAGCCTGAACTCTCAAGCCAGATTCCAAGTTTAACTTGTCAGTTGAACCCCAACGCTGCTCAATTTACTCCTGATGCTAGTATGCAGCAGTTGGTTGGCATGATGGACAAAGTTTTATCTCTCTGCACTGCCTCACTGTCCTCGCCCATCCCAAACTGTCCTGTCAGAACTTCAGAACCCAAGCCCAGTCTGAGCTCAGCATGTAGAGTATGTCAGTCTAAAGAGCACAGTACACATACTCATTGTATGCGCCAGAGGCTTTGTCGTAACTGCTTCAAACCTGGACACTTTAAGAGCAATTGTCCTAGGACGACAGGCCTTGAGCTGCCGCCTTCAGCCATTCAGTTAAACTAAATAGCCCATGTACGGAGGGGGATAACATGGGCAGTGGCGTATTTCCCCCAAAAGATGAGTCAGACCCACATGAGATTTTTGTAAATAGTTGCAAATTGTTGCCACCCGACAAAACAGTGCTGTATGTGGGATCTCAGAAAATTGATGGAGCTAGTGAACTCTTTTATGCCCCTGTGACTGTCGGTGGCCAGTCCGTGCTGAACGGTATGCTAGATTCTGGCAGCATGGCTCGCACACCGAGTATGGAAAGTGAATCCAAGTTGCGTGCCGATGGAGTTCTCCCTCAACCCTCAGTGATTCCTGGTAATGTGGTCCTGGTGGGCTGCGGTGGTCTGACTACTCAGCCTAAGTGCACATATGACCTGGAAATCGAAGTCTACGGGTTCAAGTTTATCGTACCAACCTTAGTAGTGCCTGGACAGAAGGATGAGTTCATTATCGGCAGTAATGTAATCAAATGTGTGCTTCAGAAGATGAAAGCCGAAAAGAGATACTGGGAACTAATTTCCTGCCAAAACAGCAACCCTGAGTGTGAAGAATTTCTTGAGCTCTTGAGCGGTGTTTCTCGTTGGTCTGGTCCCCAACCGCCCGCTAAGCTCGGCACAGTTAGGCTTCGTCAGGCCGTTACCTTGCTTCCCAGGTGTGAGCACCTTGTCTGGGGAAAACTACCTGCTAACACTAATGTCTCCACAGGAAGCTCCGTCATCGTCGAGCCCACTACGTCACGTTCAGCGCCACGTCATGTTCTTGTTGGACGTGTGGTGACTCCTATGTGGGGTGATCGATGGGTGCCGATGAAGATCTTAAATCCCACCCAGTCTCCAATAACTCTTCGACGTAATGCTAAGCTGGCTGATGTGTCTCCTTGTTTGGCAGTGGAGGATGTTACAGTTTCACAAGATGTGTGCAGACCTCAAGTTCCTGATGCAGCTTTCCCCAAGCCTATTCCAACTGTTGATCCTGTGCAGTTACTGCATGAGTATGGTTTGGAGGGCATTGATATCGAAGGGTGTGAGGTCTTCAAGTCATGGAAGGAGAAGTTGGCAAGTCTTATCGTGTCCTATCGTGATGTTTTCTCCAGGGACAGACTCGATTGTGGAGAGGTGAAGGACTTTGTACACAGAATTCATCTGAGCGATGAGCGTCCATTTCGTCTGCCATATCGCCGAACCCCTCCTGCCCACTACCAGAAGTTGAGAGAGGTACTTTCTGAAATGGAAGAGAAAGGCATCATTAGCAAATCCGTCAGCGAGTATGCATCTCCTTTGGTAATGGTATGGAAGAAGGATGGATCTCTCAGAGTCTGTACGGACTTTCGCTGGCTTAATGCAAAGACCATTAAGGATGCTCATTCTTTGCCTCATCAGGCAGACTGCCTGGCTGCGCTAGGAGGCAATCTTTTCTTCAGCTCTGTTGATTTGACGTCAGGATTTTACAACGTCCCGCTCCATGTTTCTGATCGTCATTACACCGCATTTACAACACCAATGGGCTTGTACGAATACAACCGTCTTCCCCAAGGCCTGTGTAACAGCCCAGCATCATTTATGCGCATGATGCTCAGTGTGTTTGGAGATCTAAATTTTTCCAGCCTCCTTTGCTATCTAGATGATTTGTTTGTTTTCGCCCGCTCTGAAGAGGAGGCTTTGAAACGCTTAGAAGTAGTGTTTTCACGGTTGAGAGCTAGTAATTTGAAGTTGGCTCCGAAAAAGTGTCACTTTCTCAGGCGCTCCATCAAATTTCTGGGCCATGTGATCAGCGGATCTGGAGTTTCCGTGGATGAAGACAAGGTAGCTGTCATTTCAGCCTTTCAAAAGAATGACCTGATGAAGGAAGATAATGTCACACCTTCGCCTAAGAAACTACGATCATTTCTGGGCATGGTTCTATACTACCAGAGCTTCATCCCTGGCTGTACACGTGTCGCAAAGCCATTGTTCAATTTGACGGCCGGTCAAAAACGTTTGACGAAAGGCACAAGTAGCCGTAATCGATCTGGCACTTATCGGGAGTTGTCTCCCCAGGACTGGACTCCTGATTGTGATGTTGCCTTCGAAGAGTTAAAGAGAGCCCTTGTCGAGAGCGTGGTCCTGGCACACCCTGACTTTGAGCGTCCATTTATTCTTTGCACTGATGCATCGTTGGATGGTTTAGGGGCAGTACTTTCTCAAGTTCCCAGTGGTGAGGACAAAGCACGTCCCATAGCTTTCGCCAGCAAGTCTTTGAGCCGCAGCCAAGCCAATTACCCTGCACACAGACTAGAATTCTTGGCCCTCAAGTGGGCAGTGTGCGACAAGTTCAGTCACTGGCTAAGAGGTCATGAGTTTACCGTGTGGACGGACAATAATCCGCTCACGTACATCTTGACAAAACCTAAATTAGATGCTTGTGAGCAGCGCTGGGTTTCAAAACTTGCCCCGTACAACTTTAAAATAAAGTACGTTCCTGGAAGATTGAATGTTGTGGCGGATGCGCTCAGTCGAGACCCATTCGTCAACCCAGTGAGTCAGCGACTTCTGTCCGAGCCTTACTCTGAACTACTGAAGTATGTACACCGTGTGGGAGATGATTCTGTGCAGAGGACATTCCATCTCACGTGCCAGCCACAGACACTTGAAACTGAACTCAATCTAAGTTCTGAGATCAACTTTTCCATGACTTCTGAGGATGTTTCATCTATCTTGTCTCTCTGTGATGATTGGGATTCAGGAGCTGCATCCAGAGCAACATCCGTGGGTGGTCATTTGACTTCTTCGATTCCCGACTGTCAAGACGTAATCCATGCCTTTTCATTGTCTGAACTGCAGTGTCAGCAGCACAAAGATGCAGTTATTTCGAGGGTGGCTTTCTATGTCGGCAGGAAGCGCAGACCTACCCGGCGTGAGCGTGCGAATGAGGATTTGCTAGTTTTGAGGATTTTGAGGCAGTGGGAAAAACTCTGTTTGCTTCATGGCATCCTGTATAGAGCTGTCAAAGATCCACTCTCTAAGCATAAAGTTTCAATTCGTCCTGCCTGCCTCTATGAAACAGCAAGCACTCTCTGGTGTTCATGATCTGGACGGTCACCAAGGTCAGCCACGTACCCTGTCTTTAGCCCACCAGAGGTTCTATTGGCCTGGGATGGAACGTGATGTGCGTGATTATGTCAAGACTTGTGCCCGTTGTGTCCGGAGTAAAACTCCGGAGCCAGCAGCAAGAGCGCCCTTGGAGAGCATCAAGACCACTGCCCCATTGGAGCTTGTCTGTATTGATTTCTGGTCTGCTGAAGATAGGCGCAATAAATCTGTGGATGTCTTGGTAATTACAGATCATTTCACCAAGTTAGCTCACGCTTTTCCTTGCCGAAACCAGTGTGCTAAAAGTGTTGCTAAGAAACTCTGGGATGGCTTCTTTTGTATCTATGGATTTCCACAGCGTATCCATTCGGACCAGGGAGCAAATTTTGAGAGTGGGCTGATAGCAGAGCTTCTTGATATTGCCGGCGTTGACAAGTCACGGACTTCACCGTACCACCCAATGGGGAATGGTGGGACTGAAAGGTTCAACAGAACATTAGGTAACATGCTGAGATCGCTTCCACCCAGATCCAAGCAAAAGTGGCCACAGTTGGTACAAACAATGACATTCATGTATAACTGCACTGCCCATGAAACTACTGGGTTTGCCCCTTTTTACCTGATGTTCGGGAGGGTGCAGAGATTGCCTGTTGACCTTATGTTTCGAAGCGTGCTTCATGATGAGTCAATCTGTGATTTACAATGACTATGTTCAATCTCTTGTCAGTGATTTACAGTCTGCTATGGCGCTGGCTCAAAAGAACTCTACTGCTGAACAAAAACATCAGTCTGATCAGTACAATAAGAGAGTCAAAGGATTGCCCCTGTCAGTTGGTGATCATGTTCTCATTGCCAACAGAGGCTGTAGAGGTAAGCGGAAGCTTGCCGATAAATGGGAGCCCACCATGTATTCCGTTGTTGACTCCAAACCTTCACTGCACATTTACAAGATCCGTGACAAATCTGGTCATGAGAAAGTGGTACATCGGAATCTATTGTTGCCAGTTAACTTTCTTCCTTTGCCTTCAACTGAGTTTTCTGTTGGTGAAAGTGCTAGTGGTGGTCCTTGTTCCACACCTTCTCAATCTGTATGTGATTTGGTTGAGTCAACCTTACCTGTCGCTGATGATTTGTCACATGCTGAGTCCATGTCTGTCATTTCTCACATTGCTGTTTGTGACGATGATCGTACTGCTTCTTGGGTCTCATCCCATTCTTCTCAAACTGTTTCTGAAGCACAAAATGAGTTTTCTGTTGACCTTGACACTGTATCTAGTGCCTTTTCTACTGTTCCTGACAGTTCACGTAATCCTTTGGTTGACCATAACTCTGACGATCGTTACACTACCAGGTTTGGTAGAGTACTTAGACCTGTTCATAGGCTGATTGAGTCAATGATTCAACTCGAAACCTTACTTGGTGTGGAGTCTGTATCTCCTGTTATTCATGTATAGGGTTGTGTATAGTATTATACTATCTCTGGTAATACATCTCAACCAAAGTGTAATCTTCTCTATTTTATTGTGTATACTAATCCTGTTTATGTACTTGGTATGAGTTTTTCAAAGTGTAATGGGCACTTTGTGTATGCCTGCAAAATGTGTAGAAGTTTGGCCAACTTTCTCCATATTTGTATCCCTTGTTTGGGTAACTCTCTAGGTGGAGTCTTCACTGTTTTTAAAGTGTAGACCATGTAACTCAAGTGACCAGTGTTTTATTTGTTATGCTCTTAAGAATTTTGTGTGAATTCTTGGGGGTGAGTGTAACCGGTACAGAAAGTGTTTTGTTAAAACATATGTATTGTTATAATTCTCACAAAATTGTTTTTCCACATGCACCTGATATGATGCCTAAGTGTGAGTACTTTTCCCCTTTAATTGCTGTGATGTCATCATGAGCCTACATAATTTCCTGTTATGTCCCCTCCTCTTCCTCTTGGCATTGTAATTGCATGGAAGAGGTGGGTTATTTTTGGCTCCTGCTAATCCTTATTAATCTTTATTTTAATTGTTGCTTTTATTTCTATATCTTCATTGCTAATTATGTGTATTATGTTATTTTACTTACCTGTGTGGTTATTTTTGTCATTTTGCCCAATTTAAGTTATATTTGTCTCTTTGGCCTAATAAGTGGAGATGAAAAGCACATGGTAATTAAATCTACGTCACATTTGTTTTATAGAGCAAGATAAGGGTGATTGTACTCCGAGGCTGTTTTTATTTGTTTTACATCAGATCTCGGAGTAAAACCCAGTGGAACCGTCGCCTGTTGTCCCGTGTCTGTTTTCACAACGCAGAGAAAAGTGATTTTATAACTGGTGTCGCGAGCCACCGGTTACATGTGCATGAATGTATCTAATAGGTCCCGCATTCCCCGACCTACCGGATGAATGGTGCTTATATGAGACGCTGAATGTAAATTACATTGTACAGTGCGCACATGCATTCCCTTGTCATGCATAATGATTATGTGTGTGATACCAACAGTGTAATGTAGCTTTTATGGTCTTTGAATGTTTTCATAACTTGCAATATGTTTTGTTCCTCATGTTCTATGTAAGGACATTAGATGATTCAGATATTTATACATTAGAACCAAGGCTATTAAGTCTATAAGGTTAGATGATGTGCAATAACAAGTCCTTATCAGGAGTAATGAGAAAAGTTTCCTGATTTTCTGTCCACATGTAAAAATGTGTGATGCGGCACAATCGCAACAAAGGCCAATCGGAGCAGTTTTCTCTGTTTCTCTTTGCTCGCAAACTAGCTGAAGCATAAACAAAAAAACATTTACTTTTATGACTTCCGTGATATTTAAGCAGATGTCTTTTTTATTGTGCAAACTGAGGGAATTGTCATATAATATTGCCCTCTATACACATCTACTTCCACAATCTGTCCATGTTGGATGTTTAATAAACATGAGGGGTGACACTAAGGACCAATTCTCAGAAGAAACTACAACTAATATAATTTTTGTGTTCCCATTTGCCCCAGTAGCAAAATAAAAAATGGTTTGGATACAGTTTACCTGACATTTTACTAATGGAGTAATTTGTGTATAATTTAGAGCTCTGAATGTTAAATTTTATTTATGCTAGAATCAGAGCAAACGTGCTGTTTTGACAGATATAATGTGTAACCTCAAAGTAAATAATGAAGACAGATTGGCTAAACTTTGTTTTTAATTTGTTTTCAAACCAAACTAGGTGTCCATATTAGTAAGGTTAGGCTTCTGTTTTATGTTTCAAGAAAAGGCTCTGGTTAAACACATCTGGGAAAGTTTGAATGCAGGACTTGTATTACATTACTGCTCAGTTGTCTGCCAGCAAAATGTCAGTTATGAAAACCACTCAATTTATTTTTTATTTTTTTGCATAATCAGGCCACCCTGATGACACCAGACTCCTAATATTGCAACAGATCATTCAGAAGATAGGAAAACATTAGTGCTCTGCACCATGTAACCATGTGTGAAGGTCATTGTTAATCTTTGCATCTTAAAATATGAACTGAACTTTGTTTCACCACAAGATGAAATAAAAACTATGGAAAAAAATTTAAACATTGTTATGTGGGCAAAATGAGCACAGTGTGAAACAATGATGAGATCTCTTCTGAAACTCTAGGAAACTCTGAAAAAAAGAGAAAAAAAAAATTGACTCCTAAATATACAGATTTTCCTATTACTTTTTATTTTGGTAAAACTATATCATATGCAACTATGTCACACTCTATAGAATACTTGTTGTTTGTGTGTTGCAATTCACAAAATGATGAAGTTTACTTTCTCCCACTATTTTTTACTTTCTCACCATTGTGAATCAAGCCTGTTTATTTCAGAGTCCTTGTACCCAGTCTTTATTACTTCAGTATGTCTGAAAGTCTCAGAGACAACACAGTAAAGCAGACTGACGCAGTAGGTGTGGTATTATGAGTATAGATGGTAGCCAGGGGAACAAAGATGGAGAGAGAAATTTGGATGGCCAGGGGTTTATGCTGGTCAAATGGGGACATCGTTCTTCCTGGAGAACCAGCTCATTTGATATTACATGTTCACAACACACAAAAAGTTTCCATAGTGCAAAAAGTGCTGGTTTAAATATTGAAATGTACAATTTATTATTCATTACAATATATTTGTAAATTGAATGTTACATTTCACAGAAAAATGACAACTTGTATATTGGGACAACATGCATTATAGAGCGAAAATTTTCAATCGTTTTTTTTTTTAAGACAAATCATAAATATACACTGAACAAAATTATAAATGCAACACTTTTGTTTTTGCCCCCATTTTTCATGAGCTGAGCTCAAAGATCTAAGACTTTTTCTATGTAGACAAAATGCCTATTTCTCTCAAATATTGTTCACAAATCTGTCTAAATCTGTGTTAGTGAGCACTTCTTCTTTTGCCGAGATAATACATCCACCTCACAGGTGTGGCATATCAAGATGCTGATTAGACAGCATGATTATTGCACAGGTGTGCCAGGCTGGCCACATTAAAGGCCACTCTAATATGTGCCTTTTTACTTTATTTGGGGGTCCGAAAACCAGTCAGTATCTGGTGTGACCACCATTTATTTCACGCAGTGCAACACATGTCCTTAGCATAGAGTTGATCAGGTTGTTGATTGTGGCCTGTAGAATGTTGGTCCACTCCTCTTCAATGGCTGTGCGAAGTTGCTGGATGTTGGCAGGAACTGGAACACGCTTTTGTATATGCCGATCCAGAGCATCCTAAACATGCTCAATGGTTGACATGTCCTGTGAGTATGCTGGCCATGCAAGACCTGGGATGTTTTAAGCTTCCAGGAATGTTGTACAGATCCTTGCGACATGGGGCCGTGCATTATCATGCTGCAACATGAGGTGATGGTCGTGGATGAATGGCACAACAATGGGCCTCAGGATCTCATCACGGTATCTCTGTGCATTCAAAATGCCATCAATAAAATGCACTTGTTATGTTGTCCATAACATATGCCTGCCCGTACCATCACCCCACCACCACCATAGGCCACTCGATCTACAGCTTTGACATTGGCAAACCGCTCACCTACACAACGCCATACACACTGTCTGACTTCTGCCCTGTACTGTGAAAACCGTGATTCATTCGTGAAGAGAACACCTCTCCAAAGTGCCAGAAGCCATCGAATGTGAGCATTTGCCCACTCAAGTCAGTTACAATGACGAACTGCAGTCAGGTCGAGACGCCGATGAGGACGAAGAGCATGCAGATGAGCTTCCTTGAGACAGTTTCTGACAGTTTGTGCAGAAATTCTTTGGTTATGCAAAGCAATTGTTGCAGCAGCTGTCCGGATGGTTTGTCTCAGACGATCTTGGAGGTGAAGATGCTGGATGTGGAGGTCCTGGGCTGGTTGTGAGGCTGGTTGGATGTACTGCCAAAATCTCTAAAATGCCTTTGGAGACGGCTTATGGTAGAGAAATTAACATTCAATTCACAGGTAACAGCTCTGGTGTACATTCCTGCAGCCCTCAAAACTTGCAACATCTGTGGCATTGTGCTGTGTGATAAAACTGCACATTTTAGAGTGACCTTTTATTGTGGCCAGCCTGGCACACCTGTGCAATAATCATGCTGTCTAATCAGCATCTTGATATGCCACACCTGTGAGGTGGGTGTATTATCTCGGCAAAGGAGAAGTGCTCACTAAAACAGATTTAGACAGATTTGTGAACAATATTTGAGAGAAATACTCCTTTTGTGTACACATAAAAAACTTAGATCTTTGAGTTCAGCTCATGAAAAATGGGGGCAAAAACGTCTCAAGGTTACGAATGTAACCCTGGTTCCTTGAAGGAACGAGACGCTGCGCCAAGTGATTTGGGGAACGTCCCTGACGAGACCGACTCTGAATATCGTGTGCAATCTGTCCAACAGAAGGGTGTGACGTCACGGGCGGGGTGACGTAGCGACCAGGAAGCTATAAAAGCACGTGCCGTGCAGCTGGCTTCAGCTTCGAGTAGGGAAGCAAGCACCGGCAGGGGTGCTGGGAGTATTGCTCTGCGACGCAGGGTCCCGTTCCTTCAAGGAACCAGGGTTACATTCGTAACCTTGAGACGTTCCTTTTCAGGAAATCGAGCTGCGTCAAGCGTTTTGGGGGCCTGAAGATCTCCAACTCTCTTTAGTGAGGAGATTGCCAGTAACAGGGCAGTTTTAAGTGTCAGGTGTCTATCTGAGATATCTTGTATTGGCTTGAATGGAGCTTTACAAAGAGCCTCTAAAACCACAACCAAATCCCCGGGGGGGAACACGGGGTCGTACTGGAGGTCTCAGCCTCAGCACAACGCGGAGGTGCTAGGGGGTGTCTACCCACTGACTGATCATTGAAAGGGACATGGTAAGCAGCTATGGCCACTACGTACACCTTTAAGGTGGAGTGGGTTAACCCCGCAGAGAGCCTAGCTTGTAGAAACTCCAGAACTGTACCAACTGGGCAGTTAACAGGGTCAAGCTGGCGGTCTCTGCACCATGAAGTGAAGAGTTTCCACTTCAGGGCGTACAGTTTCCTCGTAGAGGGAGCTCTGGATTGGAGGAGGGTCTCAACAACCTCAGTTGAGAGACCGGATTCTATGAGCTGTGCCCCCTCAGGGGCCACACCCACAGTTTCCACAGCTCCGGGCGAGGGTGAATTATCGTGCCCTGCGCCTGTGAGAGTAGGCCCCTGCCTCGACAGTATGTCTGCTCCCACATTCAATCTCACAGGAATATACACTACTCTGAGCGAGAGGAGTTTGCCCTGGGACCACAGAAGGATCTGGTGTGCCAGCTTGTACAAGGGGCGTGAATGCAGACCCCCTGGTGATTGATATAAGAGACCACTGATGTGTTGTCGGTACGCACCAACACATGGTGACCTCTCAAGTCTGGGAGGAAATGTTTCAATGCTCGATAGACTGCTAGCATCTCTAGACAATTGATGTGCCATGTCAGATGGCGACCACTCCACAGACCGCGGGCAGGGTGGCCACTCATGACCGCACCCCAACCGGTGAGGGACGCGTCCGTCGCTAGCGTTACACGGCGACAAGGAGCTCCCAGCACTGGGCCCCGATTCAAGAACCAAGGTTTCTTCCACATGTCTAAGGCACGAAGGCATCGCCGCGTGACCTTGATAACTCGAAGTGGATTTCCCCTCGGGGAAAAGCCCTTGGACTTGAGCCACCACGGTAGGGGTCTCATGTACAGCAGGCCAAAAGGTATCACGTTGGACGCAGCTGCCATCAGACCTAACAATCTCTGAAATTGTTTGACAGTGAGTGACTGGCCCTCTTTGACTCACTCGACTGATGTGAGGATCGACTTGATCCGAGCAGGAGACAGACCTGCCTGCATCGTGGTCGAATTCCACACTACGCCTAGATAGGTGGTTTTCTGAACTGGAGAAAGTACACTCTTCTTGGCGTTTAGTCTCAAACCCAACTCCCCCATATGTGCAAGAACGACATCTCGATGTCGAACCGCCATCTGCTCTGATTGAGCTAGAATAAACCAATCGTTGATATAATTTAGAATGCGGATGCCCTGCATAGGGAGGGATACCAGAGCCGCATCTACACATTTTGTGAACGTGCGGGGTGAGAGTGCAAGGCCAAAGGGAAGCACTCGATATTGATAAGCTTTGCCCCCGAAAGCGAACCTCAGAAACTTCCTGTGTTGTGGAAGGATGGATATGTGGAAGTATGCGTCTTTGAGATCTATCGTTACGAACCAGTCCTCGGATCTGATTTGAGCTACAACCTGCTTGACAGTGAGCATTTTGAACTTCAGTGGCATAACTGAGCGGTTCAGGTGACGTAAGTCTAAGATCGGACACAACCCCCCATCCTTCTTTGGAACTATGAAATACCGGCTGTAAAACCTGGATTCCCTGTCTAGAGGGGGGACCACCTCGATGGCCTCCTTCCTTAATAGGGTATTCACTTCTTGTTCCATAACCAGAGCCTGCCGGGGGCCGACCACTGTCGGTGTAACCCCGTTGAATTTCGGCGGTGGATGACCGAACTGAATGCAGTAGCCTTTGTCTATTGTACACAGGACCCACTGAGATACATTTGGCAGTAGTTTCCACGCTGCTAAATAATCTACTAAGGGAATCAGTCTCTCGAGACTGACCTATGGTGTAAGAGGCCCCCGAAGGGGCGGCGAGCATCCCAGCTCTGCTACGCTTGCGGGCGGAAATAACTGGGAGCAGCGCTCGCTGGAGGCCGCTGCGCCCTGAAACTCTGGCAGGGTTGGCAGACCGACCTCCTGAGGACACTGAGGTGAGGCGGGCACAGTATTATGAGGTGGACCGCGCTCTACCCCAGTAGGGGCTACCCTCAGGATCCTTGAGCCACTGGCGTCCGGATCTTTTTGTCGAGGACTTCCGGGCCTCGATAACAGTTCTTAAATCAGGCTTAACTTTGGAAGTCCCCGACTCAGAGCGTCGCTGAGGCCCTCGGTCCCGTCGTGGGGGAGCACGAGCGGCGACAATCTGTCTTAGTATTGACCAAACAGGCCAGAAGGCTGAAGCGGGGTGTCCAGGAGGCAGACCCTGTCTCTTTCTTTGATTTCTGACAGGGTCAGCCATAAATGCCTCTCCGCAGCCACTAAGGCTGTCATAGACCGCCCAATTGCGCGAGCGGTCTCTTTAGTGGCACGGAGGGAGAGATCAGCGGTCTTTCTAAGCTCTTCAATATCTTCAGATTTGATCCCCTCTCCCTCATCGATATCTCCCAGCAGGTCAGCCTGATAAGCTTGTAGGACCGCCATGGTGTGAAGGCAAGCCCCAGCCTGACCTGCTGCCACATAACCTTTGCCCACCCGCGATGATGTAACTCTAAGAGGCTTGGTGGGCAACGTCGGAGCCTTTAGAGATGATGCCGATCCGGGAGACAGATAGCCCGCGAGCGTCTGTTCGACCCGTGGCATCGCTCTATAACCCCGCTCTCCCAGCCCCATCACGTTGCCATAATATAGTGAATCGGGGCCAAAGAGGCGGGTCGAATAAGGATGATTCCACGAACTCGATATCTCGTCGTGGAGATCGGGAAAATAAGGTAGGCTCCGACGTGGAGGTGGTTGCCTCGGCCGCAGAAAGCGTTCATCTAATTTGCTTCTCTGCGGCTCAGAATGTTTCTCAGCAGGCCATTCGATTTTTTATTTATCTACTGCGCGTGTAACCACCTCCAAAAGCTCCTCATACTGGGGCGACAGGGGTGGCGAATCCCCAGCAACAGTCTCCACATCGACCTCCTCGGAGGAAGAGAGGTGAAGAGCTGATCCCTCACCCTGGGGGGAAGAAACCGACGAGCGTGCTTCCGAACCCAGGGTTTGGGCACCGGATCTGGCAGATGAGGAAGGAGATAAGGACTGGCCCGTCTCCATTCCCTCTGACAGATCCACCCCACGAGTGCAGCAGCCGTTTTGCCTCGGCAGAAGCGGGGCCAGCACCGCGGGGAACGCTGGTGAAGGCTCCCTCCTCGAAGAGAGCCCTCCGGGAACGAAGCGTTCGCATTGGCAATCGTTCACAATGCGGACAGTCGGCCCCATCGAGAGCCGACTCGGCGTGCTTCGATCCCAGGCAAGCCACGCATAAACTGTGTGTATCCCCACTCGTAATGGAGCGAGGGCAGGGAGGAACACACAATCTATAACGTGGCTTGGAATCGCCCTTAATATGTTTGGTCTTTGCTTTTACTTTAGGCATATTGAGCTGTTTTAGCGATCTTTTAATGGCTAAGAGACAGAGAACAATAAATGGGACCAACGGGACAGACTTTTGACATGCACACACAGAGCGCTTGCTGACAGATACGAAGCTGAAGCCAGCTGCAAGGCACGTGCTTTTATAGCTTCCTGGTCGCTACGTCACCCCGCCCGTGACGTCACGCCCTTCCATTGGACAGATTGCACACGATATTCAGAGTCAGTCTCGTCAGGGACGTTCCCCAAAGTGCTTGACGCAGCTCGAGTTCCTGAAAAGGAACCAAAGTTTTGCATTTATAATTTTGTTCAGTGTGTTTGTCTATACAGGAAATGAGTTTCAAAAGTACTGGAGTCAAGTGTGACAATTAGCCCCAGGCTTATACTGTTATATAACCATAAACATATCCTAAAACATGCTAACGGACTGTAAGAACTAGTAAATAACTAGAAAATAATAATCCTGAGGGATCTGTGAAATAGTTTTATGTTTTTGTAAGATAGGGGAAGGTAGTGTATGGAAATGTAATTTGCTGTGGTCTCTGTTATAAAAACACGGAATCACCTCCTCAGCAGTTTTAAGTTTTAAATTTCACTTCATCTGAATTGTTTTCATTTTCCCTACTTTTTGGCATATAAATATGCTCACTTCTGGGAAATGAACATCTTTGAGTGAAGTTAGTCAGCTGGCGTACACCAGCCAATCATGTGACATGACTTTATGAGCCGGACTGTGGAATTTCATGCAGTCTGCATCTCATCCTGGTAGTACTGCGTGGATTTCCTGCTCACACATATTAAATTCAAAACATATGAACATTTAATTGGAAGTCACTGAACTTGTATATCAGCACAAAATCATAACACAAACTTTAGAGAAGAGATGTGCACCAAAAATGGAGCTCCTAGACTGACAACTACACCATTTAACACAGAGAACAGCCCTTTAACTATTATGACGTAAAATGTGTGATTAACCTTTAGGATAGAGGTAATTTCCTTTCTTTGAGAAGAAAGCATTATTTATTTTGTCTCCTGTGGTGCTTTAACCAAATCCAATTATTGATCTGTTGACATGCATTCCATTCTCCTATATCTGCAGAAAGGTAAAGTCATTAATATTCCAGTTTGCGTTATTTTTCAGAACAGTCATGACAGAGGCTTAAACCAACAGTGCCGAGTTCACAAATGAAAATTCCATTCCCAGATAGCATAATTTTTAGTACCCACTGTTTATTCCATCATAAGATTCAGTAAAGGGATAATGCTAATCATGCAATGGCACACAGGTAAAGTCATGGCCTAAAATATCGGCACCCTTGGTATTCATTTTCACAGCCTCCTTAGATCATATTCAATATGATCAAAAGAGGCTGTGAAAATGAATCTGCTTTGTTAATCCTTTTGATCTTTTATTAAAAATAAAAAAAATCACGAAAATCTAAACTTGCATTGGATATTAAGAATTTAAAATGGGGGGAAATATCATTATGAAATGAATGTTTTTCTCAAATACACATTGGACACAATTATTGGCACCCCTAGAAATTATTTTTAGTAAAATATTTCTGAAGTATATTCCCATTCATATTCACTTTGAGCACTCCAGGATGATAATGAACATGAAATTATCCAGCCATTGCTTCCTGTTTTATAGAAATATAAATAGGAGGGAAAACAAAGCCCAAATTCCCTTAATCATCAATCACAATGAGAAAAACCAAAGTATATATTTCTGATAATTAAGTTCCACAAATTTGTGTAGGTGCTTTAAGAAAAGAGTTAGAGCAGTGAAAATTCACATTTCCACCATCAGGGCAATAATTAAGAATTTCCAATCAACAGAAAATGTTACGAAACTGCCTGGAAGAGGACGTGAGCCTATATTGTCCTAATGCACGGTGAGGAGGAGAGTTGAGTGGCTAAAGACTCTCAAAAGACCACAGCTGGAGAACTGCAGAAAATAGTTGAGTCAGAAAACCTTAAAAAAAATGGTCAAACAGTACCTACAGTCGTGGCCAAAAGTTTTGAGAATTACATAAATATTGGAAATTAGAAAAGTTGCTGCTTAAGATTTTACAATAGCAATTTGCATATACTCCAGAATGTTATGAAGAGTGATCAGATGAATTGCATAGTCCTTCTTTGCCATGAAATTTAACTTAATCCCCAAAAAACCTTTCCACTGCATTTCATTGCTGTCATTAAAGGACCTGCTGAGATCATTTCAGTAATGGTCTTGTTAACTCAGGTGAGAATGTTGACGAGCACAAGGCTGGAGATCATTATGTCAGGCTGATTGGGTTAGAATGGCAGACTTGACATGTTAAAAGGGGGGTGATGCTTGAAATCATTGTTCTTCCATTGTTAACCATGGTGACCTGGAAAGAAATGCGTGCAGCCATCATTGCGTTGCATAAAAATGGCTTCACAGGCAAGGATATTGTGGCTACTAAGATTGCACCTAAATCAACAATTTATAGGATCATCAAGAACTTCAAGGAAAGAGGTTCAATTCTTGTAAAGACGGCTTCAGGGCGTCCAAGAAAGTCCAGCAAGTGCCAGGATGGTCTCCTAAAGAGGATTCAGCTGCGGGATCGGAGTGCCACCAGTGCAGAGCTTGCTCAGGAATGGCAGCAGGCAGGGGTGAGCGCATCTGCACGCACAGTGAGGACAAGACTTCTGGAAGATGGCCTGGTGTCAAGAAGGGCAGCAAAGAACTCACTTCTCTCCAAAAAAAACATCAGGGACAGACTGATCTTCTGCAGAAAGTATAGTGAATGGACTGCTAAGGACTGGGGCAAAGTCATACTCTCCGATGAAACCTCTTTCCGATTGTTTGGGGCATCTGGAAAAAGGCTTGTCCGGAGAAGAAAAGGTGAGCGCTACCATCAGTCCTGTGTCATGCCAACAGTAAAGCATCCTGACACCATTCATGTGTGGGGTTGCTTCGCATCCAAGGGAGTGGGCTCACTCACAATTCTGCCCAAAAACACAGCCATGAATAAAGAATGGTACCAAAACACCCTCCAACAGGAACTTCTTCCAACAATCCAACAACAGTTTGGTGAAGAACAATGCATTTTCCAGCACGATGGAGCACCGTGCCATAAGGCAAAAGTGATAACTAAGTGGCTCGGGGACCAGAATGTTGAAATTTTGGGTCCATGGCCTGGAAACTCCCCAGATCTTAATCCCATTGAGAACTTGTGGTCAATCCTCAAGAGGCGAGTGGACAAACAAAAACCCACTAATTCTGACAAACTCCAAGAAGTGATTATGAAAGAATGGCTTGCTATCAGTCAGGATTTGGCCCAGAAGTTGATTGAGAGCATGCCCAGTCGAATTGCAGAGGTCCTGAAAAAGAAGGACCAACACTGCAAATACTGACTCTTTGCATAAATGTCATGTAATTGTCGATAAAAGCCTTTGAAACGTATGAAGTGCTTGTAATTATATTTCAGTACATCACAGAAACAACTGATACAAAGATCTGAAAGCAGTTTAGCACCAAACTTTTTGAAAACTAATATTTATGTAATTCTCAAAACTTTTGGCCACGACTGTACATCCCCACATGTTGTTTGGGATGGTTTCAAGAAAAATTATCCTAGCTCATCCAAAAACAAACTCCAGCATATTCAGTTATCAGACATGACTGGAACTTTAAATGGGATTGGCTTCTATGGTCAGATGAAACTAAAAAATTTTTTGGAAGCAAACACTAAAGATGGGTTTGGTGAACACAGGGTTAAAAAGTACCCCATATGTACAATTAAACATACAGCTGTATTTTTTATGTCGTGGGCCTATATTTCTGCTGGAGGTCCTGGACGTCTTGTTCAGACAAATGGCATCCTTTCCATTATCAAATACCAACAGATTAAAAAAAAGTGACTGACTCTGTTAGAAATCTTAGAATGGTCCATGTTTAGATCTTTCAACCGTACAATAATCCAAACACAGACCTCAAAAACAACACAGAAAAGGGTCACTGGGCACAAAACCAAGCTTTTGCTATCGCCATTTCAGTCATCTGACCTGAACCCTACAGAAAATGAGTGGAGTGAACTAAAGAGGAGAAGCACCAACATGGATCTGGGAATCTAAAGGGTCTGGAGTGATTCTGGATGAAGGAATGGTCTCTGATCAGGTGTTCTCTAACCTCATCAGGCATTATATGAGAACATTTAGAGCTGTTAAACTGTCAAATAAAGGTTTCAAAAAGTATTGAATAAAAGGATTCCGTTAATTATGGCCAATGTGAATTAGAGAAACACATTTATTTCATAATTATATTTCTCCCCATTTTAAATTATCATTATCCAATGAAAGGTTAGATTTTTGTGATTTTTTAAAATAAAAGATCAAAAGGATTAACAATGCAGATTAATTTTCACAGCCTTCTTTGATTATATTTACCAAGAGTGGCGATATTTTTGGCCATGACTGTAAATACACCCAAAATTTTCTGAAAGTAGTTGACTTTTGTCAATAAGGTGCAGTCTCTATAGAAAAGAGGTGTGTTTGCACTCAAAGTCATCCTATCTGAGTGTTCACCGAGCACATTTAGCTCATGGTTAAACTGGTTCGCATAGAAATGATAGATGTAGTTTTTCACTGAAATACTATGCACTAAAGTGGCATACACTGCCATACACTGGCATCCCCCCCCCGCACACACAGTAATTTAGCATCACTATGTCTCTAGTCAAAGTCCACACACAGGTACCCATCCATATTAGAGCCATTAAGCAACATGGCACAGATCCAACAATAATAAGGTAGGAACATATTGTTTAGACCTTCCACTGTCAGAAAAAAAACCTCTCTTGTATGATTTCAAGGGAAAGAAATGATTGCCCTTGATTAGCACCTTTGCAGACATGAAGGGAAGAAATGATCACTTATCATATAGTTACCAGTCATTTGGCAGAAGTTTTTCCAATGTAGCCTCTGGTACATCAGTTGCATTGGTGGAACCCTTAGAGCAACCCAGTGTTAAATGCCTTTCTCAAGGACACAATAACACGGTAGGAGCAACTAACAGGCTTTGAATGAGCAGCCTGGACCCTAAAACTTATGCTAGCAGCACCACTTCTCTGCAATTAACATAATTGGAATGCAGCCTTATCTTAAGCATATGCTGTGTTTATTTCCTGTCATGCTTTTGCCTTCGGTATTGGATCAGTACATACCAAATATCCAGTAAGTTAACCATTCATTCTCCATTCTTTTTAGATTCAGGTGAAAGAACATGAAATCAGATATACAGTGGCCCTAAAGATGTATTTGGGCAATGTAGCCACGCTTAAGATGTACAAATTTCATTGTATAATGCATCAAAACATTAGACAAATTTATTTTAAAATAAATTCAGTGCAACTAAAAGGGCATTTTAAATGATAAAACATTTAGTCAAAAGTTAGTTGCAATCCGGACGTACTACAGTATATGCCATGTTGGCATCGTCATATGACCTACATCGTCTGTTGTGTTGTTCCTTCCCCGTAGCCTCATGGGATGTCCATAGGATATGGATACCATATCCATACTATGAATGAGTATATTGAAAAATAATAACAAAAACGGCTCAGGCTTTTTTTTTTTTTTTGCAGTTTCCACTTGGTTTGATAAATTGCTATCAAAATGTAAGGATTATTTATAATAAACTTAAACCCCATGTCTGCATATGCATATTTGATTACAATATAGTATGTGAAAAGCAGTATGTGAAGTTAGTAGTATTTTATGTCCAAATTCGCAGTATTATCGAAAAGTACGGATCATATACTATTTATGCCAAAATTCTGAAATGACATTCTACAGAAGTGAACTTACAGTGGAGGTCACATGACAATGCCAACATGGTGGATAGTAGAGTCCATACTGCTAGTAACTTTTGATAACTAAATGTGTCTATTATTATTGTTTTATCACTTGAAAAGCATTTTTTACTTTCTTTAAATATGGGTTAACTGTCCACACTTACAAAACATTTAAAACTCATTACATTGTTATCAGATTAGTAGCACAAACTAAATAGCAAATATGGCAAATATCCTCTTCTGATTCTCACTATATTGTACACAGAAACTTAAAACATTTCAGAACCTTTTCCTAGTATACTTTGTATGTGTGCTGATTTGTGGTGATTAAGCAGATGCTGCTATGAGTCAGCTCATTAGAGGGGGTTAATTGAAATGGTGACTTAAGGGCCAGATATGTGTCAGTTTGTTTGGGACCAACAGCTTCATACTCAGAATTAAACCTCTAAATCTGTTACTGACCTTTTCAAGGCTCGCAGACCACGCACTACACTGACAAGAAAAATTGGTTTCACAGATATTGTATCCTGTTATTGAGAAGATTGATATCTAGTAACAGCCAAAACTGAAAACAGAACATTTATTGCATATTTAAAAACTGTTCAGTATAATTTCTTATAATTATTGTTATTATCTTCCTGCTGTCAATTTGTCTTCCTTGCTATTCACTTGTGATCTTGTAATCTACAATAATACCCAATAACATCACAAATTAGAGTTACTGTTTCTATCAGAAGGCTGAGGCAGTGTAATATTGCTGGCATTTGTTTCCTGAGCCCTTGCACTGTTCGCCACAGCATGCAGTGGATGCTTTGCAACCTCATTATGGTAGATATTCTTCTCATTTGTCAGCCCATAAATCTCACAGTCCTCCTTGTACTATATTTCTCAACCTTGCAAAAACAAGGGCACTTGTGAATGGTGCCTGTGCATTGGGTGTCAAATGAAAGAATGTTTCAGACTGTAAATCTCCTTTGGTATTCAGCATGATGTAAAATTCTCCCACAACAATTGCTTAATTTCTTCCCCAGTAGGAACTCTCTGACAGAGCCTGTTGTGTTTACAATGGTTTGGCTTTAACATCTACCTCTGTATAGGTGGTATTTTTGAATAAGGGAGTTTTTTTTACCTCCTTTATTTCCTAAACTAGAGCATGAGCAAACTTCTGAATATTTTATTAATGCTGCACATACAAGTTCTCTTGAGACATGAGAGCGCATGAGGTCATATCTTCAACCCTCCTGGATGATGGTGAGAGATGATGTCATTCACATACTAAGTAAAGGAATTTAAGCAATTACACCTCTAGTCTTTTAATCTACATAACTGCTTCTGCCATACATTCAGTGCTTTGATCTGAGGAAATGTATTTGAGCTATGGACATAAACACAGACTCTTGGTATTTCAAAGACTTTGTTTGGTTATTTTTGTAATTTCTAGGAAAAACACATATTTGGCAGATTGTCCAGTGGTTGCTCCCTTCAGAATCTTGGTGGAAGTATAGTAGTGCATTCATACTTTTCACCTATACTATTTTGTAAATATTACAAAATTTAACAACCTACTTATTTAACATTCATAAATTAATTCATACGTTTATTCATTCATTTATTAATTTGCAGTGATGCCACAGAGAGTTCTGAGAAAATGTTTAGCAGAACATCAGAACATTTTAAATTGATTTATTTTTGCAATTACCACTTGGTTTGATGATTGCTTCTGCCACATATGCAGTGCTATGAAATGACAGATGCAATATATATGAGTATAAATATATAGATAGATCAGATATAAAGATGATACTCTCCCATTCTTGTGTCATTTTGAAGACTTTCTGATGTTATTATGTCATAACAATCATTGCACATCAGTGCAACAGTTGTTGTGCAGCCGTACTGCAGTAGAGGCCATGTGGTGACTCATCTGAAATATCTCCCCTGGTGATACAGTACGCCTCTGCCCTCGCCATTCAGCCTCTGCAGGGCTTCCCAGGCGCTAGTGATTTAACCACAGCTCATGCTATGCATGACTAGTCTCATTCTTAAGGGTCAGACCTGACCAGAAGGAGAGCATCAACCCCACTGCTGTCAAAGAACACCTACACTACACTGAGATTCATACCAAGCATTGGCAGCCCACATGCAAACATACCCACACAAATGAATCTGTTCTGTTGTCATCGTTTACCATGGCAACACATATATTTGGAAAACCTGTGGAGAGAATAACATGAATGCTTTGTTGGCCTTCAACAAATAAGCATCTAATTGCCCTGCATTTTAGTCAGTTTTATTTATGAATGATACAAATGTAGATAAATGATAAATGTAGTGTTCCTGTAGCTCAATTGATAGAGCATTGCGCTATCATGCGCAAGGTTGGGGGTTCGATTCCCCGGGAACACATGATAGGTAAAAACTGATAGCCTGAATGCACTGCAAGTCACTTTGGATAAAAGCGTCTGCTAAATGCATAATTTTAATTTTATTGTAAATTTAGATAAAAATTGCATGACCTTTAATAATAAATGGATTAATCATCCAATACGATTATGAAATGAAAAACTTGACCATTACACCAAAGAGGACTTAAAAATACATAGACATTAATTTGTAGTTGGTTGTCCCATTGCAGCTATAACAGCTTCCACTCTTCAGGAAAGGCTTTCCACAGATTTTTGGAGTGCTTCTATTTGAATTTTTGCACATTCATGCAATAGAGCACTGAGATCAGGCCCTGATGTTAAACAAGAAAGCGTGGCTTGAAATCTCCATTCCAGTTCATCCCAAAGTTATTCAGTGGAGTAGAAGTATAAGAGCTCAGTGCGGACCAGTCAAATTCTTCCACACCAAACTCACCCAACCATTTTTTATTAGACCTTGTTTTGTGTTCTGGGGCAACAGAGTTGGCACAATACATTCAAGCAGGTAATGTTCTCCTGGCATCCACTAAATCTAGCCTTGCTCATCAGATTTCCAAACACAGAAACGTGGTTTGTCACTACACAGAACACATTTTCACTGAGATTTCAGTGGTACCATGCTTTAAACCAGTCCATTCAACTCTTGGCATTGTACTTGTTGATGCAAGGCATTTGTAACATGTGCCTCAGCACTTGATTTTCCTGCAGTGCAGTTGCAGACTGCATAGCTAAGTACTTGATTTTATACACCTGTGGCAATGGGCAAACACGTCAATTCAATAATTAAGAGGTGTGTCCCAATACTTTTCTCCATAAAAGTTAATATTTTGGAAATGGTTCTTCAGTCTATATTCGTATTATTTTACAGCTTTAAATCTAATCCTAACATGTTTCTACTAGAATTTAAAATTTTGATTTTGATAAGGTTTTGATAAGCTGGCGGCCATCTAAATTGCATCCCACTGACTGTCTTCAACCTGCTGTGAGGAGATAGCCTACATATTGTTCTTGGTCTAGATCACAGCATGAGAGGGGCCACATAGTGCATGTCATGCATTTAAATGGTTATTGTGAGCACAGACTGCAGTAGCATTATGTGTATATGAGGCTGTAAAGGCTGATAAACATTTAAACCTCTGAGCATCATTATCTTCCGGACTGCTTTGGTGTTTGTATCTGCCTTCACACATGTGACTCAAATGTTTGCGAGTATTTTATTTATTTTTTTACTGAAAATCCCTTATGGCTTCAGCATCATCTAAGGTCTAATTGATGTCAAGGCCGAGATGAATTAATGCTTCAATACTTAATAAATGCTTTAATAATATTTAGGCTTAATTATATACCTAAAAAATTATGAAATCAAATGTATATGCTTATGAAAAGTTATAATATGTGATCGGGTCTAAGTATTAATACATGTTTAAGTATTAGTTCTACAGTGAACAAACAGTTGTAGAGTAAATTTCATTTGACCTCAGTGTGAGGTTATTATTACATAGATCCCATGTAAGATCATGTATAAATGAGAGAAGCACGTCACGTGGGAGGCTCCTCGCGCTCACTTTAGGTGACGACAGAATGTTGATATCATGTGGATGACGTAATGTCGCTCAACAGTGCAAGTGATACAGAAAGACGTTCATTTTATTAAATTACCGATGACTCATTATTCAGCTATATTCAATTATTACTCTTTACAGAACCGTTGAAACAATAGCTATAGTATATCATTGTTAAAAATAGCCTACCACGTTGTGAGAAATGTCAGTTTAAAGGTAGCCTATTAGTGTATTTTTTATTTTTATTTTTTGTAGCTTGTTCTCAAGCGGTTACGATTGAAAATAAATAAATTAACATTAAACACTTGCTCAACAGCATGGACAGAATATATTTAGACTAGTTTAGAGTGCATTTCACAGGAATAGAGTAGAATAAAGAAGTATTCAAACATTTCCTCTAGGAAAATTTTGTACGTTGTTAAATAAAACAATTGCTGCAAACTTTCATTCCCTTGCCAAAAATTAAACAATGAAGATTATTGTGTGACGCAATACTCTCCGTGGATGATGCCCCTCCCTCCGCCGGGAAGCTCACAGCAGCAGCGGCGGCAGTGTGCGCGAGACTCGAGCTCAGGATGCAGAGCTCTAGAAACACTCGTAAAGTCACACACCTCTTCTAGTCTGTAGAACCGACTACAGGCATTCTTCAATACAGGAGGAAGAGCTTAACTCTGGATCTGGAGCTTTACCCTCATTTTTAAGCGAAGTAGGACTCGTACTGTAAGACTTTGCCAGTTTTGTTGGATCAAATCCACGATCACAGCCAGAAGTGCGGATCATCTCAGGTGAGACTTTCTGCACATATTTCACTCTGTGAGTTCAAGCGGATGATCTCAGGCAAACTGTCCTTCACTTTCAGCAAACCACTTAATAGCGCTTGAGATCTTTTAGATCTTTGAGATCATAAAACAAGGAATAACTTTTAATTTGTTTCCTATTACGTTACTTTACTCACCTTTTGAAGTTAAGTGACCTGTTTTGTGCGTGCTTATTCAAACAGTCTCCTGTTCTTCCAGTCTAATGAACACGATTCATGTTGTGGTTTTGCTTAGTAGCAAGCTGAATATCTTTGGAAGTAAAATTTATTATCTTGGGGTTTCCTCCTTTATATCTGGAGCAATGTCATTGTTTCCGTGGCCATTATAGCGATGTGCTATTCGTGAATGAATCATTCTTTTGAATTGAAACGTTTAGTGAATCTTTTGAACCGGTGGTATACAAATCTTTCCGAGCAGTTCGTGAGTCAACTACTCACTGAACCGACTCATTGAACTGAGCGTCATCTCTTTCGGACATGTCCGATCATAATGAACAGAAGGGCTGAATTTGCTGATAGTCAGATCATGTGGACTGAACTGAGGATTTAACAGATGGGGGGAAGTTACAAATAAAAGTTACATAAATATGTTCACACCTTTTTTTAAAAATTATGGATTGTCCACTACTAGTGGACAATCTATAATTATAAGTAACATCTGATTTTTTTGGAGTGTGTATTACCACCATGAGATGTCAGCAACTAGGTAGTACATGAGGATGCAATAATGACAATCTCTAAATGGAGTGTTGGTTCTGGAAGTAAAAGATCCCATTAATTTTCTCCAATCGATTTTTTTTATTAAAACTTATAAACCTCTAAAGACAGACCTTCTGTGAAATATGTTTTAGTCAAAGCCATCAGCATTATGTGATCGATTATGGATGATAACTTCCACATTAAGCTTCAGTGGCCTCAGAACTTCCAGTGCTGCACAGTGTATGGAAATTGTGAGAAAATCAAGCACAAAATTAAATCTTGAGGAAGGACAGAACAAAGGAATATAGTACTAACAACTTTTACACTAAAGCTATTTAAACTTCTGGAAGTCATTATTAAAATGAATGGTTTAATACAATATACCAAAATGTTATGCTTACCCAGGCCCGGTTCTATAACCAAATCACTGAGGGTGCTTCTGAATATAGTGAGGGGGCTGCTTACATAATCGTAGGAAATAGCTCAGTCATCAGTCTGAAACATAGTATCTCAAAATTGGGGATGTTGTATACAACAATACTACTGTAATTGCTGTTATGTTCAACAATATACGATCTGGCAGTAAATTACAGAATAGCATGTAAACAAGCAGCAATCTTCACTTTGCAAAACATTAAAACATGGCACACATAGCCTACCTACACTGTGGTGATACCCTTGTTGTAACCGGCTTCAACTTCAATTGAACACTCCTAGAATGGCCAAAAGTCACTGCCTTACACACGTCTTTCTCCATGACGGTGAGAGACACATTTTTACATAACAAGGCAGAAAATGTACCAAGAACATCCAACCTAACTTGAACATAAACACACGTAACTTTACTAACACAAACCCCAACCATATTGCTGTAATAACGCATAAATCAACTCCCAACAAGCAATTACCCATAATGCACTAGCGCTGACTGCCGGGTCTGTACAATATGACAACCATGACAACACATCAACACCCAATCAGTCATTCATTGTTAGCGTTATGCATAAACATATTGATAAAGCACTGCTGCAGTAACGTTATTACACCAAGGTATTGCTGCTATATTCTTTATGACAACTCCAATAACAACGACAAGCAGTTCAAAACAATTGACAGCAAAAGACCAAGAAGCTGCGCTAGCTTAACGTTACACAACACACATAACGTTACACAAAATACTTATTGAGCATGCTACAATTATTAATAATAATACTTACAGGTTGTGATTCGGAGGAGGAGGAAGAAGCTAATCCAAATATATTCAGTACTGTAACCTTCCTTCAAACGGCTTGCGAATCCAGACTTGAAAGCATTTATGTTGGAGAACATTATGTTGGAGAAACGTCATTAAAATGACGCGAGGTTCGGGCTAAACTTCTGTGTTAGTAAATATGAACTGTAGCCACTGACTCTTCACATGCTTGTCCCTGCGATGTAGATGTTTGTGCGTTCTTGAGCCATTTTCTTATGTCCATGATGATTAAAAATTTACACTTATTTTTACGTTACCTAAAGCCCCGTCTCAGAAAGTCAGCTAACAAAATTTCTGAGCGGGAAGCACGAACGCAAGCAAAGTGGGCAATTAAAGAGACAGCTTCACCTTTTGCGTATCGCGATCACGAAAGGACAACTACAATGCATTAAACATGAAAGCATAACGAAATAATTTATTTAATATATATATATATATATATTTGTTTAATTTTATTAATTTATTTATTTTGTGTAGGCTATCCTATTATAGGCAAGAGTGTGAAATCCGTCTGTGTTTTATTTTCGGCAAAATCTCGTTTATGTGTGCTATTAATAATTTTTCATCTGAGGATGCTTTCACTTTTATTTGAGGGTGCTTAGCACCCTCAAGCACCCCCGTAGAACCGGGCCTGTGCTTACCAGTGAATAATAAACTGTATTATAATATAATGCAATTAGTTATTAGAAATATGACAGAACAAGTTTGCTACTACTGTGGCTTGTTATGAGAGAATACTATACCAGCTTGCGTACCATTGATCTTAGTGGAAATACATTTTTTTTATTTGATTATATTATTCATAATGCTTCAATTTTGTGTCAACAACATAAAAACAAATGCTCACCAAAATGAATATTAACTCGGGCAGAATTCTACAACATCTCAAAGCTTATGCACTCAATGTGTTGCTTGCTTTGACTATTTAAGTGAGGAGGGAAATAGTGATGTAATGAAGCCACTCAATGGAAAACAGAGTCCAGATGTTCTGGGATAGGCTTTATGTTTAACCTATGTGGTTTTTTTAACCATTTCTTTTAAAGGAACCTAATCAATTAGAGGATATCGTTTGGATGTGGCATCACATATGTGACATTGTAGTAAATGAGAAGATAATTCCAGTAGCTTATTAACTGATACATCAATCAATTCCTAGTGTTCTTGTTAAAATCATTGTAACTAAAAATGTTAAAAGATCTGGGCTTGTAACTGCAAGATTGTTGGTTCTAACCCCTTGATGGGTTTAATTATCACCATTGTGTCATTTGAAAATGGTGATTTAAGGGTTAACCCTCCTTTATTTTTATTTATTTATTTATTTATTTTTTGTGCCAATTTCTGCACCATTTAATTCACATGTAGGTTAAACATAAAACCTATCCCAGAACATCTGGTCTCTGTTTTCCATTGAGTGGCTTCACAATATTACACCTATATATCACCTTTGAGATGTTCTAGTATTCTGCCCGAGTTAATATTCATTTTGGTGAGCATTTGGTTTTATGTTGTTGACACAAAATCGAACATCATCAAAGCTGTTTTGATATTTGATAGGGGATTTACATGAATATATGAAATGTTCACAAGAGCCTTCCTGGAAAAAAGGCTTTAGTGAAGTGAATGGCCACTTGCCTTGTCTCCCTGCATATTCACGTCCGACCTGTTTTTATGTTATGTTATTATCTTATTTCATGTTTGGTTCAGCAGCATCTCCAGGTGGCTCAAACAGATGGTGTGGAAAGCATTGCATTATGGGGCCTGTAGTGTTTTACTTGCTGAATGCAAGGCGGGTTATGAAGTATTGGTTTTTACAGTATATTTTTTTCATATATTTACTTAGTTCACTAGGTCACTTGTGTTCAGACTGATCATTGCAGCATTGTGGCAAAACAGGTTTTAGATTTCACAATATTTATCAGAATAAAATGGGTGTTGTTGTCGTTTACATGTTTGCGCAGACACAGAATCAAAACTTTATTAATTTAACTTAGCATTTCAGTACATCCAGGAACAGAGGATATGGAAATGTGGGAAGCAGTCATGCTTGTTATTGCCTTGTACAAGAAAGGTGACTTATCTCATCAGAGAGAATAAGCCAGTGAATCAAAAGCAAATAGTCAGAGCAGAGTAATTCACTCTGAAGCCGGTGTCGGATTACTGCCTCATACGTCTAATGCGTGCCAAACTCTCTTGCCTGCTTTATTTTCCATTAAGTGACTCAGGGATGACTTCTCCATCCCTTAAGAGAGTAAAACTATTCCTGCATTCTTCTTATTCTTCAGTGTTTTAGTTCAAATCAAATGAGTCTATCTTCCCACACAGAGGCCATTCCTCTCTTATTGTCTCTTTCATTGCAGATTCCATCACTCCATCAAGAACACAAATGATGCTCGCAGTCATATGAAATAATGTAAGTATCTCTAATTAGATTTGATTAGGGCTTCGATTTTAGAATGCCTTCATTTGACTTGCTTCATTTAATTGATTACCCATTTCAAAGTGGTTAATGAACTGAGGGGGAATTATTATTTCTGTGAGTAATTTTGTTGTGGAATATATAAAGCTAGCCAAGTAAATTATTGCACACACATTGCACAGTATTGCACAATATTTCCCATTTCTTGAAATCGTGATGTTATGGAAGGCAAATGTTCTTTATGAGATGGAGTTTGTAGTTTGATGGGTAGAGACATGCTGTTGGGTTTTAAGCAATCTGACTTAAAATTGTCTACTGAAAACAGAAAATAGACTGTGAGATGCACGATATATCGGTACCATATTTTTTATTTGTTCATATTACAGATCAGTTGATATTTATCATCTGATATTGGATGTTTCATTGTGTGTGTTAATTTACCTTTGTCCTCAAATGAAGTTCCAAATGTAGATTTGGGAGGAGTCTAATTGTTCAGTCCTGTCAATCATCACTACGAGTCTATGTAAGCAGCAGTCATTGTGCCGTGCCATCGACAATTCTTCCGGCACTCCACCTTCTCTATTTGTTATTCTCCCTCTATGTACAGAAGCACCATCAGGACTAGATGAGCAGGCAAACTCGTGAACTACAATTAAACAGATAGTTCACCCAAAAATGAAAATTGTCATCATTGACTCACCCTCAAGTTGCTTGAAGCTATATGACTTGCTTTCTTCTTATTTTAGTCAATGGGGACCAGAAACTTTTTGGTGGAGTAAATAGACAAATAAAAAAGAAATATAAATGATAGAAGCACATAAAGTACTAAAATGCAAGCTAAAAAGAAACAATGGTTATAGTATGTAAATAGCACTAAAATAACAGTACATAGCAACATAGCATTATATCGGCACCGCTAAGATTTGAATCAGAAAATTATCAGAAAAATCTAGCTTATTTACCTGGAAGCATTTTCAAAATCAACAACAGTAGTGCTTTTGATTCAGGCAGCACTGGAATCATATACTGAGTTAACTAAATGCTGTTACACTGTTTGAGCTGAAATATTTGACCATTCCAGTGTGGAAGATGACAGTGAGTCATATCCATACTGAACCATTTTACAGATGTCCTCTCTTTCCCACAGGACTCGGTTTATCATGCTTGCACTTCTTGTGAATTTCATTACCATTTCACAAGGTGAGTTGTTGTTGCACTAAGCTAAAATTACACTTCCTGTTTTCATTCAAGTTCTGTATGTAGCGTCTTTTTTTTTTTACTGATTTACTGTCGAAGAAAAGACCTAAATAGCATGCTGGACACACACCAGCTGTCAGCAGTCCCTCTGCCCACCTCAGAGATGCATTAGTGTGGGTTATGGTTGAACGCACAGAGTGCAGGAGACTGATGAATGGACAGAGAGATAGAAGAAGACAGAGAGGTAGTGAGAGAGAGAGAGAGAGAGAGGTAGATTAAAAGTAAGGGGTGTAGGAGGGAGGTGATTGCACCCACATCGTGAATCAGACTATAAAATTTTAACGGTCGACTGGAGGTTTCACATATAGACAGATGTACAGATTAGAAATTAAATGTTAATTTAAATTAAAATGGATATTATTGTAATTATTTAAATGGAAAGGGATGGACAATATATCAGTGCCATATTGATTATCGGTAAAAAAAAATATCATTATTGTCAGTACTGATCTGTGTTTATATTACATAATTAACTGTGAATATGCATTTCACCTATTTAAATTTTAATTACTTTTTCCATCATCTAATGCTTTAACACAATAATTTAACATTGCTAATAATCTTTAGAAAATCTCAAAATGAATATCCATTTTTCCACATTAAACCATAAGTTATTTTGTTGTGATGCCTAAATTCACTTTGAGCATTTGAAATGATTTATTTATTTAATTTTTTTATGTTTAGCTCATTTTGGAAAAGGGTAATATAAGCCTTAAAAATATTGTCTTATCAGAGTTAGCCAGAAATATATATATATATATATATGTATATGTATATGTGTGTATATGTATGTCAAAATATTTATCCTTGCTTAATATGCAGGGACCGCTGTGATTATACCATTTGACATAAAATGTAAATACTATGTCACTTTTGCTACTATTACAGCCTGACACATAAAACAGTAATGCAACCATTGCCCTTTATTTGGGGGCAGGGTCATCTGTCTTACCAACCAATGAAAGATAGATATTTGGGAAACTTGCAATTCCATGTGATAACAATAGTGGTGCAGAAAGTGTAACACACTACATTTAATAAATGAAGTGTGCACATTATTTAAAAATATTTTCTTGAGTCAGATCACACTTTTTAACTAAAAAAAGTTAACTTTGTTTCGAAATGTATGATGGCTTGCTTATGTTGCAGTCCTACACAGTTGTGTCGCCCTTGAGTAGCTTTCAGATGAATGGTCAGTTCTGAGCACTTCTGAGAACTGATTCTGTCAATAGATTTTTCTTTCATACATACTGTAAGGTCTCTGTATTCTCTGAGATTTTTTTTCCCCACTGTTTGTTCAATTTGAATAGTATGGCAAATGAGTGTCACTCACATTGAGATCCTCGTGTTCCAGGTCTTTCTCCTTTGAGTTCTTCTGATGGCCGGGGAGGTGTTTATGAAGACCTGAAGTGGAAGGCTCTGCTATGTTGTGAGCTGCCCTTTGCTCAGACACTTGGCGATGGTCTTTCAGAACCCCATCCTGTAGGACAGTGTCAACTACTTAATGCTACAAAACCAGAATTCTCAAATACTTCACCCACCCTTTTTGGTAAAATCAATCTTCTTTTGGAATGAAGAAAGATGATTTAAAATCCTTTTTTTTCATTTGTATAAAATGTTATATTAATGTCATATTTGTTAAAACCGTTGTTGCTAGTCACATTATTGTTGATTTTCATAATTAAGCTAATACTGTTTAAAAATCAGTGAAAGGCTATAAAATGCAATTGATTTTCTTCACATGTAAACGTCTGCATTTCATCTGCATTTTGACAGCCAATGCGATATGTTTGTTTACATTATGACTTTTAGACCACAGAAATGATCAATACATTGAATGAAATTTAAAAAGTACTAAAAGTAGTAAAAAAAAAAAAGTATTTAAGTTTTCCCAAAAATAGGAAGCAGCACAACTGTTAAATATTGATAAAAATTAGAAATATTTTTTGAGCACCAAATCAGCATATTAGAATGATTTCTGAAGGATCATGTGACCCTGAAGACTGGAGTGATGGCTTCTGAAAATTCAGCTTCGCATCACAGGGATAAATTACATTTGAAAGTATATAAAAATATATATATATTTAAAATGGTAATGATATTTCACAATATTGCTGTTTTTACTGTATTAATGATCAAATAAATTAACCCTCGGTGAGCATTAAGTGACTTCTTTCAAAAACATAAAAAAAATGTATAAAATGGAAAAAATGTCCAAAATAAAGGAAAGGCAATTTATGAGATCTCCTTGCCATTTTAAGGTCTCAAAAAGCAGTTTTGTTTATATTTGCGTCAGAGGTCTTAGCTACAACTGTGAACCAGAGAGACTGAGAGGATTGACCTCTCCAGACAAGTAGATGGGTGCCTTTACACTTGCTAATCAATTCTCATTAGTTTCTCTTCTCCGCGGTAGGCCAATAATTAAAGTCTATAAATACATTTATAGCATTTAAGTGGAAAATAAGTTAAGGTTTGCAATTCTATTAAAGTGTGAAGTGGCTCTGCAAAAACAGAAAAGGAATCAATACAAATACTCAGAGATAGATGTTTATTTTTCCCTAACATTATAAAGCATCCATTAAAGAGGTCATATGATGCGATTTAAAATTTTCCCTTCTCTTTGGAGTGTTAGAAGCTCTTGGTGCATGAAGAAGATCTGTAAAGTTGCGAAGACTAAAGTGTCAAATCCAAAGAGATATACTTTAACAAAAATAAGACTGCTACACCCCCACACACATGTGTACGTCACGATGTGGAAATATTTGCGTAATGCCGCCCAAATGTTCACAGAAAGAAAGAAGGCATGGTTTCAGTAACCGCAGTGTTGAAGCAGCCATGTCAGGGAGACGCTGTGTGTATCTAGGCAAAAGCAAAAGCACAATGCTGAATAAAGTCGTCGTTTTTGCTATTTTTGGACCAAAATGTATTTTTCGATGCTTCAAAAAATTCTAAATGACCCTCTGATGTCAAATGAACTACTTTGATGATGTTTTTCTTACCTTTCTGGACGTGGACAGTATACCGTGCACACAGCTTCAATGGAGGGACTGAGAGCTCTCGGACTAAGTCTAAAATATCTTAAACTGTGTTCCGAAGATAAACAGAGATTTTACGGGTTTGGAACGAGTCATTAATGACAAAATTTTAATATTTGGAGGAACTAACCCTTTAAGATTACTTACAACAGAACACCAATGCATTTTATGGATGACCGTATCGTGAACCTATGAGAGGAGGTAATTCTGACTTTGCTACGACAATCTGGTGCTTCTGAATCAGCTACTGTAAGTATGTTTGATATTAGTTTAAGTATTTGCTATTGAATGTTTAAATGTGCGTCACGTGTGTGTGTGTGCGCGTGCGCGTGTATGTGTGTGTGTGTGTGTGAGAGAGAGAGAGAGAGAGAGAGAGAGAGAGAGATAGACGGACATCACAGTGGAGTCAGAAACTGTCCGTCAGAGTGGAGTCTTAACTGTCCGTGGCTTGTGTACTGCAAACACAGAGAGCTTCATCACTGTGTTTGTCACGTGACTCTGTTCCCCTTTCTGGATGACGGGAAAACTAAGGACATTATTAACTGTCTTAACATTTATTTTGAAAGATGAAGCTGGTAATTATGAGTCGTTACATTTCCGACAAGTGCTTGCGGTGTTCGGCCAATCACAATGCACTGGGTCAGTTGGCCAATCAGAGCAGACTGCGCTTGTCGGAAGGAAGGACTTCATAGAAAACGATGCGTTTGAGAGAGTCGGGGCATAAAGGACCTACAATAATGTACAGTATTTGGATTTTTTGAACATTAACGCATGTCAACATATTTTGTTGCACCAAATACACAAAATAATTATCTTTTAAAAAAGCATCATATGACCCCTTTATACATAAAAAAATAAATAAATAATTTCCCCATCTACATTTAATGGACTCCTGCGATAGTGCAAGTTTAAAACTTAAAAACTATCCTGACAGAATTTCAACTAGACGGTGAATAATTTATGTTTTGTGTTGATTCAAAGCATCGTGTTTGTATCTTTCATGTTATTTGCACACTATGCAATGAGGCTGTGTCCTGACAGGAAAAAATTGCATGTTATTTCTAGAGGATTGTAACTGCGATAGGCTGTGATGAAAGAAGCTAACATAGGAATGCAATCTTTTTTCAGGAAACTGTTTGGACATCCTGTGCTGGCTTGAAGGTGAACGGACAAATTTGATGTGTAATGCAAAGAGCCACAGAGCAGCAGCCGCTGCAAGTCTGCTCACCATTAGACCTCAGTTAGTGTGAGTCCTCGCTTTTTATTCTGCTCTCCACAGACTGCTGATTGGCTGCTGCTCCCATTCATGCTTAAATTGGATTCACGACAAATTAAGAGTGTATGTGGGGGGTTATGCATCTTTGTAATGTAATGCATCTAGACGCTATACTATATTTTTAATGGTCAACTTTTAAATGATCTGATAACTTTGTGACTATTTCCCCTGTGATAAAGATTAGCCTGTATTGATCCCAAACTTAAGGCACCATATGATAAATATTTTTGTTTGCATGATTTCCTTAGAGGCTTAATCTAATGTAATGGATTTTCAGTTGTATTAATGATTTTATGTATAAATTGTTTTTATTTATTTTTTTATTTTTAGTGTACAGATGAATGCAAGTTCAGATGAAATCATGAGTATTGGGTCTCATGCTGCTCAGTGTGCCGGGGAAGAAACTGTCATGTGCTCTGTTTCTCTTCATGGCAATGACGCAACTGTCTTATTGACCATCAGCATTACTTTGAACGAGACTACTGCACTGTCACCCAAGATGCAAGTCAGCACACATCATCTGCGTAAGAACTGCATTATGATGTACAATTTTATTGACAGTTTTTTTTTAATCTATCTACTGTATCTGTCTGTCAGTCCACCCATCCGTCCGTTTTATCATTCTGTCGATCTTTTTTGGCTGTTTGAACAGTAAGCGAGTTCCTGAACAGTTCTGTGAATAATGCTGATTTTGATCTTATGTTGTCAGAGTAAAACCAGCTATGTCACAATTAAGGGGTTAAAGTTTCTAGAAGTGATGTGTTTCCTTTTGGTAAAATGCACTGCAGATTTAGTTATTTCCTGTTTTTTATGTATCGGTCTTAAACATGGTCTCATAACACACACCTGTCTTAGGGAAAACTGCTACATTTTTGTTCATGATTGATTAAACTGTCATTTATTTGTTTGATAACTCAAGTAGAAATGGCCATACATTTGTTTGTATTGTTTATTATAATTGTCCTTCAAAGTTTCCTTCATTAACTATTCAACATAAAATGTTAGAGTAATACGTTTGCGTAAGTGACCAAATGACTGATCATACAGCTTGTAGCTTATTTTAGTTTAGTTTTTGTAGTGAAAATATTTTGCAAACTAAAATTCTTCACAGTCAACTATATATACATGATTGTAGCCAAATTGTTACTATGAAACACGTTAAATGCGTGAGTTCATGGAGACTGATGCCAGGGCAACAGGTGTTTTATTAGGTTGTGTTTGTTCTTTGGGATTGGAGGCTGAAGAATACACATCTGTCTCTCAAGTGTTTTTCCAGTCAGTAGATTGAACTGGAATTTCACAATAGCATGGTTAAATGACTTAACCAGGTCCAAACCTTATGTCAAGCTCTTTATTGTCATTGTACAGGTACTACACTTTTTTTTTATTTTTTATTTTTTTATTAAAGCAACATTGCGTAACCCCCTTTTTGTACCATGCAGCAAAGAAAGTCAGGGTTTGGAATGACATAAAGATGAGTAAATGATATCAGATTTATCTTTTTGTAGCTAAATAGTTCCTTTTGTTTAATTTTAAGTGAACAAATTGTTCTGACCTTTTCATGTCCTTCTTTTCTTTGAAGTACATTGAACGCTTGTTGAAAAAGAAGAAAATGAGTCAATAACTACAGTAAATTACTAAAAATCCAATCAGCGTAAGCCTCTTTGTATTAATTGCAACAACAGGAGCCATTTACTTTATTATGTTTTAATGTCATCGAGGTAGTGTTTTTAAAAGAAAATGTTAGTCTGTTAATAAAGCCTCAGCTGATTAGTATTAATGGTATTGCTATTATTAAAATAAAGAAAATTGCTGTGCCTTTTTTTTTCAGCGGCTGCTGAGGCCATCTTGTTCTAGACACACATAAATACTTTATATACTTGATACAAAATAATACTTGAATGTGAACAACAGATATATACTTATGTATTCTATATATATTATATATACTTCAAAATAACATTAAAAAGGCACCAGTTCTCAATTTGCTCACATCTGGCTTGTTTTTCCATTAGCTAAAGGTGTTTTTCTAGTCTTCATAAACGGGTATTCCCCTTTGAACCATGTGGTGTGAATATGTTAAGCTTTTGATATTTGCCTCATTCACACCCTCCACCACTTTTTCACAAAAAATGCAGTGTGTGGATTCCCCTCCCTCTGATAACTGCCATTGAAGACACTCTCATGAATAGTGAAATGTCAAAATCAACATCTCATGAAGATAAGAAAAAAAAAAAAAAATATATATATATATATATTAGACTTATCATTATGAAACTGCGTCCTATCTTTGGGAAGTCTAGACATAGAGCTGTTGTTGGACTCCACATTGCACAAGGTGCAAACAACCTTACGCCTGTTTCACACATACTCTGTCTGCAGTGTGTATGCGTTTATTATTTTTTTACGCACCCATGTTAACGGATTCCAGCGTTCACGCGGTTGCAGTCCGTCAGTGCGTTCCAGGAGCGTTGCCTCTGCAGCAGTGCACCGATCGTTTACGTATCGAGTAGCGGACTGCAAACACGTCTTGTGTGAAAACACAATGAGTCCGTGCTGCTTCTGCCCCACATACGCAACGCACACGGACTGCATACGCACTGCAGACGGAGTACGTGTGAAACAGGCATGCGTCTTGTCGAGGTTTACATTGGGAAGCTTCTTTAAAAAAATAAAAAGTCATCATAGCTCGCATAGTATAGACCCAGCTCCCAACCCAATTTTGATAATAGATTAACGGCGATATTTTTTTTTATCGCCTGATAAGAGTGTCCTGTTAACGCAGCACGTTAACGCCGATGACGGCCCACCACTAATACAAATACAATATTTTGTGAATATCCTCTCTTCATAGGAAGACCAGACGCACCTGTCAATCTGCATTACAATGTGACGACTGAAGGAGAAGTAATATTCAGGTGGAGTGACACACAACCTGACAGTTATGCTATAAACTATGAGATCCGATACTCATCCAATTCTTCGCTTCAGCAGTGGGAGGTAATTGAGCTCATTTGTTGGTGTGATGAATGTGTTGTAATAGCATTACAAAGTAATGTTTGTAAGAACTGTTACAGAACCCTAGAGATTTCCACAGAATCAAAATTAAAGGGGTTTAAATGTACCTTTCACCTACCGAAAAGAGCTACGTTTATCCAAAGATCTCATTGCAGTTTGTACATATTTGGATCTAAAGTGTGATTTTAGCTCCACATACTTTTGGTATATTCAGATAGACTATGAAATATACAATTTCAACATATTGACAGCATCTAAAATCTAAACCCTTATGCATATGAACACTTTTTTTTAGTTCCAACCAGTCTCCAGGGCATTTTTAATGATTTGTACATCTCAAACTAAAAGGGGATCACAGAAATGTATAATTTCATCATAGAGTCGGTGTGTTGATATTATGCGTTTCATCATATATCCAAAAGTACAAAAATATCAACTGTGAATGAATCCTATTTCAATAACAGTTAAATTTCAATTAAATTAATCTAACATTTAATTTAGCAAGCTTCTACAGATTTTCCCACATAATTGTTAAAGAAAATGTGATAAAAGCATTTTATAATTGACCTTAATAAAAAATTTAGACTATTACTCAGGTCTTCTGTTAGTTATTTGTTTTGTTTTGTTTTTTGCTAGAATTTGTATTTAATTTAATATGTCAAAGGAATTTAACCTACACAGTGTGAATGAATCACTTGAACTATGGCTCTTTTAGATGGTGAAGGTCAAAGGTGGTTCCTGGGTGCCTCTGAATGACCTCAGTTCTGCGATCAGATACACGGTCCAAGTGCGCTGCCAAAGCCACTTCAGCTACTGGAGTGAATGGAGCCAACCCTTCTATTTCACACTGGATGGTAAAGATCTGTACATGTATTGTATGTACTAACTCTGTTCATGCTGCACGTGTGTACATTTAGGTAATGAATGAATCAAAGACCTCCTTTCATTTAATGGCTCATCAGGTATAGTGCATAAGTAAATATATGCAAATACTGACATTCTTGAAAGGGTACTCAAAATGTTGCTGTCTGGGATGCACATGTTCCCATGACTTACAGCCTTCTGTTCTCAACAACAGAGTGCACAGGTCAACACATTTAACCTAACATCATTCAGTCTAAAGGCGGCTTTTAGTGTACATCAACCTTCATGCAAATGAGTGCTTTTGCTGTTCCAGTTATATTTATCTTTCAGAGAGTTCCGTCGTCTTCCCTAAGCCTCCACTTTAAGACTTTGACGTTTGATAATTACATTCATATATATATACTCTCTGCTGCTCTGCATCTGTATAGTGCTTTGACTTGTTGCTATGCATTCACAATATCACTTTGATTTGTCCTCTAAAAGGTGAATCCAATTCACTGTTCATTTTCAGAATTAATTACAATGCCAAACAGTCCGTTTTCTAATGTTTTGCGAAAGCATTAATATGCCATTTGCTTGCAAGCTGAGGTTAGACATTGCATTTGCAACGCATATTGTATTTACATACTTAATACTCTTAAACTGCGTATAGTAATTGTTCATGTCCATAATAACCAATTTAGAAATACAATAGAATATTTAGATTAATTCTTAGAAGACAATAGGGTAATAAATTGTAAATGTTTACAAGGCCACAGTATATGTACTGTGCTTGAGTTCTTTTAACTTGGCATTTTTAGGTTTATTAGTAAGGTTTAGATTCCTCCTTGTAAATATGTTTTTTGTTAAAAGCCTTCATAATTCAAATGGAACCCCAGTTTGCATATTAAAAGTCTTTTGCTTGGCATCATGTTCAGTGAATTCAAAGATCTTTTATTGGCCTGAGACTGAAGTTGAATGTGAGCACTGCACCTATAGCAGTTAAATATAGGTTTGAAATAGCTAGGTGATTCATACTGATTCAGACCAAAATTTTAGGGAACATAAAATTGTTTACTCTAGATTCACGTGAACTGCTGTGGGTTTTTGTAAGTTTGTCAGATGGCTCAGTATTATGAAATAAATATCTTTGGTAACATGAATAAAGCAACTTTTTCTAAGAAAATTCTTACTTAACTTACTGTAACGTAAAACTGTTTCTTGGTAGAATAGAGCTTCATTTTGTTATCTTCGCAGAATACTGACATTACTCAAGTGGGTGATTTTGTTCTTGTTCTTTCTTTTCTTGCTTTTAAATGCCCACACCACAACAGTTCCCATGAAATAAAGAAATAAAAAAAATCAGTTGAGTTCAGTAGTCAGTCTGAAATACTGCTGCCAACTAATGCTGCACTTTAGTTAATGTTTCAACAGTTTTGGCTTGATTTAACATCACAAGAGACTTGATTCTGTTTCTGTTTTCATACTTTGATGCATTACTCGCATAGCACCTGCCATTTTTGTACATGATTGTATGCAGATCATATATATATCTATATATAATATTTTATGTGTCAGTTGGGTTGTATATTTTCCAAGTCCATGCTGCGCAAGTCACCATTTCAACTAAGCTCAGGGGCTGGTTGCATAAAAATAGCCATTGTCTCAAGACTACATCTAAGAATTAGCCTTACCAACTAAAGTCAGTGGGGAAAGACTGTTGCATAAAATAAGTCCATTGCTGCATCCCAATTCGTCTACTTATACTATGCCCTAAAAGTATGTATTCCTTTTGCAAAGAAAACATAAATACTTTTGAGTATGTAGAAGAATAGTAGGCAAGCTTTGGGACATACTACTTCGTCATAGCTGCTTCTTTAACTTTAATTCTGTCGCTGTTTAAACTGCCCTGTCAGTCATCTTGTCACAGTTAACAGCATCCACATTTCATTTAATTCTATTTCCTACGGTATTGGAGAGAAATGAAGAGGCACGTTGATCTGCTAGTCGCGGGTCTATCATGCAGAGAACTCAGCTCATGTGTTTGCATAATGATGCATTTAAAAGTTAATGACACAGGAAACTCTATGAATGATTCTTGATGCTGTAGACCTGCGTACCCCAATTACATCTGCAGCTGCATTAATAAAACATCCTGTGGCAAAGAAGCGTAGCGCTAGACATATTTGTAGCAGGAAAGGGATGCTACAATTTCTTGAAGTTTCGGGCCTCAGCTGCTCCTCCAAGTCTAATGCTAACTGTCGAATCACATGTCTTGGAAATCTAAATTTTTCCAACAATTCCTTTTCAGAAAGCACTTCCAGTGGATTTGAACGGTCTTTGAAAATGCTTTCATTTCTTATTGTATGTTCACAAAACCAAACATGATAATTTGCCATTGCACAAGACAAACAAATCTTTCTCTGCTCTTCAAAGTCAGTTACATCCCTGCTGAAGTCTTCACGACGCCAGGGACAGAGGTAACGGTTTCGGCTGTCTTCCACAACCGAAGCTGGAGTGCAAGTAAAGCTGTGTGGATGCTTAATGGGCAGGTGAAGATTCCGGAAAGCCAGTACAGGGTGATCAACGAGCAGGTTAGCGCAGTCACTGTGACGGTAGATGAACCAGGGTTTGATACTCTGATGTGCTGCCACCAGTGGGGAGAAAGGTTCAAGTGCTTCATCGCCTATGCCAAAATATACACCGAAGGTATGAATTATGGAGGATCTCTAACCAGACGTTTAATAAAATGTTTTTTTTTTTTAAAAAGCTAGAAAATACTCTTTTTTTTTTTCAGGGATGTTTAATGCACATATTACCTGCCAGAGCAAGAATTCAGAGGAAGACACCATGAGATGTGAGTGGAATAAGAGCACTTGGGCACAAGTTAGACTCCTTTACAGGTATGAACACAATTATAGTTCATGCATTTCTATTCCAGCCAGGTTGTTTATTACAAAGATCTTACTTTTCGTTCTAGACAATATACAATGTGTGAGACCATATCAGAGATGGAGGGCAGCGAAGAAGCTGAAGAAAGCATGTCTTTGGTGAAGGAGTGTCCATCTGGAGCAGGGGACCACAGAGAGTGCACTTTAAGAAACCTTAGCATGTTCTCCTGCTACAAAATCTGGTTGGAAGTGGAAGGAGGGCGTGGGAAAGTGAGATCATTTCCTGTCTATGTTGCACCCATTGACGTTGGTGAGTTCCAAAGTTTTCCAGCAGCATTCCAATGAAATCCAAACTGCTAGTATTCTGTTGGCTTTTAATTATAGACTGAATTTCTGACAAATTAGTCTGGAATATATCAGTTAAATTAAATACATCCATATAATAGTATATCATATTTTTTATGAAATATACATAAATACACTACCAGTTAAAAGTATTTGAACCGTAAGGTTTTTAATATTTTTGAAATAATTTTTCTTATTTTATTTGATCCAAAAAACAGTGAAAGCAGTTATATTGTGAAATTTGTTTACTATTTAAAATAACTGCTTTCTATTTGAATATATTTTAGAATGTAATTTATTACTGTGATTTCAAAGGAGATTTTTTAGCATCATTACTGCAGTCTTTAGTGTCACATGATCCTTCAGAAATCATTCTAATATTGAGTTGCTGCTCAAAAACATTTATTATTAACATATATTATTATGTTGAAAACAGCTGGGTGGAATTTTTTCAGGGTTTTTTGATGAATAACAAGTTCAGAAGAGCAACATTTATTCGAAATCGAAATCTTTGTAACAGTATAAATGTCTTTATCATCTATTTATCAATAAATAAATGAAATAAAAATTATACTGGTTGATAAATGCAGATTTTTCTATTCATCAAAGAATCCTGAAAAAATTGACTCCACTGTTTTAAATATTATTATTAATAATAATAATAATAATAACAAATGTTTTTTTTTGAGCAGCAGATCAGAATACTAAAATGTGTCTGAAGGAACATGTGACACTGAAGACTGGAGTCTTGCTAAAAAAATCTACTTCACAGGATTCACAGGAATAAATTACATTTAAAAATATATTCAAAAAGAAAGCTTTTGCTGTTTTTTGTATCAAATGAGCAGAAGAGAATTCTTTTCAAAAACTTTTGCCTGTTAATGTATATTTTAAAAAAAATTATATGATTAAATCTATCTTTAAGCATACACTTCTTTTCAAAAGAATTTTTTAAGATTTTGTTTTAATGTTTTTGAAAGCCGTCTCCTATGCTTATCCAGACTGCATTTATTTAATTAAATAAATGGTAAAACAGTAATATTGTGAAATATTATTGCAGTTTAAAATGATTTTTATTTCAATATATATATATATATATATATATATATATATATTCCTACTTGCCACTTGCCAATAAGAGTTTCCGCTGTGTTTTTTTTTTTTTTGCCCTCAGTGAAACCATCTTCTCCCACAGACCTTGAAGCAACCACTTTGCCGAATAAAACCCTGAGTGTGAGCTGGAAACGCCCAAATTTACCTGTGTATGACATGCACTACGAGCTGCGCTTTGTGGCTTTGCGTGGGATGGCAAATACACAATGGAAGGTAGGAAGAAGTTTCTGGAAGCTGGGGTCTCAGGTGGACAATGAAACCAGAAAGCTGAATAAAATATATTTGAGTGAATGCTTCATGCATAGTGTTTATCACGGAGGGCAGGCAATGAATTACTGGGCTCTGATCTGTTTATCTGTATAATTGAGATGGTTGGAATTGAAATGACAAGCTAAATTAATCCTAAATTAAAATGGTAAATGTTCCTCTTACAGTGCCCACTAAACTTCATAGCACTTCATTTTCAATTTATCCCTTTTTAAATTTCAGAAGGAAGATGGTTGCACTCTGCACTTAGGTATAAGGTCTGCAATTTTCTGTGGCATTTACGGATGAGTGTTATGTCCCTTACAGGTCATGGGTCCTCTTTTGGAACCACAGGCAGAGATTCTGCTTGAAGAGTCCTGTGTTCAGTTTAATGTAGAAGTTCGCTGTAGAAGACTGAATGGGTCTGGATACTGGAGTGACTGGAGCATGAGTTACACTTCAGTTGTTTACAACAGGAAAGGTAACTTCATCAGTATAGTTGTGCTACTGTTACTTAGCCTATATAAAACAGAAGCCCTAAGAGGTATGCTGATCTCAGCATAACAAGTTGTTTTCACTTGCTGTACAATAGCAAACCATTTAATTGCCAACTATAAACTCTACAAACACTATTACTTAGATATTGCCAAGAAGTGTTTGTGATTAAACCCACAGTACTTTGACACAAAATCAAAATCAATGAAGACGGACAAAACTGGAATTGGTGAAAGGAATATGCAGGTGAAAAAAAAACCTTGGCAGCTGATTTAAAAAGTAAAAAAAAAATGAAAAAGAAAAAAAGTAAAAAAAAAAACCTTTAGTCTTGGCCTTGAAAGCCCAGTTGATTTTTCATACTTATTCTGAACACACACCTGCTTCGTAATATCCATCTGTGTCTGTGAGTCATGTTGAGTAACTTTATAATTTGTAAGAACTTGATGGGAATAAAGTAGACAAAGTAATTTTAACAAGGATGTATTTAGAGGGCTAATAATAATAATACAATTTTATTTTAACGGATAGAGGACAGAGAATATCAAAAAAAAAAAGAAAGAAAGAAAGAAAACATTATGTAAAGGCTAGAAATTGATTTGCATTTCAGTGAGTGAAATTAGTATTGAATCCCCAAGCAAAACATGACTTGGTACTTCAACTTAGTGCAGAAACCCTTGTTGGCAAGTACAGAGGTAAGACATTTTTTTTAGTTGGTCACTAGGTTTGCACACATCTCATGATCCACTCCACTTTACAGATCCTCACCAAATCACGAAGGTTTGCATTTGCCAACTCAAAGTTTCAGCTCCCTCCACAGATTTTCTACAGGATTGAGGTCTTCAGACTGGCTAGGACCCTCCATGATCTTAATGTGCTTCTTCTTGAGCCACTCCTTTGTTTCCTTGCGGTGTGTTTCAGGTCATTGTCATGCTGGAAGACCCATCCATGACCCACCTTCAGTGTTCTGGATGAGGGAAGGAGGTTCTTGTCCAAGATTTTATAGTTCATGGCCCTGTCCATTTGCCCCTCAGTGCGGTGAAGTCGTCCTGTACCCTCAGCAGAAAAACAGCCCCAAATCATAATGTTTCCACCTCTGTGCTTGACTGTAGGGATGGTGTTCTTGGGGTAATAGTCAGCATTTCTCTCCCTCCAAACATGGCGAGTCGAGTTAATGCCAAAGAGCTCAATTTTGGTCTCATCTGACAACAGAACTTTCTCCCAAGCCTTCTCTGAATCATTTTTGATGTTCTTTGGCAAACTTTAAATGTACATGTACTGTACATGTGCCTTCTTGAGTAGGGGGACCTTGCGGGCGCTGCAGGATTTCAGTCCATTGTGGCGTAGTGTGTTACCAATGGTTTGCTTGGTGACTGTGGTCATAACTGCCTTAAGATCATTAACAAGCTCTGACATCCTTTGACAGCTCTTTGTTCTTGCCCATGGTGGTGGGAGAAGTTAGAATGGAAGATACAGATACATATTGTGTGGACAGGTGTCTTATACACCTAATGAGCTGACATTAGGAGTAACTACTTAAAGTGACAGAACTAATGTGCTCCACATTGAGACAAAACCAGTCTGTGGGAGCCAGAACTCTTGCTGGTTGGTAGGGGATCAAATACTTATTTCACTCACTTTATATAATGTTTTTTTTTCTGGATTTTTTATTGGTTGATATTCGGTCTCTATCCGTTAATATAAACCTACCATAAAAATTACAGACCTTTCATTTCTTTGTAAGTGGGCAAACTTACAAAATCAGCAGGTGATCAAATTGATATTTTCCCCATAATCAGAGTCTTTCTTGTCTGTTACAGTAAGTACAGAGTTGTAGGCATTTGCTTTTCTTATTTTAGAGAAGACTTGACTAGATGTTTGTAGTCAGAAGTTGCATATAACAAATAAGGGAGGTGATCCATCATACTGTGCAACAAAGATTTGTCTGATTTAAGTTCAAGTCTCAACTTTCCCAGATCCCATTTCCCTCTCTCCAGTCGGATTGTTCCCTGTCTTTCTACGTCCATCCTATCTTAATAAAGGCCAAAAGAATCGTGACTGTATGGTGTGTCATTTCAGCACCAGAGATGGGACCAGACTTCTGGCGCATCATACAAGAGGATCCTCTTAGGAATGTGACAAACGTCACACTTATTATTAAGGTTGGTGAAGATTGACTTGATTGATTAAACTCTAGCAAAAAAAAATTATGTGATATAAAAAGATTGAGCTTGAATGTTTTTTTGTCACTTTTACAAGCCCATCTTAGCAGGAGATCCATATAGCTGCGTGGAGGGTCTGGTGTTTGAACACCAGGTCTCAGGCAGAGCCGTGTGGTCAAATGAAACAACCTTGGTTCAGTTTCACTCATTCCAGTGGAGGAAGGAAGCGCACACAGTCACTGTAATGTCACGCAATGCTTTAGGCATCTCTACTCGGAATAGAAACATCACCTTATTGCATCAACCCAAACGTGAGCTGGCTCGCTTCATACCCTTCAAATCACACAGAATTCTTTGATTGTTTCAGTTGTTTTTGTTTGCCTTCAAACGAAATATGTGTCTATTTATTTATGTGCTTATTGCTGGTGTTTTATTTCATTCAGTCCTAATTTTTCTGGGTAATTGTTTTGATTTTATATTGGTGTTGTTTGTTTGGTAAAAGGATTGTTGGGGAAGGAGATTTGATTTGGTTATTAAAAATGAATTTGGTTATTATACAATGAAATATAATAATAACAATAAGGTAATCTGATATTTTGCTCATTCTTGTTATTATCTACTTTTGCATCCTAAGTGTTTTTCACATAGAAATTATTTATATTCCCTTTTTTACATGAATTAATGTCCTTCTTTCCTTTTCTAGGACGTGTCGTACATTCATTCAGTGTAGTTGCAAATGCTAGCTGTGTGCATCTTTCCTGGAGCCTGTTATCTGATCATCCAGTGCCTCAGTCATTTGTCATCGAATGGTTAGACCTGAACAAAGACCCTGAACAGGACATGTCTCTCACTGAGAGGCTGCAGTGGGTCAGAGTTCAGTCCACAGCGAGAAATCTCTCCCTTTGCCGTATGTTATTTTGCTTGATATTCTTTACATATTCCTTACATTTGCATATCAGTGTAATGAAAAAAAAGAAAGTTAATCCTTAGCAGTATCAATGACAGTGTCATTTGTTTTTGTACAGGCCGTTTTTATGGCTCAGAGGAGTTCACCTTGTCTCCAGTGTTTGTGGATGGTGAAGGGGATCCGGTGCGATACACTGGTGGGTTTTACAGCAGTGACATCAACTAATGCATTGACTTCATCATTTGATCAGCTAAACCCCTGAAGACATTTTTATGTGCATTTGGTGCTTGGCGAGTGGACTCTGGTTTACAAACATTGCCGTATTATCTAGAAAAAGTTTTTTTTGACAACTAAGAACATTATATAAATGGCTCTCTAAATTTTTTTTAGATGGGTTAATTTAAAGAAAATGTATGACAATGATGTTGATTTGATAGAAAAAGTGTTTCTATTTTGTTTTGTCATCCAGCTACTAGGGGCAACCCAGCAGCATACATACTCCTACTGATCATTGCGTTCTTGTCAGTGGTGCTGTTTGTCACTCTTCTGATTTCACAAAACCAGTAAGTCCTGCAACTATCTTCTTACAGTCAAAATAAGTTAGCAATAAGGTACGAGAGGCGGTGGTGCATTGTGAATAAGTCGCGGCTGAAGGTTGTTGTTCCTGCAACCCCTTGAGCTGTGACTTCTTCACAAGACAGCGTGCCTCGAGTAGCTTAGTGCTTTTATAAAATGGTTATCACACAATAAAAAATATTTAAACCAAAAATGTGTGTATTGATATGTTACTTTTTTGAAGTAAATTAGTTAAATGCTGTCCTTCCACTAAAAAAAGTTCCTGATAGAAAGCGTAAATGGCAAGAGAATATTCTGATGTGACATGCCTAATTTACCAATGGATGATGGATTAATCTAGAGAGTAAAACCAAAGCTCAAAAGTGCCCAGAAGGAAAAATCCTTGGAATACGGTCAAATCATATTACAAAATCACAGTCCTTCTGTTTATCTGCGTGATTACCTTTGATCTAGCAGAGGAACATGTGTTTTTGGAAGCTATAGTATATATTCATTTTGTAAGGCCAGTTGTTTGAATTAAAGTGAGGCATTGTAATATACATACATTGCAATAATGCTCATTTGCTTGAGGGTAGATATTTCACAAGTTCTGCCAGAGAAAATTACTAAGGCAACAAATACATTCATAATATTGCTTATCTGCTTAGAATTTCAGGTAATATTGTGTCTTTGTGAACTAAAAAAAGGACATGCCAATTTAGGTATTTGAAAAAAGTGGCAAAAGTGCAAATTGATTTTTGGGAAGTTTGGATTTTACAATGTAGGTGATAAAATCTGGATCGACTCTAGATTATGATAAAGGAATAGTTCACAACAAAATAAATATTTGCTTAATTTACTCAGGCCATCCAACAAGTTTCTTCATCAGAACAGATTTGGAGAAATTTAGCATTACACCACTTTCTTAGCAAATGGATCCTCTGCAGTGAATGGGTGCCGTCAGAATGAGAGTCCAAACAACTGATAACAAAAATAAAAAATAATGCTAATATGTAAAATAAATATCTGCAAGTTTGTAAGAAACAAAACACAAGTCCATAATCCACAATAGTACTTTTTCCAGTTAAAAAAAGTTAATTCCATGTTGTCCTCTCAAATCAAATTCCACCAGCACATTTGTTTAGAACTGTTTTGGCTTGAAAACAGGGCTTGACCTGTGCATATTTCTCACAGGATGAGAAAACTCATGTGGAAAGATGTTCCAAATCCCAACAACTGCTCCTGGGCCAAAGGAATGGACTTCAGGCAGGTCAGTGTGACCAACCATTAAAAGGAACTGTCACTTAAACATATTAGCGTTCAGTGACAGAAGATTAGACCATTTTATGTAGGTGTTTCTCTCAAGATATTATTATATTTGTTAGCACGAGCAGAGCACTCAAGCTTTTTAAGCTATTTGTTCTACCTTAAAATGGAGTAGATCCAGATTTAAACAGAGGACCATTGTTTAAATTATTAATGAAAACATATTTATTAGGGGTGTACGATATGACTATCTTTGATCGTGGACGATAAAAATGTCTCCATGATCTTCTTTTGAAGAAATATCGTAGTATGGTGCTACAGCGCACATTCTATCAGCTGCAGTTCTGGTGCCTCCGTCATATACTGTACAACCACACATGCATTCACAGCAGTGTTAACTCAGCGGTAGAATTACTCTCAAATTATCTGCATGTGCTTTTAAATGTTTCATTCGCGCACTGGTCGGACCTGTGCTTTTTCTGAGCACCACATACACCGAAAGCGCACGCTAAAACCTGTCAAACAGCGTCTGATTATTGAACTAAATTATCTTATGCGCTAATACTGTCAAAACACACAAGGTTTACATGTAGTTGGTTATGTCTAAAATGAAAGTAAACCGTATACATGCCTGTATATAAGATGTGTGCAGGTCTTAAAAGGACAGTAGGCTTATTAAACATGCAGCCTTCTGTCATTACTGTCAAGGGATAGATCACCCTAAAATTTAATTTCTGTCATTATTTACTCACTGTCATGTTGTCCCAAACCTGTATTAATTTCTTTCTTGTGCTGAACACAAAAGAAGATATTTTGAAGAATGTGGTTAACCCAAACAGTTGCTAGTCCACATTGAACTGTTTGGTTTTCCACGTTCCTCAAAATAGCATTTATGTTCAGAATGTTTACGTTCAAAACCACTTTTGAGTGAGTAAATGGTGGTATAAAAATAAAACACTGTGACAGAATTGACAGACAGCTGGCAGAATTTGTATTTTTGGGTGAACTATTTAATAATGTTAGTAAAACAACAAAACACAAAGAGAAAAATCACTCACTGCTCTTGACTGAAGAAATTTAATACAGTTGCTTCAGGAATCAGTTTATATAGTGTTTTATTTTTATATTTGTTCATTCAGTTTCTTGATTGCTCCTGCTAAATACACCTATTGTACCTGAAAATAATGCACTGCTTGTTTTATTTGTATATATATATATATATATATATATATATATATATATATATATATATATATATATATATATATATATATATATATATATATATGTATATATATATATATATGTATGTCTGTTTCTTTCTGCTTGCAGATTGACACCATGGAGAACCTGTTTCCTCACTCAGAGGGTCTCACTGCCTGTCCACTGCTGCTGGTCTCTGAGAGCATCTGTGAGGTGGAAATCATTGAGAAACCACATCCTGTTACGCTTGAACGTGAAAAAGACAATGAAGTACTTACTTATAACTCTGGAGACAAAACAACTACCAGTTCTGCCCTTCTAGCAGACTCGTCTGAACCTCTGTCTCTGGAGGCTTCCACTGCTGCTCCTACCCCAGAAACATCGGGCCAGTCCTCAGTGACGTACTCCACCATTCTCCTCTCCAATCAGCCCAGTCTCCTTCGAAAGCAGCAGGAGAGTCTGAGCAGCTCCAGTGATGAAGGCAACTTCTCTGACATCTCTGGCTCTTTCCCTGGGGGACTCTGGGACTTGGAGAACCACGTGTGCTCTGACAGCGTCAATCACCGCCATTCCAGCTCCTACAACTCTGTGGAAGAGTTCTCGGATACATCAGATCAAGATTATGAAGCATCAGAAAACACGGGTGTAGCCAAAGACCTCTACTGCCTTGAGGTGAACGAAGAGGTAGAAGATGAAGAGGAGATCAAGGAAACACAGGGTGAACAGGAAAAGAATGAAAAAGTTGTGAGGGTAGATGCCAGGCCTCTTCTGGAAGGCAAAGATTCCACATCCGTCGATTCCAATAATATATCTCACAGCATTCCTCTTTATCTTCCTCAGTTTCGAACTGAATGCATTAATCCACCCTGAAATAAAAGCAACAGCACCACTTGGTGGGTTTACTGGAGGTCCACATAATGTCTCAATGGTTTTCCACTAGGGCTGCACAATTACATTTTTTCAGTTAGTTCAATTTATATATATATATAATATATAATATAATATATATATATATATATTATATTTTTTTAAGGGCCAGGCTGCATGATCTTTTTATGTACCTGGAAAAAAATATATGATTGCAATTTTTTTTTTTTTTGCTCCAGGTTTTCTGTGCCTGTTTGTAAGGGCTGCAGAATTTGTCCAAAATTTGCTATCAATATGACTATAAAATAATGATTAATATTATTAAAATGAAAATTCTGTCCCATTTTATATTGTCCTTAATACCTGTGTACTTACACTGTGGTTACATACTACGTAGACATGTAGTTACTATGTAAGTACACATTGGTACATGCGTAGCATCTACAGCTGTAATATTTCTGTAACTACACACATGTAACAACCTCATGTAACAGGGATTATATAACTACATTTTGTAACAACAATAAGAGTAATTTGTAACCATTTGATCCAGGGGGTGGATATGGGTAGGTTTAGGGATATGTAAACTGGGAGAAGTTGGATCTCGGGTTGGAGTTGGTGCACCACTGTAATACCAGTGTACTTGCATGGTCACTCCTCAGGAACTGTCTACTTAATAAAAAGTGTAACATTCTGGACACCAACCACAATTTATATGTAAAGACTAATTTACTGGCCACTGCTGTGTACCATCAGAGTAATTACATGATATATCTAATATAAAGTGTAACATTTTCTTTACCAAAAAGTGCTGTTAGTCCTGTTACAGATTTGTATTTTCATTACCAAAAAGTGTTGTTACCAATGTCCTGTTACACATTTGTACTTACACAAACCATCCTGAGGGTTGTTACATGTGTGTAGTTATAGAAATATTACAGCTGTAGATACTATATACCAATGTGTACTTACACTGTGGTTACATACTACGTACACATCTAGTTACCATGCAAGTACACAGGTATTAGTGATACTTAATATAAAATGGGACTGAAACGGTGTTCTGAAAATGAACGAAGGTCTTACAGGTTTGGAACGAAATGACGGTGAGTAATTAATGACAGAATTTTCATTTTTGGGTGCACTATCCCTTTAACATTTTAATTTTTATTATTATTGTTTGATGAAAATATTAGAATAACTGTAAAATACAGAATGGTCTATTTAAATGCTATAATGAAGAAAAAAAATTATATTAAATTATAATTTTATTTTAGAGTACAACTGAAACTAATATTACTAATAATAATACAGTACTAATATTTATGATCTTAATTTCTTAATTTAAACCATCAGCGGAAGGGAATCTGCAGGGAGCCTTCAAAGCTTCTCTTTTGTTGAAAAAGCTGGCTTCTCATTACAAGTTTGGTCAGATGGTTGGCACGTTGCATTTTTGCACAAAGCGCATTATTATAAGTGTTATAAGAGGTGCAGAGATGAGTTTATGTGGAGCAGCATTTATTTTGAATCAAGTCACACGTAAAAGAAAAAAGTGCCGAGCTTCACTCTGAAATGTGCAGGTCTTCGGGACTTGATAATCACACATAGCCATTTCGCTATTTTGCTTTTATTTTGATTTAATTGTGCAGCCCTACTTTCCACTCTCATTCTTCGATAAAAAAAAAAAAAAAAAAAAATTTCACAATTCTCCTACCAACCCAGTGTATCAGATGACTCTTTTATGATTTTATGATGATTTTAAGTAACATCTTGTAAAGACCACACTAACTGGTCTGAAGAAGGAAGGACTTTGTCATCTCTCAGTGTGGTGGTCACAGTCACAGTGTAGTGGCTGTTTGTGCATTTTTAGGTGCTTCATCAAGTCCAGCTTATCATAAGTGTAGGGGCTTGTGAAGAGGCGTCCATCCAAATATCAGCTTTGTGAAGAAATCGCCTCTCGTGTCTGCATTTACATTGGGCTTATTCATTCAATATGAATGTATATTTTGTCAGTGAGGTCTGTGTTCTTTGGAAACTCAGATATTTTGAGTCTACAAAGTGTCACCTATTTTCAGTGTATGGGATGTTTTGATGAAATGAGGGTTGAACGTAATTCAGTGAATAAAACTTAAATATGAGTATCAGAAAGAATGTTTGTACAGTATACAGTATTTCTTTGTTCTATTTTTCTGGTCAGAATAAACTATTTATTGCAGTGATGGCCAAATGTTTGTTCTTAAAATGGTTAGATCAATTAGTTGAGAATACCAATAGATTAGCTGGTTGATTACAAGACATAAGACACAGAATTTGATTAAGCAATCAAATTTACTCAAATTAATCCAAAAAGCATGCTGTTTCGTCGAATGAAGAGGATTGAAGCGTTTCCATTTTGATTACTAAATGTGAGTTAAACGTAGGGCAATTTTCTGCGTCTTCGGTTGCGGAAGGTTGACTTTCTTGAACGGCCGGAGCTCATCCAATGAGAAAGCGCCTGTAACAGCGCGTGTCTTCACTGCACCCTATGACTGCACCTCAATAATTAATTTCAGGTGAGTTAACTTTAAGAAACACCTGAAATCGTTACTTTAGCATTATCCGATAGCAGAAAGTACATACGTGACGTCATGCAGAATTAATATGGTTTAATGTAAACGCTGTTTGATGATGTCTAGCTAGCTCGCGTGATTGCACACTGAGTGAAAGAAACACATGCACGCGCAACATATTAGCGAATGCACACTGGAATCCAGAAATACACTTTTGTTTACTCCGAGAATGTTGGTTTATGGCTGAAAGCAAATGATTTGCCCATTCATTATGGATAAAAAGGAGACATGTGTATTCAAAACTTTACAAAACAATGTGTTCGTTTGTTTTAATTTGGACGTTCATATTTTGTCGTCAGTGTATGTATATGTATTAATTTTTCATAGAATAACAAAAGTATTATTCTATTTAAAAAAATAATAATATTCATAGAACAGCTGGTCATCATGAAGAGAGTGTGAACATCTAGATTTGATTTTGATTCAGCTTCTATGGTTCTGTGAATAGAGCTGACCGACAGATGGCACTGCAACACTGTTAAATGCCGACATACACCTACAGAGCAATCATTGTTATATATTACGCTATATAATAATTAATACATTATAGGTATTTTAAAACATATTGAATACTTATTCGTTGACCTCCTGCATTTACTCCATGGGCCCCTGAAGGTGCCTACATGTGCCTCACCTTGCTTTTATGCAATAATTAATGTGATTAATTGTAATGTGCTATTTCCCAATCATATCTTTGAAAAAAAGAAAGAAAAAAAATCTCATGGCTGATACTTTATGACAACACTCTATAATCTACTTAAGACAGCTTTAACGGTCTCAAGAGAGACAGGTCAATTGGTTGTGTGCTCTCTCATTCTTATATCCTGCTTATCCTGCTCAACTAAAAGACACACATGTGCTTTAAAGAATCCCCCAGCAGCATCAAATCCAATCCTTTAAAATAAGTTTCTTATGTTCACCTAGGCCAAATTTATTTGATCAAAAATACTATAAAAACAGAAGTATTGTGCAATATGGTAAAACTGTTTATTTGTGATGTAATTTATTTGTGATATCAATGCTGAATTTTCAGCACTCATTACTCCTGTCTTCAGTGTCACATGAGCACCGAATCAGAATGATTTCTGAATGATCAAGAAGCATTTCTTCTTCATTTCTTCTTCTTCTTATTATATTTTTGTGGAAACATTTAACAATTTTTCAGGATTCTCTGATGAATATAAAGTTAAAAAAAAACAGCATTTATTTGAAATAGACTTTATTGTAACAATCTAAAAGTCTTTTGTGTTGCTTTTAATCAGTTTATTGAATAAAAGTATTTAAATCTGTGGCCTGTGATTGGTCAATAAAAAGTAGATCTAAAAATAATTATAATCTTAAAAAAAAAAAAAAAAAGTTTGAACTTGATACATGCCAAGGAATTACATTTTGAATTGGAATCGCATTATATTTTGTTTAGGCCTTTTTTGTTAGATAAAATGTACATTACATTTCTGAACTGTTGGTGAAAATTGGCACACAAAATTGGCACATTTTCACAGCTGCCATGGACTACTAGCCAGAACACAAAGGATAAAAAGAAAAACAACAGATATGTAGTTTAGCCCCTAAAAATAACCTTATGTCTCAAGATTTGGAAGCAAAACATGCTTGTTATAGCTAATTCAAACTGTTGGGAAGGAGATTTTATACAAGATGATTGTGTTCCTTGAGGCAATGTTCAACCAGAAAATGGTGTGATAATCTTAGAGATTTATGTCATATCTATTTCCTCTCATGGTAATGGTTGGAAGTCGGAATGTGTTTGTTTTATTGGTGCTGAATTAAAGAGACATTTTACAACAGGCACAAAAACTAGTGTTTAGACAAAAAAAGTTTTCTCTGTAGATAACACTGTGGTCACCTTTTCTTATTACTGGTTGGCCTAAATGTGCCTCAGTGATTTTTGAATAATTCTCAGCTCAACCTTTATGGCCAGTAACTCCCAAGCTTTCAGAAAGCCACGTCAAATATAAGACACTAAACAGCTCAGTGGAAAATCTGTGCAGGGTAGAGAGGACTGAATGGGTTGAAATGGAATCAGATTGTGCTGTGCTTGTACAGGTACCAGTAAGTGCTGCTAAGTGGCTCTTTCATCCAGCAAACAGTCCAAAAACTCCTGCAGGAATCGGCATTTCATATGAGATACTCCATTAGGTTACATCTGATGGACCTCACTTAGATTGCAGGAACTGTAATGCTTTCATATTGAGAGCCTTCGATGCAAAGTGGTGATTCTAAGGTCATAAGTATTGTGGGTAGCAGAAGTCGTCAATATCTTCAGAAGCATAAGCACTGGAATAGTATCCAATGGATATTGGAAAGTTTACAGTAATACATGTGCTTCTCAATAAATTATAATGCCGTGAAAAAGTTCATTTATTTCAGTAATTCAACTCAATTTGTGAAACTCGGGTATTAAATTAATTCAATGCACAGACTGAAGTAATTTAAGTCTTTGGTTCTTTTAATTGTAATGATTTGGCTCACATTTAACAAACTTCACAACAAATTAGAATATGGTGACATGCCAATCAACGAATCAATTCAAAACACCTGCAAAGGTTTCCTGAGCCTTCAAAATGGTCTCTCAGTTTGGTTCACTGGGCTACACAATCATGGGGAAGACTGCTGATCTGACAGTTGTCCAGAAGACAATCATTGACACCCTTCACAAGGAGGGTAAGCCGCAAACATTCATTGATAAAGAAGCTATTTGTTCACAGAGTGCTGTATCCCAGCATGTTAACAGAAAGTTGAGTGGAAGGAAAAAGTGTGGAGAAAAAAACAAAAGCACAACCAACCGAGAGAACCGCAGCCTTATGAGGATTAGCAAGCAAAATCTATTCAATAATTTTAGTGAACTTCATAAGGAATGGACCGAGGCTGGAGTCAAGGCATCAAGAGCCACCACACACAGACCAGTCAAGGAATTTGGATACAGATGTCATATTCCTTATGTTAAGCCACTCCTGAGGCATCTTACCTGGGCTAAGGAGAAGAAGAAATGGACTGTTGCCCAGTGATCCAAAGTCCTTTTTTTCGGATGAGAGCAAGTTTGGTATTTCATTTGGAAACCAAGATCCTAGAGTCTGGAAAAAGAGTGGAGAAGCTCAGAGCCCAAGTTGCTTGAACTCCAACTCCAGTTTCCACAGTCTGTGATGATTTGGGGTGCAATGTCATCTGCTGGTGTTGGTCCATTGTGTTTTTTAAAAACCAAAGTCACTGCACCCATTTACCAAGAAATTTTGGAGCACTTCATGCTTCCTTCTCCTGACCAGCTTTTTGTAGATGCTGATTTCATTTTCCAGCAGGATTTGGCACCTGCCCACACCAAAAAGCACCAAAAGTGACCAAAATGACCATGGTGTTGGTGTGCTTGACTGGCCAGCAAACTCACCAGACCTGAACCCCAAAGAGAATCTATGGTATTGTATTGAGGTATTGTCAAGAGGAAAATGAGAAACAAGAGACCAAACAATGCAGATGAGCTGAAGGCCACTGTCAAAGAGACCTGGGCTTCCAGACCACCTCAGCAATGCCACAAACTGATCAACTCCATGCCACCCGCATTGAGGCAGTAATTAAAGCAAAAGGAGCCCCTACCAAGTATTGAGTACATGTACAGTAAATGAAGATACTTTCCAGAAGGCCAACAATTCACTTTGTTTTTTTTTATTGGTCTTATGAAGTATTCTAATTTGTTAAGATTGTGATTTGGTGGGTTCTTGTTAATTGTGAGCCTAAATCATCACAATGAAAAGAACCAAAGACTTAAACTACTTCAGTCTGTGTGCATTGAATTTATTTAATACATGAGTTTCAAAATTTGAGTTGAATTACTTAAATATATGAACTTTTTCACCACATTCTAATTAATTGAGAAGCACCTGTAGGGACGAGAAAGAAAAGCATAAAGCTGATTTGATATTTTTCGATTTATTTCATGTATGTGTGAGAGAAAGCTGCTTGCTATACAGCAAAGTGTTCGAGGAAGAGTTTAAAACTAGCAGAACAGAAATAGAAGAAATCATGGAACAAATCAGATGGCTGAAAGATCGGTCAAGGTTACTTTCCTCAAGGCTGGGAAACATGTTATGTAACTTGATATATAGGAGCAAGTTCGTGCTTCGATTACAGTAATGGAAGGACAAGACTGTCATTCGTAGCGCATTCAAGTTTAAATGATAACTAAATAGAATATAAAAGCAAAAACTCACTATTTCCTATAATATGAAAATGAGAATGGATTTCCATTGTGTTCCCATAACCCCTTCAGTTTTCTTTCAAGACATCATCTGTTTTTCTACAATTTTCTTTCTTGCAGTATATAAACTGTTTTTATAATATTAAGCTACCTTCATATTTTAGGAACGAGGGTCCCTTTGAAGAGGATCATTATATTTTGGGGTCTTTGGCATCAAACAGTTTGAAAACTTGAACCTGAGTATTAGTATGTTAAACTGAGTCTACTTTGTTTTTTTCACTGGCCACTGAAGCTTGAATCCTTTGAAGAGTCTCTAACACCAGGACTTCAATTCATATTCATTAGATTCAGCCACTGAGGTGAATAATATCAGCACGATATGATTGAATGGCCATGTTTGCGCAGCCAAATGGCTCATTAATGATAACCGCACCGCACAGTTGTTAGCTCAAGTGTAAGAAAAATGATAGACAGAACAAAAGTAAGGTGTCTTATGATGGGGGAAAGGAAATGGAGAGGATGGCAAGAACAGCAAAATGGCTTATTAACAAAATAAGATGAAAAAAAATATTCCAGAGTGTATGTGAAGGAAAAAAAGGCTCATAGTTGGAAGAGAACAGGATCTTGAGAGGATAGAAGAATAAGTGGAGTATTTCCAACAAGGAGAAAAAAGAGGGAGTGAAGAATGGGAGACAAGTGGTATAAAGAAAGCAGAGAAGCAGGAGATACAGATGAGAGGTTTAAGTATATGTGCTTGACGTATATGAATAGAATCTGAATCTAATAGAAATAAAGGAGTAAGAGAGGTGGGTAAATAGACTGAGGAGGAATGGTTGGCCTTGTTGGTGACAAACTGCCTGTCATGCTCAGAAGTACCCACAGCACACAGAGGGTGATAATCGGCCATGTAATGTATGTGCATTAAAAAAGGTTCAGGACCCGCAGCTGCTGAGGCACGGAGGAGAATGAGCTTGTGAGAATTTCAGGTGGATCTGTCTAAATGTTTAGAGAGGGACTTTCCCTTTCATGCTCATAATGGCGGCGGACGAGAGAGAGCCTCGGGAGGATGATGTTATATCTTTAACACATTATGAGACTGAGGTTAGTGCTCTGCTGGGTTTTTACCCAGGAAAAGCAGGAGATATTTGAGGATGGTGAAGAAGCTGAGGCTGAGCCTTCTCAATCCTCCTGCCCTGCGTATGTAGAGCTGTTGGAGGTTACGGATCACACCACGGCAAAGTTGGACTTGCCATGAAAGTGCGAAACAAGGTGACGCCGTGAGGCCGCCTTGATGAGCGTTGTCTTTCTGACCATAGCCCTCCAGCTCAGGTGAGCCTTCCATTTCTGCCTGATATCCATACAGAGATCGAAAAGAAATGAAAGAGGCCGTTTTCTTCTCGCATCCATCGGTTTCGGCATTAGAGTTGTGCCGACATCGAGGCGATGCGCGAAAGTGGCTGTGAGAGGATGCCCCATGTAGAAAGAGCTAAAAAAAAAAAATTACATTCTTTCTGCGGGGGAGACATCCTCTCTTAATCTTCCTCCTTGCCATCTAAGCCCCTTCAAGAAATGCATCTCGCTTAAATGGCAAGGCATACGCAACAGCAGGTCAGGATGTGGCTTTATTACATACGATGGTGGTGCTTCAGGCATTTCAGACTGATCTGCTAAGAGACCTGGATAGAGGCGAGGGGCTTTTTCTCCTGATCAGGTAGCTGAGCTGCGCCACACCACGGATCTCTCTCCATGCTACCAAGCAGGCTGCCTCCGCCATGGGCAGGACCATTGTGGTAGTGGAGAGACATTTGTGGATGAACCTGGCAGACATCGGGAGGAAAGAAAAGGCTTTCTTCTCGATGCTCAGGTTTCGCCTTTTGAACTTTTCGGTATTTCCGTTGAGACGGTGATCGGGAAGTTCGGGGAGACGAAGGCATGCTCCACTGCTTTCAGGTCTAAGCTGAGATCTGAGGATCAAAGACTGGCACAGAAGGCTAGTGTCGCTACTCGTGCTCCTCCCCCCACCTGCGGACAGGGGTAAGAGGAATCATGGGACACGAGGAGGTAAACAGAACCTAAGGGATGTGATCCAGACGAGGCAGCGTTCTCGTCCGAATCAGAGCGATACCTAGGTATCTACTCGTTCTGTTTGGGGATTTCTTAACGTCTGCTTTTATCCTCCTCTAACTAATTCCCCTGTAACCACCAGCTCTCCACCTGATCGAGTTTAGGTGGAAACCTCTCGCATAACAGTCTCCTTTGCTGGACCTATAATGTTTTTGGCTGGTTCTATGTTCATAGCAACCATCTTACTGATGGTCCGGACTAAAAGGAGGCGCCCCTTGAGCGGGGCTCAAGCGCAGGAGGGTGGTTGAGTTTGTAACCCTTTACGTAAATACTTTTGTGTATTAAATTGCTGGTGGTTATGTGTCTACTAATAAACTCTATGAGTTTCCTTTGCAGTGCTCAGTGCTGCAGTGCTCCTTGATCATCAGACCTGGCACAGCATTGCAGGGAATTGCATGGATGTCCGGCCAGGTCACCCTGAGGGGTCTCCTGGCCGCTTAGTTGTGCTGTTGCATCCAGTGGGAAGTGGAGGTGGCAGTTACAGAAGTCTTCTTGTATATGCTGCCTCAGGTGATGCTCCCCTCGCCAGAGGTTTGTAAATATTTGAGCTTGCCTCTCCCTTGCAGTTCAGTGCCTCTGCGATGTTTAGGAACCTTTAGGTACACACGCTAAGCACTGTGTAGTTTCTGAAAACCACATGGTGGTTAGTGTGCATGTGAACACTTTGCAGACTTTCTAAAATCCACATAAGTGGTACGTGTGCACGCAAGACTCTTTCTTTCTTTCTGAAATCCTGTACGGTAACGGTTACACGCTCTGCTTTGTTCCCTTTCTTGAGATGATTAGACCTTGGTTCCTTGGGCTCCACTCAGCCAGTGTGTATTTGTTTATACACTTTAAGTATTGCTTCCCTCAACATGAGGGACTATTTGGGCGATTCTCGTGGTAGTTTAGCAGCACTCCCCTTTTCCAAGAAGGGTGGCCTATGAGTGCGCTACTCTGAATTCGGGGTTCTCCTCTCATATAAGACTGAGTTCTCTGTTTTTTCCCCAGAGCGCTCCAGCATTATTTGCACAGATCGAGTTAATGACTCTCAAACATACTGTTTTGAGATGCACCATTCCATCTATGAGCTGCTCTATCAGAGTGCCACGAGAGCCCCTCCTTAGAACAGTATTTGAAATTCCATGCTATGGTAAGTGTGCACGTGAAGTCTTTGCACACTTTCTGAAATCCACACTGTGGTAAGTTGCACTCTAGTATTCTGCGTTCATTCTAAAATCCTATATGTTGAGGGCTTTGCGCGGTTGCTTCGTGCCCTTTCTTGAGTTGGTAAAAGCCCCATTCATCTTGGGCGCCACTCCACCTATTTATCATCGAATACCTATCTAAACAGGGTGTTGCTGCTAGGGATCTGTTGAGACAGCTCCTTCAGCAAGCTTATGCGAAAGCAAGCAGTAGCCCCTGTGTGACAGGCAAGACTTGGTATAAAATGCTAAGCTCTTACCCATATCCCTTTAAAGGAATCTTTCCTGATTCCAAGCCTTCAGCTCTACCCCGGGCAGAGACCCTAACGATTAAGTTGGGTATGTAGCTTAAGCCTTTGGCCGTAAGGGGTACTGTCACAGACAGGCGTCTTAACGTCCCAGGGGCATTGATCGAGTCATTGAACTCCCATGGAAATGGTAGAGTTGGTACTTAGTGCTCGCAATGATCCTGGCCTGCACTCCCCTCAGCATGGCGGCCTGGGTATACTGTTACCCATAGCGCCCCCTAGAGGACGCAGTTCGAAGATCCCTTGAAAAGGAACGTCTCAGGTTAAGAATGTAACCATGGTTCCCTGAGTAGGGAATGAGACACTGCGTCCTCTAGCTCCCTGCCATGCTTCGGAGGCAAGCTTCAGACGAAGAAGTTAATGACGTGTTCTCCTGGTGCCTGTTTATAGTTGCTCCGGTAGGGACATAAGAGGCTGTCGCCGGCCAACTTGTTGGTCTTTTTTCAATATATGCTTCAGACACTGGTCACGACGAGGTGTTCCCCATAGCGCCCCTAGAGGACGCAGTGTCTCGTTCCCTACTCAGGGAACCATGGTTACAGTTGTAACCTGAGACGTTATCAAAGGTCTTTATTGGGACATCTCCCACATCAGAAGAACAGGTTTTGTATTGTTTATTCTTGCCTGTTTTGTTGATGCGAGAGTGAAACCAACTTACCAGTCGCACCTGAAGTATTTCTATTGACCACACATAAAACAGCTTGAAACAAAAGATTTGTGAAAATTGGCTGACTGAGACCTGAGGGGAAAGAGAGGGGATGAGGAGGAACCAGTGGATATGTGAGAGGTTTTTTCCCGCATTTTCTCTCATTGAGATGTGGGAACAGATGTTTGTATGTTAATGCACTGTGTGTCTATTGTTTGTCTCAGAAGATCAAAGTGTCTGAGGTTTTGTAATTCTTACACTAGTATCAGGTTGGACCCCCTGAAACGATAGCATCATAGCATGTCACAGTTGCTGCGGAATTGATGGCTGCACATCCATGATGCAAATCTCCTGTTCCACCACCACATCCCAAAGATGCTCTGTTGGATTGAGATCCGGTGACCTGTTCAAGAAACCAGATGAGATGATTTGAGCTATGTGACATGATGTGTTATCCTGCTGGAAGCAGCCATCGCAAGGTCTGTATATGGTGGTCATAACATGGACAAGTTCAGCAATAATAGGCTGTGGCATTTAAAAAAATTATCAATTGGTACTAAGGGGCCCAAGGTACACCAAGAAAATATCCCCCACACCATTACACCACCACCAGCCTGAATTATTGCTACAACGCGGGATAGATTTTTATGTGCAATACTTTGTTTTATAATTGTTTTTATTAATTAATTTATTTTTCTTGTATATTGTATTGCATACTACTATATTGTTTTTCTAATGTATAACCTTTGCCATGAAATAGCCTGTGAAGCTGATGTGGCAATACATTTAAATTAAACTAAACTCATACAAGGCAGGATAGATCCATGCTTTCATGTTTTTTTAAGCCAATTAGTGACTCTACCATCTGAATGTCATGCAGAAATCGAGACTCATCACACATGGCAACCCTTTTCCAATGTTTTATTGTCCAATTTTGGTGAGTCTGTGTGAAGTGTAGCCTCATTTTCCTTTTCTTAGCTGACAGTAGTGGCACCTGGTGTTGTCTCCTGCTGCTGTAGCAGCATCTGTTTGAGTAACTGTTGCCTTTGGATATGAATAGGAATATATACATATTTATTAAATTAATTTGTTATATTATTAACCATGTTTTCAATTATATACAAATGTAGTATTATGTAGTATAATATATATATATATATATATATATATATATATATATATATATATATATATATATATATATATATATATATATATAACATCTTATCTATAACATCTTATCTATCATCTCTTAAAAATAGCTTGGCAAAACTCACTTGTTTAGTACAGAAAAATAGCGATTTAATGCAGCAAGCAGAAAAGACCTTTTCTTTCTCTCATGTTAAGAGTGCTGCGGAGGTGCTTTCCCTAACACCACAAAAACAGTTAACCTATCAAAATAAATCAAGTAAAATATCCACCTTTTTCCTCAACGCGGAAGCGTGAGACTTCCGTTTCTTTAGCCGCTATAGGTAAATAACAAGGAGAATAACAACGTACAGTAAACGGTAAAACTGTTTGCAGTACAAACCAGTGTGTTCTTAATTAAGATAACAGATTAAAATAATATGATAAGACACATCAATTGTCTATATCAAGTAGCAAAACAAATTGTTTTGTACAGCTAAAAATATCTGGATGCAAATGAGACCGGAAGCTAGACCCATAGAATTTACAAATGGCGGCGCCCATTTTTACGTAAGGAAAAGGTGGATAATAAAGGTGTATCAATGCACATTTACTGCCAGTTCCGTGTAAACTATGGCACGCAAAGTTTTATTTATTTATTAATATCTTGAGATGGTGGAGCGCAAGAAAACGCAGTCTCAAGCTGCTCACTTAGACGATCTTGCTCGTCTCTGTCTGCTCAATCGTGGTAATGTCAGTCTTAAAAATGTTATAATGGACTATTTCACATTCAGAGATGAAGGAATGGATGATGATGTTACTAAACAGGAGTAGTCCGGTGTTATATGCACAGGTGCGCTGCGCTCGCTTTTCTAACTATTCGTGCTATCCAAACATACAAGGGGTGATCAAAAATTCAGAGACTATGCATATGATAAACAACGGAAAACTGTCCTCTTCAAGGTAACGTTAGTCTGTTTGTGTAATGATGCAGTATAGCACTCCTGACAGACAGCGATCGTTAAAGGGTTAGTTCACCGAAAAATGAAAATTATGTCATTAATAACTCACTCTCATGTTGTTCCAAACCCGTAAGACCTCCGTTCATCTTCGGAACACAGTTTAAGAAATTGTAGATTTAGTCCGAGAGCTCTCAGTCCGTCCATTGAAACTGTGTGCACGGTATACTGTCCATGTCCAGAAAGGTAAGAAAAACATCATCTAAGTAGTCCATGTGACATCATAGGGTCAGTTAGAATATTTTGAAGCATCGAAAATACATTTTGGTACAAAAATAGCAAAAACTATGACTTTATTCAGCATTGTATTCTCTTCCGTGTCTGTTGTGTGCGAGTTCAAAACACAACAGTTCAATGATATCCGGTTCGCGAACCAATCACTCGATGTAACCAGAACCAGTTCACCAAATCGAACTGAATCATTTGAAATGGTTCTCGTCTCCAATAAGCATTAATCCACAAATGACTTAAGCTGTTAACTTTTTTAATGTGGCTGACACTCCCTCTGAGTTAAAACAAACCAATATCCCGGAGTAATTCATTTACTCAAACAGTACACTGACTGAACTGCTGTGAAGAGAGAACTGAAGATGAACACAGAGCCGAGCCAGATAACAAACAAAAGATTGACACTAAGTAGAAGTGAAAATGAAACCCATCTCACTTTAAACCCGTTTTTCTCAAAACTTCATTTCGGAAAATCATAACAAAACAATCAGTCAACTTCAGATAGCCATAACTTTTGTTACGTCCAAGCTATGGACAAAATGAAGGGGCTTGAACTCAGCTTTCATATGGTATCAAAACCTAAAAAAGGAAAAAATTTGTTGGGTTTTCCTAGATCACATCACATATAAAGATCACCTAGATCATGATGTTCCTTTCATATTGGAAGAATGAATAACTTGTGTATGTATTCACATACTTTACTTTGAGCTATGATATATACTGTATGGTAAACAGTTGGATTTTTCTTCCATTTCATAAACAGAATTCCTACATGTCAAAGAAACACACATGGCAGGCAGATGATAGGGGTTAGGGCAGGGGGATGCTGGGGAATCACTCTTTGCCGAGGTGCATCCCACACTAATAGAACATTCTGTTTACCAAGCAATGTTAATTACCCTTGTCCTGATGTGCAATCCTCTTCTCTTTCAGTTCAATTAATTATCGTAATCAGCAGGCTGAGACTTCACACCTCTAACTACAATGTTTGTTTTTTTTTTAACAAGAAGTGGAATATAGCACTACAAAATGTTATATCCGTGTCATTATATTAAATATTATCCTCTCTCTCACTTTTTCCTCGTGTGTGTGCTCCTAGGATGATTATTCATTATTAATCACAGTGGCAAGCCAGTGTTTATTACATAAGTGCTTTCTTCTGACATCAGGAAACACTCGCTACTTTGAAGGCTTTTTTTTTAAATAGTTTGGCAGGCTGAGTGAGGTTGGAGATTTCCTAGCCTTAAGTGTCCTTATAAATGATGGTATGTCATGAAATTTGTTTAACGAGGGGAATCCGCCTTCATGATCTGAAGCATTAATTTTAAAGTCACCCCACTTGTTTATACAGTTTAATATTTTGGCTTTCTGTATGCTTGCATGCATGCATTTGTCTTTCAAACCACATATTTAGAATCAAAAAGAGTGTAATTGCTCATTCAGGTGCATAAATAAGTAAATGTAAGAATAGCATTTACTAATATGCCCGGTTTGTCCCTTATAATTCAGCAGCTCAAAATGAATGCTCCGTAGGCATTGGTTGGTATGCATTTGAATATGTAATTGATAGTAGGACTAAACAGAGACTGAAGGACGGTGATGAGTCATGCTTCAGGGTCGAGTGAGCGGTTGTTGCAGTGACAGTCTCTGATTTGGGTGGGAGGCTGTACTGTGGCTGCTCACACGTCTTCCATTAGATGAGTAACACCACCCCACTGGGTGAATAGTACTGATGCTCAAGTACAACTGCTTCAGCGGATGCCAAGAAGTTCTAGTGAAGTAAACCTACAGTCATCAGTAATGCAGTCCTCAGAGTTAAAATCCAAAATGAAGAAGATTAAATAAAAAGACACTGAAGGTCACCTCCTGGCAAGTGTGTGTGGGACCAAATGCCAACAGTCCTCCACAAGGCAAACAACTTAAAGTAATAGTTCACCAAAAAGCGAAATTCTGTCATAATTTACTCACCTAAATGTTGTTCCAACCTATGATCTATGTCTTCTGTGAAACACAGTTAGGATAATATGTTTTGTCCAGTCACGTCAATGGGGTCCAAAACAACAGTGCCTGACTTTCTTTCAGGAAAAACATTCATGCACCTGCATTTTTTGTACCGATGTACCTCTGCTATGACCTCAAAACACATTTATCATACTTCATGATTTGTAAACTAAACCATCTCCTAAACCAGCTCTTCTGACATAGTAAACTTGCTCAGTAGCTCACCTGATATGGCATTGTACTTGAGTCCCAATAAGAGCTCAGACTTGTAGCGGCATGATTGCTTTTAACAAGCATTTTTAACTCACATTTTCTTCTGTTAACACCATCTGTTACATTTAAGAAAGGTTTTAGTTTTGGTCTTATGTTATTTTTAATGTGATAGAGCATGTAGTGCCACTCACAGATTTCCAATATTCTGTAATAAATTTACCAACTTAATAAAATGGTGCCACATTCATGGTCATCTGTTTTGGATAAAATTGTTTTAAGTCCCACTTATTAGACATTTCACTTTGGAAGTCACATGAAAAGTGCATGAAAAATCATATTATTTTGCAGAAAGGTCACCACAGGCATGTTGTTGTTGTTGTTTGTTTGGAAATGTCCTCATTAGTAAAAATTATATAACTTTTTTATTATTATTATTATTTATAGTAAAGGAGTAGAAGGTTTTATGTTTAGGTTTAAGGTGTAGGTTAGGGTTAGATTATAGTATTTATAACCAGATGTATATAAAAACAGTAGAAGTCTATGATGAATGACCCATTTAGGTAAGTATGTGTGTGTATTTCAGGAAAGTTTTCATCACTTATAAGCATAAAATGTTTTCAGAAAGATTTAATAAATGCATCGGTATTTTCCTGTGACCTACAGTATATTCTACTGCTTTTCCAGTAAACTCTGTAAACACGTGTGAAAAACAAATCTTGATTTCTAATCTAAACAAGGCCTCTGTGGGGGTGATTAATCGCTAGGCTAATTGCTGGTTGGTTACTAACGAGAAGACAGTGCTTGTGTTACACTGTGTGTAATTGTGTCCTCGGGGACCCTGATATCCTCCTGCTCTGTCTAGAGTTAATGTGATGAGTCTGAGAAATTGAATGCTGTCTTATTTGTCAAGCTTAGTCTATAATGTCAGTGTGCTATGAGGTGAGAACATTTCTGAATAGATGTTCTTGTCCACAAACATTTATAAAGCACTTTTAAAATGGACTAGAGGTTTAGATGGACATTACACAATATCATTAATAAAGTATTTTCTCATTGAAACTAAAATGCTTTAGTAAAATGTGGGCCGTAAATGTTTATGCATGAAAGCTTGACCATATTACACATCTGTGTGCCTGTTTTGTCATCTGAGTTTTGAATGAATGTGTGTGCATGATAGAAAGAGTGTGCATGTGAAAAACGAGACACGGGATAGCAGATGGTCTTGTTCCTTAATCATGGTCATGGTGCTTAAGCACTAAATCCTCAGTGGAACAATACAACCAGGCTTTAGCTTTAGGCTTTGCCTGACCGCCTCAAACACCCGCCTTTAGTTACTGACACATTCCCCGGCCTTGTCCTAATTCCCTGAGTGGTCACCCCAACCTTGTCTTCTTCAGCCGTTATTTGGGATTTCCATCCATCAGTAGTCTGAGTGTCTAATCATTGTTTTAATGCTAAGTAGAGTGATTCCAAAGCTGATTATGGAAATGATCAGTGAAAAACGTTCATGAGGGTTTAACCACCTCGAAGTTACTGTGTGCTTTCAACATCTGAAAGATCCCTAAGTGTCTTGTCAGCCAAATTAAACTCTAAAGATGAAACTTCTGATGCATATTTGAATAATAGACTGATAATCATGTGGATCATTCAGCCATTCATTTATTTCGTCATCAGGATTGAAAACTGTCCAGAGTGTTTCATCTGTATATTTTGGATTTGTAGACATTAAAATCCATCTAATAGTCTGAAATTACATGGTGTATACAGTAGTTTAAGACGACTGTTCAAAACAATAAGTCATTGTTAGATATTTTATGTACTTGTACACTCACCTAATTGTATATTCACAAGTTATAGAATTCAAACTTTAAGCAACTTTATGTAGGTTACTTTAGTTTATTTGTGTGACTTTAAAGCTCCCTACAGTTAAATCAGGAAATTACTGTCGTAAATAAATCTGTTTGTAAATCTTAAATCTTATTTGTCATTTGTCAGTGTATTATCAAAACTTGATTTTGAAACTGCCATTTCAAGGTAAAAAAACAAAAAAACAACACGTACATATAGTTGTTTTAATAGTAGGAAATGTACCGGCCAACATATAAATAGGAGACTTCTCGTGTGTGAAAACAACAATGAATTTGTGACAAAAAATAACTTGAGATGAGATGAGGTAACCTAAACAATGCAGTTAGGGTTAAATAATTTTGACAATTATGGACTTGACAGTTAATTTGTAAAGGGTCACTTACAATGTATGGCTTGTAACAACATCCTTTTTGTACTATTTTATGACGTCCAGCTGTAATCAACATACCTTTGTTCACAGTATGCAGTATGAAAACTGACTTCCTCTTTATATTGTGTGGTGCATCAGTCTTTTTGACCATGTGTGTGTGAGTACAGGATATTCAACAGAGTATCCATTTCTGCAAAATTGCTTTATAATAGCCCTTGGAAAAATTGTGACAAGACCAACACTGTTCATCATATGACTGAATCATTGCTAGCTTTCACATAGGAAATGCGTCACAAGGATGCTCTGGTCAAAATAACACACACTGGCACACATTCATGTAAAGTCTACTGTATAACGAAAGTAGATTGTTAACCAGAAATCTGAACCATGTTCTCAAGACAAGTATTTTTTGGATGGGGAGTTGTCACATAATATAATATAATATAATATAATATAATATAATATAATATAATATAATATAATATAATATAATATAATATAATATAATATAATATAATATAATATAATATAATATAATATAATATAATATAATATAATAATAAAAATTGTAGGCCAACATTTTTGGTTTCAAACAACAACCCATCCTTAAAAAAAATCACTGTTGTTAAAAAGGGTGACAACTTGCCCCAATTTCCACCATGGCTTTGATCAGTCTAAATGACTCATGCACAAATGTTCTTTTTGAACCAATGCCTGGAGACGAACATAAAATAAATGCAATAAATTGAGCATTCATCCTCCCATCCAGTGACTTAATCACACGCATCCCACGTCTCAGTGTTTATAAGCCCTCTTGTATCGGAGATCCTCCTCTGCTCTGACAGTCACATTGAACGCTCAGCCTTGAGAGGGGAAGTGCGAGCCTGGTGCGTGTGAAAATCGAAACCGTATCCCAGCATCTTTTTCATGTAGGTTGGAGAGCTCGTTTCTGCACGGACTCCGTATACCAGTTCAGACTGTCTGAGGGCAGCAGTGTTGAAGGACAGAAGCGGAGCGGGTTTCTATACCGGGACAGAAGATGCTGCTGCTTCTTCCTTGACGGCTCTAGTCCACCTGATGGGTTATACACACAAACACGAAAACACAACGGCACAACACTCGTGTTCTTGATCACGAGTTTAAAACGGGATCCTTTTGTGCCTCTTTTGTCTCCCACGTGCAAGAAAGTGGATCTGTATATTTGAGGTGAGAATGTGATTCTCAGATACTTGTTCCAGCTTTTGTTTTATTGTTTACACTGTTGCCTTTGTTTTTGATATTCGAGTGTTCAGTTTTGGTACGGGAGTGTGTTTGCATCTCCTGATTCTCAGTTGGGATGCTGAGTGGCTCTTCAGTGATGTCTGATTAAGTTGCTCTTTTAGATTTGATACCAACGCGCATGACAGCGGGTTTTATTTACAACAGTGACCATTAAGAAAAAGTACTATGAACGAGATGGGTAGTTTTTGAGTAGGCCTACTGTTTTTTTCTATTACTCCGTCTCCGTTTGTACAGCAGCATTACAATGAAGTCTTTTGTAAGCAATTGTTCATTTGGAATCAAAATAGTTAATTGAAATAATGTAAATGCAGCGATGACACCGGGAATTCAAATAAAGACGACCACAAGATATGAAAGGAAATATTTAAAATTAATTCATCTGTAAATTCGGTATTTTCTCATGTGAACGGAAACTGAGTTGTTGGTTTTGTCTGCTGCAAGGAGCGGGGTTTTCATTCCACGAACACGCTTTCTTTTTCGCTCGTGCGTGGAACGTGAAAAACCTGGAGTGGAATTGGAGTCGAATGGTTACAGAGAGAGATGGGAAATCTCTGTGGTTCAGGTCCATTCATATAGCCTACTGTAGGTTGAAAAAGAGACTGGCTTTAAGTTTGTTTCTTAATCTGCAGTCTTATGCAATTTTGTGCTTCATTCTACAACGTCATCAATTGTCGAACTCATATATTCAAGAACAAAAGTATAGAGCAGGGTTCCTCCAATCTTGCCCTGGAGGTTAAATGCGCTACGGAATTTAGCTCAAACCCTTATCAAAGTCACCTGCCTGTGATTTTCTAATTAGTGATGGCAAAATCGAGGCCTCGTGAACCAATGAAACAGTTGAACCAAATGTGCCATATTGTTTCGAGGCTTCGAATCAATCCGACACCTGTCTCAACGGTGACACCTAGTGGTCACTTGCAGGTGTTGATCTGAAACAACCTTGACGAGCCATTAAAAAATGTGTTGTTTTTTTATTATTATAATGTTCTAATATGTGAAGCTTGTAACCTATAGGCTCCTCACTGTGCATAATGTTATTTTGGTCATGAAAAATGAATATTAATAAAAGAAATCAAGCCACAATGTCTCACTTTTTTAGAGATTTTTATTCAAAAATATTAATTTATCTGCTGTGGAAGGACTTAGCCTACTTCTTTTTTTACAGATAATTTCTCCAGCCTTTGAAAAAATCTTCTCACAAGGGACACTTGTTGCTGGCATACAAAGATTTTTTTTTGCAAGGACATACAAATGAGGAAAGATTACTGCTCTCTCTTTCCAGTAAGTTAGTGGATCATGAGTTCTGGGCAAATACGCATCGTTGATGTATTTTTTCACTTCCACTGTGGCATCAGCTGTAGCATTGTGTATCATCTTGGTTTGATGGATGCGAGTATCAAAAAGTTCCCATAAACTGTCCTGTGTTTCTACTGGTGTTGATGGTGATGGTGATGATGATGATGATGGGTGTGATGTTGACATTTCTGGGTCTGAATAAAAATGAAAACAGCAATTAGTAACAAATCCTAAACTGACGGCATATATGAAGGATATATTATATTACATGATTCAGATTACATAACATAACTAGGGGTGTAATGATACACTCAGCTCACGATTCGATATGTATCACGATACTGGGTTCACGGTATGATATGCATCACGATATTTTGAACAAAATTAAAAAATTCAACTGAAAATCAAATAACAGATTTATTTAACATTAACAGTGTTCAATAACTGTCTTGTTATACATGCAACTTAAAGAATATACAATACTTCAATATAAATCAAGATTTAGTTTACCTTCAGTACATAAATAAATTAACAATGACTACTAGGTGTCACCGACCAATAAAACTGAATTGTATCATGAAATCAAAATTAGGATAGCCCAAGAGAGAACTTCTTTAAGCAGTACAAGTGCAACAAAAAACACGTCAAGTAGTGTCCTGACTCCTGTTCAAGTAATTTCAACACAAACAGCTTTGTTTTTTTTTTTTTTGAGGTTACTTACAGGTTTTTTTGCAAGAAAACCAGCATATCTACATTTTCTGGCAGGAGCTGGGATCTTTGCGCATTAACAATATCCCCTGCTGTCGAAAAAACACGTTCACTAGGAACAGAAGTTGCTGGAACTGTGAGGTAAGCCTTTGCAAGAGGTGAAAGAAGTGGGTACATTTGAGCATTTTCTTTCCACCATTTCAGTGGACAGCTAGTGAGGGGAATAGAAGTGTCCTTTTTGTACATGTTAATCTCTACTTCTATCCTACTTTTGGACTGGGTGACTGGTGGTTCAGAAAAAGTTGCACCAAAGAGCTCTTCCAGTGCTGTCTTTTTACTAGGTGGCTGTTCTGGCTCAACTCTGTGTGCTGCATCTCTTTGATCTGCTGCATCAGTGGGATCTCCATCACTGACACCTCCCTCTTTCGTTTGCTTCCCAGTGACAGCCTTAAAATAAAATAAAATAAATAAAATAATTAAGGTATACTAGTAAGTAAGTGTAGTTTCAAGTACATACACAAAAGGTGTGCACAAAGTAGGTTACACAAACATGCAATTAGAGTGACAAACACACACAAGTGCAAATACATAGATTCTCAGACAATTTGTAATGCAGACATACCTGCTGTAACTGGTTTGATTTGTTTTTCAACCGGTGGAAAACCTCTTCACGTTGTTCAGGGAGTAAGTGGGGCAATGACCGAAATCTGGGGTCCAAGGCAGTACCCTCTAGTAGATAATCCTGTTCCTCTGTGAATCTGCTTGAGAGGTTTTGCATGATGGCTGTCTTCATGTTAGCAATAGTTGTGGAGTCTTTCTCGTCCGGTGTCATGCTCTGTTCGATCATGGCTTTCAAGGGCAATATGACAGTGTGGGGCTCTTTTCATCAGACAGGACAGTGGTGGCTTTTTTTAGCGGTTTAAGAAGGTTTACGATTTCTTCGGCGTCACTGATGTCAGCGCTATCCATAGTATCGAGTTGACGTGCATTTTTGCGCACCTCAGTGCTCAAGAGGGCTGCCGTTATCGCAGCTTGTTGCTCGAGATAGCGTTCCAGCATCTCCATTGAGCTGTTCCAGCGTGTAACAACATCCATGATAAGCTTGTGTGATGCGATCTCAAGCATATTTTGCTTTGCCGCGAGCACAGCTGTTGCTGTGGTACTGCGGTGAAAGAAAGCCACGACTTTCCTCACGCGACCCAGCAAGCGACTGACGCGGGGAACATTCAATCCTGCGTGCGAAGCAAGATTCAAAGTGTGTGCAAAACACTTAATATGCGGTGACATCCCTGCTTCCCTCACTGCCACAACCATGTTGCGTGCGTTGTCTGTAACGACAGCAATGCTATGAGCAGATCTTTCAAGCTCCCACTCTTGTATGGTTGCTTTTAAGACATCAGCTATGTTTGTACCAGTGTGCGACTCGAAAAGCGGGCGAGTCTGAAGCACAAAACTTTTCATTTCCCACTCTGTGGTAATAACATGCGCTGTGACTGTGATGTAACTCTGAACAGCTCGCGAAGTCCATCCGTCAGTTGTTATCGCCACACTCTCAGCATTTTTCAAAACATCCGTCACATTTGCTTTAACTTCGTTGTACAGGGCTGGAATTACCTCCTGACTGAAGTGCGGGCGTGACGGAATATGATACCTGGGCTCCAGTACCCTCACCAATTCGCAAAATCCAACATTTTCGACGACCGAGATTGGCCTCATGTCTTTTGCGATAAAAACTCCGATGCACCTGGTTATTTCTTGAGCTTTTGCACTTGACTGAGACCATGTTGAAGCAAAACTACGTTCTAAAGATATTTGGCCTTCTTTAACTCTCTTTTTCGCACCCGGTTGCAGGAGTTTCTCTTTGTGGTACCGTTTTAAATGACACATCATATTTGTAGTGTTCGACGTCGTGTATAACAGTGTTTGTTTACAGTGTTTACACACAGTTCGTGTTTTGTCTGTTTTTTTACCGTCCTCCTGTCGAGTAACTGGAAAACCAAAATGCTGCCAGACGTCAGACTTGTAAGTGGACGGAGCATCTTCTATTTCAATTACAATTTCAGATGAAGTCGAACTCATTTTGCCCTGCTACTGCTCACAGTTCAAGCGATTCTTCATTTGAGCCTGAATGCAAGCGTGATGTATGACGCGGCTGCGGTAGCTCAACCAATAGGATAAAACGGACGTCAAATCATAAAAAAAAAAAAAAAAAAAAAAAAAAAATTGTTGAATATCGTCATAACTCTACGATACATATCGTGACATTTTTGCATCGCGATAAATCGTACCACGATATATCGTTACACCCCTAAACATAACACAGACTGAAACTGCTCACCAGGATTTGTGTTTGAACGCATCAGTGAAGCACACTCCAGTGTGATATGCTTTTCAGCTTCCTGGGCTTTGGCAGCATTTCCAAATGCCACATTTTTGAACCTTGGGTCCAGCAGTGTAGCCAGTGCCAAGGCTCTAAAACTCTCATAACCTCCACATCTGGAGTGCAGACCTTCTTGCAGATGTGAGCCTATGAGCCAAAACAGGAGAAACACATATTTCTAATAATGACAATAATATGACAGTTATGGCCAATCACATGGGTAGTATGGTCATTGTGGCCTACCTAATTGAACAGTTGATTCCTGCGTTGCATTTCCTTTTTTCTGTGCAAGCTTGTGCTGCAACATCCTGTACAGTGGTATAAGCTTTGAAGCAGACACTCTCTTTTCCTCTGACATCTCTGTTGTTGCGAGTTTGAATGGTTGCAGTATTGACAATGATTGTTCAATAATGTCATAATCAATACTTGTCAGGGGAGCAGTATCATTGTTTAAGTTGGAAAGTGCAGCAGCCACTGGTTCACGTTGGTCATACAAGCGCTGTAGCATGTCAAATGTGCTGTTCCATCTCGTGTCAACCTCCTGTATCAGTTTCAGAGTTGGTCTTCCCATCAAGCTCTGCATCTCCACAAGCTTGTGCTTTGCAGCTGGATCTGAACAACCCCACTATCTTTCTGGCCTTCTGGCGTATTTCATTGATGACTGGGGTTTGATCTAGTGCCTTTTTCACAATCAAATTTAAAGTATGAGCAAAACATGGGACATGGCGAAGGTGGAGTAGCTGGGCACTTAGGATCATGTTAGATGCATTGTCAGTCACCATGCACTGAACTTTGGAGGTTATTCCCCACTCAGCCATTAGCAAGGCTTTAGCCTCCATGAGATGCTGGGCTGTGTGGGTTTGGTAAAACCTCCTTACACCCAGTACAACAGTTGCCATTTTGCCTCTGGTGTTATGTAATGGCAAGTCACACCAAGATATCCATCCATATTAATGGAGGACCACATGTCAGCTGTAAGGCTAACAAATTCTCCTCCATTGTCTTCTCCTTGGCTTTGTTGTACTTTTCGCTGACCATTATTTTAAGCACCTTCCGGGATGGGAGGACATAGCTTGGATCAAGCTTGTTCACAAATGCCCTGAATCCCTCATCGTCCACGATGGTGAAGGGCTGCAGATCCTTCACCACCATGTTTATAAGAGCCTCATCCAATTCCCTCTGTCTGACTTTTAAAAGAGAAGACAAAACATACTTTCAGACAAATACATTGGAAAAATACAGCTTCAATTAGTGCACATCTATTAAAAGTATAGCCTACTGGTTCATTATTTGGAAACCTTCCAGTGTTTATAATCAGTGCTTTATATAACTTATAAACTTTATAAACAGTGTCCCAAAAGGTTGTAATTATATTTCAATTATAATTATATCCCAAACAATGCATACCTTGCTTAGATGGCCCAGCAGTGTCAGTAGCAGGCCTAGGTACAGGGGGAATGCCATCCTCTGCACCCTGCAAAATGGCAGGATGAGTGCTCCTCAAATGGCGCATCATGGATGATGTATTGTTGCAGTAGGCTAGCTGCCGATCACAATACACACATCTCACTTTATTTGGGGTTTCTAAATGGAAATGCTCCCACACCACAGATGTACGGCATCTCTTCTGGGGAGCTTCCATTTTATCTATCTATCCAAATCTATCTATCTATATATGAATCGATCTATGTATCTAGATATGTATCTATAATCTATGTATCTATATATGTATCTATCTATAATATATGTATTTATATATGTATCTATAATCTATCTATATATGTATCTATCTATCTATAATATATGTATTTATATATGTATCTGTAATCTATCTATATATGTATCTATCTATTAATCTAGCTGTCTATATATATATTTGTATCTATGTATCTATTAATGTGTCACTATATGTATACTCTGTCTGTCTCTAGCCTCTCAGTCAATGTGTTGTGTAAATTTAAATGTAAGTCTAAATTGCCTATAACTAATCAAATCGCACTATGTCACTATATCACCAAAAATCTGCTATCTCAAAGTCAAACTCCTCTCACAAAAACCCACGAGGTCAAAATGCGTTTATTTCACTTTTATACAGATGTGCGATTGTGTGGTCTGTTCCCGACCGTTCCAATCAAACGCTGATTCGGCGGACCACACCTGATGAAACAATTACTGAAACACTTCGAGGCTTTGTTTGGTCATAGTCACGTGACATGGGTGTTTCGAATCACGCTTCGGATCAGTGTTTCGACACATCTGCGCTTCGGGATCTCGCAAAGCTTCGGAACGACTGTTTCGCTTCAGCCATCCTTATTTCTAATGATCCCAAAGACATTGATTGGCATTGACAAACATGCCCAGGTGTGTTTGATTAGGGTTAGAGTTAAACTCAGCAGGAAAGTGGATCTCGAGGTCCAGATTTGAGGATCCCTGTTATAGAGAATGCATGAAAGTAGGCTACCTTAATGTGTTCTTGATTTCAAGGACGCAATGAATGCAGACTTGAGAGAATCAAACCATTAGAAATCCCAGGACTCATTGTGGGCATGGTGTACTAAAGCCTGTAAGCTTTAAACTTCAAGCTTAAACGTCTCACAGCAGGTTTGCAAATATGTGGTGGCTTATAAAAGTAAACTTTTTGTCATTTTGTTTGGTTTAATTTTAATAAAGTGATAAAGACCTGGAGAAATCATGCCGTTTTTATTGGCATTTTAAAAAGAATCTTAACACTGATTAAGCACAGGTAACGTCACATTGCAGGTACACTGGCCTACACATTTACGTGAATACATGCAGTAAAATAAAAAGTTTGGATGGTCAGCCTCACAAAAACATGTTGTGTGTCCTTGTGACCTTCCACATTTGTTATTTCAAGGTAGCCTGCAAGACAGGTCTCCATAAGAAGACATTTTTTTTTGTCTGATAGACAGAAGTCTGATAGATTCTTATCATGGCATCTCTATATGTGTAATGATCCGGTAATTTAACTTATGATTATTCACCACCAGAGGCCATCATCCACAACACAGACTCTCACACTACACCGTACACCCTGGACTACATTTCCCATGCTCCATTGCACCAATTACATTCACGTGATAACAATCACACCAGCACCTGAGATCAATCACACACACACACACACACACACACACACACACACACACACACACACACACACACACACACACACACACAGCACAATCATCAGACACGCTTTATAAGCATTGGACTTCCCCCCACGCACGGCTGAGTATTGTTCTGTGTATATCCTTCTCCTAGCGATCCGAAAGTCTTTCTGTGTTATTTATCTTAGTCTTGTCTTGTCTTGTCTTGTCTTAGTTTCTAGTGTTTCAACCCTGCCTGTGTTTTTGACCATGTCTGAAAATAAAAGCTTGCACTTGATCTCATTGGCTCAGACATTACAATATGGTGTTCCACAAGGAGCTGTTATGGGTTCTCATTGTAGTTTCTTCAACCAGCTAAAATAATATATAAACCTTTTAGCAGTTTATCCAGCAGTTAATCCAGAAGAAATTATTACATTTCCATATAGTTATCACCGCTCACATGACAGTCCGGAGTCTACTTAATAATATTGCACATCATTTCTAGTTCCTAATTATCGCAACTTTTGCAACTTTAATTTAGTAACTTTAGTAAGAGTGTACATGACATCATAAGATCATATGTGATTCAGTTTGCCCTCCTAATGCTACTTGGCTTTTCTCCTATTCTGAGGCTTTCCTCATAATTACTTGCCCTGTTGAGACAAGCATGTTGCTGCCATTATCTCATGGACAATCAATCAGACCTTGAACAGATGGACACTCAGTGACACAGGATTAAGGGTTTGCCTTATGAATTTCATACCCCAAAAACACATTCACTGCTTGGCTTGCAGGAATGTGTGTATTTTTATGTTTGAGTGTGGGGGATTGCTGTCACACCCAACTGAAAGTGTGTGTGTGTGTGTGTGAGCATGTGACTATGTGTTATGTGGTCTGTGTGTAACCCATTTGGTGAATTTGAGTGTGTTACTTTTCTAAGACGATACCTAAGGTCTTTTCTTGTAGTTTGTACTGTGTGCTATGATCTCTCATGTATAATTGTTGGTGCAGAACCTACACAGTACCTAATCTATTAGACCTCAGCACATGGCAGTTGTCATCAATCTCCCTGATTGTTCGTTCACTTTGGCTAATGAAAACCATACATTGTATTACTTCGCTCCATTGTCGGAAATATTATCTAGAATACAGAATAAACCTCTACATTGTCAACTCAGGGCACCTTCCACCACTGAGCCAGAACTGGTGCAGAGATTGAGGAGTTTTGGCTGTGGTGTCACAGTGCAATAAGCATCAGGGCCCGTATTCATAAAGATTCTAAGAATCCTCTCAGAAAACTCTTAATTTAGCTTAAAAACTTTTACGTAGGAGTCTCAGCTCAAGAGCGATTCGGGACCGATCTGAGAGCAACTCTGAGTAAGGAAAAGACAAAAACTTTCATCTTAGTGAGGAGGCTATGTATGACACAGTCTTTTGAAGACTGATTGGTTGGTTGTCCAAGAAGGAAAAAAAGAGTGATTTTAAGTATAGGGTCTATTCTAATTCTCACTTTGAATTTACATGCGTAATTTTTCCTATTTGACCGTTCTCTCTCTCTCTCTCTCTCTCTCTCTCTCTCTCTCTCTCTCTCTCTCACACACACACACACACACACAGACACACACACATATATGTGTGTATATAAATCCTTTTTTTATTTACCATGCTTTTAATTTCCTATAAGGTATTTGATTGGCTTAGAGTGATAAAAATTGTTCCACTCTTTACAATTACAGTGATTGCTGTCCTATTTAAGTGGCGGTTTGAATGTTGGTTTTAATGTATCAAACATGGAATCAAAACCAAGAAGGGGCGAGAAAGCCAAACTGGACAGAGGAACAGTGTTTACTGTTAGCCCAGTTAGTGGATGAACACAAGGCCATTCTTAAAGGAAAATTCGGGCCGGGTGTCACAGCAAGGGACAAGAAGCAGACATGGGAGCGTATAGCACAAACTATTAACGGTTCATTCCCTCTGCTTGTGCACACCTATAAGCCTGCTATATTCATAAATGCAGTTTTTTGTGCCTACAAGGTGGGAATGTCCAGTGGAAACGAAATGAACTGCAACACAATAAGATGTTCTGAAAGTGCTGTAATTGTTTGTGTGATCACTCTGCTTACAGAAGGTTGTGACAGACCCAAATCATCACTATTGCATTGTTGCTTTTTCCCAGTTGCCAAATATTGTAATGTAGTGATTACTTTAATTTCTGGCGCTATGGCATTTCTGCGCTGTGTCGGAGATGTTAGCACTTCTCTAATAAGATCAGTCACAAACATGATCCCTGCACGATCTAATCTATAGCGTCTTATTAACTCACTGTCATCCATTGTCTGCAACACATTTCTTCTGCCTCTACGTCTTTCTGCCATTTTCTCCTCTGCTAAAGAAACTCTTAAGCCTCTTAAAAGTCCTCGTCTGTGCTCCTAACAAGTTTGACCTTAAGACCTCTTTTAAGGGTTAAGATGCTTTCTGAATTACTTTTTTCTTTACTAGGATTTTTTCTTTAATTTTAAGAGTAAACGCCCACATTTCTAAGAATTTTCTTAGAATTTTGTCACTAGGAGTTACTTTTTGCACTTAAGATTCTTTATGAATACGGGCCCAGGTGCTTATCATTACACTCTGCCAGCAGCACTTATGCACCTCCTCATTGCCATAGACTCCTATTGTGAGCTTGGCCATTGGCTGGTGAGGGAAGGGTCAGGGTGGCATTAATTATAGGGTTTGCTTCTCTGTCTGTTTGCATATGCATTAAGATGTCGATAAATGTCATCCTCAAATTTTCCAGAGATTGGACTTTGGCCAGTATTTACTAGCTTTGTATTCACATTTAAAAAAGAAAAGTGATATTAGGGCTGCATCTAACATAAATTGCTGTAACCTCTGGCAGTTTTAAATATTTAAAATATGAAATTGTTTAATTTATTTAATTTATCAGTCTCCTTTCCCTTATAACATCTCTGTTGTAACTTCATTTTTTATTGTGCAATAAATGCATGACTGACATTTAGAAGAATGAATGAAAATTAAATGAAATGAACCTTAATTGGCGATAATAATGAACTAGGTCACATGTTTTTGCATAATTTTATGAATTACAAAAAAGCTAATTTTTAGACTTGTCTTGAAGGTATGCATATATTTGCAATATTAAAAGTCAAAATAAAATGGCAGTCAAATCAAGCTTACTGTCCACACTGGATACAGACAGTAGACAGATGCCCATTGAAATTCTGATGTACTCCACACATTAGAGTACATCAGAAGTAGAGTAAAGGGTAAACAAACATTTTCTTTGACATGTCTGCTCTAAACAGCAGCCTTCAGAGTCAGTTTAACAAATAATTTAATCAAATCTAAAATCAAATAAAATAAAATGTCATAGGACTATATTGTTTGTTTGTGGCATTTGAATGCAGCTCGTTGGAGGCTTTGCAAAGAAACTTTTTTTTTGAAAGATCTACATTGCAATTCATAAGTAAAGCCAAAACTATCAATGACACTTTTGCAATAGCTAAGGTATTTTTTATATATTTTTTTTTTAACTATGCATTTATGTTAGCCAATCATAATAGTCACGGTTTACTCACATGCCTTAAAATGGATCAAAATTCACAAATATATTACTTTTTTGCACAAAAATGTATTAAAATTAATGTTTCTATTAACGAGTTCTCATCCAGATATGCTTAGATTGCAAATGAAATAGAGTAAAACAGCCTGACAGGCCACTGGGAAGGAAGAACACACAAACTGCTGATGTTGTGCAAAGTTGCATGGTTGTGGTTGCAAGCATGCTGGTTTTAGAGCTGAACTGAAATGGGGAAGACACAACAGTCTTTTCTTTTTTTGTTCTGCTTTTAGTTATTTGCATTAAAGATAACAAGGTCAAAATAACCATTTCTTCTCACAAGAAATTACCACACATGCAAACACTGTTCTCTGTAGATTGGAGATTATTGCATCAATGCAAAAATACTTAATGGTCTTTAGCAAAACATAACAGTTTCCAGTTGCCATTACAGTATGAGCCCTGTAGGTGTTTTTTGAGGAAAGACCCTAAGAACATTGTCTTATGATGCCATGTCATTGTAATTGTTTGTTTTGTCAGCTGTGAATTTGCCTCTGTTTGAGTGGCATTTTCATTAGTCTACTCTAGACAGAATGATTGGATTATTCTTTATTATTAATTATTATTAATCTATTTTATTCGCCTACCGGAAGTCTTACGGATTCGTATCTTTTGGGCAATATGCAGCTCATTTAGTTTTGGCAGGTAATGTTAGAACCTTTATAGCTCAATAGTGATTGGAGATGATTGCATATGGAATGGTAAGATCCAATGTATTTTTTTTATGGTCTATGTGTATAGAGTATTCGCATGGATTAGTTAATTAGTCAGGGTGGTTGGCTCTCAATCAGAGAGATGTCAGATAGTGTATGAGCACATGATCTGTGATCTGTGTCTGTGTGCCTTTGGCTCTCACCATTCACTTGTTCAGTATGCTGTCACATTTTGTCCCAAAATGCATGTTAGCTCATATTGAAGATAATGTTTTGCATCTATGACTGACATTTATGCGTTATGTGAATTTCTATGGTACTGTTTGAAATAACACATTTTAATTGATTTTAAAAATGACATTCAAATACTATATTTGCTGATAATTATTTTTATTTTATTTTATTGTTAAGTAACCATCATAAATCACCTCTTAAGGCCCAAAAATGCAGCGAAGGTTTACAGCAAGGTTTAACTCAATAAAAACAATGTGCTTCATTGCTATTGATTTAAAGGAGCTTTCAATTGAGAGTCACTGAGCATAGTGTTTGTGTTGAATGTACATGACATTTGAATCCGATCAATTGACAGTTTTCTTTTGTAGCAGTACAGTGCACAGTCCCGGCTTGACCTGATTCACCATAGCATTAACAGTGACAGTGATTTGAAAAGCTGCTGTTGAGATGATTTGTCGTGATCTCAGCTTCAGACGCATGGAGAGTCAGATTATCTCTTTAGATTTTAATGCATGAAAGTATTTTAACAAGAAAAAAAACTGTATTTAATGTGGTTTGGCAGCCTCTGAATTAGAACACCAATTATGCAGATTAAAAATGAAAATAAAATCCTAGGTTCACATTTTGGCTTAAATCATCTTTGTTAGAAAAGGATAAATGCAGAGGGAAGCAGAGACTGGATGTGCAGAATTAAGCTAAAGCCAAAGAAAATCTAATCCGTGGCCCTGACAATATTATGAAACCAAAAGGAACAAGGTGGATGTTAAAAAAAGATTCACAGTCAAATGGCAGCAGTGATTGGATTCTAAAAGGCATGCTTTGTCTTCATTGAACATCTACAGTTAAATCAATCAGGTCTTTAGGAGACTGCATGATGTAAATAGTAAACAGTATATTCCATTAAAGTTTCAGATCCTGCATGTGGATAAATAACTGAATCAAAAATCCATCCACTTAACTTTTTAATCATAGAGAAAATGGAGGAGGGCACATGATGTGGTGTGTAGAGGCTGGGTAATTTTTTACTCTGTGGTGAGTTATAGGCTTGTGTGTTTGTGTGTGTGTGTGTGTGTGGGGAGAGAGGAAACGTCTCGGTTACGTATGGTAACCCTCGTTCCCTGAAGGAGGGAACGGAGACGCCACGTCGGTGACCGACGAATATGGGATATCGCTTCGATAGACCAATCTACTTTGAGTGTAAACTAAACGAGCCAATGCACATTGGCATGCAATTATTGCATCCAGCTGCCGCTGATCACTGCGTGAGTATAAGAGAGCAGCAGGTGCAATGCATACCAGTTTTTCGCTGAGGAGCTGAGCCGGGGACCCGGCAGCTCAGCGGCGGTACAGCAACCATGGCGACGGGACGTGGCGTCTCCGTTCCCTCCTTCAGGGAACGAGGGTTACCATACGTAACCGAGACGTTCCCTTTCAGTCGGTCACTCTCGACGCCACGTCGGTGAGCGACGAATATGGGATCCCTATCAAAGCGCCATGGGTGCTGCCCCTTCCAGTGCCCTGTGCGAGCCGCCTGCGCCCCTATTAGGTGTAGGCCGGGGCTCTGAACAAGTAGCTCCACTCCCCGTTGTCAAAGCACTACCTCACTAGGTGAGATTGGATAACACTGGGAAAACGTACCCGGCCCGCTTGGAGCCGGGACGCTGCGGAAGCCCCATCCTTCCTGAAGGAGGTCTCGGAGGCAAATACACATATAGCATCCGTTTAGGAGTATACGGAGAAATTTGAGGTGATTAGAACCCTCTTGGGAAGGCAGAAGTCTGCCGGGGAAACACGGGCTCTAAGGCTATACCGTGGACTATACACATATGAGTACTTAGGTATTAACTTAGATACTTAGGTCTCAATATGGAACCCACCCTTCCATGGTTCTCACAGATTCATCATGAAGGTCTGGCGCCGGACGTTCTGCTGCGTCCAGCTGCTTAGGTTGATGGAGGATCTCAACAGGGTCTACAATACGGACACTCTGGAGCGGTTTAAGCAAGCCGACACTAACCGGGGCCTCTCAGTGCCACTACCCGTTTGAGGTGAGAACACAGGAGACATGAAAGTACGCGTCCTTCAGGTCGACCGCTGCAAACCAATCTTGGGGACGGACGCACCTGAAAATGCGTTTCTGTGTCAACATTTTGAACGGTAGCCGATGGAGGGCCCGATTCAAAACTCGCAGATCCAAGATCGGTCGTAACCCACCGCCTTTCTTGGGTACAATGAAGTAGGGGCTGTAAAACCCCGTCCTCATATCGGCTGGAGGGACCGGCTCTATTGCGTCCTTCGCCAGTAGGACTGCGATCTCTTCCCGCAAGACAGGGGCATCGGACACTTTCACTGCAGTGAAGCGGATACCACGGAACTTGGGGAGACGCCGGGCGAACTGAATCGCATAGCCGAGGCTGATGGTTCGCAGAAGCCAGCGAGACGGGCTGGGTAGCGCTGACCAGGCGCTTAAAAACCGTACAAGCGGGACCAGCGGAACCACAGCCGTACCCGCAGTGGGGCAGCGAGGTGGAACACAGGGACCCAACTCGGGCGGCTTGTGAGCAGGCCGGAGTGTGGTACGAGTGTGGGGTGCAGGGCTCACCTGGTTCCACGGGTTGGCAGAGGGAGCGTGAGTAGGGACTTCGTTGACGCTCTCGAACCGCCCGCTGCTGCCATCTGGCGAAGGAAGAGGATGAGTGGGGTCCGGAGCTTGGCCGTCCGCAACTCTCCGTGCCCCCCTGGGACCCAGAGATAAGGGAAATTGCTCTTTTATCGAGTATTTGGGTACCGTCGGCCGTGAGGCCAACGGCGGGAAAAAATGAAACAAAAGATTCTCCACCCGGCCCTCCTCCGGGGGAAGGAGTGGTGCGTTCACCATCTCCCGA